>NC_091245.1:47407500-48032500 GCF_042477335.2 Ovis canadensis
TAAAAAAAAATATGTACCACAGCTTTCTTATCCATTCATCTGCTGATGGACATCTAGGTTGTTTCCATGTCCTGGCTATTATAAACAGTGCTGCGATGAACATTGGGGTACATGTGTCTCTTTCAATTCTGGTTTCCTCGGTGTGTATGCCCAGCAGTGGGATTGCTGGGTCATAAGGTAGTTCTATTTTCAATTTTTTAAGGAACCTCCACACTGTTCTCCATAGTGGCTGTACTAGTTTGCATTCCCACCAACAGTGTAGGAGGGTTCCCTTTTCTCCACACCCTCTCCAGCATTTATTGCTTGCAGATTTTTGGATCGCAGCCATTCTGACTGGTGTGAAGTGGTACCTCATTGTGGTTTTGATTTGCATTTCTCTAATCATGAGTGATGTTGAGCATCTTTTCATGTGTTTGTTAGCCATCCGTATGTCTTCTTTGGAGAAATGTCTATTTAGTTCTTTGGCCCATTTTTTGATTGGGTCGTTTATTTTTCTGGAATTGAGCTGCATAAGTTGCTTGTATATTTTTGAGATTAGTTGTTTGTCAGTTGCTTCATTTGCTATTATTTTCTCCCATTCAGAAGGCTGTCTTTTCACCTTGCTTATAGTTTCCTTTGTTGTGCAGAAGCTTTTAATTTTAATTAGATCCCATTTGTTTATTTTTGCTTTTATTTCCAGAATTCTGGGAGGTGGATCCTAGAGGATCCTGCTGTGATTTATGTCTGAGAGTGTTTTGCCTATGTTCTCCTCTAGGAGTTTTATAGTTTCTGATCTTACATTTAGATCTTTAATCCATTTTGAGTTTATTTTTGTGTGCGGTGTTAGAAAGTGATCTAGTTTCATTCTTTTACAAGTGGTTGACCAGTTTTCCCAGCACCACTTGTTAAAGAGATTGTCTTTACTCCATTGTATATTCTTGCCTCCTTTGTCAAAGATAAGGTGTCCATATGTGTGTGGATTTATCTCTGGGCTTTCTATTTTGTTCCATTGATCTATATGTCTGTCTTTGTGCCAGTACCGTACTGTCTTGATGACTGTGGCTTTGTAGTAGAGCCTGAAGTCAGGCAAGTTGATTCCTCCCGTTCCATTCTTCTTTCTCAAGATTGCTTTGGCTATTCGAGGTTTTTTGTATTTCCATACAAATCTTGAAATTATTTGTTCTAGTTCTGTGAAAAATGTGGCTGGTAGCTTGATAGGGATTGCATTGAATTTGTAAATTGCTTTGGGTAGTATACTCATTTTCACTATATTGATTCTTCCGATCCATGAACATGGTATATTTCTCCATCTATTAGTGTCCTCTTTGATTTCTTTCATCAGTGTTTTATAGTTTTCTATATATAGGTCTTTAGTTTCTTTAGGTAGATATATTCCTAAGTATTTTATTCTTTTCGTTGCAATGGTGAATGGAATTGTTTCCTTAATTTCTTTTTCTACTTTCTCATTATTCGTGTATAGGAATGCAGCCGATTATACAGAGTGAAGTAAGCCAGAAAGAAAAACACCAATACAGTATACTAACACATATATATGGAATTTAGGAAGATGGCAATGACGACCCTGTATGCAAGACAGGGAAAGAGACACAGATGTGTACAACGGACTTTTGGACTCAGAGGGAGAGGGAGAGGGTGGGATGATTTGGGAGAATGACATTCTAACATGTATACTATCATGTGAATTGAATCGCCAGTCTATGTCTGACGCAGGATGCAGCATGCTTGGGGCTGGTGCATGGGGATGACCCAGAAAGATGTTATGGGGAGGGAGGTGGGAGGGGGGTTCATGTTTGGGAATGCATGTAAGAATTAAAGATTTTAAAATTTAAAAAATAAAAAAATAAATAAATAAATAAATAAATAAATAAAAATAAATAAATTAATTAAAAAAAAAATATTGTCCAGTCACATAGCCAATAAGTCAAGAACCAGGGAGCAAACCTAATGTCTTTGAATCCCCAAATTCTTTCCATAGACTGCCCACTACTTTCCCATGGATGATGTTACAAACCTGCCTGATGTCTTCAGGGAGAAATTAATGATGCCAGCAATTTCAACACTTTCAGCCAGAATGGCAGTGTCTGATTCTGTGTTTCCAGAAAGTTGTAATGATTTCTAACCTTGTTAAGAATCATGATAAATAAATAAAGATTATGTTTCTTTTAGGCTTAACTAGAAAACATGACTTATTCTGTCCTACCCTCTGAAAATGAAATGTTTTCTTTAGAAATAATTCCTTTGTTGACTTAAGAAACAAAACAAAACTCAATATGTAATTGCATTGATTTCTTGTTATTTTAAATTTTAAAAGCTTCTTTAACACCAACTGAATAATTTTAAAATATATTTCTTTTTTCTTCATCATTAATCTTAAAAGAAAACCCACTAAATAGTATTGATAATGTCCAAAAATTTGATGAATATTATTCATGCTCAGATTATTCTTCTAAAGTATGTATATTACATGTAGTAAGTTATCAGATAACAAGCTGACTTTTACCAAATTCATAATCTTGGCAGTTTTCATATTTAATGAGGACAATGAGATACTCCAGGTAGTAAAGCCATTGATAATAAGGCCACCAGATATTCTGATTTAATTGGAAAATAATTGCTGTGGCTCTTTTTTAATATAACATTCTTATTTTAATATAACATTCTCATTTTCTTGTGTTTTAATGTAACATTCTTGTTTTACAAAACACGTTGTAAGCTTATAAGTGAATACAGAGAACTTGAAAGGCTAGCTTTGAGATTAGGTCCAACTGTGATTCAGTTAGTGTCGCAAAAGTGTCACTTAGTGTTGAATGAGGGAGAATATAAAGTACATACAAACAGGGTTAGAAGCAGAGCACTAGACTCAAAAGCTAAGTTCAGATAAGTTTCTTTCTCATCTTTTCAAACACTTTAGTCATTTTGTGACTGGTTTCATGCATAAAATTATAGACTCCTGAGTTGGAAGCAGACTTAAAGTATTCATATCCTCTCTTTCTACAGTGAAGTCATTAGTGTTTCCTGGTATTTGCTTGAAGATTTGCAGCAAGAGAAACTCGTTACTTACTAAGGCAGACCTTTCCACCTTTGAACACATGGCTTTGGCATCTCTTTAGACTAGATCGAAATCTTTTTCTATAGAGTTTCTTCCTGTAAATATCAGTCCAACCTACAGGGAATACGAAATAAGACTCTATTTCATGTCACACTCCTTTAAACATGTGAGGGAATCTCACCACTGTTCTTAGAGGCAGCCTGGTTGGAGAAGAAACTTGTAAAGACAAGTATTTGAAAGGATACTGATTAAACACACACACACACACACACACACATCTTTACAATGGTTTACTTTGAGTGGTGAAGTAGTATTGGACATTTGTCTTTGGTCTTTGTTCTTCTTCATTGCTTGAATCTTATATGAATATATATTCTAATTAGAATGAAAAGAAAAAGTAAACTTATTTACACTTTGAGAAACATTTCTAAGTCCTAAGTGTAATGGATGAAAATTGGTACTTCACTTCAAATAAACAGAGAATTTAAACGTGGTATGTCCGAATGACAAGCCTTAGTCCTCCAAGACACTGACCCATATAGGGTCTCAGTAAAGATGTGTGGCCTTCCCTGATGGATCACATGGTAAAGAGTCTGCCTGCAATGAGGGAGTCCTGGGTTTGATCCCCCGGTTGGGAAGATCCCCTGAAGGAGGTCATGGCAACCCACTTCAGGAGAATCCCCATGGACAGAGGAGCCTGGAGGGCTAGAGCCCATGGGGTCACAAAGAGTCGGACATGCCTAAGCAACTAAGTACACACAGCACGTGAAGAGTGTGAATGTTAAGTAAACCAAGCAATCATTCACTTAAGCAATGATCAAAATCTATCAAGTGAAGTGAAGTCACTCAGTCGTCTCCAACTCTTTGCGACCCCATGAACTGTATCCCACACGGCTCCTCCATCCATGGAATTTTCCAGGCAAGAGTACTGGAGTGGGCTGCCATTTCCTTCTCCAGGGAAAATCTATCAAAATCCAACACAAATAGTCATATTCTCATTTCTTTCTTTGTAGATATATTCACTGCTGGGAAGTAACAGTTGCACTAAGGACCAATTTGTTATTGCCTTCATTCCAAGTACTAAAAGGAAAAAGATTAATTTTGCTCTAATTTAAAATAATTTAATGTCTTTTATTTGTATTTTATTCCAAATGCATCACAGTCCAAAAATTCTACAAGTGAAGAAAAATAAACGATCTTAAGTCACCCAAAAATAAAGTATTGTTCTACTTGGTTGTGGTGAATCTATGAGGATTTTGCACATGAAATGATGACTGTGATGATGATAATGATTTAATCTGACATGTATACCCGGTAGCTTGCATTCATTATCTCTTCTAGGATTTACAGTCAGACTATAAACTAGAAAGTATTGTCCCCATTGTCCTTTATAGATTAGAAAGTTGAGAAGAGAGGTATGTGTTATACTTGTCTATATTAGATAGTGGTGAGAAAGCATTAACAATTTCACCAGACCCTATTTGTTGCTTTTCAGACAAAACCTGCTATCCTGAGACAAACCTCTCTGTCTTTATGCCTTTTATTTTTTCCAGGGTTCCACTTGCAGTTGTTACAAGGACTTTTCAGATTAACTTTCTTGTATCCCTCAAAAATTAAAGCTAGAATTGCCATATGATCTAAAAATTCCACTTTTAGATATATATCTGAGGGAAACAAAATCACCATCCCAAAGAGATATCTGCACTCCCATGTTCATGGCAGCATTATTTACAAAAGCTAAGGCATGGAAACTGAAGGCAAGGAGAAAAGGAAAGATATACCCATTTGAATGCAGAGTTCCAAAGAATAGCAAGGAGAGATAAGAAAGCCTTCCTCAGTGAACAATGCAAAAAAATAGATGAAAACAATAGAATGGGAAAGACTAGAGATCTCTTCAAGAAAATTAGAGATACCAGGGGAACATTTCATGCAAAGATGGGCACAATAAAGGACAGAAATAGTATGGACCTAACAGAAGCAGAATATACTAAGAAGAGGTGGCAAGAATACACAGAAGAACTGTACAAAAAAGATCTCCACGACTCAGATAACCATGATGGTGTGATCACTCACCTAAAGCCAGACATCCTGGAATGCAAAGTCAAGTGGGCCTTAGGAAGCATCACTATGAATAAAGCTAGTGAAAAAAAAAAAAAGCTAGTGAAAGTGATGGAATTCCAGTTGAGCTATTTCAAATCCTAAAAGATGATGCTGTGAAAGTGCTGCACTCAATATGCCAGCAAATTTGGAAAACTCAGCAGTGGCCACAAGACTAGAAAAAGTCAGTTTTCATTCCAATTCCAAAGAAAGGCAATGCCAAAGAATGTTCAAAATACCACACAATTGCAGTCATCTCATACGCTAGCAAAGTGATGCTCAAAATCCTCCAAGCCAGGCTTCAACAGTACATGAACCATGAACTTCCAGATGTTCAGGCTGGATTTAGAAAAGGCATAGGAGCCAGAGATCCAATTGCCAATATCTGTTGGATCCTAGAAAAAGCAAGAGAGTTCCAGAAAAACATCTATTTCTGCTTTATTGACTATGCCAAAGCCTTTGACTATGTTGATCACAACAAACTGTGGAAAATTCTGAAAGAGATGGGAATACCTGACCACCTGACCTGCCTCTTGAGAAACCTGTATCCCGGTCAAGAAGCAACAGTTAGAACTGGACATGGAACAACGGACTGGTTCCAAATTGAGAAAGGAGTATGTTAAGGCTGCTTATTTAACTTCTACGCAGAGTACATCATGCGAAATGCTGGACTGAAATAAGCACAAACTGAAATCAAGATTACCAGGAGAAATATCAGTAACCTCAGATATGCAGATGACACCACCCTTATGGCAGAAAGTGAAGAAGAAGTAAAAAGCCTCTTGATGAAAGTGAAAGGGGAGAGTGAAAAAGTTGGCTTAAAGCTCAACATTCAGAAAACTAAGATCATGGCATCTGGTTCCATCAGTTCATAGCAAATAGATGGGGAAACAATGGAAACAGTGACAGACTTTCTTTTCTTGGGCTCCAAAATCACTGCAGATGATGACTGCAGCCATGAAATTAAAAGACACTTGCTCCTTGGAAGAGAAGCTATGACCAACCTAGACAGCATATTAAAAACCAGAGCCATTACTTTGCCAACAAAGGTCCATCTAGTTAAAGCTACGGTTTTTACAGTAGTCATATATGGATGTGAGAGTTGGACTATAAGGAAAGCTGAGTACCAAAGAATTGATATTTTTGAACTGTGGTGTTGAAGACTCTTGAGAGTCTCTTGGACTGCAAGGTGATCCAACCAATCAATTCTAAAGGAAATTAGTCCTGAATATTCATTGGAAGGATTGGTACTGAAGCTGAAACTCCAATCCTTTGGCCATCTGTTGTGAAGAACTGATTCATTGGTAAAGACCCTGATGCTTGAAAAGATTGAAGGTTGGAGGGGAAGTGGTCGACAGAGGATGAGATGGTTGGATGGCATCACTGAATTGATGGACATGAGTCTGAGTAAACTCTGGGAGTTGGTGATGGACAGGGAAGCCTGGCGTGTTGCAGTCCATGGAGTCACAAGAGTCAGGCACGACTGAGTGACTGAGCTGAACTGAAGGAATGGAAACAATCTATTAAGAAATGAGTATATTAACTTTCTTCTATGTATGTGTATGTATATACACATATATATACACACATACATATATACATACATACATACACATATATACATACATATCACTCAACTCTAATAAAGAAGGAAATCTTGCCATTTACAACGACACAGATGGACCTTGCGGGAATCATACTAAGTAAGGAAAATCAGACGGAGAAAGGCTAATACTCTAGGACCTCAGTTACATTCAGAATCTAAAAAACCAAACTCAGAAAACAGAAAATAGATGGATGGCCACCAAGGTAGGGGTGGGGAGTCGGGGAAATACATGAAGTTGGTCAAAAAGTAAAAATCTTTAGTTATAAGAAAATAAATTCTGAGGATACAATGTACAGCCTGGTGACTATACAGTACTATGTTTATATTTGAAAGTTCCTGGGAGTAAATCTTAAAAATTTTTATCACAAGAAAAAAATTGTAATGGTTTGAGGTGATAAATATTAACCAGACTAATTGTGGTCATCATTTTACAATATATTCATGTATCAAATCATTATGTTGTACAGCACAAACTAATACAATGCTCTATGTCAATTATATCTTGATAAAACTAGAAAATAAATAAATAAACAAAATACCTCTTCTGTGCCCCTGGAATCATTTCCTTATCTCACAAAGATATACACTTAAAAATCACAAAGAAAACAAATCACAAAGTTAAATTTCTTTATTTTTCTTTTTAGTGCTACTTCCCATAGAGTTGATCCACATTATTTTTTTTTTACCCTAAGTCTTAAGAAGTTTGAATAAAATGTGTATGCCTGTGAAGACATTCAGCCTAAGATGGAAACTGAGACAACTTGAAGTCTTCTGAGCTTGATTTTAACATTGGTGATCATAATTTATAGTAGCATAATAATAACCATTTATTGAGTGCTTATTATGTGCCAGGCAGTAGGTAAACACTTGCATGTACTGTTTCATTGAATGTTTGCAATAAATCTGTTAAATTTTAGATAAAATTATTATCCTCATTTAAGTTAAAAGAAACTGAGGTTTAGAAAATTAGGTTAATTAGCTTGATTAAAGTCAGCCTACTAAGAAATTAACAGAACTAGGATGTGGCATCATATTTAGTCTAATATCAGTGCCTATCCTCTCAAACACAACGCTATATGTTTAAATCTCCCACAGTAATACTAAGGAATTACTACAAAGGTTGAGATGTCTTTCTCTACATTCCCAATATGGTTTATGAATTCCTCAAGCAATTAATATTGTTACTGTGGCTACTATTCAGAGAAGGCAATGGCACCCCACTCCAGTACTCTTGCCTGGAAAATCCCATGGACCAAGGAGCCTGGTGGGCTGCAGTCCATGGGGTCACACAGAGTCGGACAAGACTGAGCGACTTCACTTTCACTTCTCACTTTCATGCATTGGAGAAGGAAATGGCAACCCACTCCACTGGTCTTGCCTGGAGAATCCCAGGGACGGGGGAGCCTGGCGGGCTACCGTCTGTGGGGTCACACAGAGTTGGACACGACTGAAGCGACTTAGCAGCAGCAGCAGCAGTGGCTACTATTGCCACTATTAATATAACATCAATAACAATGACCCTGCATATTTATGCACATTGGCTCAGAGGTTAAAGCGTCTGCTTGCAATGTGGAAGACCTGGGTTCGATCCCTGGGTCGGGAAGATCCCCTGGAGAAGGAAATGGCAACCTACTCCAGTATTCGTGCCTGGAGAATCCCATGGATGGAGGAGCCTGGTGGGCTATAGTCCATGGGGTCACAAAGAGTCAGACACGACTGAGAGACTTCACTTTCACTTTTCATCATACCCACCACATGTCTGGACTATTTACACATTTAATCTTTACAGCTACCCTATAAAGTAAGTGCAAAAAATCCCAGTCTTCATCATAGGATTCAAAAATCCTACAGAGTTTAAGGAATCACTCTAAGGTTCCATAGCTATTAACCCAACGTTTGATCCCGGTCTGACTCCAAAACCGATCCTTTCATACCTCAGAAGGTAATCTGACCAGGACACTTCTCATCCAAATGAAGTTCCTACTAATTTAGTTGGCATCCTAGTTGCCTCTTGACTTTCTCCAAGGATATCACACTCCCTTCCAAATGGTTGTTTCTCACAACTGAGAAAAATACTCTAAATTGGAGTGGATCATTCTCCGTCCAATGAAATGGAGAATGGTGTTTCCCATTAAGAAATTTCAAGTAACGTCATCATTCATTGTTATTACTTTTTTTTTTCCCCTGAACCCATATTCTTAAGAAAACTTACTTTTCTGAAATGAGGTTTATACATTACTACATTATTTGGCAATCCACTCCAGTACCAATGCCTGGAAAATCCCATGGACAGAGGAGCCTGGTAGGCTACAGTCCATGGGGTCACAAAGAGTCGGACACGACCGAGTGACTTCAAGACATTATTTTAAAAGTTATGTTATTATTAATCACAAACCATTATGAAGATCTTCAGGCTCTATTTCTCAAGCAAATTACATTAAAGTTGGCAGCTAGAAGGGAATTTATCCTTCAAACATTTGCCCTAAGCAGTGACTCATTTGATCTGGTTTAGTTAACTCCTGGGTTAGTAAAAAATTAAAAAAAAATTTTTTTTAAATAAAGATTTACACGTCATTGGGTTGACATGTCAGTCTGTCCTGAATAATTGTTAATTGACCCCTGAGATGCCTGAGAATTGTTGACTACTGTTGCAAAATTAGACCAAAGATAAATTCCAAGATACAATGATCTTTTTTCATTGTCTCAAGTTAAACTGCTATTGATGGGTTACCATTTGAATTCACTTGTTAACACAGAATTCGAGTTTTGAAGATCTTGCTGAGATATTATTCTCTTGAGCAAAATGTTCTGCACTGTTCTAACTAGTTCTATGGAAAACAGAGCAGCCAGTTGAACAGAAAACTGGAGAAGGAATAAAATGTCAGATACATCAAATAGATTTTGCTTGCCAGCAGCAAGGGAAGAAAGACTCAAAAACTGGGGACAGCATTTCCCTTTCTAAAATACACTCCATTCTGAAAGAGCATTGGATTTTGCAGTAAGAAGATAGAGCAAATTTCAAAATTAAACAGGTGATAAACAGAATCATTTCACTGCTGACAATGGTCTTGCTTTCCCTCTTGCCTGTCTTGAGTTTTACAAATTCTCAAAGGAGATCCTGTCATTAGGAAGTAAAACACTTTCTCAACAAGCCTGATCTTAAGTTACCTTACAAGTAGGAGAGGAAGTTTGAAAGGAAAAACAAACAAAACAAAAGAAACGAAAAACAAAAGGACTGAAAGAGATGTATACTTGATGGCCCAGATCATGATAATCTCTTCAGTTCAGTTCAGTCGCTCAGTTACGTCCGACTCTTTGTGACCCCATAGACTGCAGGATGCCAGGCTACCGTGTCCATCACCAACTCCTGGAGCTTGCTCAAACTCATGTCCATCAATTCAGTGATGCCATCCAACCATCTCATCCTCTGTTGTCCCCTTCTCCTCCTGCCTTCAATCTTTTCCAGCATCAGGGTCTTTTCCAATGAATCAGTTTTTCTCATCAGGTGGCCAAAGTATTGGAGCTTCAGCATCAGTCCTTCCAATGAATATTCAGGACTGATTTCCTTCAGAATTGACTGGTTTGATCACCTTGCAGTCCAAGCGACTCTCAAGTCTTCTCTACCACAGTTCAAAAGCATCAGTAATCTCTCTTCAGTTCAGTTCAGTTCAGTTGCTCAGTTGTGTCCGACTCTTTGCGACACCATGAGTTGCAGCAAGCCAGGCCTTCCTGTCCATCACCAACTCCTGGAGTTCACCCAAACTGATGTCCATTGAGTCAGCGATGCCATCCATCCATCTCATCTTCTGTCGTCCCCTTCTCCTCCTGCCCTCAATCCCTCCCAGGATCAGAGTCTTTTCCAATGAGTCAACTCTTCGCATGAGGTGGCCAAAGTATTGGAGTTTCAGCTTTAGCATCAGTCCTTCCAATGAACACCCAGAACTGATCTCCTTTAGAATGGACTGGTTGGATCTCCTTGCAATCCAAGGGACTCTCAAGAGTATTCTCCAACACCACAGTTCAAAAGCTTCAATTCTTCAGCACTCAGCTTTCTTGACAGTCCAACTCTCACATCCATAAATGACCACTGGAAAAAACATAGCCTTGACTAGACGGAACTTTATTGGAAAAGTAACGTCTCTGCTTTTGAATATGCTATCTAGGTTGGTCATAACTTTCTTTCCAAGGAGTAAGCATCTTTTAATTTCATGGCTGCAATCACCATCTGCAGTGATTTTGGAGCCCCAAAAAATAAAGTCTGACACTCTTTCCATTGTTTCCCCGTCTATTTCCCATGAAGTGATGGGACCAGATGCCATGATCTTAGTTTTCTGAATGCTGAGCTTTAAGCCAACTTTTTGACTCTCCTCTTTCACTTTCATCAAGAGGCTCTTTAGTTCCTCTTCATTTTCTGCCATAAGGATAGTGTCATCTGCATATCTGAGGTTATTGATATTTCTCCCAGCAATCTTGATTCCAGCTTGTGCTTCATCCAGCCCAGCGTTTCTCATGATGTACTCTGCATATAAGTTAAATAAGCAGGGTGACAATATACAGCCTTGATGTACCCCTTTTCCTATTAATAGCTAAATTGAAGCTGTCATCTTGGTTAAGCTGTCACCTTGTTTTTCCATGTCCAGTTCTAACTGCTGCTTCCTGACCTGCATATAGGTTTCTCAACAGGCAGGTCAGGTAGTCTGGTATTCCCATCTCTTTCAGAATTTTCCACAGTTTATTGTGATCCACACAATCAAAGGCTTGGCATAGTCAATAATCTCTCTTAGCTTTTAGCAAAAGGAAAAGCTAAGAGGGCAGCAAGAGGAAGTGCCCTCTTTTTGTGCAACCACCTACTACAGAAGCAGCCCACATCTAACAAGGAAGGGTCTGAGTGTTTGCAGTAGTGTGCACACACCCAGATTTGACATAAGGACTATATTTTTATTGAAAATCTTGTTTGCTGGATCTAATCTGTCCTGTTGAAAAAGACACCCCCTGACTGCTGTGCATGATTATTTCTGGCACTTGAAAATGCCCAGGCCTCGAAACAGAGTGAAAGCCTTTCTTTCATGTGGCCTTAGAGCATCTCTCCACGATAAGCTTCATGCTTCAGAAAATAACTATAGCAGAAATTCTTCACAAAGGGAATTTGTGGCAATTGTATTCTAACCTGAAATTAGATAAGAATCCTAGCCACACTTTTCATTAATTCTGTGGACTTGGCCGCGTGATTTACCCTCCCAGAGCCTCAGACTCCTCATATGGAAGGTGGTGATAATAGCACCTACTTTGTGGCATTAGCTTGAGAATTTGATAACATGTCAGTTCAGTTGTGTCTGACTCTGCAACCCTATAGACTGTAGCCCACCAGGCTTCTCCAGCCATTGGATTATCCAGGCAAGAATAGCGTAGTGGGTTGCCATGCCCTCCTCCAGGAGATCTTCCCAACCCATGGATCTAACTTGCATCTCCTGCATTGCAGGTGGATTCTTTTACCACTGAGCCACCAGGGAAGCCACATGTACAATATATGTGCTCATAAAATGATATCTGCCTCTAATATTATTTTCACTATTATTATTAGTGTTCATGTTTATTTATGACCATTTTATTTTCTAGGAGTTTTGGTTCCTTACATTTTTTTTTTCTATTGAAAAGCCCTTTTAAAAGCATATGTGATCAAATGAGTGAATTTTTCAGAAATACCAAGACATGAGATCTAGGAAACAGCTTGGGTGCATGCCAGGTTGCTTCAATCATGTCCAACTCTGTGTGACCCTGTGGACTGTAGCCTGCCAGGCTCCTCAGTCCATGGGATTCTCCAGGCCAGAATACTGGAGTGGGTTGCCATGACTTTCTCCGGGGGATCTTCCCAAACCAAGTATCAAATCTGCATCTCCTGCATTGGCAGGAAGATTCTTTACCACCGGTGCCACCTGCGAACTGCCTAGGAAATAAAGTGAAAGTGAAAGTCGCTCAGGCGTGTTTGACTCTTTGCGACCCCATGGACTAAACAGTCCATGGAATTCCCCAGGCCAGAATACAGGAGTGGGTAGCCTTTCCCTTTTCCAGGGAATCATCCCAACCCAGGGATCAAACCCAGGTCTCCTGCATTGCAAGCGAATTCTTTACCAGCTGAGCCACAAGGGAAGCCGCCTAGAAAATGGGGTACCTCATAAAAAAGAGGCAATATGCTGAACTGAGGAGCAACTTTTTAAAAATTTTACTCTAAAAGAGGTAAAGATTATCTGATAGGTTTGAATACCTGGAAAGCTGTTAAGATTTAGTTATTAGCACAAAGAAAGTTAAGCAGATTTAACTTGGTAAGTTCTTAACTCTAGAAGATGAAAAACATGTCCAAGAAAGGAAACATGATGATGGTTCTACTGATTCTGCAGTTAAGGTTATTTACATTGCCATAAAAATGAAAACACTGAATTGTGTTAATAAAATTGCATTATAACCATAATGGGACAATTATTGAGGAGAGAGTTAAATCCAGTAAAATAGAAAAGCAACTTATAAGGTCCAAAGTTGAAGAATCAGGACACAGCAACATAAATACATTATTTAAAAATATAATAGTATATGCCAGAAGAAATGTTGAAAAAAAGCAGAAAGTATTGGAGTTGTTTGGAGAGCAGGGTGGTGGGGAGAGGGTTAGAATAAGGAGTGTGGCTATAAATTTTTTTAAAATAAACTTTTTTATTGAGTGAAAGATTCTTTAAATTCTGTGCTTGTCTGCTCAGTCATGTCTAACTCTTTGTAACCCCATGGACTGTGGCCCACCAGGCTCCTCTGTCCATGGGATTTTCCAGGCAAGAATACTGGAGTGGGTTGCCATTCCCTGCTTCAGGGCATCTTCCTGACCCAGGAATAGAACTCACACCTCCTGTATGTCATGCATTGACAGGCGGACCCTTTACCACTGCACCACCTAGGAAACCCTTTAAATTCTATAGTGCTTCATAATTTTCAATTTTTCATATATGTTATTTCATATAATCACAATCCTTTTATTTGTCCCCTATACCTATATGGCCCTTTCCCTCCTCCCCCTTTCCCTCTCCCTGCTGGCAACCACTGGTTTGTTCTCTGTATCTGTGAGTCTGCCTCTCTTCTTTGTTCTATTCATATTTTTTGTATATTTTAGATTCGACATATAAGTGATCATAAAGTACTTGTCCTTCTCCGTCTGACTTATTTCACTTAGCATAAAGCCCTCCAAGTCAGTTTATGTTGCTGCAAATGGCAATATTTCATTCTTTTTCGTGGCTGAGTAGTATTCCATTGTATCTACCACATCTTTATCCTTCAGTTGTCACAACAAGTTTTTAGTGCCATTTGACTTTTTAAAGGGATGAACATAATATTCTGATTAAAAATGAAACTTTTTTAAGAAAAGAAATACACATTTGAGATATAATGGACATCCCATACACACACACACACGCATATTAATAAACCCAAGAATATGAAAATCTACACAATCTAATCTTTGTAATATTTCCTGAGCCAATATTAAAGAAGTAAATGAGATCTATCATCTAACATGGAGAAGGCAATGGCACCCCACTCCAGTACTCTTGCCTGGAAAATCCCATGGACGGAGGAGCCTGGTAGGCTGCAGTCCATGGGGTCGTGGAGTCGGACACAACTGAAGCGACTTAGCAGCAGTAGCAGCATCATCTAATAACTAATACAGGATTTGGTAATTTGGATGAAGTGTGTGTGTGTTCAGTCACTCAGTTGTATCCGACTCTTTTGCAACCCCATGGACTATAACCCATCCAGCACTGTTGTCCATGGAATTCTCCAGGCAAGAATGATGGAGTGGGTTGCCATTTCCTCCTCCAGGGGATCTTCTTGACCCAGGGGTAGAACTCACAACTCTCACTGTCTCGTGCATTGGCAGGCAGATTCTTTACCACTAAAAGTGCTTTAAAGTATTTTAAACATGCAATGTCCTAGTAGCGATCAAATATTAATTAAACTAATAAATGAATTATTCCAGGTTTCAATGATAATTCTGCTGAAGGGATAGTAACAAGAGTATTCAAAATGGCCATAGTGGAAGAAAGTCTGTGATAAGGAGAAGAGTCATGCACATCTAACTAAGACTGCAAAACTTTTGAGGCAGAATTTCCCCTTTAGAACTTGGCAAGAAATCAATATTATTTCTTCAAAATTTCGCAAATAAAGTAAATTCTGTCATTGCAATTCTTAAAGACACTAGGCAAAAAAATAAATAAATAAATAACAGTCAAGGAATGTTGAAAGTAAGTAACAAAGCACAATTTCTTTTCCTCTTGAAATGGCTTTTCATGGATCTTCTAAGAAGACTCCAAACCACTGACTTTTGAAAATCAGCTTGCAATTTCATGCACACTATCTACAGTTGTCCATTCACATAACCACATCCAGAATGTAGGATGCACTGGTATCAAAGTGCTGTTTCCAAAATATAAATATTTCAGTGCTGAAAGGTGGCATTTTCTTTTTCCTCACTAAGGCAAGAAAAATGCAAAGATAAATGCCATTAATTGTTCCAGACATTTCCCTTTAGTGAAATACAAACTATAAACATCAATACCACATTCCACTAATAGCTTCAAGCATTGGCTTAAAGCATCAATTTTACATTTGTAAAAAGGTCTGAAAGTGTATACCTTGCATTTTACTGAAAGGTTCAATCAATAAGTCCTCCTTGTTGCTTTCATTCTAAATAGCAACACAAAAATGTAGTACTTGCATAAGTGTAAATATATATTTATTCATATATGTATCATAACATAAAGTTACATAACAGAAAATAATAAGAAATTATATCCTAGTCATTTTCAAGGTTTCATGTTTCAGGTGGGATGTTATTTTTTTAATTGATTTTTTTAATAGCTTTGTTTTAATCTTTCTTGAGGGATCAACACAAGGCAGAATGAAAATAAGCTCTGTGGAAGGCAAATGTGTCATTGGAAGAGATGTAATTCTTTATTTAAATAATGGTCTTTTCATTTTTCAACCTGTTTTTGGCAAATAACCTATAATGCTCCTCTTCTGGTTAGGATTATGTTATTTTTTTTGCCCCACATGATGCCAATTTTTTTTTAATGATTGCCATTCCTTTTAATAATTCTACCCCCCCCATTATGTTGATTTACTATTATGGGCATACAATGAGATGTCAAGGAATTTTGGCATTCACAGGGAAGTAATTATGTTGATCTAATTCCAGTTTTGGATTTTAGCTTTCTAACCAAACATGGAAACTTGTGAGGTTCCTTAAATCACAAAAATTCTCTCACAGCAAGAATTCTTAACCTGTGTCTATAAATTTCCAGGACATCTGTAGACAGACTTAGGACTGCATAATCTCTGACACTATAAAAAAAAAAAGAAAGAAAGAAATTCTGTGTACTTTTTGTAAGAAAGAGATCCAAACCTTTCACCAGACTATTAGAGGTGTCTCTGACCCACAGTGTTTAAGAACTAGTGTTCTATTCAGCATGCTTGCTATGTTAAGTCACTTCAGTAATGTCCAACTCTGTGCGACCCTGTGGACTGACAGGTTCCTCTGTCCATGAGATCCTCCAGGCAAGAAGGCTAGAGTGGGTTGCCATGACCTCCTCCATGGGATGTTTCCAACTCAGGGATTGAACCCACGTCTCTTATTATCTCTGCATTGGCAGGTGGGTTCTTTATCACTAGTGTCCCTGGGAATCTTGTTCTACTGGGTACTTCCAGTTAAATCTAATTTTAAAAGGCCTCAGTTGGTGGTAATGGTTTCAGAATTATTTTCTTCCAATGCTCTTTTCAAAATTGAATTCCAACAACCTGATATGTAATATTCAAAGCCTTCTTTTAAAAATATTACATAAGAATCTTAGGCATAAGCACTGATTATCCATAGTCCTTTCTTACTTTACCTCAGAAATTTACAGTAGATTAATGAGTACCTTCATGTTAATTTTAATTTTGACCAGAGTTAGGGTTTAAGCTTTTCAACTTTTTATTTCACACAACCTATGGGTGAATTTAATTCAGATGACCATCACATCTACTACTGTGGGAAGGAATCCCTTAGAAGAAATGGAATAGCCATCATAGTCAACAAAACAGTCTGAAATGCAGTATTTGGATGCAATCTCAAAAACAACAGAATGATCTCTGTTCATTTCCAAGGCAAACCATTCAATATCATGGTAATTCAAGCCTATGCCCTGACCAGTAACACTGAAGAAACTGAAGTTGAACAGTTCTATGAAGACCTACAAGAACTTTTAGAACTAACACCCAAAGAAGATGTCCTTTTCATTACAGGGGACTGGAATGCAAAAGTAGGAAGTCAAGAAACACCTGGAGTAACAGGCAAATTTGGCCCTGGAGTACAGAATGAAGCAGAGCAAAGGCTAATAGAGTTTTCCCAAGAGAACACACTGGTCATAGAAAACACCCTTTCCAACAACACAAGAGAATACTCTACACATGGCCATCACTAGATGGCTAACACTGAAATCAGACTGATTATATTCTTTGCAGCCAAAGATGGAGAAGCTCTATACAGTCAGGAAAAACAAGACCAGGAGCTGACTGTGCCTCAGATCATGAATTCCTTATTGCTAAATTCAGACTTAAATTGAAGAAAGTGGGGGAAACCACTAGACTATCCAGAAATGACCCAAATCAAATCCCTTATGATTATACAATGGAAGTGAGAAACAGATTTAAGGGCCTAGATCTGATAGACAGAGTGCCTGATGAACTATGGACGGAGGTTCGTGACATTGTACAGGAGACAGGGATCAAGATCATCCACAAGAAAAAGAAATGCAAAAAGGCAAGATGGCTGTCTGAGGAGGACTTACAAATCGCTGTGCAAAGAAGAGAAGTGAAAAGTAAAGGAGAAAAGAAAAGATATAAGCATCTGAATGCAGAGTTCCAAAGAATAGCAAGAAGAGATAAGAAAGCCTTCCTCAGCGAACAATGTAAAGAAATGGAGGAAAATAATAGAATGGGAAAGACTAGAGATCTCCTCAAGAAAATTAGAGATAACCAGGGAACATTTCAGGCAAAGATGGGCTCAATAAATGACAGAAATGGTATGGAATTAACAGAAGCAGAAGATATTAAGAAGAGGTGGCAAGAATACACAGAACTGTACAAAAAAGATCTTCACGACCCAGATAACTGTGATGGTGTGATCACTCACCTAGAGACAGACATCCTGGAATTTGAGGTCAAGTGGGCCTTAGGAAGCATCACTATGAACAAAGCTAGTGAAGGTGATGGAATTCCAGTTGAGCTATTTCAAATTCTAAAAGATGATGCTGTGAAAGTGCTGCACTCAATATGACAACAAATTTGGAAAACTCAGCAGTGGCCACAGGACTGGAAAAGGTTAGTTTTCACTTCAACCCCAAAGAAAGGCAATGCCAAAGAATGTTCAAACTACCCCACAATAGAATTCACCTCACACACTAGTAAAGTAATGCTCAAATTCTCAAGCCAGGCTTCTGCAATACGTGAACCATGAACTATCAGATGTTCAAGCTGGCTTTAGAAAAGACAGAGGAACCAGAGGTCAAATTGCCAACATTCACTGGATTATCAAAAAAGCAAGAGAGTTCCAGAAAAACACCTATTTCTGCTTTATTGACTATGCCAAAGCCTTTGACTGTGTGCATCACAATAAACTGTGGAAAATTCTGAACGAGATGGGAATACCAGACCACCTGACCTGCCTCCTGAGAAATCTGTATGCAGGTCAGGAAGCAACAGTTAGAACTGGACATGGAACAACAGACTGGTTCCAAATAGAAAAAGGAGTATGTCAAGGCTGTATATTGTCACAGTGTTAAATATAACTTATATGCAGAGTATATCATGAGAAATGCTGGGATGGAAGAAACCCAAGCTGGAATCAAGATTGCTGGGGGAAATATCCATAACCTCAGATTTGTAGATGATACCACCCTTATGGCAGAAAGTGAAGAGGAACTAAAAAGCCTCTTGATGAAAGTGAAAGAGGAGAGTGAAAAAGTTGGCTTAAAACTCAACATTCAGAAAACTAAGATCATGGCATCTGGTCCCATCATATCATGGCAAATAGATGGGGGAACAGTGGCTGACTTTATTTTGGGGAACTTCAGAATCACTGCAGATGATGACTTCAGCCATGAAATGACACTTACTCCTTGGAAGGAAAGTTATGGACAACCTAGATAGCATATTAAAAAGCAGAGACATTAAAAAGCAGATATTGTCAACAAAGGTCTGTCTAGTCAAGGCTATGGTTTTTCCAGTGGTCATTTATGGATGTGAGAGTTGGACTGTCAAGAAAGCTGAGTGCTGAAGAATTGAAGCTTTTGAACTGTGGTGTTGGAGAATACTCTTGAGAGTTCCTTGGATTGCAAGGAGATCCAACCAGTCCATTCTAAAGGAGATCAGTCCTGGGTGTTCATTGGAAGGACTGATGTTGAAGCTAAAACTCCAGTACTTTGGCCACCTCATGCGAAGAGATGACTCATTTGAAAAGACCCCGATGGTGGGAAAGATTGAGGGCAGGAGGAGAAAGGGACGACAGAGGATGAAAGGGTTGGATGGCATCACCAACTCAATGGACATGAGTTTGGGTGAACTCTGTGGTTTGGTGATGGACAGGGAGGCCTGGTGTGCTGTGGTTCATGGGGTCACAAAGAGTCAGACATGACTGAGCGACTGAACTGAACTGCTCTACATTTTAGATGTAGAGCACAAGACTTGAACTCTGTCAGCAAAATGTATAGTAATAACTTCATACCTGAAATATTGCAGACTGGCACAAACTCAGAAAGGCATAGGCTGATTTGCCCCAAATTTGACTGTTCTTTAATAAAAATCATATCTCAGATTAAATAAAGCTCTTACAACACTGTAAGATAGACCAGACATGAAAAAATTCCATTAAAGACAAAATTTGGTAAATTAGTCTCTCTAGCTAAAGTACCTTACCTAGAAATGTAAACTGAATTAAGAGGAATCTTAACAGATTTTTTAAGGTCCTGGGAGAAATGGACTGTCTTTAGATGTCACTTTGAGAGACATATTACCCTGGGCCCTCTTATCAAGAACAAAATAAGGATTGGGGCATCAATGGAAAAATGATACTTTCTAAGAAATTGCACCTCTTCCTTTGTGAATAGGTTTATGTGATTACGGAAGTGGATCAGGGCCCATGGTGATCCAGGCATTGTTGTACTGGTAGCACCACATTTTTGTGCATTCAGACACAAACTGACATTCTAGTGCTTGCTTCCTTGGGAAAAGCCAGAATGGTGCCTGTCTGGACCAAGATCCCACAGATGACCTTGCCCTGCCAACCCTCACACACATAGCCTCCTCTTGGTGACCATGACCCTTGCCCTAAGGCAGAGACTCTCAACTATGAGCCAATATGTCCTCTATGGTGCATTTGGCAATATCTGGGCACATTTTTGATTGCCACAACTAGGGCAATATTACTGGCATCCAATAAGTAGCTGCTAAACAGCTTACAATGTACAAGATACTGTACCCCCCAAAAAGAATTCTCTGCCCCAATGGGCCAATAGTTCCAAGATTCAGAAATCCTGTCCTAAGACCTTTCCCCCACTCTATAAGATTACAGAGGCATGCACTATTCAGAACCACATTTTTTAGTGGGCCACTAGAATTTAATCAATATGAATGTCTTGCAAATTGTACTGCTTTGGGCAGAGTGGAGTGAATAAATATTCTAAAATGTGCCTCTGCCTTCCTGGTTAACACCAACTCCTTTCTCCAAAAAAAAACACACAGCACTAAGTCGTGTCTGACTCTTGCAACCTCTTGAACTGTAGCCTGCCAGGCTCCTCTGTCCATGGGATTCTCCAGGCAAGAATACTGGAGTGGGTTGCCATTTCCTTCTCCAAGGGACCTTCCTGACCCCAGAAATTGAACCCAGTCTCTTGCATTGCAGGCAGATGCTTTACCAACTGAGCTACACAGGAACCCAAAGGCAAATTAAATGTCACCTCCTACACAAAACTATTTCCTATTTCATCATCACCTTCCCCACATAGTACTTATAGGCTTACCCCAATAGCAGCTCTGTTCAAATTACTTCCCATTTCCCTACTAGATTATAAATTCACTGAAAGCTATGTTTGTTTATTTTAAAATCCTTGTATCTTCGTGCTTACTAGAATGCTTAGCACATTACATGTACACAGCAAATATGTGTGGAAGAAAAGAACAAGGCTGGAGCACCGGCTTGGATTCTGAGTACCTACCTCCAAAATAGGTTTACTCAAGACTGTTTTAGGGAACTGCCCTTGTGATGCAGTGACTAAGACTCTCCACTCCCAATGCAGGGACCCTGGGTTCAATCCCTGGTTGGGAAACTAGATCCCACATCCACAACTAAGAGTTCACAGGCCACAGCTAAAGATTCTGCATGCTGCAACTATAGACCCAGTGCAGCCAAATATCTAAGGATGTCTGACTGCCTGTCCTCCAAGGACATGAAACTGAGCAACGTCTCATTCCTGGTATGTAGGATCATCAGCATTTTAGTGGAAATTCCTGGCCTACTAGAAGATAGCCATAATGATGTTTACCTGAAATGCCACAAGACAAAGACTGTAGAGATCATAAGATCTAGTTGGGGGTTTACGTCAGCACTCTCCCTAAATGCCTTTTCTTAGAGGAAAGAGGGCAAGGTTAACATGCTACTTTTAATAAGCCTGGCTTTGCAGCCTGTGTTCTACAGAACTTCTTCCTTCACCAAAGGAGGAAAAAGTATAGTGAACTTAATGAACACATGAACAGAGTAGTGAGGTAGTCCAACACTCATCTCAACTAGTAGCCAGCTCACACAAATACCCATGTTCAAATCTACTAAAGGAGCTGACTATGAACAAGGACAGTTCTTTTGTTGGCTGCCTATAGATTATATGCAAATCCACAGTGGGAGAATTAAATTTAGGATAATTTATAAATGTGCTTTTGTACTAAAAGCAAAAAAGTTGGATTATAACATGAATAGGCATCAAATTAGAGATACCAAGGGAACATTTGATGCAAAGGTGGGCACAATAAAGGACAGAAACAGTATGGAGCTAAAAGAAACAGAAGATATTAAGAAAAGGTGGCAAGAATACACAGAACTGTACAAAAAAGGTCTTCATGACCCAGATAACCATGATGGTGTGATCACTCATCTAGAGCCAGACATTGTGCAATGTGAAGTCAAGTTGGCCTTAAGAAGCATCACTATGAGCAAACCTAGTGGAGGTGATGGAATTTCAGTTGAGCTATTTCAAATCCTAAAAAGATGATGCTGTGAAAGTGCAGCACTCAATATGTCAATAAATTTTGAAAGCTGACCACAGGACTGGTAAAGGTCAGTTCTCATTCCAATCCCAAAGAAAGGCAATGCCAAAGAATGTTCAAACTACTGCACAATTGCATTCATCTCACATGCCAGTAAAATATTGCTCCAAATTCTCCAAGCAAGGCTTCAATAGTATGTGGACCGAGAACTTCCAGATGTTCAAGCTGGATTCAGAAAAGGCAGAGGAACCAGAGATCAAATTGCCAACAACTGTTGGGTCATAGAAAAAGCAAGGGAGTTCCAGAAAAACATCTACTTCTACTTTATTGGCTACTCCAAAGCCTTTGACTGTGTGGATCACAACAAACTGTGGAAAATTCTTCAAGAGATGGGAATACCAGATCACCTGATCTGCCTCCTGAGAAATCTGTATCCAGGTCAAGAAGCAATAGTTAGAACCAGACATGGAAAAACAGACTGGTTCCAAATAGGAAAAGGAGTATGTCAAGGCTGTATATTGTCACCTTGCTTATTTAGCTTATATGCAGAGTTCATCATGTGAAATGCCAGGCTGGATGAAGCACAAGCTGAAATCAAGATTGCCGGGAGAAATATCAATAACCTCAGATATACAGATGACACCACCCTTATGGCAGAAAGTAAAGAAGAAATAAAGAGCCTCTTGATGAAAGTGAAAGCGGAGAGTGAAAAAGTTGGCTTGAAACTCAACATTCAGAAAACTAAGATCATGGCATCTGGTCCCATCTCTTCATGGCAAATAGATGGGGAAACAATGGAAACAGTGACAGACTTTCTTTTCTTGGGCTCCAAAATCACTGCAGATGGTGACTAAAGCCATGAAATTAAACGATGCTTGCTCCTTGGAAGAAAAGCTATGACCAACCTAGACAGCACATAAAAAGCAGAGACATTACTTTGCTGACAAAAGTCCATCTAGTCAAAGCTATGGTTTTTCCAGTAGTCACATATGGATGTGAGAGTTGGACTCTAAGAAAGCTGAGTGCCGAAGAATTGATGCTTTTGAACTGTGGTGTTGGAGAAGACTCTTGAGAGTCCCTTGGACTGCAAGGAGATCCAACCAGTTCGTCCTAAAGGAGATCAGTCCTGAATATTCACTGGAAGGACTGATGCTGAGGCTGAAACTCCAATCCTTTGGCCACCTGATGTGAAGAATTTAGTCATTTGAAAAGACCCTGATGCTGGGAAAGACTGAAGGCAGGATTAGTAGAGGACGACAGAGGATGAGAGGGTTGGATGGCATCACGGACTCAATGGACATGAGTTTGAGTAAACTCCAGGAGTTAGTGATGGACAGGGAAGCCTAATGTGCTGCAGTCCATGGGGTTGCAAAGAGTTGGATATGACTGAGTTACTGAACTGAACTGATTGCATTATATTGTGCTATTATTTTGATAAAGCAAATCTAATAGGATTTCAGCAAAATACTAAATGCAATTATCAGTAAAACATTCCTGACATGAGTTGGCATCAGGAAAGAAAGACAGGGCCATTTCAGAACATTCAACTTTATTTTCCAATGACAAACACAACATAAATAACATACATTTGTTAAATATACAGACTAGCTATGACTTGAATGCCATCAAAATTCTGATGTATTTTTCAGTCTTTTATTCTTTGTCTCCACAATATTGAAGACTACCCTTTCAAACATAGTGGAAGATATGTTTAGATATACTTAACATAACTTGTGGAAAAATTTTACACAAAGATGACAAAAGTATACCTTCCCATTTAACCCACTGGAATGGAATGCTGAGTAGGAGAGGTGGAGAAACATACAATTTCTATACTGAGCTTTACATCATTTATTAAAGTGTCAATGATTTCAATTCTCACTTAGATACATTTTGAAAATAATGTATTCATTTGTTGTAAATAGATTAAGATAATCAGTGCCTATTTTTCATTTGCTTGCTTACAGAAAGGTTCAACTTTATGCTATCTGTACAAAACTGTTTTGTCAAAGAAGATGGAAAAAGTAAGATATTCTATCTATATATGGAGGCTTGGGAAGAAAAAGAGTTTTGTAGTCAGTGATGACTTGAGTGAATTGAACATTTGCTTTTACAGAAAAGAACACTGGCCACCCCTCACTTTGTCCTACAGATGCTCAAGTGTATGAAGATAAATGTGGCCCCTTCCTCTCCTTGCTTCTGTGAAATGGCCTAAAAGGATGAAGAATCTTGACAAGTTGGAAATATATAGGCTTTCCTTCATCTGTTTGTCTTTGTTCTCTGTCCCACCCTCCATGTCTATTCCATAGGAGTGTCCTTTCAAAAGCTGAAAGAACATTGAGGTCCATCAGTAAGTCATATGCATTTTCTCCTGCTAAACATTACAGCTTTGATTTCTACAGAAATTGAAAACCATAGAAAGAAACTATTTTCATATTAAAGTCTGGTGATTGGCAAGCTTTTGGCTAGATATCTGATTCACTTTAATTAAAAAGCCAAACTATTCTAATTCTAAAGCAACTGACAGGGACTTCCCTGGTGGTCCAGTAGTTAAGACTCCGTGCTTCCAATGCAGGGGACCCGGGTTCGATCCCTGGTCGGGGAACTAGGATCCCACATGCTGCGGGGTGAGGCCAAAAAAAAAAAAAAGAAGAAAAAAAAGTAAAGCAACTGACAAAGGAATTTAAGAGCTGATCAAAAAATTTTAGAAGTGTTATCATCTCTAAAATGCTTGATAAGCCTGAAAACCTAATTGTACCTGATGTTAATCTCTTTCCTTCTTATCTTTACTCCCATAATAAAATTATTTCATTAAAGCAGATATTAAAAAACAGACTCAGATCTGTTTCATAGATTAGTACATTAGCACATTAGAAATGTGAAACCATTCTCTCTCTTAAAAACAATCCCAGCTTCACCAATAGTAAATATTTCTGTTACTTTCTCTCCATGAGAAAATGGATAAAGAGGCTGGAGGCAAGGAAGCCAGGGAAACAGTCTTCTTTCTAATGAAGAAATTAGCATTTCGGTAGATATATGAGTTGTTTACAATTTAACACAAATTGATGTAAAATTTCTGAAAATAGAATAATTTTCATTCTAAATTTTAAAATGTGTAATCTATATATGAGCAAATATGGTATATGCCTGATTGAACTTCATTTCTAGAGAATCAAAATATAGTAGGCTTGTGGTATCATAATGTAATGGTTTACAACTCAACTTGTATAAATGGGAAGCCTTTAAGTAGAATCCTCACTTAAGATTTACAAAACAGAGACTCCATAAAATTAAAATTCTGTGCTCCTTCATTATTTAAAAGAGTAGAGAGTAGGGAAGAGTGAGAAAAAAAATGTAAAGCAGCATGTATTGAAGATATAATTCCATTTGATTTAAAAACTAATTGTTGACCTCCTTTGGGGGAAAAAAACCTTACTTCTAGAAGTGCTGAAGTCTTTCATAGATGTGCACATAGATGTCACTGTGAGAACAAAGTCACCCTGTACTGCTCTTTTTACTTTCTTTAGTTTTATTCAAGGTGGACTCAATCCAAAAAAGGCATTCAGGGAAGGCATGTGAAAGATTTTACTTAATAGCTACAGCACGAATCATTACAAAATTGAAACCTTTTGGGTGAGAGTAATCCAGGAGTAATGAACTTTCACATGTAATTAGTATCCATATACCTGATACCAGTATAATGAAGTTCTAATTTCTAAATTTGCCATAATTCTCTGTTTCATGATTCATATGTAATCACTACCTATTAGTTGTCTTAGAGTTTTGAACTGACAGCACCTTCTTAAATGTGCATGTGAGTTTTAGTTTGATTTTCAAAGTTTGTAAATAGATTATATCATAACCTCCATTATGAAACATCATAGATGTATGTCACCTCTTATTAACATTGTATTGCAACTCAGAAAACAGTTCTATCAATATAGCCACAGTATTAAATGCTCTTTATTTAAAAAATGATATAATCTCATTCATTGAACAATTCTGTTCACTTATTTAGACCTCAGCTTTAGTAGATTTGAGACATACACAATCACAAAGACAGCAATAAACAAGCAGCTGTGAAGATATGGCATGCTTGATGACCTAAACTTTTTACAGAGGTAAATCATGGAAACGTCATCAGTTATTCCACAATAAACTTTTAATATGTTTGTAGTAATAAATACTCTACAGTCTCTCTGTGTCACTCACCTTCTAGTAACCTGCATATTTCAAAAGAAGCTTTGGGAATAGAGTATGAAAATAAATGGGCAATATATGTGTTTAAAATTTCAAAGAATAAGATTTTTCTATTTTCTTAGCTGACTTAATCCCAATACAAAAGGGCTATGATTATCAACATGGGGAAGACTGAAAACAGAGCACTAATCTGGGGTCAAAACCAACAAAAACATACAAAGTATTAAATAAAAGGCCTAATTCTTGAAAATCTAAGAATACTGCCACAGATTGTCCACTTTATTAATATACTGTTTTGTTAGAGTTTTTAGTTTGTCTATTACTCAATGCCAGTGTGTTCTCAGGGTCTTTTACAGTTGACTTTTACATGAGCTTCTAAAATTTTATTCCATAACATGGTCAAGAGGTCTTTTATATAATAAATAAGTGTTCAGTATATATATGTGGCTTTAAATTGGCAATCATTTGAATCTGGCATGATTAAATGCTTATGTTTACTTAAAATGACTTGGTATATAGCTTAGGCAGATTTGCTAAATCCTTGGATAACACATTTAATTTCTTCAATTTAAAATATTTTAAAGATATCTACCATACTTATTTCATTTGAAAAGTAAACTGTTCTTATTGGTTGACGTGTCATCATTCTCTTCAGTGATACAACATAGCTGAATAAATTCACTGTGTGGAAAATCAGAATAGCTTTGTAAAATCTATAATAGTCGATATTACATCTATTTTTACATTGCACTCACTTCTTTCTATTTGGTTTCCTAGGTCTCCGGTTTTTTAAACCAGTATTGAGAAGTTTTGGGATTGCCATAATTTTTGCATGCATTTTTTTTCCTGCTTAAAACTAAGTATACTTGAGTGAACTTAAAGACTAAGGAACTTAAACTTGGAAACTGATATACTCGTCTGCAGTGACTTTAGATGTTTTCTTCCTTATCACATTTAGGGCTTCTGAACATCCTGAAATCTAACCTCAGCTATCATCCAAAGGACAATATCATTTAGGACTAACATTTCTTACCAGGTTTTTCATGTACTAACAAGTCACATGCTGTTTACGTAACTCTTCCTTTCCACTTCCTTTTCAAGCTTGTTCAAAAACTGCCATCAACCACAGCTACCATCTATCCCTGGGCAGGAAACTATTCCATAGTTAAGCATGGGTTTTAGGTTGTTTTGTCTTTATGAATTTCTGTGGTTGGATGAAAAGTGATATTTCGTTGACTGTCATCTCAATTACCACTTGGGGATAGTAATTTCTCAAATTATTAATACAAATGATGTACTTCGTTATGAAGCAATATAATGCTGAACATTTGAAGATAAATTTGTATTTCTGTAATTAAACAAGCAGAGTTCATTCACTTTATCAACTCGATGGTCTGTACAGTCACAAAGCACTTCAACCATATAGTGGGACCCCACTGATGTGCACTTGGTTTTGGCAGATAATTATTCATTCATTCACTGAACAAAGAGTCACTGAACACTTTCTATATCCCAAGTGCAAGGTGCTGGAAGAAATAACCCATTCAAGCTCACACTACTTGGATCTATGCTATGTATGTGCCTAAACCTAGGGCCTAAAGCCTCTTAATTATAAAGTCATTTAAGTACACTTTGTTTTAAAAGTATATAGTTTTGTCTCATCCTCCCTGAGGTGACTTGTGGAATTATTTAATTCTATGGTATAGAGAAATTTTTAAATGTCCTTTTAGTATAGGTTATTTGTCATCATTTTTTTTCCAAAACCTAGACTAGTGGAACCACCATGAGTTACATAAGCACTCTCAGCAGATTTTGCCTTCTCACTCAGTTTGACATGAGCATTTAAATTGATTCCTCCTAATTGACTTAGCCTGGTAAACATATTAATCTAATAGATATTTTGCACCTCTTAAAATTAATTCTTCCCCAGATGCCTATTGAATACACATACAAAAAGGTAGTTACTATAAAGGAGTATAAATAAATTTCAAGTTTCTTAAAACTGGGAAAACAATAAAGGAAAAAGCAAGTTAAACTCTGAATGAGAAACAGTAAGTTTGCAAAACAAATGCTCTAAAGAGTACAAAGAACATTTTATGTAGGTCTGATTTGAAAGATTGTTGTGTTTGTTGGGGAGTTGCTTTTATTTTCTTAAGTGTAATTCTCAAAATTTAATGTAGTGACCTACTTGTGCCAAAAAGATATCAAGCTTAGCTGTCAAGGTTTGTGCACATAATAAGAGATACATTTTAATAATAAATATTTAGATAGAAACTTTGAAGAGAGGGCAGAGAAAGTGCTGTGAGGTATCAATATTATAATTTCCTTATCCTATAAATAGGCTAAACTATGGAAAGTCTTTATGGAAGCTTTAAAATATTTACTGGTCTTAGAATAGGAGTTAGTATTTAAATACACAAAAGACTGAAGAGAATACCTTGGGTGGAAAAATCAGGGAAAATAATTAGCCAAAGTACCTATATTTAGGGCTCAAATCAGTCCTTAAATAGAATTTTGAAAAAAATCACTTCACTGACTCCCAAATACAGTTTCATGAATCTTCTCCAGGCTTGTAGGAATTAAAAATGTAATCTAAAGGAAGAACATTTAACAATTTGGATGTTCACAAATTGTCATGTTTGAAATAAATGGAATTAACTGACTCATTCAGGTAATGAATAAACCTAATTACCAACCCAACCAAAACAGACTCTAAGGTTAGCAGCTAATTTGCATATTAAATGACATTTAAGTAACATCGGTATCAATGAATACTGTGAATATGTTATGCATTTTTTCATCCTAAATCAACATTTTTAAAAAATTTAAGGGGAATCAAAGTGACACAGAGAGAAAGAGAGAGAGTAAAAGAGAAAGCAGAAGACCAAGGCCTTTGAGCAAAAACAAGCTGTTGCCTTGTCTTCAAATATCTGTGTGTTGAATTCCCCATAGAATATTAACTATCCCTACACAGCCCCCACCACAGACCAAGATCATTTATAAAAATAAAAGAAGTGCTTTCACCTAATAAATAATCACACATTCAGCTACATATGGAAGAGACCCCAAAACACTAGACTGCTATTAATCTATTTTCCTTTGCTTGTGTTTCAATACTTTTGGCATATAGGGCATTATTAATATTTATGCTTCTGAGACCATTTAGGCCTTATATCAAAAATTCTACTTCAATGCATAAATAGCGGCATGTTAGAGATGCCTAAATTCACAGTAAGATTTAGGGCTATTTTTTGCCAAAAGCTGTGAACATGCAAGTTGATTAAGTGTTCTCTTTCATGCTCCTGGTCTGTGTTATTTCATTGGATAGTGAGATAGGCGGCACTTTAGGTCCATCATTAAAGTAGCTGGAGACAGCATTTGCTACCTGGCAAAACTTTTGAAGAAGGATCTTTCTTAGCAGCAGATAAACCCAGGGATCCAAGATCTGGTTCAGTGAAGCCAGGCGAACAGCTATTAAGAAGAAGTTGCACTCATCCTGATTTTCTGTGTATGTCTTGCAGTGCTCAACTGACGTGTGATTGAAGATCATTTTCAACATCATTATCTAAGAAAAAGGGACATATTATTATTCCAAAGATTAATAAAGTCATATGCATCTCCCCACATGGTTCTTTGCACATGGTTAGTTTACAATAAGTTGGTTGTTGGGTTAAAATGATTAATTCAAGCAACATTTATACTCATAGAACACAGCCCTGAATTATATAAGATATCCCTCTGGATTTTCCCACATTTTTGCCTATTCAACATGAGGCAGATTTTTTTTTAAAATACATATTCTCTGGCTCTTGGTCCTTGTCAGGCAAAACATGTAATCTTAAACTTTGGCAGTTGTAACTAAAAAAAAAAAAAAAAGACTACTTAACAAAAGATAGAAGCAACAAAGGGGAAAATAGCAGTTATATATTATTAGTATTATTATTATTACCAGTAGCATTTTCTGACTCCTTACAATTTGCCTGACACTGTGTCAAGTTCTTCATATGCTTTTAATAAATAATAGAAAATAAATACTACTGCCATCTCATTTTTATAATTGTGGAAACTAAGCTTTAATGACATAAAATAGCTGAGTCAGACTTAAACCCAAGTTCACTAACATATGACAGATAGCATATGACCCCTTCCGGGTCTCTACCCAGTCACTGCACATACACCAGAATGTAAATTCCATGAAGGTAGGATCTGAGCCAATATCTTTTTCCCCACTATTTCCCCAGTATCTAGACTAATAATTAGCAGGTTGTGTTCAATAAACATCTGTGAATGAATATGTGATACATATATGAATATATTAATATATGACATCTATAATATACATAATATATTTATAATTGAATGAATAAATATTTGTGATTTCCACAGGAGAGAAAAAAAGTGAAGATTCATACACATCAGAAAAGATATTCAACCTTGTTAGTCCATCAGAGAAATGAATGTTATGACAAAGAAACCATTTTATATTCACTAGTTTGAGAAAAATGAAGCATGACTTTTCCAAATGTTAGTGAGGATGGGGAGCAATATAGACTCTTGCACATAGTACTACCAGGAGCGTGAGCTGGAGCAGCCACCTCAGAAGACAATCAAACTCTGTCTCACCTGTTACCTTGCAGAAGTCCCACTCCCAAGAACGCACTGCCTTGAATTCCTGCACCTGAGGTTGTGTGTCTGACTGTTCATTAGAGCATTGTTCATAACAGCAATAAAATAGCAGGAACAACCTCAAAACAGGTTCACACTTGCAAGCAAAGAAAGGTACTGACTTTATTACCAGCTCCTAAATTGGTCTTTCTAGACATGCACAGCTATTAAGCACTTCAAATGTGGCTGAAGAAAATTGGGACATTGGGATAGGTAATGATTATATAATGAAATGATAATATATTTATATAGTGCTTTAAAATACATTGTTAAACTTAGCATCATTTGTTTCTTGTTACTTTTTCAAAACATTTTGTAAAATATTACACTAGTAGAAAATTTAAAATTATATATGTGGTATGCATTTGTTGTTCACATTATATTTTGACTGAACTCAAAAGTGTTGCTTAAGACCCACGTTTATTTGGATGGTCTGTTCTCAGGTCGTATATCCCAAATTGAAGGGTTCGAAACATCCCTGAGCATCCTAAACACCTACAAACCTACTATCCACAACAACAGCACTTACTTTCTTACAGTCACCCTGACTTAACACATCAGGGTCACCTGTGAAACCTTTTACCTCATCCTCTGCAATGCAGTTTGCTCTTTTTCCAGTCTCGTCTTAGTTCAGCACTTCCTCTTATCTGATTTATAGTAATAACAGACACCCAGACAGAGCAAACAGATGTCAGCATGACACAAATTCGGCACCCTAAATCCCAGCTCTGATCAAATCCTCATCAGCTATACAAGTGTCAACTTGGTCTTACTGGACAGAGTTGTATGTGTGATAGTCACTCAGTCGTGTCCGACTCTTGGCGATCCCATAGACTGTAGCCCGCCAGGCTCCTCTGTGGGATTCTCCAGGCAAGAATACTGGCATAGGTAGCCATTCCCTTCTCCAGAGGATCTTCCCGACCCAGGGATTGAGCCCAGGTCTCCTGCATTGCAGGCAGATTCTTTATCATCTGAGCTACCAGGGAAGTCCTACCAGGGACAGAGTTGAGTCACAGGTTAATTCTCAAAACAATCACTGGCAAAGGGAATGGAAATGTCCAGGTATTGCTTATAATATGGGTCCCTAACTGGCAACTCACTCCAGTATTCTTGCCTGGAGAATTCCATGGACAGAGGAGCCTGGCAGGCTATAGTCCATGGGATCACAAAGAGTTGGACATGACTGTGCGACTAACTTTCACTTTTTAACCCCCGGACCATGGACGAGTACCAGTCCATGGCCTTTTAGGAACCAGACTGCACAGCAGGAGGTGGGCAGTGGGCAAGGGAGCCAAGCTTCACCTACCCTGAGCTCCCCACACTCACAGTTCCCCACACTCACATTATCATCTGCACCATTTCATTCCCCCAGCTGCCCCCATATCCCCTACCCACCCCCATGCCCCTTACCCCCACCCCCCACTGTGGAAAAACTGTCTTCCACAAAACTGGCCCCTGGTGCCAAAAAGGCTGGGGTCCACTAGCTTATAAGACAAAACCATTCTCTGTGGCTTACTTCAGTCCTTGACCAATTTACACCTACTATCTGAACAAAATTATGGCTCTATAAACAAAAAGAAGAGAAAAATGTGTAGACATATAATCTGTCATTTCTTTCAAAGAAACTTTTCCCAAGGGAATTATTCAATAAAAGGAAAAATCAATTGGACAAATAAGTGAATGGTCAATGAATAATAATCTAGTAAGAAACTGCAAACATATAAATCTCTAGTATCAGGAATAAAGCTTAATAAAATACAGGTGGCTGCATAATTATATATATGTATATGAATTAAGTGAAAAAACCAGAATGTAAGATAGTATCATGTATATAAAGTTATATTGTTATTAAAATTAAATATAAAATATGTATTTTGATTTGTGGAAGGCAATGGAATTATTACTATTAAATAATTATTCAATTATTTAAAAATTTTTATGTGTATAAAAACATTTCAAACAATTTAGGAAAGTCTTTTGTTTAAAGGAAATGGATTATTCTCTTCATTAATAAATATGAATTATTATAACCAAATTTATTTAAAATGAATAATCTAGTATCTTCTGGTGCTGGCTCATAGCCCTGTGAACTGAGCACTACCTCCCACATGTGATTAGTGTTTAGGGCCTCAAGATGGGGAGATTATCCTGAATTATCTGGGTAGGTTCAATGTAACCACATGGATCCTTAAAATCTGAGAACCTTTCCAGCTGTGGTCAGAGGGAGATGGATCCAATAATTAAATATGTTGGGCCATTTACTACTTTTCAGGAAGTGTTCTGACCCTCATCTAAAATAATTTACGGACTCACATAAGTTAGATCTTCATTTTCTTTTACAAAATAAAATATTGAATTTCTCCCACTTTGTATAATCAGGAAAATTCACAAAATTACTTATTAAGATGGAATTTCAGTCATTATATAGTCCTCCTTGATTATTCTAAGATTAATTTTTATGAGGCTAATAATTTAAAATTATTTCATTAGGCTAATACAGGTTTCATATGCCTAACATTGGTTGGTCTACTATAATTTCCCATAATTTCCTATTGACAATGCAGCGATTATGAAATTATGAAACCAAGCCCTGGAAGCAATAGCTGGCACATGGGGAGAGACACTCTAGCTTTTCCCAGAATTCATGACATGTGCAGTATGAAGATAATTGGAATTAGAGGCAGTGAGTGTGATATTACCATTTCCAAATGGCAGCAGGGATGGAAAATAGAACTCCTAATTTCTTGTCTAATTGTGAACATAAATGCAAGTTGTTATTTAGTTGCTCAGTTGTGTCTGATTCTTTGTGACCCCATGGACTGTAGCTCTCCAGGCTCCTCTGTCCATTGGGTTTCCCAGGCAAGAATACTGGAGTGGGTTGCTATTTCCTTCTCCATGGGATCTTCCCGACCCAAGGATTGAACCCACATCTCCTGCACTGGCAGGTGGCTTCTTTAGCACTGAGCTACCAGGGCAGCCCAAATGCAAGTTAGCATCGATGAAAATAGCAAGGAAATGAGTCTTCGACACTCCTTCAGAGCTTCCAGCATGGAATCCAGCCCTGTCGACACCTTGGTATCCTACAAGTGTCTTATATTAGACTTCTTTCTATTTAGGGAGCTAAACAGAGATTACAATTTTTGCAAATTTTTTTTTTTAGATGATCAGACTTCAGGAGAAAAACTCTGACATCAGTATGTAGATTTATGGTAGATTGGTAGAATGGTAGATATGGTAGAATCATTAATCTACCAAGGTGTCGACAGGGCTGGATTCCCTGCTGGAAGCTCCGAAGGAGTGTCGACGACTCATTTCCTTGCTATTTTCATCGATGCTAACTTGCATTTGGGCTTCGCTGGTAGCTCAGTGGTAAAGCAGCCACCTGCCAGTGCAGGAGATTTTTAGTCCCATTCTACCAGGGGCAAGGGACAAACCAAAAACAGGCTGCTTGGCCAACATGGAAGCTATTTTTTTAAGAAACACACCGCACAACTGCACCTTCAAAACGGCCTCATATAACAATCCAGTCAAGAGAGCTGTGAGACCAACTCTGGTTGAAGGGAGCAGTTACTTTTCTGCCTGAATCTTCCCCAGGCTTCATGTGACTCTCCCAGGCAGGCCTCTTGCCTCTCCCCTGGTTATCAGCAGGAAGAGAGAGTTCTTTTTGTACCAGGATAAGAATGAACACAACCACATCAGTAACCCCTAAATTCTCCATCCTTGCTTAGTGTCAAAGGCGATTACTTTTCTTCATCCTAAAGAAAAACACAAGATTTGTCCCTTCCCCAGTGAGAATGATCTTTAAAACGTACAAAATTAACACTAAAAGGAAACCTGTTCTTTGGGTTGGTTTTTTTTTTTTTTTTTTTTTAATCACGCCGCATGGCTTGCAGTATCTTAGCTCCCCACCAGAGATTGAACCAGCCCCAGCAGGGAAAGCACAGACTCCTAACCACTGGACCTCCAGAGGGTCCTTTGGAAGACTGTTTTTAATATTCTGCATTTGGATTTTATTTTACTGCAGTAGGATTTTTTAAACACACATTTAAAAACCTTCAGAACTTTATTTCCTGGTTCAAAACTGCCTTGGGTTATAGACTACATGTATCTATTGAAGATGATACATAAGAAAATACAGAAAAATTAACTTATGGGGAGGGAATAAAACTTTTATTTTTCCCTTATGCTCTATTATGTGGTTTTTATGATTTCCAAATTATTCCTAATATAAGTGCGTAAAAGAACTTTCCTTACAGCCAGTTTTATCTATGCTGCTTTGTTCTCTGTAATTCTCTGTTGTCAGGCTACAGGAGAATAAACCTGCTTTACTGGAAACTCCCTGTACAGTGTGATAAATGTGCTTGTTATAATACACTCAAACCAGCCTGGGCCCTTTGAACCACTTAATCACATAATTTGAAGGACTTTCATGGGAGGAAGCTTCACTGTAGATTTAAGAAATAACTGTAGTCTTTCTGGTCTGATTACAACTCTGTTCTCAGGTTGCCAAATCATCTCAGCATTCTAGACTCTGTTTCAGAAGCCTTATCTAATCTGAAAACTTTGGAAATAAACAGTTCACACACATTAAGAAAAGTTACTAGAAGTGGCATTATTTCATCTTCACTATTATGCAGTTTTATTAAATGTTTCAAAACAACAATGGGCCAAGAATCAGAAAAAAGCAAATCTTACCCTGGCTCTGCCAGCATTTATGACTTTAGGCAAGTCACTTACTCTCCATGCTTTATTAAATTTAATATTAAATCCTGGGGCTGGACTGGATGGTCTCTCATATATTCTTCTATGGCTAAATTTTTTCTGATGAATTCTGGGGCAAAGCTGGAAAATGAATAAGGGTTTAATTTGGAGAAAAAAAAAAAAAAGAAAGAAAAAGAAACCAAAAGGTAAAAGGTGTAAGGTGTAGAACAAAAGACAAAACTTTTCTGTAGGAAAACTTCACATGTGATTTTTGGAAAATGGAGGAGAGGAAAACTACAAAGTTAGAAAGTGGACAGTATAAGACGACAAGGGACAAGATTCATGAGGCTCTAGGGAGAGATATTACAGAAGTTGCACACTTAGGCAAACACACAGATCAGAGTTAAAGACCTGCCATGAATCTGATTCAACTCTGTTTCTAGTTTGGGGTCCAGTTACCTAACTTTGGATCTTGATTCCTCCTCTTCTCTAAAACATCTTTCATCCACGCTTATTGAGCATCTTCTCACCTAGTGGTGCAGTTGTGAAAATTAAAATGAGATAAGGATAATTGACACCTTCAATCTACACAGCATACCTCTCCCCAGCCCCAGGCTATTGTACTATTGCGCAGGCTTCCAGAACAGAATGCTTTGATGTTCAGAGAAAGAACAGGAATGCTTATGGGGAAAAGTGCAAGGAAATGAATGCATGATCTATATATAGGTCTGCTTTCCTTAAAATTCTACCTAATAGAGTCATTTCAAAAAACCCCCCGAAACTTCCAAATTTGCACCTTAAAAATATTTGAAAATGCATAATTACCATCCAATCAATACACAGGAGGGACCTCAAAATTATAAAGAAGCTTGAAGTCTGCCACCACATTACTTGGTACCGGGGAATTACTCTCTCCTCTCAGCTAGTATGAATTGTAAAATCGGTGTGGCTCAGTATAACTGGGTACATGTGTTATGTCTAGATAAAATTTTAATCTTTCTATTAGAATAGTCCAAAAATATCAGTAACAAGAATACAAACTCTGGCTGAAAAGAGGAAGGCAAAAATCTACTCTATAAAAATATTCATTCCTTGGATTATAGATGATGGATTAGCTTTGTAATACATGTCAGAAGAGGTACTTTATTATATTTCAAACTTTTGTATCCCAGGTGTCAAGAGAAAGTCTAGACAATATGTCTTTGTCAAAGTGTAAGGAACATTAACCTAAAAATATTTAGAGTTAAGACAGGTTTTTTTTGTGCCAAAGTATAGTTTTCTTTAAACCCCAAATACTCTATCCTACTACTGTCTTACACTCAGAAAACCACAGTATTAGTGACAAGAGCAGCTAAGTGGTTAAGGAAGGAATCAGAGGTGTGGGCTAGGTTTTGTGGGCAGGGATATTTTCCTCAATATAAATATAACAGAAAATTAAAAACAATTGACCAATAAAAGGATATTGTTCAAATTATAGAACATCTATCAGTGTGCATAATATATATCAGTATACATCTCAATGCTAACATTTAAAATCACGTTTTTGAAGAATAATTAATAATACAAAGAAATGTTTAAGATTTAAAAGTGAAAACAAATGAAAACAAATGTTTATTATATAACATAATCCAAAAGGATAAAACTACTCTGTGTGTATATATAGAAAAATATTAGAAATAGTTAACTTGGAGTAGGAAATTAAGGTCATTTCTATTTTCTTCTCTATGTTTTTCTTTGTTTTCCAGATTCTCCACAACATATGTATTATTTTCATACTTAGAAAATAAGCATTCATGTTCAAAAAGTTGAAAGCTTAGGTATAAACAATGGCCTATTATATAATTCACTGGCAAAATTTTAGAACCTAGAACCATCATGTGGTCATTTTAGCTTGAATTCTTAGGTAGTTGATGTGAGAATAATTTAACAACTAATAGGTACAGTCTGGAACTCTATAATGGGTCAAAACATTTAATAGACAAATGTATTTCGGTTTGTTAAAGAGAATGTGATGTCTGGCTATACTTTACCGGCCTCTGTGACTCATGGACAGTACAGCCATGGCGTACAAGAGTCCCTTCTTGTGCCACAGTTAAGTATACAACACAGGCTAATGACTGAGATTCTAACCTGACAACTTCTTTGTTTCGTGTCAAAATGACCCTCTTTTTTAAGACCTATGCTGTGAGACAACATTACCTCACAGAGGGATTCAAATAGACAATCATGTACTTGGGATGGGCACTGGGTAAATATGGGCACATTGGGCTCTCCTTTTGAATTGTTGGTCCTCAGTCTCCTTATCTCATTCCCTAGTTAACTCATTTCTCTCTCTCTTTCTCTTTCTCCCTCTCTCTGTCTCTCACTTTTATTCACCACAATGACTATTTTATGCATCTTCTATCCTAATCACATCACAGAAAAAAAAAAGCTCTTTAGGTGCCTTTCGCCTTCTTAGGACCAAGGTCAGCATCAGCAGCTATCCATTCCTCCTTTCCTCTTGCTCAAACAGGAAAGTCTCTATCTCCTAGCTAAGACTAACCCTCTATTTGTGCCTTGGATCCTATCCTTCATGGATGTCAGAGGTCCTATTTTCTCAGTTACCTCCTTCCTCTTTTATCTTTAACTTTTGGCTTTTCCCCAGTATCATTTTACCTTCTGTGGAATTCTCATCTCTTTACAAATACTGCTCCAGAAGTTACAGCTGAATTCTCCAAAAAGCTGTCTATCCTCTTTATCTTCAAATTTATTCCTAAACCTGCTATAATGTGACCTCAGTGCCCATAAATCCTCAGGAAAGGCTGTTTCCAAGCCAGCCAGCAAGGTTTTGAAATGCCCTGGACACTCACCAGCCTTTCTTGAAACATTCTTCTCTAAAATTCAGGTTGCCAAACATTCAGGATTTTATTTTCCAAACATTCCAAATGCCATTTGTTCTGATTTTCTTCCTAATTTTCCCAGTATCTCTCTGAGTGCTCATTTGCAGTGTCCTTTATGGCCCCTATTTCTCTATCCATCCTGAAAATGTTAGCATTTTTTTAGTTCTATCTCGTATATATGGGAAGGAGCCTCTATGTACAAACTCATTGGGCAAACTCTTCTACCCCAAAGACTTCAAAATCCATCTATGAACTACAGGCTGTACCTCTTCTCTAATCTCCAGATTGATTGATTCAAGCACAATTCTGCCTAGATGTCTTATATTAAATTCAGCAAGTTCAAACGGAAATCATTTTCGTCTTCAAAACTGCTTTTCCACCAACCTTCCCTATCTCAGTAAACCCAGTTCCCTAAGACAGAAACTTAAGAATTATTCTTTGTTCATCTTGATTTACTGCTCTCTCTGTGTTTCTTATCTCTAGCTGTTTCTCTCCTATTCCACCTCATTAGTAATATTATTCACACTCAATCACAAATTGTCCAATAAGTTCCTAATATTTTTTAATCTATTACTTATTTCATTTTCATTCCCATTGACCCTAAAGTCAGACAACCATCATCTCTGTCTAACCTACTACAGTTGTCTATTAAATGATTTGTTAGACTCCATTCTGGGCCCCTTTGTGCTTACAAGGATGCTCCTGAAATAAAAATTTGACTGTTATTCCACTTTAAAAAGTTTTCAATGGCTTTTCATTGCCCTGAGTATAAAGTCTAAACCTTTTAAGGTGGACATTGAAGGCTCATCATCACTTGGACCCTGTATACTAAATGCTCACCATTTTTATTCCCACATCTATATTTCAATTACTTTGAACTTCTTTGAGTTCTTCAAAAGTACCAGTTTTCTTTCTTCTAAACTTTTATAACTGTAGATCCTAGGTCTTATAACTCTCACTCCCCTCTCTTAACTGGACTGGAGTTGGACTGTGAAGAAGGCTGAGTGCTGAAGAATTGATGCTTTTGAACTGTAGTGTTGGAGAAAGCTCTTGAGAGTCCCTTGGACTGCAAGGAGATCCAACCAGTCCATTCTGAAGGAGATCAGCCCTGGGATTTCTTTGGAGGGAATGATGCTGAAGCTGAAACTCCAGTACTTTGGCCACCTCATGCGAAGAGTTGACTCATTGGAAAAGACTCTGATGCTGGGAGGGACTGGGGGCAGGAGGAGAAGGGGACGACAGAGGATGAGATGGCTGGATGGCATCACTGACTCAATGGACGTGAGTCTGAGTGAACTCCGGGAGTTGGTGATGGACAGGGAGGCCTGGTGTGCTGCGATTTATGGGGTTGCAAAGAGTCGGACCCGACTGAGCGACTGAACTGAACTGAACTGAACTGAAGCACATCTTTCCTTGTGGTTCAAATGGTAAAGAATCTGCCTGCAATGAAGGAGGCCTAGGTTTGATCCCTGGGTTGGGAAGATCCCCGGAAAATGGAAAGGTTACCCACTCCAGTATTCTGGCCTAGAGAATTCCATGGACTGTGTAGTCCATGGGGTCGCAAAGAGTCGGACATGACTGAGCAACTTTCACTTCACAAGAACATCTTATCATTCATGATTTTAAGTAGAATATTCATAGTTACAGCAATACCCTGGAAAAGGCTAGAAATCTGGGCTATAAAATCAACAGGAGAAGCAAATATTTATAATAAAACAGAGGCGTGACCAAGATGGTGGAGCAGAAAGATTCTGAGCGTACATCCTCCAATAAGCACACCAAAATTATAGCTTTTTGCAGAGACACTGGCTATGAGAACTACCTGAAGACTAGCAGGAAAGACTTTTCACAACTGAAGATATAAAGAAGGAACCACAACAAGATGAGTTGGAGGGATGGAGATGCAGGATAGTCAAGATCCATACCCCTAAGTAGGTGATCCATAAACAGAAGGATTATAATGGCAGATGTGCTCCCCAAAGATTCAGGGGTCCAAGCTCCACAAAGGGCTCTTCAGCCCAGTGGTCCTGCACTGGGAAGATGAGCATCCAGATGTTGGGCTTTGAAGGCCAGCAGGGCTTGCGTATGGGAGAACTATGGGGTCATAGGAAACAGAGACTCTACTCTTAAAGACTGCAGGCTAAATCTCGTACTCCCCAAGACCCAGCTCAGAGGCAGGAATTTGAAAGAAGCCTGGGTCAGGCCCACTTGCTGATCTTGGAGAGCTTCCTAGAGAAGGGAATAGTCAACTGGGACACCTTTTGGGGAGACAGATTCTGGTGACCGTCATTCTGAGGAGTTCATTCTACCTCAAGGAAACAGGTATTGAAAGCGCCATTTTGGAATCCAGGGGCTTACCTACCCCCACCAGTGGGTTGGCACTAGCCCCGACTGACCCCCTCCCCACAAACCTCAGACCCCTGCAGCCAGCTGCCCCAGGACCTGGTCCTGCCACCAGCAGACTAGTAGCCACCTGGGTCAGGGCCAGCCCTGCTTACCAGTGCACCCATGGCAGTGGACCCTGCCATAACAGAAGAGCCTACACAGCCCACAGAGAGGGTGCCCTGAGAGCATATGGCCCTGGTGAGCAGAGGGGTGGGTGCTGCTGGGTGCTGTAAGACGTCTCCTACATAAGGCCACTTCTCCAAGGTCAGGGATTGTAACTGACCCACTTAATACTTACAAGTAAACCCAGAGAATTATCCAAATGAAGAGATGGGAGAATATATTTCAAATAAAGGAACAAGACAAAAACCTCAGGGAAAAAAAAAAAAAAAGAATGAAGTAAAGATAAGCAAGCTACCCAGTAAAGAGTTTGAGATAATGATCATAAAGATGTTCAACAAAACTCAGGAGAAGAATGGATAAACACAGTGAGAATTTTAACAAAGAGAAAATACAGAGAAAAATCAAACAGAGCTGAAGAATATAATAACTGAAATTAAAAAAAATACACTAGAAGGCATCAGTAGCAGATTAGATGATACAGAGGAACAGATCAGTGGACTGGAAGGCAGAGCAGTGGAAATCACTCAAGCTGAACAAAAAAAGAATTTAAAAAATGAGAATAATTAAAGAGATCTATGGGACAACTCAAGCATCTGAACGTTCACACTGAACTTCCCTGGTGGCTCAGATGGTAAAGAATCTGCCTTCAGTGCAGGAGATCTGGGTTCTATCCCTGGGTTGGGGCAATCCCCTGGAGAAGGGAATGGCAACTCACCCCGGTATTCTTGCCTGGAGAATTCCATGGACAGGTGTGTTCACATTATAAAGGTCCAAAAAGGATGTGAGAGAGAAAAAGAAAGAGAACTTATTTAAAGAAATAATAGCTGAAACCATTTCTAAATTGGTAAAGAAACAGATATTCAGGTCCAAGATGCACAGACAGTCCCAATCAAGATGAATCCAAAGAGGTCCACATCAAGAAACATTATAATTAAATGGTGAAAAAAAAATTAAAGATAAGGAGAAAATCTTAAAAGTAACAAGAGAAAAGTAGCAAAATATACATTTTTTTTTCAAGTGCATACAGAAAATTTTCCAGGATAGATTCCATGCTGGGCAAAAAACAAGTCTTAGTAAATTTAGGAAAACTGAAATCATATCAAGCACCTTTGCTGACCACAGAATGAGACTAGAAATCAACTAATAGGAAAAAGCTGCAAAAAAACCCACAAACATATGGAGGCTAAACAATGCTACTAAAGAGCCAATGAGTGACTGAAGCATAAAACAAGAAATTAAATACCTGGAGACAAATGAAAATGGAAACATAATAGTCTAAAAGCTGTGGGACACAATAACAATAATTCTAGGAAGGAGGTTTATAGTGATGTAAATCTATCTTTGGAAGCAAACACACAAAAAATCTAAAATAAACATTCTAACCTTACACCTAAAGGTACTAAAAAAGAGGAACAAACAAAACCCAAAGTTATTAGAAGGGAAGAAATAATAAAGATTAGAGCAGAAATAAATGAAATAGAGACTAAAAAAACAATAGAAAACAGATTCAGAGATACAGAGAACAATTAGTTGCCAGGAAGAGAGGGAGATGGGAGCACAAAATACTTCAAAGAGATTAACAGTTACAAACCTCCACTTATATAATAAATAGTAATGCAGATGTAAAACACAACACAAGGAATACGGCCACTAATACTGTAATAACTGTGTGTGGGGCAGATGGTACTGATGTTTGCAAATGCTGAATCATTTTTTAGTACACCCAAAACTAACATAATATTGAACATAATATTGTATGTCAACTATATTTCAATAAGAAAATAATTTTTTTTCCAACCTACAAATAATAAATGCTGGACAGGTTGTGGATAAAAAGGACCCCTCCTACACTGCTGGTGGGAATGTAAATTGGTACAACCACTATGGAGAACAGCATAGAGTTTCCTTAGAAAAATTAAAAATAGAGTCATCATATGATTCTGCAGCCTACTCCTGAGCATTTATCTGGAGAAAACTACAATTCAAAAAGATACATGAATGCCCTTATTCACTGCAGCACTATTTTTAATAGCCAAGACATAAGAGCAACCTAAATGTCTGTCAACAGATGAATAGATAAAGAAAATATGGTATATGTATACACACACAAAAGAATATGCATGCATGCCAAGTTGCTCCAAGTTGCTTCAGACTCTTTAGAACCCCATGGACTGTAGCCCCAGGCTCCTCTGTCCGTGGGATTCTCCAGGCAAGGATACTGGAGTGGGTTGCCATACCCTCCTCCAGGGCATCTTCCCAACCCAGGGATTGAACCCACATCTCATACTTCTCCTACATTGGCAGGCAGGTATTTTACCACTAGTGCCACCTGGGAAGCCATATCTTATGCCTATATTATAATAAATGTGTAAAATGCCCCTCAGAGTCTAACAGATAATGCATCAATAACAGTTTAGAATTTATTTGCAAAATTTCCTGCCAATGTTAGGTTTCTAGCTATGTTAGCATAGGAATTTCCTGACACTATATTATTTTTTTTTCCCCAACACAAAACACTCCCTCTGAAAATTTGCCAGCTTTCTTTACAGTTAACTCTTGTTCTGTTGACTATAAATAGGGGCTAAGCAATAGTGCAATGCCAGATCCACAACTTGAGCGGAGCAAAGTCTCATATAGCAGGATCGCTTTTTCCTTGATATTAAGGAGAACTTTCTATGATTCCTCATTATGACACGAAGTTTAGCTGCCAATGCCTCAACCTTTTAAAAGAGAACTGTGTTAACTGGGTTTAACTTGCACTTTTACTGCTTGGCTTTTGTGAAGCGGAAAAGTGGCAACCAAATATTTCTGGTGACTGACTATCCTTTTGGGTTTCAAAGTAGCAGAACTGAAGACATTGATTTCTGCAACCCACTCACCTTCCAGGTCGTTGAGTTAACAGACATAGAGATAGACAGTATTGTAATCTGGCTTATAATAAGTACTATGCAAGTATTTGTTATTATTGTTTTGGGTATTATTCTTATTTTGATGTGAAGAACAATAGAATGAAGCATAAAAGAGCTCTTCACTATCACCTCCTAACTAGTACATAAATTCCAGTGCAGAAGAATGCAGCTATAACACACAACAGAATGGTAACTTGCCATAGCCAGTAGAGACACAAGTCCCTTTTTAACCCCATAATCCATTAACGTTTATGTAGCAGCTTTGAAATACATCTTAACAATCACTCTTTCCTTTCAGGCACTGTACTGATGGCAGATGAACATCATCAAGTATCATGTGATGTTTATATTATAAATGATGTTTTATTTTTCAAAATACTCTAATGAAAAGATTCTGCTCTCCATTTTCATTGTATCTGAATTTGGAGTGATCACCTTTCAAGTGTCTAATAACCAAGTGGCCAGTGCTACCATATTGGACAGTGCAGGTCCCAGTGCCTTATACATTTTGATGGGCTTCCACCTGTATTCTCTCAATTAAATGGCAGAAATATCATCACCATAGTGTCCATTTTTTCCTTTCTCCATCTCCCATCTCCCCTTCTCACCAGAACACCTATTTTCACTGGAGCCTAAGTGCTTCAAGGCTGACCCATCCCTAGTTGCTGGAAGTGTCTGGATCAAGGATGATGATATGACCCCATGCTAGGCAATAAGTTCTAAGAGGAAGCTCTCCAGGGACATCCCAGGAAAAGTTTCTTCATTTTTAGGAAAGCCATAGAAAAACAAAGCTTCTTTGTCCTGCAAGAGATGAACAAAGAAGCATGTACTAGCAACCATACTACTCGAGGGGAACAAGCCATAGACAGGATGAGGCCAAAACCATAGACTGTGTAAGAAGGGGCAAGCTTTCTTGATTTCAGTACTGAGCTTCTGGATTAATCAACTCTGAAGGCTGTCCCAACCCTAGATTTGTAATTATGTTCTTTATTCTGAAGAATAGAAATAATCTGAAGAATATTATATCATCTCTAATAATACCAAGTTATACCATCTCTAATAACAACTGAGGGCAACACTGATACACTGAAACTTTGGGGCATATTTTGAAGCATTGTTTTTCCCTGCCTTTGTTAGTTTTACTGTTTCCCTATTGTTGCTAAAATTCCTCACTGTTTAATTGTTATCTGCAGGGCACCTTCCGAAACATCCTTTTTGTTTTTCTCTTCTTTGGATACTAGGCATTAGAGCAGCTGTTTGCCACTGCTTCTACCCACTGTTTCTAATTAATTTCTCTCTTGTTTACAAAAACAATGCTGTGTCTCCCATTCTTACAGTTTTCAGTCTTTATAAGAATTTTTACTACTAACAACAATGTAGAAACAATAAAAGCTAGCAAATAAAGGGAAAGGCGTCATTTTTCTTTTTTATATAATGTTCACAGTTTTACTGTTTAAATTAGTACCATCATTCATTAGACTCAAGTTGCATTCCAAAGCTCCTTGGTGGTTTTGGGATAAAAAACATTTGGGCTTGATTTGCTCAATACCATTTACCAACTGTGGGTCTTAAAGCAAGTTGCTTACCCAGCAAAGAAAAAAAATAAAAAGATAAATGTCTCCTGCCTTGAAAAGTTCATGTGAAGATTATAAAACATGTAATATATGTAAAACTTAGGGCTTAAACTTGTGATATTTTCTGATTCTAAATCTTATGTCCCCTTCAGTTTACTATAGCTTCGTTTCTTCATTCACTCATTCCACAATCATTCATTGAGTGGCTGCTATGGGCCAGGAAGATTTATAGACAAATATGGTAAGGTCTCTGCTCTTTCGCAGTTTACAGTGAATCAGACAAATAAGTGGATATTAACAAGAGGGAGGCCTTTTAATTTAGCAGTTCATTACATAGGCTATAAACCTAGACAAATCTGGATTTGAGGGTCAGCTCCACTTCTCATTAACTTTGTGACCCTGGTAAAGTTACTTAACATCTCAAAACCAATTTCCTCATCTGAAAAAAGAGATAACCCTATCCCCTTGTAGAGTTATTGACAGAAGAAAATGAGATTATGTCTACGAAATGCTTAGCTCAGTTTCTGTTGTGAAGTAAGCATTTGTCTACTGTAGGTAATCATCCTTTTTGTCATAATAAATATTATGACAACTGTAAATATAACTGTACAGAATTAAATGAAAAGGGTATGTGCATGCCTATGGAGTATAGAAGCAGGGCATTTAAAATCAGTCTCCAGGATTAGAAAAGCTCTGTCTTCTAAAATGGGCTTCCCAGGAGGCACAGCGGTAAAAAATAAACCCCCCTGTCAGTGCAGGAGACATGAGACAAGGGTTCGATCCCTAGGTCGGGAAGATCGCATGGAGAAGGGCATGGCAACCCACTTTAGTATTCTTCCTCCCTTCCCCGCGAGGCGGATCTCCATGGTCTCCCACCGGCCACCCTGGAGTCCAGCGACGGTGTGACGGTCAAGTGTGTCCAGCAGCGCCATGAGCGGCTCATGCCCACCTGACCATAAAGCGGCTGAGGTCTGAGACGCAGCGGATGCCGCGACGGAGCCATCAGCGGTGAGTGTCGCTGTGTCTCCTCCCAGGTCACAGTCACGGACACTGTTAAGGGAGAATGGCGCTGTTTACAGTTACGTCCGGTCAGTTTCAGAATTCACCAGTGGTTTCTCGCGTTGGTCCACTCGCCTGATCTTCCTGTTTTCTCCCAGGTGGTATCGAAACCGCAGACTTCCCAGCCTTGGAGGGGAAGCCCCGCAGCGCCTGCCCGAGACCACGCCAAGCTATCGCCCTCCCACCCCCACTCACCCAGGCCCCCACGGCTCCCGGGGACGCAGGAGGGCTCCGGATCTCCACAGTCACCCTTCTGTCTGGCTCCTCGTGGGGTCACTTTGCCATATGCAGATGGAGAGGAACACAGTGCTGACTGTCCAGGAGCTGATCTGACCATTCTCTCATGTGGAGGACCGCATAAAAAAGGCAATTTTAGTGTATTAATCATAGATTATTACAAACTATAAACTCAAGGGCAAGAAGTTTACTACAATGTATCTTTATGAAAACAAAAGCGTGTACAGTGTTCACACACTGTGACAATAGTGTAAAAACTACACTGTGAGCTCTGATTATTTCTTTTCTGTACCACAGAAGCATATTGTATAAAAACTGTCGGAAAACTGATGTGAAGGTTTACTGCCTTGTCTGTAAAAATGCAGCTCAGTCACATGACTGCTTCCCGGAGCTTGGGAATAGTTTATCCTATATTCTTGGTTGAATTCTCCCTCTATTTAAGATGTATTCATAGAACTGAAGTGTTGATGTAATAGCTCTCTCCTCTTGCCTGCAGGCCAGTTGTAATAAATCTAGGATGTGATGGAAAAACAACAAAAACCACCTGTCAGTGCAGGAGACATGAGACAAGGGTTCCATCTCAAGGTTGGGAAGATGCCCTGGAGAAGGGCATGGCAACACACTTCAGTATTCTTGCCTGGAGAATCCCATGGACTGGGGAGCCTGTCAGGCTACAGACCATGGGGTCAAAAAGAGTCTGACGTGACTGAAGCGACTTAGCACACACCTCCTCTAAAATAGGGTCTTCCTTTGTGGCTCAGCTGGTAAAGAATGCCCCCGCCAATGAAGGAGACCTGGGTTGGGAAGATCCCCTGGAGAAGGGAAAGGCTACCCACTCCAGTATTCTGGCCTGGAGAATTCCATGGACTGTATATAGTCCATGGGGTCACAAAGAATCGGACATGACTGAGTGACTTTCACTTTCACTTTCCCCTAAAATAGGAGAAGTTTCTGGAGAGGTTTGCAATATGGAGGTCACAGTTCTAGATGTGTAATTCTGCTAGTTATTCTAGGAACTACAGGTTGATTTCTACAACTAATGGTAGGGATGCTGGGGGAGGAATGGAAAATGAGTGGTAAACGTGGCCAAATCCAAGATTTTTAGGATTAAACTAAGGAATCTGAAGCCTCTTAATCTGGGTGAGAGAGTGCTAGATGGAAAAAATGCCTGAATTCCATATTATAGGATCACTGTGAACACACTAAGGTTCAGTAGGGCTCCTTTTCTTCTCTATGATTATAAGGGGGGGGGGGGGACAGATAAAAGCAGGTTAGAATAAAAGAATCCCAATTGCATTGTATTATGCTGCTGCTGCTGCTAAATTGCTTCAGTTGTGTCCGACTCCGTGCAACCCCATAGACAGCAGCCCACCAGGCTCCCCCGTCCCTGGGATTCTCCAGGCAAGAATACTGGAGTGGGTTGCCATTTCCTTCTCCAATGCATGAAAGTGAAAAGTGAAAGTGAAGTCGCTCAGTCATGTCCGACTCTTAGCCACCCCATGGACTGCAGCCTACCAGGCTTCTCCATCCATGGGATTTTCCAGGCAAGAGTACTGGAGTGGGGTGCCATTGCCTTCTCCCTTGTATTATGCTAGAAGTTTTAAAAGTGTCAAAACAAATTTTCTAATTTTGACTGTAGTCAAACACTTTCCCGCTAAGCAAAAAGAACTCAATAACAACAGTTTTATTTGTTTTATAAATAGTTTAGTAAAAAAGAATAATATTTGTGAATTGTACTAGCTGAAAAATGTTGGCCTAGTAAAATTTTACCAATGTATGTGAGTTTTCTAAACCTGAAAAGACAGAAGGAACCAGATGAAATTAATGTTGCCCCTTTCCAGAAAAAGCCTCCTAAATTGTAGGCACTGTGTTGAATGGAATCCTTTAACAGTTTGCTACAGAACAGTCAAAATTCTTGTCACTTCTACAGGGATTTTCACAGTATTTCTCTAGAAACTCAAGCTCTTAAGAAGGGCAGTCAATTAATGAATCAACAAAGATATTTCAGGAAACCTTTAATCACTATAATTATGTGACCCAGACAGTTTCCATGATCATTGACCATTCTCAATCAATCTGTTCTTTTTGTGTGTGACATTTTCAGTGAAGTAACCTGAAAATATTTTGTGCGTTAGTTGTTCAGTCGTGTCGTGTCCGACTCTTTGCAATCCCATGGACTGTGGCCTGACAGGCTCCTCTGTCCATGGAATTTTCCAGGCAAGACTACTGGAGAGGGTAGCCATTTCCTTCTCCAGGAGGTCTTTCTGACCCAAGGACTGAATACAGGTCTGCTCCACTGCAGGCAGATTCTTTACCATCTGAGCCACCAGGAGGCTAATAAGAGACAATGAATGTGAAAGAGGTTATTACAACATAAAAAACCTAACTTCTACTAATTTCTAGGGGTAGGACTGGGGAAAGTTTTCTAATTGTTTAAAGTATAGTCTGTACAACTGAAAGATGGGGATAAAAAAATACCAAACTGATAAACTTGTGTCAATTAAATTAGATAATAAAGTAATTCTCAAGTGCTTGCAGGAGAAGGCAATGGCACCCCACTCCAGTACTCTTGCCTGGAAAATCCCATGGATGGAGAAGCCTGGTGGGCTGCTGCAGTCCATGGGGTCGCTAGGAGTCAGACACGACTGAGCGACTTCACTTTCACTTTTCACTTTCATGCATTGGAGAAGGAAACGGCAATCCACTCCAGTGTTCTTGCCTGGAGAATCCCAGGGACGGGGGAGCCTGGTGGGCTGCTGTCTATGGGGTCGCACAGAGTCAGACACGACTGAAGAGACTTAGAAGCAGCAGCAGCAAGTGCTTGCATGCAGTAGGCATTCAATAAGTATGTCCTTTTCTTTTGTGGATCTTTTTAGCTTCCTCTCCATTAGTCTGATTGCCATTCCAACAACTCAATAAGTGACATGAACACATACACACAGGACTTAAAAGATACAACTTTACTGTCATAATGTTTCTAAGGATGATTTAGATGTTAACAATGAACCCCCATCTTTTGTTATTAATACCCCAATTTTGAAAAACTTTTTCTGTGTGTTCTAGGTGGGAGAGAAATCCTAGCACTTACTTCTCACTATCAGGTCCTTCTTCAAGTTGCTGCAGTTGCCTGATCCTTCTTCTAATAACCTCTTTATTTGGCCAGGAGGCAAAGAAACCAAGCTAAAGCAGTCAGGTTTGCTCCTAGGACACAAAGAGCAACAGAAACCGTTTTGCAGTAGGATCTTGGCCTGATTCTTCCTATCTTCCAAATCTGCCAGCTTTCTATGGACACTGTGAGCCCCCAGTATCCTTTTTTACATATGCCCTTTGTGTTTAGTGTTAGACTTTATTGTTTGCGACCAAATATCAAGTTGAGGCAGAAGACTAGAGCTCTGACATCAGAGGGTATTCTCATGCTTCCTGAAATTGACCTACAGCACGATTTAATAAGAAATAGATGCGAGAGGAAAAAAAATCAAGACATCCCCTAATATTTTTTATAGAACAAAATTGAAGAAGAAATTTACTTTGTGGATCCAGGCAAATCCTTAATCTATACTTGAGGAAATTATTACCATTAAATGAATTCAAAAATATGCCACCCAGAATGTTGGTCATTAGTACATCCAATGGTTTATACAGAACGTTGCCAGATTAGCATCAAACCCAGACTGCATTTCATCCTTTATGGAAAATTCAAGAAAATTTTTTTTTCCTTTTCTTGTTGCCTCTCTGTGGTGTTGATGGAGTATTTGTGAGCTTTCAGAAACTTATATACCTACCTCTGTCCCACTAGAAACCTCAAGCTATACCCAACTCACTTCTGGACAATTCTCTAAGTCTAAATCCTTAATTGTAATTTAACAAAACTCACAATGTCTTTGAAGATGAAGTGGGGTCCTGAAACATTATGTCACACATAACTGTTTCTTGTATTTGCTAAATAAGTAAATAAATAGCAAAGAAAAAGGAGGGAGAGAGGGAAACATTTGTTGAAACAGGACTTCATAGTCACTGAAATACTGTATTGCTATAAAAGCAAAATTAAGGCTTCCCTGGTGGCTCAGTGGTGGAGAAACAACCCGCCAATGTGGGAGACATGGGTTCAATGCCTGATCAGGGAAGAGAAGATCCCACACGACGTGGAGTGGCTAAGCCTGTGCGCCACAACTATCAAGTCTGAGCTATAGAGTCCGAGAGCTGCAGCTTCTGAGCCCATGTGCCCTAGAGCCTGTGTTCTGCAACAGGAGAAGCCATCACAATGAGAAGCCCACGCACTGCAACTAGAGGAGTCCCTGCTCGCCACAGCTAGAGAAAGGCCCTGCAACAACAGAGACCCAGGACAACCAGAAATAAAGTTAATCCAAACATAATTTTAAATAGCAAAATTAGACCACTTCATGCAGCCTGTAAATATAAACTATTAACCAAAAGCTATGGGGAAAAGTACATGGAACCTGGCCAGTAAGCTGCAAGAGTATATCCAAGGTTAGTTCCTTAGAAACAGAGCCTGAATTGGAGATTCTGACAAAGGCAGGAAGTCAAAGTGAAAGATACAGAGAGTCCTGGCTTCGTCTTCCACAGGGTCACCTCCACTCTTGGCACCACCAGCAATTTATATGAGCCAAGAAATCCACCTTCCCCTTCCTTTTTCTCCCCTTAAACTAGCTTGCTTTAGCTTGGTCTGGATCTTCTTCCGGGATGATGAGTCTTATAACATCCTACTATTTCACAAGCAAACTTTGCTTATTTTCCTTTCTCTCTAACTATTCCAATTCACATCTCAGAACAAAAAAATAGCCCCCATTAGATAGAACTTAATTCTAAATCTGCCCATTACTAGCTCAGAGTAGTCACTTCCACCTTAAGGAGGTTGAGGTGAGGTTGAGGTGAAGTCGCTCAGTCGTGTCCGACTCTGCGACCCCGTGGGCTGTAACCTACTAGGCTTCTCCATCCATGGGATTCTCCAGGCAAGAATACTGGAGTGGGTTGCCATTTCCTTCTCCAGGGAATCTTCCCGACCCAGGGATTGAACCTGGGTCGTCCGCATTGGAGGCAGACGCTTTAACCTCTGAGCCACCAATTATTTTCCACCTTAAGGAACTAGATGGAAAGTCATTTGTGGACAGGTAGCCATTTCCTTACCAGAGGTCCAGAGAGGAAGATGGGACCTTATTTCCTGTCAGAGTCACAGGACAAGGATTAGAGAAACCGCAGAAGGTCTTGCAAAGTCTATCTCCAAAACACTCTCTGTGAATATATCCAATTCTCCATTCCAACCTCAGCTGTCATCATTCCCCATCAGGACAGTTTCAATACCTTCTACTTGGTCTCCCTACTTTCACTCTGGCCCTTCTGCAACCCAGTCCTCACACAGCTTCGAGAAGAATCTTTTAAAGACATAAATCCAATAATGTCACTCCCCTTGCTTCAAATCTTCCAGTGTTCTCTTAAAATAGTATCAAAACTCATCCGCAGGGCCTCACACAATCTGGCCCCCAACACTGTCTCTACCTCAATTCACAGACTCTTCCTCTCTCCACACCCCTCTCACTTCAGCCACACAGGACTTCCTTCTACCCCTTTGAACTTACCAAGTATTCCTCCTGGAGATCACTCATACCTGGTTCTTTCCTTTCCCTCAGATATCAGCTTAAATATTACCTCTCATTTAGGAGGCACCTTTCTCCAATGTTTCCATCTATGAAAGTTCCCCAGGCTTCCTCTATCACATCACATTGCTTTATTTTCTTAACAGTATTTACCACAATCTGACTTCTCATCCAATTTATTGACTTTCTCCTTCCCCTAGAATGCATGTTTGCTGAGACAAGGAAGCTGGTCTGCTTATTTCATTGCTATATTTACAGCACCTATAGCTGTGTCTGACACATAGTAGGTACTCAGTAAACAATCCCTGAACACATGAATAGGTAAATAAATTCTGAATGGTCCCAACTTTTTTTCCTATATTCATAATTGATAAAGAAAAGTAACATTGCTGCTTTGAGTCACAACCTCAAGTTTCTCCAGGAAATCATTCAGTAAACAACATATTCCTTAAAGACAAGGACCATGCCATTACTGTATCAGGTTGTAGTACAGTGTCTTGCATACAACTGATAGTGTCACTTAAATGAATTAATATATCATGGCTCCTGTCCCTGACGTTGTCAAGATAATTTCACGTTATTTTACTGTTTATTTACACAGATTTAGTAGAACTCACTGATACTCAATTGAGAAGTATAGTGTCATATAACTTTAAAAATAAAGTGAAGTTGCTCAGCTGTATCTGATTCTTTGTGACCCCATGGACTGTAGCCTGCCAGGCTCCTCCGTCCATGGGATTTTCCAGGCAAGGATACTGGAGTGAGGTAACATTTCCTTCTCCATTAAAAATAAAAGATATCTCTAATTAAATTTAGCATTGTTCCACACAAACCAAGAACTAGAATTAGCAACACTTAATTCAAGCAATATGCGTGTGTACATGCATGCTTTGTTGCTGCAGTCGTATCTGACTCTTAGCAACCCTATAGACTGTAGCCTGCCAGGCTTCTCTGTCCATCGGATTCTCCAGGCAAGCATACTGGAGTGGTTTGCTATGCCCTCCTCCAGGGGATCTTCCCCACCCAGGGAACGAACCTGTGTGCCCTGCAGCTCCTACATTATAGGCAGATTCTGTTACTGATAAGCTACGGGGAAGCCCAGTTGTTAAGCAATTATTAAGTGTGATATGGTGTTTAAGTGTTTTACATATATTATTAGTACTATGTTTGACCATAAACGAGAAAGGAAGAAAGAGACGGAAGGAGGCAGGAAGGGAGAGAAAGAGAGAGAAAGAACCTCTAAGAAAATTCTTTGTGCCTCTTGCTGCTGCTGCTGCTGCTGCTGCTGCTGCTGCTGCTAAGTCGCTTCAGTCGTGTCCAACTCTGTGAGACCCCACAGACGGCAGCCCACCAGGCTCCCCCGTCCCTGGGATTCTCCAGGCAAGAACACTGGAGGGGGTTGCCCTTTCCTTCTCCAATGCATGAAAGTGAAAAGTGAAAGTGAAGTCGCACAGTCGTGTCCGACTCCTAGCAACCCCATGGACTGCAGCCCACCAGGCTCCTCCGTCCATGGGATTTTCCAGACAAGAGTACTACAGTGGGGTGCCATTGCCTTCTCCACTGTGCCCCTTAAAAAGCAATAAATTTCCAATAAGTAAAGGTATTCAAACAAAATGGAAAATTTCACCAAGAATATTCTAGAAATAGATTAAACATTAGATGAGTTATTTTACTAAATGACCTTTTATAAATCAAGAGATTTTATAAGGTCAACCCTCTTCTTTTACAAATATGGAACAGAAGTACAGACAAGCAATACGACTTGCCCAGGATGAAATGCAAATTCCTATTTCTAATCTTCAAGGCAATCTACCAGTGCACTCCTTCCTTCCTTACTCCTCAGTCCTTGACTCATAATATTTCTTGACATTCTCAAACATACTTCAACAAAAACATATTTGCTTACCATTCCTAGCACACCTGGCTCAGTTTTTCCCTATGCGCTTCTGCACAGACTTCCACTCCCACTGCCAATTCTATGCCAAGCTTTGTCTCTCCTTTTAAAGCCACACTTAAGGAAAAAAAATTTTTTTTTTTAAATTAATGTCTCTACATTTCCATCTGATCTCAGTACTCAAGGGCTCTGATACCTTTTCTAATTCATAAGGCAGCCTGAGTAATCTTCTTAATACACAAAGCAGATCATTATCACTCCCTCACTCAAAGCTAGTTGTTTTCCAAGACACTTAAGATAAAAATCTATAAACTCTCAAACAAAAATGACAAGGTCTGCATGGTCTGGCCCTGCCTCCCTTCCTAGCTTTACCTTAAAGCTACCGTTCCTTTTATTCATGCTAATGTACCTCTCTGGCACTCTTTAAGTTCCTCAAATGCTTCCAGCTCTTTCCTACACTGATAGTTTCACACGTTGTTCTTTTTTCCTTAACGTACCAACTTCCAAGTTTCACCATAAATGATGTTTTCTTAGGGAGATCCTCTTTAAGCACCCCCACATTCACCAATGCATCAAAAGAAGGTCCTCCTTGACACTTTGCCAAGGCACCTTTTTCTTGCCTTTATAACACGTCCATTGTTTTCATGTGGTCTTCCCAGGTGGCGCAGTGGTAAAGAACCTGCCTGCCAGTGCAGGTGACATAAAAGACACGGGTTCGATCCCTGGTTTGGGAAGATCCCCTGGAGAAGGAAATGGCAACCTACTCCAGTATTCTTGCCTAGAAAATTCCATGGGCAGAAGAGCCTAGAGGACTACAGTCCACAGAGTCACAAAGAGTTAGACACAACTGAAGCGACTTCACACACACACACATTGTTTTCATGATGTGTGTAGGGGGATGCCAGAAGCTGCCCTGCTCTTCCCTGTTCAGGTGGGCAGAGCAAGTCACATTGGAGCAGGTATCACAGAAATAAGAAACATTCAGTGTGGTAAATGTTGACTGAGTTGGTTTTCATAGTGGAAAGTTTTGTGGTACAACAAAGGAAATCCATACAACACCCCCGGTATAAGTTGCTGGTTACCTGGAAAGAAGTAGACCATCATAGTTATCATATTTTCTGGGGGAAAATAAAAAGCAGAGAAATCTAACCTCTTCTCCCAACATCTGAAGCCAAGAAACTTAGTAGAGAGCAACTTTGGCTGCATTCAGTAGCGGGAAAAGACATGGAATGTCTTAAAAGAAAACTTACTGGCAGAGAAAGACAAACTTGCGAGAAAGTCATCTGAGTACAGCCCAGAGCCTAAGGACCCCAGAAGGAGGTTCCAGGCAGTACGTGGCCAGAGGCCAGCCGCTCTCTGGGTCCTTACATTCTAGTACAGTGGTTGTGCTTCAGAAAATTGCTGCTGAGCTTCATGGCTGAAGTTAGAGGGTGTGAATGAATGTGACTCCTAACAATGGCGCCCAAGCACAGACCCATTGCAGCCTGGGCAGGCACATGCTCCATGAGGACTTCACAGTGGCCATGGACCAGCACTGCCCTTCAGCCCAGACAAGATCAACCTGCAGCAGCTGCACCATGTGGCAGTGAAAGCAACTAGGGTGATGACCAGATCACCCTGGTCATCTGATTGACCAGGTGGTAACCAGATACATCTGGTTACAAACGTAACCAGGCTGGTTACATTTATTTACTGGATCAATGGTTTATTTTCTGTGGGTCTACCTTAGTAGATTGAAAGTTTCATGGAAGAAGCTAGCATGTCTGTTTGGCTTATGCTCAGGGCTACCAAGTACAGCACAGATGGCACCCAGCTCCACAAGGACCGTTTTTCACATGGAACATGACATGAAGACTGTCCCTTAGAGCCAGGTAACTGCTCAATGTCTTCAACCTTACCCTAGTCATCACTGTATCACCAGGGAGGCAGACACGAAGCAAGCACTCAGTACATATTTACAGAATAATTATATAACAATGCATGATCTATTCTGTTCATTTGTATACATTTCTATGATTCTTCTTAAGACGTTTTTGGGTATTTCCCCCCCACATACCTAATATGGTATGTCTAAAAGGGATGATTTTATCTATTTTGAGCCACAGGAAGTCAGAACGGAAAAGAAGGTTAGAGTGATAAGTGTTTTTATTGTACTCACGAGGAAAGGGAAAACCAGAAAGATAGGATGACTTTAATCCTTTGGTAGAAAAGCCAAGATGAGAACCGCGGGCTCTGTGCCTTTTACTCTGTCTAGCCCCCATCTGCTCTTCAGTAGCTTTCTCTTGTTCTTATGAAACAGAGGCAGAGGTCACTTAATCACTGACTGCTGTTGGTGCCTTTGACTGCCAAGGCACTGGATTAATTAGGGAAATGCGGATGTGTGTGCTCTACTTGACCCAATGTGGTAGTACGTTATCAGGGAAATTTCGTATGTCAAGACCACAATGAAAGCTCCACTTTATTAGACTGGTGAATTCTTCAAAACACACTGCATTTTTTAGAATCTCTCTTTCAGTATTTTCAGCATTAACAGCATTACTTCTTTTTCCAAATGCTCATGAGTCATACCAACAGCAGCATATTCTCAAGCACAGAAAATAACACACTGAATATTCAGAAAGAGGAGCAAAAAGATCAAATCTACTTAAAGGAAATAAAGGATTAGTGAAAAGTATGTTCTTAAAATTATATTTTATTTTTATTAGATAAATAATTGCTTAAAATAGGCAACTTCCCTGGTGACCCTGTGGCTAAGACTCTGTGCTCCCTATCCAGGGGGGGCAGGTTCAGGGGACTAGATCCCACATGCAACAACTAAGACCCAGCACAGTCAAATATATATACACACACACACACACACACACACACACACACACACACACACACACATATGTATATATATTATATATATATATAATGTTTTTTAAAAAACTAAAAAAATTGCTTAAAATAAATATACTTCCGGCTCCAACTTGGCCATCTGTCTTTGTATTACCAAGATTTATAAAAATCTTGTTTGGTGTAAAATTTATCCTGTACTTATATGATATGACTCTTGGAGTTCCCTTATGGCTCAGCTGGTAAAGAATCTGCCTGCAGTGCATGAGACCTGGGTTTGATCCCTGAGTTGAGAAGATCCCCTGGAGAAGGGAAAGGCTACCCACTACAGTATTCCAGCCTGGAGAATTCTATGGACTGTATAATCCATGGGGTCACAAAGAGTTGGAGAGACTGAGAGACTTTCACTTCACTATATGATATGCTGCTGCTGCTGCTGCTGCTAAGTCACTTCAGTCGTGTCCGACTCTGTGCAACCCCACAGACAGCAGCCCACCAAGCTCCCCCGTCCCTGGGATTCTCCAGGCAAGAACACGGGAGTGGGTTGCCATTTCCTTCTCCAATGCATGAAGGTGAAAAGTGAAAGTGAAGTCACTCAGTAAGTGTCTGACTCTTCATGACCCCATGGACTGCAGCCCACCAGGCTGCTCCGTCCATGGGATTCTCCAGGCAAGAGTACTGGACTGGTTGCCATTGCCTTCTCTGTCACTATATGATATGACTCTTACCTAAATTAGCACCTAATTTCTTTCCAACAGAATTAAAGTGAGAAAAATCAAGCCTCCTCTTCTATCTCTGCCACCATCTTTCATTTTTAGGTTTATAGTCCTCAAACACCTATCATAAAAATCAGCAATGGTAAAATAAAACACTGATTTTGAATAGGTGACCAGACCAGCTGCTGAAATCTTCTCCTTGTAAATGATGACCAAGAGAATTCTAGGAGGGCTACTGGATGGGAAAATTACACTTTGTGTTATTTGCAGACTACAAATAATATTAATGCCTTGTCAGGACCTAGACTAACTGTGAGGCAGTTTACAACTGTGTGTTTCTCATGCTTTGGTCTGATTTAAGGTTCATGTAAACTCAGTTCTGGACTGTGAGTCAGTGGTGGAGAATCTGTGCAGCCCCAACACTCTGGATCACCTGTGAAGAGATGAGGACCACCAAGCCACAGGCTCTAGCCTTAAGAGGTCTGCAGAATGATTTGACCTAGGACAGCAACTAAATGCACAATTAATTCGACTCATTTACATGAGGAGAGGTCTGAGCACGTGGAGTCCCTGACTGGAAAAACAAGAGACATATTCTAGACAGAGGTCTTCAGAGCACGAGGTGGTGGGAACTCCTCCAAGTTCAAGGGAAGGGGAGGTGGGATCCAGCATGTCTTAGCTTTAGAAAGTTAACTGGTAGTTGTGAGGGGGAAAGCATCCCAGAACTGAGAGAATGGTGATGGTGACGGGGGCAGGGAGGAGGGATGAATTACAATACCTTGCAAAGATTTACAAATATTTATCTCACAATATTTATTTGCCTGCTTTCTTAATTTTTTTTTTTTTTCTGAAAAGTTACATTCTCCACCACATTTCCCCACCAGTTAATTATAACTAATCAAGCTGTGAAACATCATGTCTCTCTTTTCTCCAGTTTCCTGGGGGAAAGGTCTATCTGAAGATAAGAAGTCAACACTGTCATCTATAAAAAAATCACAGTAGTATTCTTAATATGGAAGAAATAGTCTCAACTATTTTCACATACATTTATTTTGCTTTTTATTACAATCCTGTGAAATAAGTTGAGTTGGTGTTTTTATTCCTCTTTTACAGGAAAAAAAGAAAAGTGTTCACAAAGATATCAAGCAAGCTATTTAAGGTCACACAGTGGATTGTGTTATGTCACTGGAACAAGAACCTGTCTTCTGATTTATGTGTTCAGATATTTACTCAATAGGCTTGTGGTGGACATACCTTGTATGGCTGGTCATCATGATAGTTCCTAGGAAAAGAACAATTTTCCGGGTAGTTACTATATCTGCCCTCAGGAGGTCAGTTAATCCAGAAAGTTCAGTAAAGTGTGACTCAGATCAAGACACTGGATCTGCAAGGTAAGTGTTGTGGGACCAAAGAGCTGCTGCCCCCAACCAAGCCTAAAGAGGCCCAAGGAAGGTTCCTCTAACAAAGTCACTGCTAACTTGGGACCTTAGCCAATCCAAGACAGTGACTGCTCGGCAGCTGTCCTGCATGGCTGAGGGGTGAGGTGTAAAGTTGGAAAGTGGAGACAAAAGTGTTCCAAATAAAGGGAGCAGAGTCACTACTCCACACTGTTATTTCCATGTGTGTGTGTACGTGTGCACACATGCGTGAGTATGCATCCCTCTCATTTAAAAAAGTTACACACTGTCCAGCTGTCATTTCTGTTTAAGAATGAATTACTATGTTTACCATAAAACGCTGACATACACTCAGGAGACAAGATATAAGAGGAACCCCAAGAAAAATAACGTCCCTTCTTGGGTTACCCTCATTAATCTCTGAAAATTAGAATTTTTCTAGGGAAAAGAAGGACTTAAGAGGCCATCTAATAATTCTCAAGAAGCAAGGCAGGAATTGAAATACAAACCACTTACTTACTTCTATGATAAGGGATTGACGGAAAAGAGGGATTCAGAATATGACATGCTACAATTGTAGATTCCAAGAGTTGCCAAGTGTGAAAGAGGTGCATGTAGAACCCTGGTGGACTATAAACGTGCTACCCGTATGTGAGGAGTTTGAAGGAGAACTTCTCTCCCTGCTTTCTAGCTCTGCAAGGCAAGGACTGAAAATCGAACATGACACCCAGTACGTCTCACTACCACCTCTCAGCTTCCCCAGACAAATCATCGATCATCCTCCGTTACAAATGCCTGTAGTGCATATTCCTGAGTGTAATTCCCAGAAAAATGATCCTATGGAAACTTTCATAATTGAGTTATTGACCTTTACAGCTTTTTCAAAGGAGGAAGTCCAATGAGTCACACGTATGCTACAATTCTAGACCATCTGAATGTCTTCAAATAAGATAGCTTAAGAATTTGTTTAATTCCTGGCTCTCTTTAACAAACTCAAGATACAAAAACCTACATTTTAAGCCCTGATTTATCTCATTAATCTTCAGGTTATGTTTGCTTCTGGATATATCACTTAGATAACCTGCCATCTCTTTACGTACAGTGTCCAAAAGCCCAAGTCACTCAGAAGCCCTCACTCTTCACTTCAGTGCAGTCACTCAATCGTGTTTGATTCTTTGTGACCCCATGGACTGCAGCACGCCAGGCTTCCCTGTCCTTCACCAACTCCTGGAGCTAGCTCAAACTCATGTCCATTGAGTCAGTGATGCCACCTATCTCATCCTCTGTTGTCCCCTTCTCTTCCTGCCTTCAATCTTTCCCAGCATCAGGGTCTTTTCCAATGAGTCAGTTCTCATCAGGTGGCCAAAGTATTGGAGTTTCAGCTTCAGCCTCAGTCCTTCCAATGAATATTCAGGACTGATTTCCTTTAGCATTGACTGGTGGGATCTCCTTGCAGTCCAAGGGACTCTCAAGAAGTCTTCTCCAACACCACAGTTCAAAAGTATCAATTCTTTGGCACTGCCCCCTTTCTTTATAGCTCAACTCTCACATCCATACATGACTACTAGAAAACCCCATTCTTACAAAAGTACAATTGACCAAGCAGTCTCCTTCTCAAATTTCTCATTCTGGGTCATTAAACCATGATTCTCCCAAATAAGAGAAACTGAGCATAACACATGGAAAAAGACCTTAGATATCTATTAGCTCTACTTTTGCATTTTAAGAGGATATATAATTTCCCCAGTACTATGATTAGCACTAGAACTGCTGGCTTTTAGCTAAGTCAAACAAACAAATCAATACAACAGAAAAAAGATTAAAAATAAATTCAGAGTCAAATATCTTGAATTAGAAATCTGGTTCTAATATTCTTTACTGTTACTTTTGTAACACTATAAAACACCATTACTTCTGTAAAATAACCTATTGCATCTATTTTTCACATGCAGTGCATTTAAGGCAAATTTTCTATGTCAAAAAATGTCAGTGATTCCTCAAACTTAAAAAACACTACATCTATGTTGCAAAATATCTCCTTGAGTCAAAGCATTCTCTGCCCACATCCGTGGCTATTGAGCAGGGAATTTGCTGGTTCAAGATTAAAGGCAAAGTTCCTAAGGCTGCTTTTATACAGTTTCCAAGTTGTAGATGAGAAACTCTGTTGCTCATTATCTCTCTTCACAGTGTAGATAGCTTTTCGTCTACTATTTTTAAGATGGCTACAGTATTAGTCACTTAGGGCTTTAGTATTGTAGCTGTTGTACCTGTTTGAGGAGTGCCAGATGTACAAAAGTACAAACTGCCGTCAGGGCTTCCTCTGAACAACAGCCTCAGGTTATTCCTGCTACTGGAAACTTGGCTATCATGTCAAACAACTGGACTATTTGGTGATTGTAGTCCATAAAAAATCTAATGATAATAAGTCAAACAGATTGTATTGCTGAGCCAATTGACTGATTTCAACAGAATTTGATGCTTTATATTGACTAAGAAGTGTAGGTCATCTATCAATGGTGACACCACTTCCCACTGTATTCTCACTTAATTTCAGATTTTTTATTGTATAGCTTCTGGAGGAAAAAGTTTAAAAGCTTTTGTTTGCACCATAGATAAACCTCTATTTAAACCAGATAAACTGAGCAATGGCTATTTACACAGCAGGAATTTGCAGCAGTTGGGATGTTTTCTTATTATGGTATCTATTCTCTGCTAAGTTTTTCAGCAGTGACAACTGAACATTATTATCATCACATTAGTCCTCCAAGATAAGATACACTCAGAGTCCTTTTAAGTAAGAATTTTGGATAATTAAATTAGTATCCTGTGCCCATTTTTTTTTTAAAGCTAACAGGGAATCTATATTTTATAATTAGGAAAAACATTAAAAAAACACCCTCTCACTTCAGCATTAATACACTAAAAATTCAGTTCACTAAATTCTAGTGTTTTCATTCTTATAATTCCCTAACCTATTAAGAGAGCAGTTTTGTCATTTTCTTTCCTTTGAAATAATTCCAACTTTGTACTGCAGATCTTTCTGAAGATATTTGGAGATTTAACTTCAGTGGTACACAAAACAGAAGACAGAGTAATTCCTTTAGCTCAAAAAATACCCATTTTGAAAACCACAAATTTCTTCTCTTTGATATGATCACATGTTGAATTTGTTTAATGTTTTTATGAGAACTGACCCAATAAACTTTGATAAAATACTCCAAACCAATGAAGTTTATATGCAAATATTAATTGAAATTAGGATGAATTCCAAATACAAAGTTTCTTAAGAGTGAGTCTGGTCATCCTAGGCTTCAGTTTTCAGAACTGATCAAAAGTCTTCATAAGGCCACTGTGCCCATCATATTAGAAGCATAGTTTTGAAATAAAAAACACACTGCTTACTTTCTCTCCTACTTAAAAAGAAAGCAACAACTATACGTCTGGTTAACTGTATGAGTGAGTATTTTATTCATATGATTTACCTTTTCCCTTGGATATATAGAGCACATATATAAAGAGTGTGATAGAACTCAAATATGTGGGACTCAAATGACTGTTGTGAGAAATTCAAATATTCTGTTTGCCTTTAAAGCTACAGTTATAGTAAAGTGCTTATTATTTAGAATTCTTTTTTTCTTCTATTTGGCTACCTACACACAGTAGAAGTAAATATGTCTAAAATTGGTGCTGGCTTTGATAAGCCACGGTGATGACATCAGCCTGACTTCTAGCTTCTGGAATGCAGAACTGAGACCTTACAGCGATTTGTGGGCTATGAGGTCCCAACATAACTCTCCTTGTCACCACCTATGATCCATTCCAAGCCAAGACTCCTGCTCTAAATATACTACACAATGAAACAAGAGTATTCTGGAATATTGGTGTTGTCAAATGCAGGAGTGGTGGGGGTGGGGTGGGGTGAGAGGAGAAAAGGAACCACGGTTCTGTTAAAAAGTACAAAGATTTTTAAATTGTACATGGTGTACTACAATGTTAATGTACTTAATATAACTTAACTGCACACTTAAACTAGTGGGAAATTTCATGTTATGTGTATTCTATCACAATTAAAAAAAGAAAAGCTCCGGACTTCCATGGTCCTGCCATAAAGATTCCAAGCTCCCAATGCAGGAGACACCCGTTGGATCCCTGGTGGCAGAACTAAGATTCCACAAGCCCCAAGATACAGATAAAAACTTAAACAAGGAAAAAAAAAAAACCCTATACGTGGGTGGTTTCTGAAAACTGTGCCATGGATTCCAGGAGTTTTTCACAACTGTCTAATAAATTTCTAGGTCAGATATGTCATCTGTTGTAACCCTGTCACAGTGACCAGGTCGCTCTTGCAGGAATATTTACTGAGCCAGGTTGCTGGGGGCCTAAAAAAGTAACCATTCATCAGGAATTAGTAATAGCACTTACACCAAATGTAGAGCTAAAAGGACCGCAGAGGAAAACCTGGAAAGTAAGATTAAGAGCTGGTGTTAGACAAGCAGCATATGGAAATATCACTTGCTCCCGGGCTGTGGGCCCCCCGAGGAGCTGGTAAGTGCAGAAACCTCTACGAAGGGCCTTGCCATCAGCCCCGTGCAGTGACCACAAGGACAAGCAAAGGCTGATACGAGGGAGTTAGTAGGCCTCGGGGCCCACGGGATGACCGTGAGTTCTGGCACTTCCTAGAGGGCGCAGTGCAATTTCAAAGGACTGAGGCTGGCCAAGGGCGAGACGCCCCTCCACTCTCCTGCCTCGCGTCTGCCTGCTAGCAAAGCGAGCTGCGGCTGCTGCGGGAGGGCGCGCACTAGCTCAGAGGCTGTGCCTGTCGCGGGGTGGGGGCTGGGGGTGGGGCGCCGGTAAAGTACTACTGCAGAGTGAAAATCAATCGACCCAACGGGCGAGAGGTATTTGAAATAAGGAGAAAACCCAGAGTACGCGGCTAGAGTTGTCATCGCCATTCTATTCAGCTCCTAGTACTCCTGGGAGAAACCAGTTTCTGCACCAGCAGTGAACTAACACCTGGGTATCTTCTTACTCTCTCCGATTAGAATGTGAGCACCCCTGGGGTCTCCAGGCGTGCACAGCCAGAGCCTAATGCGGTGCCTAGCACTTGGAAGATGCTCAGCAAGTAAATGAGGAGCTATGCTCTGAAGCCGAGACCAAGACAGCGCAGGTAGAGCCCTCTCCAAAGTTCTCTGCTTGCAGACACGTCCCTGCAGGTGCTGTCACTTTCCAGTCTTCACTGCCCGCCGGCGCGCACGCGCCCACCTCGAACTCCCCAAGCCCGGGAACTACCTACCAGCAACGGCGACCAGCAGACCGACAGCACGCACATGATCCCCATGAGCTGGATGGCCGTCTCTGTCGTGATTCGGCCCCACTGGGCGCTGGACTGCGACGCCGTGGCCTTGGCCCTGCAGCGGGACACCAGGGCCTTAATGGTGGCCAGGTTGCAGGCGAAGGTGACCACCAGCGCCGAGAGCCCCAGGATGGCAAAAGCAGAAGCGAAGAAAACGTTGCCCCAATTTTGCCGGGAGTTAGTCCCGTTGCCCCCAGGCCCAGTGCTAATGAAGCACCAAGTCCCGGGCCACTGGATAGTATACTGACCTACGCCCAGCACCGGCAACAGGGCGAAGGCGAGCACCGCCAGCCATACGCCTAGCAGCACGGCGCGGGTGACGCTGGTCTTCATGTGGCTTGAGTACCAGTGCGGCGCCCGGGTGGCCAGAGCCCGTTCGACGGCCATGGCGCTGGCAATGAAGAGCGAGGAGAGCCCAAAGACGGTCATGGTCAGGCCGAAGAAAGTGCACAACCTCCCCGACGGGTCGAGCTGCTCCCAGCGCTGGTGGGACAGGTAGAGGACGATGACCACCGGGCTGGTGAGCAGCTGCCCGACCATGTCGGTGAGCGCCAGCCAGCCGATGCACAGCAGGAACGACTTCTTGCGCTTGCCCTCCCGGCGCCTGTAGCTCTTCGACACGAGCGTTATGGCCAGCGCGTTGCCCACGAACCCGGTGATCATCATGGTCATCGAAAAGGCTACGGACACCGAGCCGCAGTCCTCGCTGGGTTCCTGGGGCAGCGTGAGGTTGTTCGGCGTCTCAACGGCGCGCTCGGCCGCCCAGATGCCCGGGTCGGAGTGGTTGAAGCGCGTACAGAAAGGGGCGCTCGCGTGGTCCCGGGTCGCCTTCATATTGCCTTGGAGGTGAGGAAGGGACGGCACCTTGAGAACAGCGACGAGGGCCGGCAGACCCGGCGCGGGAGGCGGCGGCTGTCGGTGGCGACCGGGGCTGGGGCTGGGGTCGCGGCTAGGCTGCCCTCCATGATGCGGGGCGCAGCCGCCGCCTCACTTCGCCACTAAGGCGGCGGCGCCGGGGCTCCCGGGCCAAGCAGGCAGCCGCGCCGTCGGCTCCCAGGCGTCCGGAGGTGCCCGGCGCCTGCTATAAGCCCGAGGGGGGCGGGGCGCCCGTGGGCGTGGGCCAAAGTGCAGTGGGAGGAGGATGCAGAAGCAGCCGAGAGCCTCCCTCCCTCTCTCTTTCCCTCTCTCTCTCTCTCTCTCATTTTTTTGCTGCGGCTTGATCACTGCTTTGGCCGCCTGGGCTCCGAACATCCTTCCGCCCCCAGAAGACTCCTCTCGAAATGCCCCAGCTCCTGCCGGGACCGGCTGCCCAGCCAGGCTGCCCCGCGCGGCCCCGCGCCTCCTCAGGTTCTCTGCCAGAGGAGAGTTCGTGGAGAGGCTAGGACTAAAAGGTCTCCCTCGGCTACCCCACCTCAGACAAGTTGCCAAGGTGCCCGCCTTCCTCCTTCTCCATCCACCGAGGCTCGCGCAAGGACCGGATCTTCCTCCTGACGCTCTTTTGTAACCCTGGCAAGTGTATCTTACCTACCTGACCCTGAGCAATCTAGGCAAACCACACTCCTGATGCGTAGATGAGCGTGAACATTTTTCCCTTTCTGCTTTGAGACTCTAGTATGATCTTAAGCAGGCCAGGTTGCTCTGTCCCCAGGGGCGCACTGAAACTGTAAAACCAACAGTGCCGTAAGATTTAAGGGAATAGGTACAGGAAGACAAAATCAGGACTGTCGGATTCAAAAATAAAGAAATCCCAACTACCAACTCCTTCCTTCACCCGCCTAAATTCTTCCTTAACATTAAATATATATATATTAATTAATTAAAAATATTTTTCAAAGTTAGCTAAGGCAAACGGGGCTAGAGGCAGGTGGCTGGCACTCTGTATTTCACTGTCTCAGCACATCTGAAATATTGAAATCAAAGGCTGTTAGCCTGCTTGAGTGGGGGGAGGTAGGGCAGAGAAACAAGGCAAACTCTTACAAAGCCATCTTTCTCCACCCTGGACCATTCTTATGCAATTAGGACTAAAAACTGCATTTAGATGTTATGAAGGTCTTCACATTTAGTGAAAATGCACATAATCGCTTAGTAACATCTTTTATTAAGCCAATATTTTATGTTTCACAACCATTTCCCCATTTTTTTCCAGACATCCTCCAAGTATTGTTATTACTCCCCCTTTAAGGTGAGGTAACTGAGGCTCCTGAAGTTAAAGGATGTGCCCAAGTCTTTCAGCAATTCTCCAGTCTCCAACTTCTTATCTGAAGCACAGTATTCTTTACATAGATACCATAACCACTCTCAACAGGTGATAAGACCAGCAGTTCTCAAATCTAGGGAGAGTCTAGTTTTTCTGCCTTTTCATCTTGTCGGGGAAATGGAAAGATTTTAAAAATTATTTTTGAACTTCATTTTTCCTCATATTTAAGAAATTAGACCTAATCATTCAGCTCAGTCGTTTCCATCGTGTCCGACTCTGTGCGACCCTATGCGCTGTAACCTGTGAGGCTCCTCAGTCCATGGGATTCTCCAGGCAAGAATACTGCAGCGGGTTGCCATGCCCTCCTCCAGGGGAGCTTCCTGTTCCAGGGATGGACCCCGTGGCATCTCCTGCATTTTCTGTATCACAGGCGGATTCTTTACCGCTGAGCCAGTTGGGAAGCCCATTTACTCAGCCCTATGAAGACCATTACTCAGACTTTCAGAGCAAGACTGGGTCAGTTCAGTTTGTCTTTTCCAGCATAGTTGATCTCCTTATTGGATGTAAAATAGTGGTAGGATATGAGAATGGAGTATATTCCCTTGCATTCTTTCTATGCTGTTGTTTTGAGTCTGTATGAGAGTCTGAAAAAAATAATCATTATAGGGCTATATAGTTTTTAAAGGAGAAAAAGCAAAAATGAAATGTAAACTCTATTTTAACAACATGCATTAATCACATCACTAGTTTCATTTTTTTAGTTTTTTCTTTTACTTTTTTGAAATTTATTTGTAATGCCATGTGTCTAATGAGAACTAAGACGGAATAGAGAAGTTCATTTTTTAAATCTTCCCCCAAGCTTTTATTAGTTTTAATTAGTCTCAAACTCCTATTTGTGAAAATGTTTTTCTAAAGTGTCATTTGAAAAGTAAAATAATATTCAATGGTATTCTCAGATACAAGTTTTATCCAAAGCATTGGATTGAAAGTACATATCAAAATTTAATGTTATAGCAATAAAACTCTAGTGTAACTGTATATTTATTTTAAAATTTAAGACCTTTCCATGATTTATACATCAAAAAAAACACCCAAAGCCAATATAGTGACATCAAAAATTGTTTTATATTTGACCTCTTTGAAACTTTTTTTTTTACCGTTACTGCAGTACACGTTAGACTATATAAAAGTTAAAAGTATAAGCACATATAGTATCAAACAGTTAGTTAGCCTCTAACACCTCCAATGCCTTAAATGTATTACATTTCAGAATTTTTGTATAACAATTTACTCCTTTCTGTGTAGACTGCTTCATCTTATCCTAAATTGTTTGTTTTGTAGCTATTCACCTTGAAAACAAGTAATTTGGAGGATCTGAGGTGTCACTATAGAATGCAGGCACAGAATGACTCCAGATCCACACTTCTTGGTGTCAGAACAGAAATAGTCTGAATTGTGTTGGCCTGAAACATCACCGCCCTCTAGTGACCCAAAGGTTAATAACATGCCATATAATTTCTAACAATACAAGCTTTGCTTAGGGACCTCTGATACTTTTCATAGGGGCCTAACTCATTAATACATAACTATTGTATTCTGTCTTTCTTTGAGTTTCTGTTTAATCAATATTCCAGTGAGGATTAAAGTTATAGAGTAAGGTAACTGAAGGACCACATATTCAAAAACTTTAAAAAAGATTTTAAAGTGTGTACTCAGCCATTATGTATTTTTAACTGATATTATGCCTAGGAGTGATTTTAGTCCATAAATTTAAATACCCTATTGTATCTTACATCTTAAAATTCATGACATATGTTAGTACTTAGCAAGTGCTGATGAATTTATTGTATATACTTCTACTGAACTTCTATTAGGAAATCTTAAAATAGACATAAATTAAAAAAAATTAAATCACTGAATAGTCACTGGGAGGACTGATGCTGAAGCTGAAGCTCTAATACTTTGTCCATCTGATGCAAAGAACTGACTCACTGGAAAAGATCCTGATGCTGGGAAAGACTGAAGGCAGGAGAAGGGAACAAGTTGGTGATGGACAAGGAAGCCTGGTGTGTTGCAGTCCATGGGATAGCAAAGAGTCAGACATGACTAACTGAACTGGAAAAACTAATAAATAGTTTCACACAATCAACCCCTTGATTACCTGAAGATATCTGCAGTTCTTACTCTATAGAGCCAACTACTAATTTCAGGATATTTTCAAGTCATTTATTCAATAAATATTGAGATTTGTCTGCCAGTCTAGTAGTTAAGACTCCTTGCTTCCAATGCAGGGGATGGAGGTTCAATTTTTGGTGGGGGAACTAAGATCTCACATGCTGCGTGGTGCACCCAAAAATAAATAGTGAGCACCCACTCTATGTCAGACACCATACAGTCATCAAGGACACAAGAAAAACAAAAGTTTCGACATTTATGGAGTTTATATTTTAATGGGAACTCTTTCCTACCCAAAATAACAAAAAAAAGAATGCTAAACTCAGTGGCTTTTGTGATTTGTCATGCAAATCAAGAAACCCAATTTTAGAAACAATGTATAGTTTTAAATAAAAAGTGGAAAAATGTGTATTCAGGATCAAATAAGATTTATCTCAGAACACAAGGTAGATGTAGCTCTCAAACATTAATCAATATAATTAGTAGTTCAACAAAATTATCTGGATACCCTAAGTCCTTTTTATTGACTGCCTCTTTTCCAAACTTTTCTGTTTCATTATGTGCCTAGTAATTTTTAACTGAAAACTGGACATTAAAGTTCATATACTGTAGTGACTGTGGATTTCATTTTTCTTCTGAAGATTACTGATTTGGTGGTGATGGGGTGGTCCTTTTGGCAGTTAATGTGCCTGGATTCAAAATGCTAACATTTTCTCTCCTGATAGGCAGCTACTGTTATCTCTTGTCTCTTCATGACTGCTCTTTAAGCCTGGTTTCTTGTGAATTGATCTATCCTATCTAATGCAAAGAGCCGACTCATTGGAAAATACCCTGATGCTGGGAAAGACTGAGGCGCAGAGGATGAGATGGTTAGATGGCATCACTGCCTCAGTGGACATGAATTTGAGCAAACTTTGGGAGAGAGCAAAGGACAGAGACTAGCATGCTACAATCCATGGAATCACAAAGAGCTAGACATGACTTACCAGCTGAACAACATACCCATATGATTTGTTGGTTGTTCAGTGATGGGGATCATTCTCTGGTTTATTTGCTTATAGGGGGTCTCGTCTGATTTCTAGCTGTTCTGTCAGTTTGGGGCTGTGCCTTGGTATCTCAAGCCTGTGAAGCTTCAGCTTGCTTTTTAAAATTAGGTTCCAGGGCGATTCTGTCATTCGCATATAGTTTGGCTGTCAAATGTAGATTTGGGCAGAAGTTCCAGTTCACTCTTTCTGTGGTTCTCATTGTTTGAATTTCCTATTTAAATCTGCAGTGGTTTTTCTCAACTTGAACTCCCATCTCTTGCACTTTTTGCCAATGAGGGCAATTTCTCTACCACTGTTTCCTATGAGATAGTCATGAGGATTGGGTATCACCTCAGTCCAAAATGCCAGAAGTCTTAATTCTTACCCCTGTCAGTTGCAGTTTTTGAGATTAATTTTTTCTCAGTTCTGTGTGCTTTTGAATGCTTTCCAATAAATTTAAATAGTTGTTTTAAATCTTTTAACCAGACTTTATAATTGTTATCTGCCGGACAGTGATACTGGCATGATATACATGCAGTTCAATGGAATAGATGTGTGTGTGCGAGCTCAGTCGTGTCCAACTCTGTGCAACCCCATGATAACTCAACAGGCTCCTCTGTCCATGGAATTTTCTAGGCAAGAACACTGGAGCGGGTTGCTATTTCCTTTTCCAGGGAATCTTCCCAACCCAGGGATGGAACCCTCGGCTCTTGTGTCTCCTGCACTGGTAGGTGGCTTCTTTACCACTAGCTCCATCTGGGAAGCCCACTTTATATAAATATGCAGTTATATATCTATACAATGTTTATATAGATATATAAATATACAGAGATATAGATAACAAAGATATGTATACACACATACATACATAAATGCAAATTCAGTTTTCAGCAAAGTGTTTAAGTAATTCAGTAAAGTCTTCAGAAATGGTGCTGGGAAAACTGGATACCTATATGCAAATAAAAATGAACACAATCCTTATCTCACACCACACACAGAGTATCATACATTAAATCTATTTAATCTTAAGACTATAAACCTTCTAAATTAAAATAGAAAAACTCTTGCGATTTCTTTACCCTCTCATTGTTACTGGCAGTACTCCTACAGCTTTTTCTTGTCTTTTGAACATCTAACAAACGTGATTATCTCTTTTGGTCATTATATATAGAAATTCTTTATAGTCTTAAATACCAGGAACAATCTAACTTTTTTTTCTTGAATGTTTGGAGCATAATTTTTCTGAATGTTTAGGTTATAATTTTTTATTAGCAGCAATTACATTTTTATATTTATTGGTGTGTACATTTGTGGGGCTTATTTTTATCATGATAAATCCTTAGGAGAGGATTGATACATCCCAAATTTGTATCCACAGCCTATACTTCCCCTGGAATTCTAGCCTCATTTATCCAACTGACTGTCATCCCATCTGGATAACCCAATAACACCACAGTATGTTCAAATGGAACTTCAAATTTTCTTTCCCATTCCTGGTTATACCTGTCTTCTCTATTGCAATGTATAATAGTGCCGTCCACAAACAAGCCAGAAATCAAATGGCTATCCTTAACTCTTCCTTTTCCATTGTTTCTCTTTTCCAATCCATTATCCAGTAATATTAATTCTATTTCCAAAATATTCATTCACTGTATCCATCTCCACAGCTACTATCTTGGTTCGGGTCACTGTCATCATTTACCTAATCTACTGCTATTGTTTTTATTTTTTCTTGGTTTTATCATTTTAAATTTTATTGTGACAAAATAAGCAAAATTTAAATAGCTTAAATTTTATTTTAAACAAATGATTTAGCTGTGCTGTCTTTGTTGCTGTGTGCGGACTTCTCACTGCGGTGGCTTCTCTTGTGGCATTCAGGCTCTAGAGCGTGCGAGCTTCAGTAGTTGCAGGGCCTGGGCCCCAGGCTCTAGAGCACAGGCACAGTAGCTGTGGTGCACTGGCTTAGCTGCCCCGAGGCGTGTGGGATCTTCCTGGATCAGAGATTAAACCTATATCTCCTGCATTGGTGGATTCTTTACCACTGGGTCACCAGGGAAGCCCATGTATTTTTAAATGTTGATATTTTCTACACCTGTCCTTATTTTCACTTCCGAATTAACCAATATGAACAGGTTGTGGTATATGACTTCAGAGTTTTCTTTATGCTCATATAAAGATATGTTCACTTACAATACATGGGTTCCTGCTGCTCTGTTTGCCAGCTCTGAATTACAATGAGTAAAATATATTTTACTCTTAGTTTGGATCTCCCTAACTAGTAAAGTTAAATCCATTTTCCCATGTCTATTAACTTCCTTGTTGATTTTTGTGCACTGCCCATTGGATTATCATTATGCTATTAATTTGCAGGAGCTCTTTGGATATTTAGATATCCACTACCTGTTTCTCATTTTCCTACCCTATCATTTTGCTTGTTTTTGTCATGTTTATTACCATATGTAGAAAATTTGTTCAGTAAAATGTTTATCTTTCCCTTTATGATTTTTAGGATTATTGCTTAAGAAAGTTAAAGTTTCTCCTTAATTTCTATACTTGTTACATTTTGGAAAATACTGCTTTAATAATCATGTTTAATCAAATAGATTTAAATTTTTACTTTTTAGCAAATAAAGTGGAAGTTTAACTTTTTTTGATAATTATATGGCTAACTAGCACTATTAAGTAAATCATAATTCTTCTCTTAAATACCATTTTATCATATACTAAATTTCTATATAGCCTAGAATCTAGGTCTTGCTTTCTAAATATCATTCTTCAATAAGAACCACCAGAGCTCCTTGGAGAAATGACTGACGGATGGCTGAGGCAGGGAAATGACGAGCCTACAGCATCTGTATTATCAAAACTCAGACTGCTCAAAAGACAAAAGGATGGTGATATGTCAAAGAAACACAGGAGTCAATGTAAAACAGTTCCCAATGGCTAACTGGAACAATTTGACCAATAAAATATATAATGGAATCCGGAATATAATCCAAATGTAAATATACACAGGTCCATACTGATATAAATGAGTAAAAAAGAGGCAAACCTGCTTAATATATGTAGATACTCCCCTCTCCAGGAACTGAGACATAGTCCCCCTTATTGAGAGTATGCTTGATTTCATGACTTTCAGGCATTTATTGTGCTTTGAGTTTCAGATACTGCATTTTTAGATAGAAGATTGGTGGCAATCCTGCACCATCAGAAAATGGTATTTTAAAAAATAAGAGTATTTTAGACTTAAGGTATGTATATTGTCGTTTTAGAGATAATATCACACACTTAATAGACTTTGGTATAGGGTAAACATAACTTTTATATGCACTAGCAAGCCAGTAAGTTTGTGTGAATCGCTTTACTGTGATACCTACTTTACTGTGGTGGTCTGGAATTGAACCGGCAGTTATCTCCAACATATGCCTGTGCTTCCAAATAACATAGTATTAAAAAGAAAATAGTAGTACCTCTATGACGGAGAAATCTGGCAAACCCTGTCTTAACAAAGTGATGGTTAACATCTCCGGTAATGTCATGTGGATACATCTCTTGATATGTGATGAGGAAGTCACTTCACTCCTACAGTAACCATTCCAAACTCCACAACCCCAGTCTAATCATGAAAAGAAAGTTTCAGATAAACCCCAAATGAAGATCATTCTACAGGACACCAGAAAAGTACTCTGGTGCTCAGGTATTCTGTAGAAAACCTGGTAAACTGGTGGAAATTAAAGGATATCTGGAGTTAACAGTAACGTGTGAATATTTGGTTTCTTGTATTCTTGAAAATTATGCCAAATATTAAGGGTACAGAAACTGATTATCTTGGCAAGTTTTCTATATATATAAAATTATCCCCCAAAAGATATATAAGGGTGTATTCTTTTCTGTAATCTCTTACTTTATTCCACTAAGTTACTTATATTTCTAGGTGAATAGTTTTGACGGGCTTAGATCACGAACTCTTTATTGCAAAATTCAGACTTAAATTGAAGAAAGTAGGGAAAACCACTAGACCATTAAATGACCTAAATCAAATCCATTACAATTATACAGTGGAAGTGACAAATAGATTCAAAGGATTAGATCTGACAGAGTGCCTGAAGAACTGTGGATGGGGTTTGTAACATTGTATAAGAGGCCGTGATCAAAACAATCCCCAAGAAAAAGAAATGCAAAAAGGCAAAATGGTTGCATGAGGAGGCCTTACAAATAACTGAGAAAAGAGAAGGAAAGGCAAAGGAGAGATAAGAAAGCCTACCTCAGTGATCAATGCAAAGAAATAGAGGAAACCAATAGATTGGGAAAGACTAGAGATCTCTTCAAGAAAATCAGACATACCAAGGAAACATTCCAAGCACAGATGGGCACAATAAAGGACAGAAATGGTGTGGATCTAACAGAAGCAGAAGATAATTAAGAAGATGTGGCAAGAATACACATAAGAACTATACAGAAAAGATCTTAATGACCCAGATAACCACAATGGTGTGATCACTCACCTAGAGCCAGACATCCTGGAATGCAAAGTCAAGTGGGCCGTAGGAAGCATCACCACGAACAAAGCTAGTGATGGTGATGGAATTCCAGCTGAGCTATTTCAAATCCTAAAAGAAGATGCTGTGAAAATGCTGCACTCAATATGCCAGCAAATTTGGAAAACTCAGCAGTGGCCACTGGACTGGAAAAGGTCAGTTTTCATTCCAATCCCATTCCAATCCAATTGTGCAGTTCAAACTACTGCACAATTGCGCTCATCCGATATGCTAGCAAACTAATGCTCAAAATTCTCTAAGCTAGCCTTCAGCAGTATGTGAACTGAAAACTTGGATTTTCAAGCTGGATTTAGAAAAGGCAGAGGACCCAGAGATTAAATTGCCAAGATCTGTTGGATCAAAGAAAAAGCAAGAGTTCCAAAAAAACTTCCACTTCTGCTTTACTGACTACTCCAAAGCCTTTGACTCTGTGGATCACAACAACCTGAGGAAAATTCTTCAAGAGATGGGAATACCAGACCACTTGATCTGCCTCCTGAGAAATCTGTATGCAGGTCAAGGAGCAATAGTTAGAACCAGACATGGAAAAACAGACTGGTTTCAAATTGGGAAAGGAGTACATCAAGGTTGTATAGTCGCCCTGCTTATTTAACTTATATGCAAAATACATCCTGTGAAATGGCAGACTAGATGAAGCACAACCTGGAATCAAGATTGCCAGGAGAAATATCAATAACCTGAGATATGCAGACACCACCCTTATGGCAGAAAGAGAAGAGGTACTCAAGAGCCTCTTGATTAAAGTGAAAGAGGAGTGAAAAAGCTGGCTTAAAACTCAACATTCAAGAAAGATCATGGCATCTGGTTCCATCAGTTCATGGCAAATAGAAGGGGAAACAATGGCAACCATGACAGGCTTTATTTTCTTGGGCTCCAAAGTCACTACAGATGGTGACTGCAGCCATTAAAAGATGCTTGCTCCTTGGAAGAAACATATGACAAACCTAAACAGTATATTAAAAAGCAGACATTTTGCCAACAAAGGCCTGCCAGTCAAAGCTATGGTTTCTCCAGTAGTAATGTATGGATGTGAGCTGGACTATAAAGCTGAGTGCTGATGAATTGATGTTTTTGAACCGTGGTGTTGAAGACTCTTGAGTCCCTTGGACTGCAGAATCAAACCAGTCAATCCTAATGGAAATCAGTCCTGAATATTCATTGGAAAGACTTGCTGAAACTCCACGACTTTGGCCATCTGATGCAAAGAACTGACTCATTGGGGAAAGACCCTGATGCTGGGCAAGACTGAAAGCAGAAGGGGACAACAGATGATATGGTTGAATGGCATCACAGACTTGACAGAGAAGTTTAAGCAAGCTCAGGGAGTTGGTGATGGACAGGGAAGCTTGGAGTGCTGCAGTCCATGGGGTTGCAAGGAGTCAGACACGACTGAGTGACCAAACTGAACTGAGCTTCATGTAAACAGCATCAAATAGAGCACACATACTTAAACTCCCCAAGTGTATTTGAAGAGTGTTTTTTGTTGCTAGTGAGTCCTGTGTCAATTAGGTCAAGTTGACTGATCTCCCCATTTTTGCCATACAGTTCTATCAAGTTTTGCTTCATGTTTTCAACTTTTACATGCATAAATGCTTATGATTGATTATGCTTTTGACTTATGTGATTTATTCCTATTCTTTCCTGTTTTTACTACAACTATAGTATTCCCACCCTTTCACTTCCAACCTATTTGTATCTTTATGTTCACAATAGATTTAAGAGCATACGTGTCTTGCCCCATTTATCTAGTGTGAGAGTCTCCTTTAATATGGTATTTGAACAGTGGTTGGGCTTAAACCTACTACCATTTTCCATCACGTTTCTTTTTTCTGCCTCCTTTTGCACTATTTGTGATTCCATTTTTTCCCTTTTTAAGTGTATTATGTGTAACTGCTGGTTAGGTTCAGTGGTGCTTTTATAGCATACATCTTATCAAAGTACCTTCAAGATATGTACAACTTTGTTTATAACCCTACAAATGGCTCCATGGCTTCCATTTCCCCCTTTTGACCTGAGCAACTTCTGCTGTTTACTTGCACCTAAGTCTCACAGTCTATTTGCTTTAAACAACTATCTTTTAGTGACTTAAAAAAAAAAATCTAATTTTTGTATTAGAGATTCCGCTTTGGAGAAGTTAAAGTTTATACATTTGAACGGGTATATATAGAATAGTAGGCCGATTTTTTAAAATACCTTTAAAGATACTGCATGATCTTCTGTTTTTCACTGTTCAGACAGTACTGGCTGTCATCCTTATCATTTCTCTATAAATGACTTTTTCTCTGGCTGCTTTTCATCTTTATCACAGGCTTTCAACGACTTGATTATGAATAGATCTGCTTAAATTTCTGTATCTATGCTTAGACCTTGATATGGAATGCTTTGTGAGAAGCATTTAAACTCAAGGATTTTACATCAAGTGTTTAGATTCATTTCCATAATTTGGGGAAAATATTACAAATGAAATTTCCCAATATCCTCTTGGCATTTTTTCTTTCTATTGCAGGGTTTTAGTAATGCAGGTGCCCGCACCAGGTTATGCAGCCTGAGAAGTACTTACAGGGTCTTCATTTCTGGTAGAGAATTAACGAGAATACTTTGCAACCTTTCCTCTTTAGTGTTTCTTATGTATTAAGAACAGTGTGATTATACAGCAATGCAATTCTGTAATTCCAACCAAACCATTTACAAAGGTGCAGATATTTAACTTTCTCTGATCATGGTCACTAGTATCACACTAAAATTCTTAAAATCTAATAGCCACATAATCTAAATTACAATAAGATGATTTATCTTTTCTGCTCAGAATTCTGATGTGAAGTATTTAAGCATTGAAAAGGCAACATTTTCAGCAGATTTGAATAACTAGAGGTAATAATGTCATTAAGAGGATTAATGTAATTACTAATTTGTAAGATTTGTGTCATACACATCACTTCCATGTTTTTTCAGATCTTTAGTTCACTAAAGAGCAAATAACTCCTAATTTCAGTTCAGTCGCTCAGTCGCGTCTGACTCTTTGCAACCCCATGAATCGCAGCACGCCAGGCCTCCCTGTCCATCACCATCTCCCGGAGTTCACTCAGACTCACGTCCATTGAGTCCGTGATGCCATCCAGCCATCTCATCCTCGGTCGTCCCCTTCTCCTCCTGCCCCCAATCCCTCCCAGCATCAGAGTCTTTTCCAAAGAGTCAACTCTTCGCATGAAGTGGCCAAAGTGCTGGATCTTCAGCTTTAGCATCATTCCTTCCAAAGAAATCCCAGGGCTGATCTCCTTCAGAACTCCTAATTTACATTTCTTATAATAAATGTCCAAATCTTTGCCAATAAAATGAACTTCAATGTTGTAGTTACCAATCAATAATATTTTATGCTATTTTCTATTAAAAGCTTTTAGGGCCTCAAAACCTATTAAATACAATTGTAGTCTATGTTTACTGTTCTAAAATTTTAAGTAAATATATGACAGTATTTTAATAAACACAAAGGCTTATTTTTAAACTCATTGCTTACTTTGCAAATGACACACTCCAATGTACTTAGTTCCAAGAGTTATACATTCTAAAGGAATTCAATTTACCAATTCATAAGCAAATTTGCTTAGGTTGGTATTTTTGCAGAGACATGTTAGGAATAAACCAAGAGCTTACTAAAATTCTCTTGCTGCTGCTGCTAAGTTGCTTCAGTTGTGTCCGACTCTATGCAACCCCACAGACGGCAGCCCACCAGGCTCTGCCATCCCAGGATCAGAGTAGTTCTGTGCTTCTGTCCTTGGGAATATAAAAAGAAACTAAACAAATTTCAAAACATGTACCAGTAAGGCTTGGTTTCCAATCTTCTCTTCAGTTCAGTTCAGTTGCTCAGTCGCGTCCAACTCTTTACAACCCCATGGAAACCTTCTCTTAGCCGTTTACAATAAACCTAAGTTGGTGTTTTACCGGGCTTTCTGCTGGCTTAGATGGTAAAGAATCTGCCTGTAAGGCAGGAGACCTGGGTTCAAACCCTGGGTTGGGAAGTTCCTCTGGAGAAGGAAATGGCCACCCACTCCAGTATTCTTGCCTGGAGAGTTTCACGGACAAAGGAGCCTGGCAGGCTACAATCCATGGGGTTGCAAAGAGTTGGAGCCAACTGAGTGACTTAACCCTTTTATGTTGGCATACACCGAAGGCAACAGTGTTTACATGCAATTTCTACAGATTCTATACTACACTGAAACATACAGCTGGATGAGTAAATGCAAACCTTATTAGCTTGTGATGAAATGGAACTATTAAACTGGAAAAAAAAAAAAAAGTCCAGTTTGGCAACTGGCTATCATAACTTCAGAAAGAAAACTCCTGCAACCAAATGTTTTCCAGTAAAGAATAAGCATTTCCTTCAATAAGTATCGGAGGAAAAAGCTGACTAAACTCTTTAAGAAACATGAGATATTTATATTTATTCCCTTGTCAAACACTGGGTGCTAGCTATAGAATGCTGAAAGAGCTAGAAATACTAGGTAAAAGACTTTCAAGAAATTCACCTGAACTATGGAAACTCAGGAATCATGGAGAGCATCTGAGTGTTTTGAATTGAGTCATGAAGATCAAGTGAAAAAGGGATGGTAATGAGATGTGTACAGGGCATAGGAAACTTGCACATAGATGGAAATTTATCACAAGTACTCAGCATGGCTCATGGGGATAGCTATATAGGCTTTGTGCCCAGTTTGCTGGAACTGGCAGGGGAAAGGGAAGGTGTGGTAGTCACAGGATTTTAGTTTAACCCAGAGAACCATAGGAAAATTTTTAAACAAGGAAATTATATAAACATAAACAGCTAAAAACCACTCTGAGTACTGAAAGGATAACTACTTGGTTAAATATCATTTAGCAGACTGTGGAAGACCTCTACTATATGTAAGAGAGGTAGTGAGTGAGTGCTGGTCGCTCAGTTGTGCCCAACTCTTTGGAATCCCAAGGACTGTAGCTTGCCAGGCTCCTCTGTCCATGGGATTCTCCAAGCAAGAATACTGGGAGTGGATTTTCATTCCCTTCTCCAGATGATCTTCCCAACCCAGTGATCAAGCCCAGGTCTCCTGCATTGAAGGTGGATTCTTTACCGTCTGCATACGCCATGTCAGCCTGCCGCTGCTACTGCTGCTAAGTCGCTTCATCCGAGTACGACTCTGTGCGACCCCATAGACGGCAGCCCACCAGGCTCCCCCATCCATGGGATTTTCCAGTAAAGAGTTCTGGAGTGGGCTGCCACTGCCTTCTCTGATTCAAAGTTAAATCAGATTTATTGGAGGTGGGAAGGCAAAAGAGAAATCTAAGAGGACTCTCCACCCTACCTTACTGATAATGTTGTTTATCAATGTGAAATATACTAGTTTTGATGGACAGATTGCATGGGTAGAAATTAGATATGTTGAAACCGTTTGACATTTAAAAAGAAGGCATACAGTATGCAGTTTAATGGATCTGGTGCTATAGAAAGGGGTGAGTAGGAACACTTTAGTATTACCATACAAAATATCTGAGGCCACGGGTACGGAGTAATATTCAGTTAATTGTTGTATACTCATACGCTAGTCATAAAAATGTCCAATGTCATATAGCTTCCATGAAGTAAAAATTCAAATCTGGCTCTCTGATTCCAGGGAAAGAGTACAGACAGAAATGAACTATCATTGCCAAATCCACCACTGGGATCACACCCATTCACTTCATATTACATTCGTGCCAGAGGTACTCAAGTCTCTGATAATGGCACAGAGAACAGGTCACAGATGTTTCAGTTTGTGGGTAGGTACAAAACTCTTTGTTCTGACTGCCTGATTAAGGTCTTTAATTATCACTGTTTTTAGGCACTTTTCAATGTGGTGCAGTTTATTTCTGACAGCATTATTACTCGGTCCCTTCTTTTTCTAAGGTTTTAAACCACCAAAGTATTTTGGATCTCCTAGAACACAACCAAACTTTGAGGCTCCACAAATTAGCTCACCTTATTCATCAGTAAACCTGTCCTTCAAGACTGCTCAAGTCAATTCCTTAAGAGTTTGCCTCTTCATTCAGACAAGACTGATTTTCTCCCCACTTTAGCAGAGACTTTACTGCTTCTATAAGTAAGACTATTTCCCCACTAGATTGAGATTATGTGAAAGGGGTTGTCCTACATACATTTTGGCTTCAAATCCAGGTCTTATTCAGTTGAATAATGTATATACCATCATTCTTCTTAGGTATATTTTAATCATTCATTTATGTATAAGTTACCAGTTATTGTTATTTTCTTATGCTAGTATGTTTACTTTGCTAAATACAAGCATTTGCAAACTATTAGTTATCACATGTTCATCTTTTAACCATGTGCAATGCTACAACACCCTCTTGTAAGCATCCGTGTGGTTCAATGTGGCTGGGAAAAAAAAAAAACTGTGTTGGCTCTAATGCCACCTGAATTCATTCTTACTGATATTATATTTAACTGTCAAGGTTCCTCCTTAAGGTCAAAGCTATCACCATCACCAAGGTCTAGATTTTATTCCTTCAACTACCTGATGATAAACCTCCCTCTCCAACAATTCTTCCTTCCTTCCCTTTCTCCATCATCTACCAGAGAATGGAGGCAAGTCAAAGGTTAAGAGTCAATCTGAAAAAGACGCTCAATGGCCAAAGTTGGAAGTTTGAGCAGAAAATAACACAGCATTCAACTATGACTTAAAGAATAAATATGCAGAAGTCCATACAAGTGTAAATAAATAGGAGACAAATCTACAAGTGAATTCAAATATGCGTAGACAGCCTTTTCCCACAGAGGGGTGGAATTTAATTCTCCCCATCCCTACTCTGAAGGTGAGCTACACTTAGTGACTTGCTGACAAAGAATGGAGTAGATTAAGGGGAAAAAACTGAACTACGATGGTGATTTCAGGCAATTTCTGTAAGAAGGGCACTTTTCTTCTGTGGTATCTGCTCTGAAACTCAAAAACTCAGTCCAATCACAAGAAAAACCAGACAAACTCAGAATGAGGGACATTCTAAAGGATACCCAGCCAGTACTCCTCTTAAGTCATCAAAGGCAAGGAAAGAAAGACAACCTGTCAGACCAGAGGAGACTGGAGATATATGAGAAACAAGTGGAAGTGTAATGTAGCACCCTGGATTAGAGTAATGGAAAAATACTGAAATTCAAATAAAACCTGTATTGTAAGTAACAGTAACATATCAATGTTGGTTTCTTAGCTTTGACAAACTCACAGAGTGATATGCTAATGATGGTGGAGACTGGGTGGGAGCACATGGGAACTTTCTGTTCAACCTTTGCAACTTTTCTGTCAAGTTTTTTTAATTTATTTTAATTGGAGGTTAATTACTTTACAATATTGTATTCAAAATAGTATGTCTACTTATCCACCTACTTATAAAAGACCAAAATTAACACATTCTTACTAAATCAGATTTTTTAAAAAATCTATTTGACTTAACATTTATCTCCTCAAACAGGTTATTTGGTTGTTACTAGAGGTAATACTGGTATCTGCCATGAGACTTGGGGATGAATCCCCATTAAGCCACTCCTGTGGTTCCCTTGGGCAAATTTTAATTTCCTTAAACTGTAATCTGTTTGTAAAACATGGGATGATATACAATAGTATGTAAAGATGACAGGAAGAATTAGCCAGGAAATCAGTATTACATACCTTCAACTGCCTTTAAACAAAACTCCATTGTTTCCCAGAAATAAAACTATTTCCAGTTTAGGAAAGCTATCAAGTTATTTCTATTAAAAAACAAAACATCTAACAATTATGTCAAAATTGTTAGGGATGAAGAGAGAAATTTCATACCTTCTTACCAGCATCTATTAAAACAGCACTGGCTGTGGAAGCCAAATATCAAGATGTGAGAAAAAAAAATCAGTTTTACCTTGGTATATGTGCTAGAGAGTTTTATGCTTCCAGCTTGCTCTGAACTTGGAATCTGTTGCCAATACCAACTATTCAATATTGTTTAGATAAAAGGATTCTAAATAGAAATTAAGAACACTTAACAGTTAAAAACGATACTTGTTAATTGCTAAGAAGCACACTATGACATGTTATTTGCCACATGGAATAAAATATGTTCTGGTGCAGAGTGTTCAACTAGTTTGGGTACTCTCTGTTTAAAAACAGTCAAAAATTGCTGAGTGACAAAGATTATAGTGATCATGGCTTTGGCATGTTTTAAACCAAACATTCATATATAAAAATAAGGTGACTTTACATAAAGGTAAGTGAACATAGGGAGTCTAAAATGCACAATCAAAAGTAATAAACCAGACTGCAAATAGTTTAAAAATGAACGTTAAATCAGAGCTTAAAAATTCTAATTTATTTCTAACAAACATCACTTGATGCTTGACTCACAAGCTTTATTTACATTTGTCTACAGCATCATTTCCTTATGAAATATACTAGTACAGCTTAAACCAAATAAAATCATAATCATTCAAATTGTCTGTAAACTACTATTAGCTAAGTTTATAACCTTGCATTTGCTTATTAGTACAGTCAAAGTTTTAAATACAGAAAGCACAAGAATAAACCAACAATAGCATGTAGAATCTAGAAGATCATCTGGGCAATTTAGAAGGTGGACTTTCAAGAAGTCTGAGGCACAATTACAAGAGAGTAAAAGTTCTTGTGCAACCTACAGTAAATGTAGCAAAAAAAATTTAAGACATAAAAAAAGCAGGGGAAGTTCACTGTAAAAATATCATCAAAATATTTCTACATATGCTATTTTGCTTTCATCTTTAGATAAACTGAAGAGAAAAATCACTCATTTTAAAATAAAGAACAAATGTAGTTTTTATCTGTCTACTAAGTACCTTAAAACATTTTAATTTTCAGTTGCAGTAGACATGAATGTTAAGGAAAAACAAACAAAAAACAAAAACAAAAAATGTGGGTATTGATTTCCATGCACAAAAAGTTCCCAAGCACATCTGTCAACTTCCCTTAATATACTTACCTTGCATTGTCACTGAAGATACTGTTAAGAGAAACCTTTTTTTAAAAACCAGAAGACAAAATAGAGCTCAAATGACCAGGTTTTGAGAAATAAAACAAATCTTGAAAGTATTTTAAGCCATAAGTAATTTCAAGTGAATAGTAGCAATTATTTCTGCTTATGTCATGAGGAAATAAGCATTTGTTACTCAGGAGAAAATTTTGTGCAATGTTTAAACACCTTAAAGCAAATGTTCATTTAAATTCACAATGTCTTGTCTCTGTTGGTCTTATACCCAAAGAGAAATATATTCCAAAGCTTTCTTCAATTTATTCATTAACTAGGATTTAATTTTGTCTATCCTATTGTGTGATAACTGATTTTTTAAAAGGTATCACACAAAGGTTCTGAAAACATTAAACACTTATATATGTTTTTCTCATCAACCACATTAGTAGAGATGAACTGCTAGGCATTCTTGTTCAAAATCACTGTGTCAGAAAGGCAGAAACTAATATCTTTCTCCTCTGCAATTCACAAAACTTTTCTGTATTAAACTTGGTGGTGCAAGAAGTAAAACTAGATAGAGACAATGATTCTAAGGCACCCTTAACAGGGAATTTCAAAATAAAGAAGTTTCTAGTTAACTGTTTAACAATCTGTTAAACTTTTTCTAGTAAGAATCACTTTGAAACAGGTTAACAAACAGGCCGAGTCCTTTCCCCAGATTAACATAAACAGATTGTTTCCAACTACTTTACCACAGTCTTGCCTCCATGCCCAAAGTCCAGACAAGCCTAGATAATGCTCATAGTTGGAGATGAGAAAAACAAGAGTTTAAATTAGAAAACAAAGTACTTTGTTATAGCTGAGATGTTATAGCTTAAAAAAACAAATGGATGTAAATAATGAATGACAAACAAAGCATCTATTTTGGGACATCATGGCTTAAAATACTGTTTACTTTTAACTTCACAAATAAACACAGCTGTATTTTTCTGAAAAGCAATGAAAGGCATGCACCTCTACTGGCAGAGTTAGCACTTCTGACCAAGTAAGACACCAACTTCTTAAAAAATATGCTTCATGCATTATATTGGACTTTTTTTTAAGATGTAAATTTTAATACATTATTTCTTTTTTGAACTTGAACGGGAACCAGAATGGGATGATCCAGAAGGTGACCTGTGGTGCCTGTAAGACATAATGGGGAAAACAGGTAATCTAGTAAGCTGGAGCTGAATATCAACTTCCTTTATATGACTTTGAGAATATGAAAAATTAAACCTCATTAAACTGGTAAAAGGAATAATTAAAATCTAAGATATAAACTTATACACATAAAATTAACTAGTATTTAACTTTGGATATGAGCCCAGTAGCAGTGCAACCATAATTAAAAAATCTCTTAAGATATAGCCACCTCTCAATTATTTAAGGCAATGAAGGAAAGCCTTGCAAAGTTGTATACAACTACAGATTAATACAACAAAGGCATATAAACTGGGTAATGGCAGTGTGACTAAATCGTTCTGATATACTGTACATAGTGTGGTAAAGCTATACGTAAAACAGATATAGCAAGGCTTCTGACTGTGTATGCGAATATATATCCAAAAATAATTATGTTTTGGAAATCTAGGTCGCACAAGATGACTGTACAATTAAGTTACAGGATTATATTCATGCAGCTAGTATGAATAAGTCAATATATCAACCTGGGTAAAGTAGTGGTGTTCCGAGGGGTTGGCCCTGGGCTCAGGGTTGTTTAGTGTTTTCACCAATCACCTGGCTTATGGAATAGAGAACATGTTCATTAAGTTTAGATGACAACAAACTAGGGGGATTATATGTGGCTAAGATAAAAATCTGAAGAAGTGGTAAAAAAGCAACAGAATGAATTTCATAAAGTACGGAGTAATTTTTTTTTTAACAAAGGAATAAATGCACAGAAATGAAACTAGCTGTGTGTAACCTTGATATCTACACTTCAAAAATGGGAAGACGCAAAACCAATCATTATGTACAAGAAGAGGTTAACTCTAGCATTGACAGGAAAAATCAGATTTTATCTAATCCTTACTTTTCACAAGCCAAAGGGATATAAAAATTTGCAAAGATTATTAAGGAAGCCATTAAAATGGCTATATAATTAGACACTGAGGAAAAAGAGAAAAATAATGAAACTGAATAATTATTTAGTCTGCTGCAGAAAAGGCTGACAGATGACACACTCTCCAAATTTTAAAAATATCAACACAGGTAAAGTAATCTAGTCAAGATCTGTTTCTACAAAAAAGGAATTCGGACTGAAAGATAAAAATATATTAGCTATAAGAACAATTTCTTGATAAAGGGAACAAAAACAACAATTTGTTGTGAAAATGTATTTATACATATTTAAATAAGGACAGACTTCCAATTAACTGTAATAGTTAATTTGCTTATTAGATGCCCTAGAATCCTACAGTTTCTAATATTTAATGTAAAACAGATAGCATAAATTAATACTTATACAAATCAATCTCTAAATTACATCAACACACAGCTTTTGAATTAGAAACTTAAGAGACAGAAATAACCGAGAGTTGGCTATAATAATTATATATGAAAATAAAAATTTAAACAATAAAATAATGAGAGTGGAAGAGAGTAGTTTGATCTACTTTTCTAAACAACCTGATTAAAACACATAGAGTAAACAAAGTAATTAATCTGTTTTTTGAAGTTCACAGTTGAGTTTAAAGTGGGTAACAAAGGAGATAATGAAAACCTAATCCTTGACTAAGAAGTTCAGTTAATCTACTAAACACACTTAAGAACACCCATTCTTATTTCTACAGAAACCCAAACCTTTCAGGTGACCGTGATCTTGTTCGTCTTTTTTTTCGATCACCAGATGAAGAAGATCTAGAACGACTTCTCTTTCTGTTCCTCTCAGGAGATGATGATGAACTTGAGTAAGATCTTTTTCGTGGGGAAGAAGAACCCCTGTGGGACCTGGAGCTGGATCTTCATTGATTGAGAAACAAATCAAACATTTCATTAAAAGAAGAAATGAGGCAGATGGTTTAGTTTCTAGCTCCAAAAATAAACAAACAATTTATAGCTACAGAAATTTTATAAGAAAGAATACTTACTGCTTACTCAACAGAAGACTTCTGGTTCAACCATGAAATCAATTCTATTTAATTTAAATTCACCACTAGATAAGTGCTCACTACTTTAATTAAAAACTAGTCTAATGTATTAAAATAGAATCTTAAGTTCGTTTTCTAAAATTTAAAGGCTTCCATTTTAAAGTGTAAGAAGCAAAACTAACAGGTAAGCATTTATATAACTTTATGTCTAGAAACTACATCCTTCCATTTGGGGAAAAAATATGTATTATACAACTTCCTGAAGAAAATAATAACAGCTTGTTGTGGAATTAAGCAACTTAATAGTTAAGTTGCTTTAGTAAAAGCAGATATACGAGGACAAAATGACATAAAACAGTAGCTATTAAACCATTAAACATTCAAAGAAAAATAAAGTAACTTTAAAACTTGATTAACAGTATTTGTTTTTATGAAGGATTACTATCCATGAAGTATGAAGTGTTGACATTCACATGTTTCAGGTAGAGGTAAATGTGCAAATGTTTAAGTACAGTATTTCTTCATTTACGTATTTTGGTTGAAGTAATTTAGCTCAAACTTCCCAAAAAATTCACCTTTGGGCTTAAAATAAAATCAGAAAGCCCAAAAGGAGAATTCTTTGGAAAGTTATAAGCAATGAAAAAAATGTTTGAAAAGAATATGAAGGCTGTTCTGTAAACCTTAAAGTGCTTCCCAAAGGAACTAGGACCTAAGGATCTTCATCTAAGAAGCACTCAAATAAAAGAACTAAAACACTGATAATACATAATAACAATAATCTAACTTGCTTTCTATCATATTAACTTTAATACAAGTGTGTATATCATTCTTTTCTTCTCAATATTATCGAATTGCAGTTGCCCTCTAATGCTACAGATTTGGCTCTAAAATAAGATATTAAGCAATTATTTTTACCAACTAGCTAACACTACACTTCAGTGTAATTCCATTTAAGTGGGATTTTAGTTATTTTCTTATTCTTGTTAGATGTTTTTAATAGATCAACAAATTAAATTAAAAAGAATGGCAGCATATTTTGACCAAGTCTAGAAAAAACTTTAAGAGACCAAAAGCTAGTTTCTCACTTGCTTCTTTACAAATTATTTTTCCCTCTGCAGCGCTAACTAAATGCAACCTGAAGTTAACAAAAATGCTTCAAGATCACATTCTACGTAAACCACCAACCAACTACTTTATTTGTGGAATTTAAGTGTCTATACTTCTTACATACTACACACACTGTGTATAATATTCCTTGTTGTATTACAGAGAAGTGAAAATAAAACCCACTTTACCTGATGTAAATTACAGAATTATTTCTGTAAATACTGAAATAACTGCCTTGCAAAACTGTGTTGAGGCAGTTATTTTTCTACCTTTTAAACATGAAGTAAACTTTTTCTTTTTATCTGCATACTTATTATAATTCCTACTGCAAAATAACTTTAATGAGTAGGCATTTGGTGATAAACCTCAGCTGCATCTTCCCATTTCATCACATTTTAGCACAAAAATAGCAAACCTTGCACAATGCAAAATAACCACCTTAATTCAATCATGGGAATGTCTTGGCACACTGCTGGCAATGGAGACATCTCACGGTGAGAAAATTAAGCTGAGGCAAGTGCATTAGTTTTCTAATGCTAAAATAAAATTGACAAATAGAAGCAAAATAAGAGGAAAAAAAGCAACGCCTTCTGCAGCCTTTAAATATTTTCTCTCTCTGCTTTCCAGAGAGATGCTACCTCATTCACCTTGATTTCGACCCACGAGATCTCGAACGTTCTCTGGAACTGGAACGAGATCTTGACTGCGAACTGGAAGAACTTCTTGAACGCGACCTGGAACAACATGGAAGGATATTTTTTTCCAGGACCATTTAATTAAGCTTTGTGATATGAACACTGAAAGAAAACTATGCATTAGGATTCATTTTCATATAATAACTATTTGGGATATATATTTTCAAAACACAGTATTTTAAGGTTCATTAAAACTTTTATTCTGTATTAACAATTATGCCAAAACTTAAATTAATAATTTTTGAAAATAATCAACTACTTTTCAAGTTCATGGGATCGCAAAGAGTTGGACATGACTTTGCGAGACTGAACAACTTTCCAAGTTTGACAAGATTCTTTAAAAACGCTTTTAAGATTGTACAGATAAAATTCAATACTTTTTTTTAAAAAAAGTATTGAAAAAAGTATTGAATACTTTTTGTTCACAAATACTTAAAAGTAACCTGGGAGGGACTGATACATTCAGGAATATGGCAGTTTATATTTAACTTGAAATCTATTTTCTTGGTCATTAGTTAGCATAAAGCTTCAGTACTGACATGGTATGTTTTTAACCTGTATGTTTTCTGTCTACTCAAAGATTTGAGAATTAAAGGGAAACTACACTGATAATCCTGTCACTGTTTTAGGAAATTATTGAAAAATGACAGGAAATACGGTCCACTTCCATTTAAAAAGTCAACAAATCAAATAAATTTCATTTAGTAATTTAATTTATACTTAATTTGTTCCTGAAAATAACAATTTGCAGAAAAACATTAACTTTTACCTTAAAAGTACCTTTATAAACACTGTTAAGTTTTCAGCCTTTATAATAACTCAAAAATTACCTAAGTACTTAGCTAATATTTTATTCCTAAATACAGTTGAAATTAATTGCACATAGTTTCACTTAACTAAATAGGAGTTCTTCAAGGGAATTTTGCTTACACAAAGTGTTGCTTTTTCTCAACTAAAACTTTTTATTGTTGACTACACAATCAGTGACTTTTTATTAAAACTTTACATTATTAACAAAATAATATGCAAGTATAACACAAATTAAATCCTCTAATTTATTCCTGGACAGCTCTAAAGTATGAGCATTAGGATAATAGAATACAGACAAATTTCTCCTGTATTCAGAGTACCTATGCTAAATAAAACACTGTAATAAGCAGCAGTTCAATCAATGCCTAGAAAATTTCTGTACTAGTGTTTAAAATCATCAGTGGAAATAGAAATCTTCACTTTGAGTTTTCTGAATGTAAAACTGTCTCTTTAGATAACTAAGTATCTATAAATAATGATTTAATTGAATTTTTAGAGTCTATTTTAATAAAAGGCATGGTGCTAAACTGGACTAAGGAAGTTTCATATTAAAATTCTGTACTTCTGAAATACTCGATAATAACTTCACGGCACTAAGATAGAAAAAAATGATCTTTTAAATGGTAACTTGAATGAAAACTCTAAAATAAAAGGAAAGTTTAGTTAAGAAAAACAAAATTTATAAGTAAAGAAGTTAGATACTGACATTTTGACTGGTGTTACCCTTGACCTGTACCCGTTTACCTGGACCTAGACCTTGAACTGGAGGGGGAGGATGAGCGTGATGAAGATCGTGAGTGTGAAGACCGAGACTTTGAACGACTTCGTCTGTTAGATTTCTTTTTATTACTATCTTCTTCTTCACTGGCATCAAGATTATATTTTGAGAGATCAGCATCATCTTCATCCTCATCCTAACAAAAATCCATGATCAATTATATTTAGACCTTGAGGTATCAATGTTGTCTACTAGGAATGATGAATAGTTCTATGTAATGGACATCTTCATATGAACATATTTTATCACTAACACCTCAACAAATTCACTCACAATCCTGAAATCTGATTACTACATTCCTGATCTCAGCTAAACAGACTGAATGACTGTCTCAGGCATTTCAAAGATGTAAATGTAGAAATCATACTCATTTTCTTTTTCACACAATGTATTACCATATAAACTGTCAAGAATAAAAGTTCTTAAATGCATCTCCCTTAAGACTTAGTTCAGAATTTCATTCCTTTCTCTAGTACACCCTTTTAGGAAGTCTAACTGTGGGAATTCATTCTGCCTCCCCAATATTTCAGTATGTTGACAGTCATCTCTAAAACACAGATCAGATAAATATACCTCACTTGTTTCTTTTTCAAACTTGTTCCATATTGTTTTATGTGCATTTGAGGGCCTCCTATGGTCAGACCTCAAAGCACGCTTAATCTGGATCTATTCATCCATAAAATTTTACACTGAGGCCCCACAGAATAAACATCACCAGACTTGATGTGTTTGCTGACCCCCTTATTACCTTCTCCCCTCTGTTCTAACCACACTAGCCCATGTATGATTCTTTGGATGTTGCTGGCTTGTTTCCTACAATGGGAAACTTTATTTGTTGTTCTCACTGCCCTAAAAATGCTCTGATCCCAGCCCTTACAGCGGGCTCCTTCATATCACTCATCACTAAAGTCTCAACACAAATTTCACTATCTCAGAAATCCCCCATTCATTGAAACCAAAGTAGCTCTTCTAATGATCTACCACATCATGCATCTTCATAATATTATTGCTATTAAAATTACACTGTTTATGTCTTTTCCTCTCTGCAATTTAAGTTAAGAGAAGCATGTTCTGTCTCAGTCACTACTGTATATCTCAAGTCAGAATAACGCTTGGTAAAACAGATCATAATTTTTGTGGAAACAAATGATGACACTGTAGAACACATCTTCACCATAAGCCAAAGGTTGTCAAAGACATTCATATGCCATAGCTTGAACAAGACAAAGGGGAAATATGGTAAGGAAAGAAGCTACCTCATCTAATTTATATTTAGAAAGATCTTCATCCTCATCCTCTTCTTCTCCCTCAGACTCTTTATCTTCAACTTCCTTTAAAATAGATGCAGGACCAACTGCCTTCCCTCTGTATTTTTTCTTCTTACGTCCAAACTAGAGAAAAAGTTTCAATATATTTCTGTTAGCTAAAAGTATTAAAATATTTTTCTTAAGAAATTACTTTTATATATTTAGGTGTCAACATGTATTTTTAAGTCAACTGTATGTTTAAGTCAATTATGACCTCCAACAAAATGATAAGCTGCTCTAAAAGACTTAATGTGTACTTACAAAAATGAGATACATATAGTATTTTCTTTTTTTATTTAAGATATTTTCTAACATGTTTCTCTAAGTTGCATTCAACCTACACACTAATATATATCTTACCTCATCATATTCACCATCAGATTCTTCTCTTTCTATGTATTCAACATTTTCTCTTTCATTAAAACCACCACCATATCCTAAGGAGGGGGGAGCACAAATTGTTATAATTCACCAAAATCACCTACAAGTAATAGGAAAAATAAAATCTTATCAAAGACATCTGTTTATCCTTTTAATAAACTATTGGTCTCAAAAATAAAAAATAAAAAAATAAAGTATCACTACAGAGAAGAGCCTCAAAGTTGGATATAGCCGGAAAAGTCCCATGGCTACAATTTTAGCTCTTCTCAATTTCAAAATGTCCTGCCTATATGATTTCAGTAATACATGGAATATATGGATGGAAAACATCTCCTTAAACATCTGCTATAACCAAGTTTTAAAATGACTTTCCTCTGTGGTTTTAATCATAATTATTTTGGGAGAAGTGGGCTCAGTAAGAACTAATAATCAAATTTCACTGTTTGCTAGTTAAAAATAGCTTGAAATCTTTTGACACACTGAAATTTTGCTGGGCTAAAATACAGTTAGAGCTTGGAAAATAATTATATAGGCAAATATAATGACGCAACAAAGAACATAAAAATCGGTTTAAAATACACAAAGTCACTCAGCTTTTCTGAAGAAGCCAGTAAACTTTTCAACTGAAAATATTCTAACGAAGACCAATCAGGATCAATACACCATTATTATTTACTGCCACAGCTACTAACTACAATTAGACTTCCAGATCTGTGACACAGGCTTAACAAAGATTAGAAGAAGAAAGTGAGTGAGTTTTAGAGAAAGAGATGAGAACTTCTGAAAAATATCTCCCACTGAAAAAAATACAGAGGTGGTTAAGAGTAACATAACCTAACTACCTCACATATTTCAGAACAGTACCGCCACACAAAGAGTGATTCCCAGATTTAAGGATTTAATGAATCAGCAAAATGTTAATCTATAGACGAAAAAAGCATTTTTAAAAATTTAAGATTTGCAACTTTAAATCTGTCCGTCATAGGTATTAAAAAACTCAATCTCTCATCATTTTGTAAGAGCCACAAGCTAACAGTAGAGAGGATGTAAGTGTCCCAGGTAAAATAATGCAATAAAATTAACTCACTTAAAAAAAAAATCCCACATTAATGCAGTGGCCTTTCTTTTCCTCACTATACTCTGTACCGGTGAAAACTGCAATATATCTGTGTCTATCCTCAGAATACTTGATATCATCCCTTTTTCCCTCTTCCTACCTTGTTCCAGAGATAAAACAGACTCCAACTGTAATATACAAGAATTCCCTCGTTTCTATGCATATGACCCAAAAGTGAAGTGTTTTAAATTATAAATAACAACTTTTCCTTAGTAAAATCCTGGCTCTAGTTTTTCATAGTATCAAATATTAAAAGAAAAAAAAAATCAAGTAAAATTAGGTATATGCTCATCTCAAGAAAATACCTCAGGGATTTCCTTGGTGGTCTAGTGACTAAGATTCCATGTTCCCAAAGCAGGGCCCCAGATTCAGTCCCTGGTCAGGGAACTAGATCCTATATGCTGCAACTAAAAGCTTCCATGCAACTAAAAAGCATCCTGCATGCTGTGACTAAGACTAGTAATTTAAAAAAAGAAAAAGGCTCATATTCAATGATAATTTGAGAGATAAATACTGTAGAAAATTATAATTCAACAATATAGTTTCTTGGCTCTAGATATATATTTAATATTATGGCAGTATGTCCTGAGACATAAGAGATGTAAAGACTTAAACCTCATAATACTTTGAAGTAGGTAAAAAATTAATGCAAAATGATTCACGCAAGAAAAAAGGAAAAAAAAATTATATAATAGTATGACTATAAGCCAACAGTACAGAAAAACTGGACTATTTATATGTGGAAATGTAAACATATTAAGCACTACTATTTAAAATCAATAGGCTTTCATTAGAGTTCTTTGTCCAGTCAGTAATCTGAAAGTAAAATAATGGTAAGGCAAACATGGGGAGCCAAAGAATCAATTATCCAAAATAGGTATAACAGGTAGTTTTGCATAGGTGTGTAAGCAAAATCACTGCAAAATAAGCATGATAGCAAACACAAAGCTATTTTCATGTTCTCTCACACAGTTATAGAAGAACCTAATCGGCTAGCAATTCATTAAGGTATGCTGTATGAGTTCATACAACAAATACACCTCATGAAGTCTTTCTATGTGGGAAATGAGTAGCTATAACATTGAAAGAAAAAAAAAAAAAGCCTTCAGCATCATCTCCACTGAATAACAAGGGAGAAGAATAACCGGCTTATTTATGTGTTTCCCTCACTCTACTGGTTTGAAGCTTTCAGGGAATATTGTAAAAACTGGTCTTCTTGCTTCCATGCTTGCCACTCCCACCCCCTAATTCTTTTTCTATAAACCAGTAATATTTAAAAATTAGAAATGTCAATCCCTTGTTAAAAATTATTTCCCATTATATTTAGAATAAAATAAAACTTCTTACTATGATTTACATGGCTTTTGCCTATTTCTGAAGCTGCTAGAATTCACCCAATATGCTAAATTCTTTTAAGTGTCAGGGCCTGATTCATATAAGCTGTTTGCTTTTGCTTGGAATGATCTCTCAACTTGCTACTAACTTTCACTTCTTAGCCTAAACATTGCTCTCTTGAAGACTTCATTAATTTTTGCCTTTACATTTCTAGTTTGCTTAACCAAGTATTCCCCTGCATCGTGCCCAATGGCCAATAAATATTTCTTCAATTCTATACTCAATATTTGAGTATAGGAAACACCACAGTTCTGGCATCATTTATGATACAGTTTATATGAAACAAGCAACCTCTATAGATTTTTAGCAAGTGTTAAAATAAAATCTTAAGATTTGTCTCAAAAAATGTAAAATGTGAGCAAAGATCAGTAAAGGATCAAACAGATTTAAAATAGGCCTGAATTAGGGTTGTGACAATGGAAGTGAAGAGAGAAAAGGGTATGAATGTAACATGTGCTTCAAAGAAGAACTGAGACACTACTTTGAAAATTCTGAGAATCTATATTTTGATTAACCAGCAAAGAGAACAAATAATAAAGACAAACTAGACAGTAACAGTATATTATTAGTTCACATCTTCAACAATGATGGGCTATGACAACTACTTCTATCAAGGGAAATGGTAAAGGGTCAGGACACAAAAAAGATAATGGGTAAAGGAAAGTAAGGTTATTAAACTTCGACAACTTCAGTTGTTAAGATTTTAGCTCTTGCATTAGTCAAACTTTTAAAGGAGGAATCACAAAACAGGTCAAAGAGAATGTGAATAAATGAAAGGCTTCTGGGGATTACAATTCTTATAACTGTTAAGATTCTGGACTTTTTCCTAAAAGCAATCAAAGCAAAATGTTTTAAACAAATGGAATTTTAGTTGCGAACAAAGAACTCCTGGCTGTGTGGGATATATGTACAACAACAAGGTGGCTGTTTTTTTTTTTTTTCCCCCAAGAAACAGGATAAAGTTGAATCTCTGCCTAGGGAAATGATGGAGAAGACTTTTGGGGGAACAAGAGAGATGAAAGAGTTATTACGAAGAATGTCTAAGTTTCTGGTTTATGTAACAAGCATATGGTGGGTGGTACCAATCATGAGAAAGAGATCACTAGAAGAGGGCCAGGTCCTGGGGGAAAATCGCGAATTCAGTTTAGATATAATGAGTTTGACATTTACGTAGTGATGATAAATAGGTAGCTGAATATACAGGTCAAAGAAGTCTGAGCTAGAGACATAAATTTGGTTATCATGGTGTGCCAATGCTTACTTAAACTTAGGTCTTCAAGAAAATGCCCAGAAAACACAGCATAAAAGAGAGCTTAGGAATTGGAACTAGAAGAAACCCAACATTCTGTGACCACGAAAATACAATGAAAAGGAAACAGAGTAACCAACCAAAGGGGTTTATGTATGGGGGGGGGGGGGGTGTGCATGAGTGTTAGATTTTAAAAAAAAGGGGAGGAAAATATAAATGTTAAAGAGGTAAGAGAAGGAAAAAAAGGCCTTATTAAAAGGCCTTAATCTATAGACAGTGCAATTGTCTAAAGTCAGGGAGGAAAAGGAAACAGGGAAGTAGTTTTAATAGCCTAGGTCTAATAAGGTGACTAATGTATCAACAGAAGGAAGCCTTTGACTGTTCAAGCTGTTGAATGACAAAATCAGATGCGAAGTATACTGATAATGTGTTTGCTCTAACTGATGATAATGGGAAACTACATTCTATCAGGTAAATATTTTCATCCAACTACTGACAACAAACAGAGGCTTTCCTGGTGGCTCAGATGGTAAAGAATCTGCCTGCAATGCAAGAGACCTGGGTTCAATCCCTAGAGGAGCAAGATCCACTAGAGAAAGGAATGGCAATCCACTCCAGAATTTCTGCCTGGAGAATTCCATGGACAGAGGAGCCTGGCCAGCTATAGTCCATGGGGTCGCAAAGAGTTGGACATGACTGAGAGACTAACAATGCTGACAATGCAATAACTGATAACACACAGAGTCAATGATGGGTTATTATTTAGATCAATGGTGACCAAATACCATCTAAAACACCTGCAAATTTCGGGGACCCACCACTGAAGACCTTTGTCAGCTATTTAGGATTCTGGATTTTCAGTTTCTCAAATGATTCTAATGAATGGCTAACTTTGAGAATTATTACTTAGACTTTAGACAAGTATTTTAAAAGGTGCCCCATGTTTGGTTTTGTCATACTAAGAAATCAAGCGAATGAAAAAAATGGTATTATCCTGTCACTATTAATAACAAACATTTAGACTAGCAAAGAATAGAGAGGAATAAAGCATTTCTAAAACTATCCTAATGTCGACTATTTGTTAGGATACAGTTTCCTCATGCTTTGTAACTGTTTACTTTGTAAACTGTGAAATTACCATACAAAAGATGACTTTGGATGAGAGGAAAAAAAAATCAAGGTAAAAAATATAAGAGCAGAATAAACAATCCTCATTTACTGTGCTCTTACCAAGCGATTAATTATCCATTTCAATGTTTAGTTGTTTTAAAATCATTTAGTTGGAATGAGTTTGACTTTTACCTGTTCTTTCTTCCAGTTTAGCATACTTTGGAGTATTACACATATTACACTCTGATCTTCTGGCCCAATTCACGTTACTGCAACTTTAAAAGTGAAAAATGTCAAATTAGTAGATTATAACATAAGACAAATAGTCAATTCAAAAATATTTAAGAATTTTAAAATAAAAAGTACAGTGAACTCACTACCATAAAGAAATGTTTACTAAGGATGCTACAAAGGAAATGTACCAATGTACTTTTTCTGAGCAGAGAGTATGGTTAGAACAGACTGAACTACTTAAGCAGAGAAGCAAAAGCTATATAGTATGAACAGTGCCTGTCTTTTTATGAGAAATCAATGAGAAATTGTATCTACAGAGATTCTGCTGTCTTGTGGGGGGTGAGGGTGGGGGGAATACCATTTTAAATTAAATGTTTTATTAATTTCCCAGTCTACAAATTCACCTCAAGAGTAAGGTTATACCCTGCAAATAAAAGTTTAAAAAAATTTTTTTTCTCCTGCAGAATCAGTTCATGCACTGAATCCCAAATTCAGTGACTTAATTTGTTGCTGAAAAATTATTCAATACTAATTTAGTATTTTTAAGACCAGAAATTTGTGTAAGACCCTCTTCTGATTCAGCCCTTTCATGTGTATTTGATTCATCTGCTTAAGAGACAAGATGGATATTGGAAAAATCAATATAGCATGTGAAAACCAGAAATATTAAGAAACCTAATTAGGAATAATTATCTATAGGATGCAACTTATGATTCTAAAATTTTAAAGTTCTTTATACTTAAATATCAGATACAGAATGAATAACAATCAACAGATCTCTGATTTAAAGTCTATACTGTGGCTTGCCAATGTGACTAGAAAGAGTAGGTAGTATTAACAAGTAGTGGCTACATATATTATTATGGGAAAAAAGTCAGGATGATCATTAAAACACATACGTTTTACACTGCCAGTCATTAGCACTAAATAAGCCTCGGCTCTTTTCTGCGAGTGTCTTTCCTATTTCAGTGCCCCCTGCTTTCATCATCTTAGCCTCAGTTGTTTTCTCTGAAAATAGAAAAATGCAGTATGAATCTGGGGAAATACAGAAATGGTCTGTATAAACAGTCTTAACAGAAGGTTCCTTAAGTGCTTACCTCGACCACATCTATTACAGCTAGTTCTTCTAGCAAAGTTTACATTTCCACATCTGAAAATAAAGCAAAAAATACTTAGACATGTATTAAACTTATGTAATTTTAAAGATTCTATTACACAGTTTTTTAATGTGTCTTCCCTATATACCTGGGTCCAGAACTTCTACTTCTCTTTTCATGTTAATGTCAATGTTAACTACAAAAAAAAAACACAAAACAAAAACAAACCAAAAAACCCCTCACAATTTAGGTGGAAAAAATACAAGACTTGAAGTTAAAAGTCATGGATAAGAAACTCCAATCTCTCAATTACCAATTACGTGATTCTGGTAAGTTACTTAAGGATCTCCTATGCCTCAGTGTTCTCATATTGGCACACATCATTAAGTACAAGATACCCTTACAAAGTTTAAGTGAGATGTGAGTCCACTTGAACAATTACTGATGAAGCACCAGGGAGTTCAGAAAGATTTAAAGTAACTCTCATATAGAAAATAAGATTATATGAAATTTTGTTAAGAATTATCATACAAAATCCTAAAGGTGAACCAAGGGGGAGAAAATGGGTAAGTCAGAAATGGTTTCATGGATCTTAATACTACCCTCTTGTTAGAAACACAAGGTGGGATGGTAAAAAGACAAAGGAAAATTAAGAAAAAATAGAAATAGGTTCAATTAATTAAAAGAAAACTCAGTTTTGAGTGTATCTATTAAACCTCTGAAACCTAGCTGGAAAACTACAACCAATAATATCAACACATAAAAGTAACATATTGTAACTTTATGCTGATACTAAACAACCAAAAAACATGGGTTCATGAACATGGTTTTTATAGTGCATCTGCAAATCATAAAAGCATGCTAAATGCTCTGAATAACATGTAAAGCTTAAACTTAAGTTGATTTCTTTATTTTTTTTTTTTAGGTATTATACTAGAATGGAATAAAGATGCAAAGTATGGAAGAGACACTTAACTGAAGTACACCAGTAACTTTTAGGTCATTGACCCTGCCCCCCATCCCCCGCCCCAAATAAAGAATATCCTTTAGGACTCCAATAAGCATTGGAAATACATTCTGAAAATGTTTTCTGGATTTATATACATTGTAGAAGTTAGTCTGTTCATATATTTGTAACTGAATTGAAATGCACTCTTTTAGAAATACGTTCAAATATCTGAGTATACTGTCATTAATGACACTGTCAAAAGCACATTATTCTACAAGTGACCAACAACACAAAAAGTCAGTTGTTTGTTCTACTCAAAATTGACTTGATACCCTTCAAGTAATCTTAAATCTTTATGTAATCGAGAACCATCAACTTTTTATGTAAAGAAGCATGGTGCTTCATTTCAGTTCAGTTGCTCAATCCTGTCTGACTCTTTGTGCCCCCACGGACTGCAGCCCGCCAGGCTTCACTTAAATTGCTCAAAACAAGAATGGAAGACAAATGCTGCGGAAATAAGCCCTTAATCTTCTTTGACATTTGATTCTAAAACTAATATTCATAGTTATTGATTGATGAGTATTTGCTACTTCTTATTGCTCTACACAATCTATGCTATACCATTTTAAGGGAGATCTTCTGTTTTTTTAAGCAAAGTAAAATAGCCTAGGTAACGTTACATAAACAATAGGATTGGAATTAATTTTCAAAGTTTTCACTCTTTACTACCAGGCACTCCATATGCCATCTGTGGCTTGCTTAGAGACAAGTATTCAAAAGTTTTTACTGGAACACGAGATGCGCATTCTTTTTTTGACAATTACTTTCCGTAATAATTTTTGTATATCTCCAAATAGATACACCTACTTAAAACACCCGCCAATAAAAATCTTCCTAAACAATTTAATAAAGGACACTGGTTTCAGCAGAGCCACTAAAACACGTGCTTCTTTGAAGCAGGCATTCTCCAGGGCTGAGCAGGCGAAAACACAGACCTCATATGTTTCGGTTCTGAAGAGGTGAAAGGTTTAATTCTTGTGGGAAAATTAAAGACCAATAATTTTTAAAAAAAGCCAGAATTCCAACCAAAGAGGTTAGCGTTCGGCAGGAAAAAGTAAAAACAATACGGAAACAAAGTTTGAATTAAATTTAAAAAAAAAAAAACAGCAAAATAAACTAGGTGAAGCAAACAAATAAGTTCAAGAAAGCAACGTTTTCTGAACAAGAGTCAGGTTCTGCAGGAGAAGTCACGTGGGGGAGATCCGACACCGAGCTGGCCTCCACCGGGGAGGTTTCCTTATCGCAGAAACCTGGCCGGGGGTGGGGTGGGGAGTGAGGAAAAGGGGCGGCCATCTCCCTCTCCATACCGGCTGCCTCGGAGAGAGATAATCGAGGAGACGCTGAAGACTTAATCAAAAGAAAGGTTCTTGAAAGACCCCATCGTGAGGAGACTAAGAGCCTCCTTCCCGCCCGGGATCGGGCAGTTCTCCACCACTCGGCTGACGGCATCAGCTACCGTAAAAACGGAAAATGCTCAATCGACTCGAGAAAGCCTCCAACGACCAACCCCGCTGCAGACTCGGGACCCTTCATGAACTCACTTTTTGTCCGGGCAAATCCAGTCACCGTCACTGACTCTGAAATTCTTGGTCGACATCTTGGACGCCGCCACCACAACCACCCGCAGCTACGTCTTCACTGGAGGGAGCGGGCCGGGGACTTTTGGCGCTCCGGGGCTGTCCTCACACCGCCTGACTCCTTTCCAACACTGCGACAGGGTTTGATAGTGCAAACACTCGGCCTAGATTGGGTTTGAACGTTATTATCCAGAAAAATATGCCTGTGAGATTTTTTTTTCTGGCCGAAAGAGTTACGATGAAAATATATTCTCTAGGACTAAACTAACAGGCGCCGCCAGGACAGCCCAGGCGGGAGGCCTTCGTGGCACTAGAGGGCTCGGAGAGCCCCCTACAGGCAGGAGGACCTGAAAGGAAAGTACTTCCGCTCAGATGGGCGGGGCTAGGGAGGTGGGGCGGAAGTGACTGTGACCCTCCGGGGCTGGCAAAGGCGGGTTTCGCTAATCGGTAGGGGTGAAGTGGGCTTTTTGTATTTTTGAAAAAGTGATTTTTAATAAAGTCTCGAGAACTCTGTTCTTTCACCATGTACATAGGATGTCGTTTAAAACATATTGTTTTGGGGGTACTTAAATAGATGTAACAGATGAGCAATATGCACTTGAGAACTGAGCAGTAATTTTGAAACTAGGGGGTCTTTTAACCACTATGGTTAAAAGACCTGACTTTCCCCCCATTCCATTCCGTTGCTTTCCTCCAGAGGTAATACTCACTTGTATTTGGGGTTTATTCCTTTGCTTTTAAAACTGTAGCTTATGGCTAATAAACGGTTGAACTTTACAAGGATAGTTTATTGTTACATAATCGTCTGCAGCTTTCTTTTCCTCAACAATATGCCTTTAAAACGTCCTAGATTGTTGCATGTATTTGTATTTGTTTAGTTTTGCTGTTATTTATTGGTAATGTTGCTTCGTGTGACAGTTTATCCCTCTGTTTTTCAACTTTTGTCATAAATTTGGATACAAAAATGCAAGAATTTTTCTAGGGTACAACTTGTATCTACAGATAACATTTTCATCTACTTTCTAATTATAATTGCTTTATTGGCAACTGTTTATTTTTCCTTAATAACTGGCCCTATTTTTCCAGTTCTTTGTTTATTGAGTAATTGTGATTTTTATCCAAGACATTTTGAATATTTTGTTGCATAGACTCTGGGTTCTGATTAAAGCCTTTGGGGAATGTTGATTTTTTTTGTTTGTTTGTTTTCTTTTAGGAGGCCATCAATCCAGTTTGGTTCATATTTTAAGTTGAGTCTCATCTGTGAGTGCTGGTTCCATGTCAGTTCGGTTTTCAGAGGCTTTATTGTGTTGCATTGAATCTGTTCTATACATACAACACTCAAGAATTATTTTGGAACTTGGGAAGTAATTTAAATCGTAGTTCACATGTCTTTTGCTATGCAGCTTTTTTCTGCCCTGCAGGTGCTTAGTTCAAGGTATGAGCAGAGAACTTAGTCAGATTCATACAAAGAACTAGGGAGTTTGCTTCTCCAGCTTTTCCTGGTTTTGATGTTCCTCTCCTCTCGGTTTTGCAGAGTCTTGTTTTCTTGCTAGAAATATGAGGTTTCTCTTGGAGTTTTAGCTTGATGCCATAGCTACAGCATCTGACTAGGGTGCACACTGGAGCAAAGAGGTGAGAGAAAATAGCAAAACAAAAGGTGAATTCCCTCCCAGAGGTGCCCTTTCCCAGTTTCCTTGTTTAGAAAGACAGGGTTTTTCTTGGTGTCCTAACTGCCCAAGCCTGGCCCTAACTCTCAGTCAAGACCAGAGGGAAAAAAGGAGAAAAAAAGCCAAATATTCCCCCACAGACTTTAGCTCGTGGAAGCTCTCTTTCCCCATTCATCTAGCTAGAAATATGGGGTTTCTCTCTGGTTTTGTTTCCTGTGCCACCACTGCAGTATCACTGGGTGTCAGATCTCCAGTCAAATCTGTAAGAGAAAGTAGGAAAAACAAACACTGTTTTTGCTTACATTTTTTTAGAATCCTCAGGTAGTTGCTTTTTGTATTTTGCCTTGAACTTTTAGTTGTGATTAGTAGGAAAGATAGGCTGTCAAGGTCTTACTCCATTTTGGCTGGCACTGCAAGTCATGGAAATAGAAATTACCACTCCACATCCGTTAGAATTATTACAATGAAAAATTTAGACAATATCAAGTGTTGGAGAAGGTATTGAACAACAACTGGAATTCTTATACACTGCTAGTGAAAGTTTCAATGGATACATTTACTTTGGAAAGTGTTTGTTAGAGTCTGTTAAATCTTAGCATATGCATACCCTATGACCCTAAGATTCCACTCCCAAGTATATTTCCAATAGAAATGCCCATATGTTCACTAAAGAGGTATATAATAGTGTTCATCGCTATACTATAATAGCCCCAGACAAGAAGTTCCCATTTGCTTGTGAATGGTAGCCTGGGCAAATAAACTGTTACGGGTTCACACAGTGGAATTCTAATGCACCACAATGACAATAAACAAATTGCCATCACTTTGAAGAGTATAACTGTCACTCACAAATACAGTATTGAATTGGAAAAGCCATATATAAACTAGCACATGCTATATAATTCCATTTACATGGACTTCAGATCAGGCTAAACTAATCTAGGATTATGGTTATTCTAGGGAATGGGGAGGAGATAGTGCCTGGAAAGGGACATGAGCTTTTTGTTAGTCCAGATCATATTCTTTGTCATGGTTGGGTTCTGGTTATACAAGTAACTTCATTTTATAAAAACTCTTAAGTTTTTATAAAGCTGTGTGCCCTTATGATTTAGGCCATTTAGGCTTTTAAACTTCAGTGAAGTGTAAAAAAATAAATACTTAAATGTGCCCATTTCACCATACCTGTCTCACATTCAGTAGATCCTTGCAAAATATTACACTAACTTTAGAGACAAAGGAAATGATCACAGACCCCCTTGTGACTTTCTGAGTATGACTGGTACATGGATGCCTTTTGGCCTTAATGGTAATTGAAGTTTCTTACAGTTGAGATGTTGAATCTGCAGTAACTCATATCAAGTTGTATTACAAAGCTGTTAAGAAAAGATATATTCTCAGTTGTACAGTTAACTGAGAGTTTCAAGTGGTAGTGGTTAACTTCTGAGGTTTTTCATTTTTAAACTCAGAATTTTCTTAAAATATGGATTAAATCAAGCAGATTTTGTTCATACATGTTCAGATGCATGCAGGGGGAAAAAAATTGCTATTCAGAGACAATGAAAGTAACTTTTTGAAGTTCCAAATCTTAAAAATTCCCTGCATAAGTCACAGTTGAAATATATTAAAACAATATTTTTTAACTGACTAGAATTTTAAAAATTTATAATGTATAAATCCATGTGTTATAAAATATCTGGAATTATAACTTAACAAGCTGCCATAGAATGTTTGCTCTTGAAACAAATAGGTCTTCCTCAGAAGAATAAGGATTTTATTAAACAAATGAGTAAATCTGTGAACTTAATACCCTTACCTAAGTAATTCCATAATTTTAATCTGGGGATGTGTAAAAAGTTGGAGTTACTTCTTTGGTCACAGGAAGCAGCAGTGACCCTAGGCAAGTTGGAGAGTGTGTGAAGTTGTGGCTGAGTTTTGTATAGTCTGCAAGATGGAGTGGTGGGTAGCTGTAACCTCTAAAAAGGCACTCATAATTGGAAATTGGGTAATAAAATATCATCATTTGGATTTGAGGTTAGAAATATTAGCATGTGATTGTTTATATCAGTCACCTGGAAATAGAATTAACTCACTCTAAAATCTGGTTTGTGTTTATGATTTAAGGTGAACAGAAATCTAATCTATATTCCTGAGGGAATTATTTTAATAATAGCTATTTACTATATATTTGGTATATGTAGAGCTAAGAGCTTTACATTAATCATCACGTTTAGACTCCCAACAGTCTTTAGGAAAGATATTATTAGCTTTGTTTACAGATGAGAAATTAAGATTTAGAAAATATAAGGACCTTGTGAAAGGTTTTGAAATGTAATATATGATGACTCGAGTCAGATTTCTTGGGTTCAGATCTCAGCTCTACTACTCATTAGGCAAATCACTTAAACTAGCTGTATTTTGTTTCTTTATCTTTTATCTAGAGATTATGGTAATAGTATTTTAGAATTGCTAAAAGGATTAAGTGAGAAAGCTCACTTTAGGTGCCAATGGTTATTGTTGTTCAATTAAAGGCTCATGGGTAATAGATGCTAAAGAATCTATTTGCAATGCAGATAGATCCCTGGGTTGGGAAGATCCTTTGGAGAAGGGAATGACTACCCATTTCCCTTTCCAGTATTTTTACCTGGAGATTTCCATGGACGGAAGACCCTGGTGGGCAATGGTCCATAGGGCTGCAAAGAGTAGGACATGACTAAGAGACTAACACTTTCCCTTTTCAGGTAATGGATGCTAGGGGTGGTGAATAACATGTAGTTAAGGTACCAAAAAATTAACCAACTGTAGTTAGTAAAATTTTTCTGGGAGAATCACATGTCAACAGAAAGATGGCTTGAGATAAGTCTAGGATAACAGACACAAAATATAAGGATAAATCTGGCAATGACCAGAGGAGAAGGCTATTTGTGTTCAAGGACTATAACTAAGTTTTCAAAGAGAAACATTCCTAGAATAGGGAAGCAGTTTCCATTATCCTATTTTGAAAGAAAAGTCCATCAATAGGACCTATTCTCTTTCTTCTAATTGTCATAGACCCTTGAACAAGGGTTTGGACTGCAGGGATCTACTTATATATAGACTTTTTTTCAATAAATACACACAGTAATACATAACCCAGGTTGGTTGAACCTGCGGATGTGGAACTGCAGATTGGGAAGGCCAACTGCTGAACCTGAGCATCCACTGATTTTAGTATCTGCATAGAGTTCAGAAACCAATACACCAAAGAAACCAAGGAACAATTGTATATGATCATCAAACAACCCTCTAATTGGTAATTTGCTTTCGTGAGTGCATTTAAACTACCATGGTGAGATACGCAGAGTGAATTGTCTATACAAGTTCTTCTTTCTAGATTTAGCTTTTTATATATTGATAAATTGACATTCTGAGGGGCATATTAATTTCTTATGAGTCTTCTTAACATGTTGATCCCCGAAAGATTGATTTGTTCTAAGTTAGTAAGTGAAGGTCACTCAGTCGTGTCCAGCTCTTTGCAACCCCAAGGACTATATAGTCCATAGAATTCTCCAGGCCAGAATACTGGAGTGGGTAGTCTCTCCCTTCTCCAGAGGATTTTCTCAACCCAGGGATCTAACACAGGTCTTCCACATTGCAGGTGGATTCTTTACCAGCTGAGCCACAAGGGAAGCCCTAATTTGTTCTGGTAGAAATGATAAACTTGAGCCTCCAAACCTATAAAACTAAAAATCTAGCTTTGAATATTGCATTAGAGCTCTGTATGCTTGCAAGTAACAAAAATAAAAATGGCTTAAATAACAAAAAAAGGGAGAGAGTTAATGTTATAAAGAGAAGATATTTGATGGGATAGGAAGGCAAGAATACAGCACAGATTCGGAAAGAAACTAAAGGAAGTCACCTCACATCTAAGCAGCATGCTTTCTCCTCTCTTGCTGCTCCCTCTGCTTACACATAATCTATTTGCAAACCTCTTTCCTCTGCTGTTTAGTTCACAGGACAGACAGAAGCAGTTACCATCATTAGACCTGAGCAATAAGGACTATTAATCCAGCCCTGCTCCTCTGGGGGACAGATCTAGGAGACACTTTGGAGAGCCTCCAAATGTTCCAAGTCCTCTGTGTGTCTGGGCTGAGTCTGAGAGGCAGAACCTAGTCCTGTGTGGGTCCTGGAAATGAAAGCCCTGAAATGTTCTGTTGTCTGCTGGAGACTGGCCAGGTTAGCAGGCCTTTCTGGGCAGGACACCCTAAATCTGTACCAGCACTTTTTTAGCCTCAGTCTCTGGTTCTCCTTTTTAGTACTCTCTCAACAATACCCCCCTCACCGTGCATGGGGTCTGCTAGGTCCCTGCAATACCCCCCTCACTGTGCATGGGGTCTGCTAGGTCCCTGAAGAGCTCTAGGTCTTGCACTTGTGGGGTGGCTCTTGGTTCTTCTATTAGTTTTCTAATGCTGTGTAACAAATTACTACAAATTTAGCAGCTTATAGTGACATTTTATTATCTGTCAGTTTCTGTAGATAGAAAGTCTGGGGATGGATTCTTTGCTTAGGATCTCACCAGATCACAATCAAGGTATTGACTAGGAGTGTAGTTTCCTCTGAGGCTCAGGGTCATCTTCCATAGTTATTCAGGTTGTTGATAAAATTCAGTTCCTTGTAGCTAGAGGGCTGGGGCCCCTGTCTTCTTGCCAGACAGTAGCTGGGGTTTTCCCTCAGAGACTGCCCTCAGGTCCTAATCACACAGCCCTCCAGCAATGTAGAACATTACTTCTCCAAAACCTGCAGGAGAATTTCTCTACAACCCCTTCCTGCTGCTGCTAGTATTACTGTCACCAATACCACCCCTATAACTGCAGTGTTACCTAACATAAAGTGATCATAGCAGAAATGATCAATCACCTTTGCTCTGTACGTACTAAGTCGCTTCAGTCCTGTCTGACTTTGTGACCCCATGGACTGTAGCTCGCCAGGCTCCTCTGTTCATGGGATTCTTCAGGCAAGAATACTGTGGTGGGTTGCCATGCCCTCCTCCACGGGATCTTCCCAACCGGGGGATCAAACCCACGTCTTTAACGTCTCCTGCATTGGCAGGTGGGTTCTTTTCCACTATTGCCACCTGGGAAGGTTATGTTCTGTAGTATAAACTAATTGAAGGAGTGACATCATGTTAACAGGTCCCACCCAGACTCAAGGGGAGGGTATAACATAGGTCATGTATGTGTACCAGGGGGGCAAGAGTCTTGGGGGCCATCTTAAAAATTCTGCCTTGGTCCCATTCTGGGCTCTTGAATAGGTAAACATTCCCACAGATGATCCTTACACTACTCACTATCTCAAGGCATTGACAAATCCTTAAACTGACTGTCTACCTTTCTCTCTTTCATAGTCTTTGAAGAATGATATAGTTTACTATAGTGCTTGAGATATATGACTATTCATAGACATGCAAGTTTCACATACCCCAAGTGTGCATCTCTAAGAATTTTTTGTCACACAGATTTCTTTCTATAATTTACATGTGCTGAAATGACAAGAAGTTATTAAACATTGTTTACTTAGTACACTTTACAAATTTATATTCCTAGAAATTCAGTGGATTAAAAAATGTGAGTATCCATCTCTAAACACTTCACAAATATCCTGCAACTTAAATGCTCTTTTTGTTCTTTAAAAACCATTAGTAGGAAGTTATTGCCAGCTGGTGTTTCAGAGTCCTTTATAAATTAATTATAGTATTTACTAGCCATGTGGGAGTGGAGAAGTCTAATTAGGTCAAGGAGGCTAGCCCTGCTTGAGGCTGAAAGGCAAAGCAAGTATAAGGTGTCAGTTGCAAATTTAATGCAGTACTTTGTAGGCCACATGTTTTGAAAAAAAATAGTGGATAATACTGAGATTACATGCAAATTTATGTAAAAAATCATCATAATTAGAATAAAAATTTGTTAAAATCTGTCATAGATCTATGACAAAAATAAGATATTTTAGCTGACACAGGACTTTGTGGGTGTTCTGTGTCACAGGAGGAATGGGATGCTTGATGTTAACAATATATTCATTCATTCATTTATTCACTCAGCAAGGCAAGCTATTTTTGCTGCAAAGAAGACAATATGACAGCTTCTTTCTTTAAGGAGTTCACAGAATGCTGGTGAATACAGATGTATAAGATATAGAAAGTAGTATTGGAAGTGTATTAGAGGGTATTAAGAGAGTTCCTAGGGGCTTCCCTGGTAGCTCAGATGGTAAAGAATCTGCCTGCAGTGCAAGAGACCAAGTTTTAATCCCTAGGTGGGGAAAATCCCTGGAGAAGGGAATGGCAACCCACTCCAGTATTCTTGCCTGGATAATTCCATGGACAGAGGAGCCTGGTGGGCTATAGTCCATGGGGTGGCAAAGAGTCAAACATTACTGAGTGACTAATAGTCTTCCTAGGTGGAACAACTCTTTGAATTCATAGGTGAAAAAGGGAAATACATCAGGGTTATTTCAATACAAGTAACAGAAACCAAAAATGGTTAAAGGGTCTCCTTTCAGGACTGGGTCAAGAATGAGGCATGTCACATGGTACATGAAATTTAAGGAGACCCTCTTTCTTACGTGCTGAGCCTAGAGGTGTCACCTGAGAGTGCCTCCTTAAATTTTGTGCACTAGGTGTCTAGGTAAACCTAGTCCTGGCCCAGTCCTTATTCCTTCAGTCTTAACTTTGGTCACAACCCTTTTCTCCTAGTTTTTTTTTTTTTTTTTTCTTGATAAAAACAGTCGAGGACTGACATAAATAACTGAAAACAATTATGTTGACATTCTTTTAAAAGGAATTTTCAGTTTAGTAGAAGTCACGACCTTAAAGTATGACTCAAAACCTCAAATGTTTATAGGGACCAGGCAGTAGCATAAATGAATAAAGCAGGCCAGTGTCAGACATTGGATAGTGGAAAGAGATTGTGACAAACTAGTCAAAGACATTCAATACTGTTTTAGCCAAACAAAAATGCTTGCTGGAGTATTAGGTCAGTAGGACAAGCATTTGTTTCCCTTGCCTAAGGTTAAAGAAATTCAATTGTTATGTTAGAATTTCTGTAGGCAAATGGATGTGAAGACATTAAGATAATTGGATGGAAAATACCTACCTGAGATAATCTTTATGAGATTCCTATGAGGCCTCATTAGACATTTCTTTGACTTTCCTGCAGACCATGAGATTGGCTTTCCTTGTTCCCATTCTTCGATGTCACTGCTTGTTCTTTTGTCTTTATTCAGCGAGCCACAGGACAAAACTGGAGAATTTTTCACAGCTAGAAACTAGAGAAAAGTAGAGTTTAGGAACAGGAAAGTTGGTAGCATTGCTAGAAATCTTAAAAGTCTCTTATCTGGGCAAATAGTAGAGTGGACCAAAGCAGTCATAGTTTATATATGTGCTTTCCTTTTGTGATTTTATACACTAGGTGCTTCTTTGGGGAAGGTCTGATAGACCTTAACCCCAAGCATAGTTTGGGATTCTTGTCCCAGGCCATCCAATCTGGGTGGATGCCCAGTCCCCTGAAGGGGAATTCAGTTCAGTTGCTCAGTTGTGTCTGACTCTTTGCACCCCCTTGGACTGCAGCACACCAGGCCTCCCTGTCAGTCACCAACTCCTGGAGCTTGCTCAAACTCATGTCCATTGAGTCAGTGATGCCATCCAGCCATCTCATCCTCTGTCGTCCCCTTCTCCTCCCACCTTTAATCTCTCCCAGCATCAGGGTCTTTTCCAGTGAGTCAGTTCTTTGCATCAGGTGGCCAAAAGATTTGGAGTTTCAGCTTCAGCATCAGCCCTTGCAATGAATATTCAGGACCGATTTCCTTTAGGATGGACTGGTTTGATCTCTTTGCAGTCCAAGGGACTCTCAAGAGTCTTCTCCAACACCACAGTTCAAAAGCATCAATTTTTTGGTGCTCAGCTTTCTTTATAGTCTAACTCTCACATCCATACATGACTACTGGAAAAAAACATAGCCTTGACTAGACAGACCTTTGTTGGCAAAGTAATGTCTCTGCATTTTAATATGCTGTCTAGGTTGGTCATAGCTTTTCTTCCATGGAGCAAATATCTTTTAATTTCATGGCTGCAGTCACCATCTGCAGATTTTGGAGTGCAAAAAAAGAGTCTCTCACTGTTTCCATTGTTTCCCCATCTATTTGCATAAAGTGAAGGGACTGGATGCCATGATCTTAGTTTTCTAAATATTGAGTTTTAAGCCAACTTTTTTACTCCTCTCTTTCACTGTGACATTCCCTTACTTTACTTGAGAAACAGCACTAGGAAAAAGAGAATAAGGGAGGTGATCTGGTCTAATCTCAACTGGACTTCCAGGTAAATAGAGTAAGGACTTCAGACAGGAGAATGCCCTTAGCAGGCTCTCCCTTGGTAAGGATTGCTTACAGTATTTAGATCTAAAATCTATTGATTTATGGGACAGAGCTGCCCAAGAGAATGTCATGTAAGCTACAGAACTCCCTGAGGTATTTTTGTTGTTGATCAGTTACTAAGTTGTGTCCAACTCTTTGTGACCCCATGGACTACAGCAGGCTAGGCTCCCCATCCTTCACTATCTCCTGGAGTTTGCTCCAATTCATGTCTATTGAGTTGGTGATGCCATCCAACCATCTCATCCTCTGCTATCCCCTTCTTCTCCTACCCTCGATCTTTCCAAGCATCAGTGTCTTTTCTAATGAGTTGGCTCTTCACATCAGGTGGAGCTTCAGCATCAGTCCCTCCAGAGTTTGCAGGACTGATTTCTTTTAGGATTGATTGGTTTGATCTCCTTGCTGTCCAAGGGACTCGCAAGAGTTTTCTCCAGCACCACAATTGGAATAAATTCTTCAGCACTCACATCCATAGATGACTACTGGAAAAAAACCATAGCTTTGATTATATATACCTTTGAGGTATAAAATGGAGGTTTTTATTTCACAGAATGAAGCATGTAATTTCTAAGATTTCTCTGTGAAGGATCTTGTCTTTTATTCTGGGCTGGTGGATAGGAAGGACCTGGCAAGGATGTCCCAGACCTTTCTCTGCTTTGTCTTTGTCTCTTGATTGCCTGTGCTCTTGGAAATTTTAGTAAAGCTTGATGCTAGGTAAAATCTCTGATCTGTGTGATGCTGATTTGATAATCCAGTCCTGAGTTTTAGCTGGCTTGATCATGATGATTGGTTCAAGAATGACTATATGAATCAGTGTAGACCAATCAGAACTATTACCTAGGATTTGATTAGGAATATTGGGAGATAGAAATTCTCTCTCCATTTGAGTTCCCAAGCTGGTAATGGGAGTGTGCCAATATATAGAGAGAACCCACTCGCAAAAATAAGTCAATGAGAAATGATGAGAAGTGATAGATGTAGAGAATTAAAGCAGGGATAGAGGATGAGGAGTCAGGATGGGGATAGGAGGGTAGAGGATAGAGAGAGAAAGTGAACTGTGGATAAAGCATTTGAGTCCATGAATTTTGTTCTGTCTAAAGCCATGTCTATTTCCTTGACTTCCCAGTTACACAAGCCAAGTCAACACATTCTCTTTTTGCTTAAGCTAAATTGCACTGGGTCTCTGTCACTTGCAACACAGGAATTCTGACTAGTATTATAGCCAGAATTTGGTATGGGCTAGATTGGGAGGAGGACTGGGAGCTCGGGAACAAACAAGTCTGCTAGGAAAATAGTTCTCAGAGGTAAAAATCAGATGAGAAACAAGGAAAATACTTATCATAAAGTTATTTCAAATTTCTACCTCTAGTTTATACATAAATATTATTGAAATTTTAAATAAGATTGCAATGTTATAATAATATTGTAACCATCTTACCCTATGCAGTATGGAGGATGCTCTTTTGCCAGCTATACCCTGTGTATAATTTCTTTTGGTGAATGATGCTAAAGCTGAAACTCCAGTACTTTGGCCACATCATGAGAAGAGTTGACTCATTGGAAAATACTCTGATGCTGGGAGGGATTGGGGGCAGGAGGAGAAGGGGGCGACAGAGGATGAGATGGCTGGATGGCATCACTGACTTAATGGACGTGAATCTGAGTGAACTCCAGGAGTTGGTGATGGACAGGGAGGCCTGGCATGCTGCGATTCATGGGGTTGCAAAGAGTTGGACACTACTGAGTGACTGAACTAACTAACTGTGACAAGGTCACGTACAGTGGTTTGTAGCTTTGGCTTTTGCTTAGAAGGTAAAATTTTATTTTAGCAATTTTCCCTTTATGTTGTAATTACTTATTTGTTTTATTTCTCCCAAATTCCCTATAGATAGCGAATAAATCTCATTTATTTCTTTAATGTCAGCACCTGGGACATAGTTAGTGCTCAGTATTTGTAGAACACAATTTTACTTCTGCTGTCTTTGAAACTATGTGCAAGGCTGATCAGTGTGAAATTGTACAGGCTTGGTTCCCTCCCACTCCCTACCAAATGTGCAGAATTATATTACTTGGTATGCAACAAAATGTTTGATTATGATGAATGCTATTATAGTTAAGGCATGTTGCTAACATTTGCTGCAATAAACAACGAATGACTACTTTAAATTGTTCCACCATTTAGAGTAGTTAGTGGTTAAAATCATGGGCTTTTCGAATTGGAATTCCTGCACTGCTGACACAAGTAGGCCCTGCACTGATGGGTGTGGTGACTGCTCCTCCTTCACCTGATAGGGCCCCAGGATGGACAAGGGAAAGGTAGTTTAAAAACAAACACAGGGGGACCAATTCTTCACTTTCCCAGAAAAGGTCAAAATGCTGCTTCTCATTTTCCACATTTGTATAATAGGAATAATAATACATCATTTTGTTGTTGTGACTATTAAATAAGTACTGTATTCTAAACTTTTTGAGAGAAGAGTGTCTAGCATATAGTAATGCCACGTTTGCTGTGATTATTCTCATTATTGTTATAATTAAACAGATATTCTGTTATAAACAGATATTCTCCAGATCTGTTTTATCAGAGCCAGATGGGAATGATATTATGTATGTACGTGAATTTCAAATAAGGTGATGCATGTAAAATACTCGACAGTAAATGCTAATAAGGAATACGTATTGATAGCTATTAGTAGGTGAGTTTGATTACTTGAAAGTTACCATGTGTACCAAACATATATTCCTAATTTTCAAAAACAAAACAATAATATAACTCACTTAACATTAAAGTATTAATATATTCCCCCACTCGTAAGTAGTATAAGGTTGGGATTGACAATACAGGCACGGGAAACAGTTTGCCTAGGTTCAGATGTTGGCATTACTACATATTATCTGTGTGATCTTGGGCAAGTTATTTAATTTCACTGAGTCTTGCTTAATAAAAGGAGAATAATGATACCACCTACTCCATAATGTGGTTCTGAGGATTAATTGAGGCAAAACCTCTAAATTAATAAACACAATGCCAGGAAAATCGTAAGCTGCAAGTAAATGTTGGTTCTTATTGTCTCTCTGAGCTTCGGTCCTACTCAGTGTGAAAATGACGATAACAATGTTTACCTGACCAGGCTGTTATATGGATAATATGTGATAGTGAAAATGCCTGTTAAATAGTAGGTATTTGATAAATGCCAGTTTTCTTTCCCACTTTTATGATTCATGAAACAACTTGGAATTTTACAATGCGTTCAGGTTATCAGTATAAATATCATTTAGATTTCTATGTGTGTGGTTATAGGACAGAAAGGATTAGGTAGAATTTGATCAGTGATACTTATTTAATGCTGTTTATTGAATCAATATCATTCTGTTTGCTTATTAATTGCTCTTTCCTTATAAAGGTAGATTATATCAGAAATACCCTATTTTGTATATTCTTTTGATTTATGTCACAGATTAATGGCAATTTATTCTATTCAGAGAAGGAGAGAAAAGTAGACTGGTATCCCATGTTTCTTGCAGCGAGCATTGGTGCACAATCTGCTGGAACTGGGGGAGAATGTTATTAATCAAAAGGTGCACAAGGAGGCAAAGGACTTCATTATGTTGTTTTGCTCCCACAACTTGCACCTGGAGCTTTTTAATGACTGTGCCCTTTGGAGACAGGTGGCACTCTGCAAAGTGTAAACCTCTCTAAACCTCTTCTTGTCTCAAACTGACATGTCTTCCTGGTACTGTGAATAATCAATCTAAGTTTTAAATGATGTGAAAGGCTTTGGTAGGACTAAAAATTAGTTGAAATTTTTTTTTCCTGGTCTTTAAGGAGTACACATGGCTAGAACAAGGGGAAAAAAAGAATGTCAAGAAACAGCTGGGGGATAAATTCACATATTCACTGAAAAAGGCAAGCCTGTAAAAGATGATATTGTGTACCGGATGAATAAGCACAGTAGATGGCAGTTTAGTAACATACAATATTATTTTATGTTTAGGAGTCATCTTTGTTAAAGACTATCTAGAAAAATATCCTGAAGAGTTATATATTAGTATTTATTGTCATCTTTTTTTGAGGGCAAAGTTCTGTTTGTGATCTCTGCTTATAGAAACAGATTAGTATAAACTTGTCAAATAGCGTAGACTGTAAAGGGGACATTGGAGTACACCAGGAATGTTTCACCATATTTTATTTGCAACCTGTTCATTTTGATGCACACTTTTTTTGATATTTGAAACTGAAGCACACCAGGATGACTCTCAAATAAAATAATACCACAAGCAACCTTTGAGTCCCCTGAAAAACTGGCTATAATTTTAGCACTTCATGCTTGTTGAATTGTTAGCATATTTAGCAAGTTAAGAGCAATGTGGAAAGGGAGTAGAGACAGAAAGGATATCAGGAAGAAAAGACAAAATTCCCAAGACTATTTGAGTATTAAACGGAGAAACAAATAAGAGCTCACCTTTCCCTGAGATACAAGCTCAAGACTGTGTCTTGGTTAAGGTGCTGTGTTGTGCTTAGTTGCTCAGTCATGTCTGACTCTTTGCGACCCCATGGCCTGTAGCCTGCCAGGCTCCTCTGTCTATGGGGATTCTCCAGGCAAGAATACTGGAGTGGGTTGCCATACCCTCCTCCAGTTACACAGAATTCACCAAAAAAGTTCAGGCATTAGGAAAATTCTGATCCCAGAACAGAAAGCTGACAGTTCTTCCTAAGATGGAATCAGACCATTACACACGCTGTATTGATTTAATTGAGCATACCTTATTTCCTTCAGCAAAGAGTCTTCTGCCATGGTACCCTATTTTCTTGGGCATCAGTGCTTGACAGATTTCTCACACAAGTAAGCAGTCGAGAGTGATACAATTTTGACATGAAACGTGCTTATACTTTGAAAGCCATTAAACAAGACTTGTTTGCTTATAATTTTCTAATAAAATAAAGGACCTTCTGTGGAAAGCAGCTTTAAAAACACATCATAACATTTTAAGTGTGTAGGTCTTGCAACGTTTATTCCAATTTTCTAGTGACAGACACAGAGTAATAAGATTTCCCTAATAGCTGCTTGGTGCTGGGTACTCACATGTCACTCAAACTGACAAGATTTTAGGGAAAAAACTTTCTTCACTGTGTTCTCGTTTTGAAAGATCAGCTATTGCACATAATTCAGTTTTGCTTAATTGCAAAGTATTAACTTCACAAAATATAAATTGTTAAAGGTAATATGATAGAATTAATTAGAAACACACTCTAAACAACTCATTAGATCTCATTCTACAAATTTGTGTGTCCCAGAAAAATTCTAATCCTAAATGCCTGAGAAAAGCTTAGTTCAATTCACAGTAATATCAGAATTTTGGATTTGGGAAAAATACATAGAGAGCATGTATTTCAAATTAGTGCCTACATTTGAGGATTTTCTCTTTTTGTATATAGGAACTATTTGGATTTAATTCATATTTAAATAATGTATAGCCAGCACCATTCAGGCTACATAGTTTCTTTGTTCACTCATTCATTCTCAACAATTTATCAAGCATTTCACATGTACTGGTATATTCCAGGAACTGTATTAGACATTGGTAACGTAAGAATAAATATTTCACTATTCCTGGCTCTGAGGAGGAGCTCAGAGTATAGCTAGGCAAACAAATAAATTAATAGCTATATTGTAGTACAGTCAAGGCTGTGACGGGTTTGTATGCAGTCTTATGGGAAAACAGATGAGGGAGTGATCTCTGTCCTTGGGGGTTCTGAGAGGACAACACAGAGGAAATCACATTTGAGTTGGAGCAAGAATCCTCAGAGGAGAGGTGGGGACTGAGGATGTTGGGAAGGAAATAGAGTATGTTGGGAAGGCAGAAGAATATGTTTGGAGAATGATAGTGTAGAATCTAGGAATGGTGAAAAATGATGTACAGTTAGACTGTAAAGGTAATTCAGGGAAAGAAGGCAAACATCAGATTCTAAAGAGTTTGTAATTAGTGTTTTTTTCTTAGTTTGTCATTACTTTTGTGGGAAGTGGACAATTAAATTTTGAAGTGGAGGCCATAATGTGATCTGCTTTGTATTCTTGAAATGCTATCTCTGACACTGGTCTGAAAGACAGTTTAGATTAGTCATGTGCATTTGGAGTATGCTTTAGTATGCTTGGGCAGTGGAAGGGACAATGGACAAAGGCATGTATTAAGATGCATTTTAGAAACGGAATTAATAGGGCTTTGTGGTCAGTTGCTTGGGAGAGTCAGGTGCTATGGGACAGGAAAAAGTTAAGGATGACTTCAGGAGGTCTAGTTTGCATAATTAGTTTTGAAGGGTTGGATAGGTATTTATTTAATCCTCTTCACAAGCTTTTGAGGATTATAACAGATGACAGGAACTGAAGCTTTGAAAAGATAAGTAATTTGCCAAAGTTATGTGGGTAGTAAATTTATGAAGGACAGATTCAAGTTAATCCCAGAACCCAAGCTCTTAAACATTGTACTATTTCTTTCTATACTGGCCAAATGGGCAGTGAAACCCTTTACTGGACTGGGAAATACAGGAGGAAAATCATGGCTTGAATATAGAAGGTAATCAGTTTTGCCATTTAACATCCTGACTTTGATACATCGAAAAGGCCAGAAAGTGGAGATATTCAAGAGAGAGTTCGAAATACCCATGCTGAAGCTCATAAAAGATTTGGGGTGAAGAAGTTCAGATTTAGTGATGGTTGAAGTCATAAGAGAGACTCAGATGGCCAAGAGAATAGGTGTAGGGGAGAGAATTGAGCAGAAAACTTTTGGAGGCTGTGGAACAAAAGGATTCAGGGGGAGGAGACTGAGAAGGCACACTCAAATAGATTATTGGAAAACCAGAATAATATACATAAGTCTGTGAAGTAGAGATTTACTTTTTCTCCCTTGAGTGTACGTTGGGCAGAAGATTGGCCCCTCATCATGTTAATTGTCCAGCAGCTTTAAGAATATTGTTATAGTTGTGAAGAACTGTCACTCACACAAAGACTTTGTTTTTCTGAGGTTGACAATCTCTCCCCATTCAGGATCACCATCTTTTGCACCACACAAATTCCATCATCATCCTAGTCACAAGTCCACATCCTCAATGATGCATCCACTCTCACCTCAATTCCTAGATTGTATCTGAGCCAACTTCACCTCCAACATGTTTCCATATTTTTCCAGAAACAGCTCCACTTGTGAAATGTTTAACCATAAAATTCCAATGACTAGTTCAGTTCAGTCGCTCAGTCATGTCCAACTCTTCATGATCCCATGGACCACAGCTCGCCAGGCCTCCCTGTCCATCACCAACTCCTGGAGTTTGCTCAAACTCATCTCCATTGAGTCAGTGATGCCATCCAACCATCCCATCCTCTCTCGCCCCCTCTCCTCCCACCCTCTATTTCTCCCAGCATCAGGGTCTTTTCCAATGAGTCAGCTCTTCTCATCAGGTGGCCAAAGTTTTGGAGTTTCAGCTTCAACATCAGTCCTTCCAATGAATACTCAGGACTGATTTCCTTTAGGATGGACTGGTTGGATTTCCTTGCAGTTCAAGAGACTCTCAAGAGTCTTCTCCAACACCACAGTTCAAAGGCACCAACTCTTCGGCACTAAGCATAGCATTTTCATTTCTCGCTTGCTCCCTCCCACTGACTCAATTTAGGTTCAACTTAGTTCACATCATTTATTGAGTATCTATTATATGTTGTGTGTTATATACACACTTGCACTGACACATTTCACAGAATGGGAAGGGAGTGGATATGAAAACATTTCTTACAATCCTAGTGTGATAAGTAAAATAATAGGGGTATATTTTAGGTACAGTAGTGTGATACAGTGGCAAGTTTGAGCAGTTGCTCTTGACTTGAAAATGGAAGATATATAATTAGTCTATAATTTCATAATCAAACCCTCAAATTTAGTGGCTTAAAATAGCACTGATTTATTTCTCACAATTCTGTGGGTTGACTGGGCTCCACCTACATTCAACTGGTTGCTAGAATGGGCAGGAAGGGTCAGGAACGTATTATTTACATGTCTGGGGGTATAGGTGCTATATGCCAACTCTCTTCTGTCGGCCTTTTTTTCTGCATGATATCTTATACTCTATGTAGGACAGCCTGACATTTATAGCATGGTAGTTGGGTTAAGCTGGAACTATGTGTGTGTGTTGAGTCGCTTCAGTAGTGTCCGACTCTTTGCGACCCTATGGACTGTAGCCCATGAGGCTCCTCTGTCCGTGGGATTCTCTAGGCAAGAATACTGGAGTGGGCTGCCATATCCTCCTCCAGGGGATCTTCCCGACCCAGGGCTTGAACCCACATCTCTTATGTCTCCTGCATTGGCAGGTGGGTTCTTTACCTCTAGCGTCACCTGGGAAGCCCAAGCTGGAACTGACACAGTGCCAGTTCCTTAGCATTCTCTTGGCCTGCCCATAATCAAGGGCTTTTTGTTGGAGCAATAGCATGAGTATACTGGGATGGGATGATAATTGGCATCTATCTTTTGCACACAGATTAACACAGGAAACTTTAAAAAGGAAAAGATTGTCAAGATGAGTCTCAAAGTCTGGGCAGTTCATCAGATGAGTGAGGATTTAAGAGAAGAGGAGCTCTTCAAGAAGGACGGCAGTGACTTGAAAACAGAAAGCGGCATAATAATTGGGTAGACCAGGACACATGGATTCCTTGGAGTATTTGGGGAAGGAATGAGAAACGAACTGACTAGGCAGGCAAGAGTATAGAAAGCCTTGTTATAGGCAGTAAATTAAACTCTACATTCCAGGCTGCAGAATGCCCTTCTGCAGGGAAGCAGCTGCTCTTCCCTCTCATTGATTCTTCTACTTTGTTGGCTTCATATGTTATTGATCGATAAGCTCCTTTGGCCTCATTTCCTTATTCAATCCAACTGACCACCCATAGTACTTCAGCTGGATCACCCTGTCACCAGTACTCTCAATTCTCAACACTCTTATGACCTTGTTATTCCATTATTCTAATCCTCAATTCTAGAGTAATCTAACCATCTGTTTGTTCTAATCCTGGAACCAGACATTGAATAATACTGAATCAAAATATATAACCATAAGGCAAACAATCAATAGCCTTATACATTTATGACTTCCAACTACTGATTTTCAATATTGTCTAGCAAATTGTGACATATCCTTGCCCAGTCCTTATGCTGGTAATTTTTATTACTGTTAATAACATTTATGCTTAATACTGCACTATTTTCTCTTGGTAGATTACTTTGAATACTTCACAGAGGAAATAGCTGTGATAGCTGTGAAAATTTCTTCACATCTCCTTGAAGTTCATTTATTCTTTTTCTTCTGGATCATCCTGTTCCTTTCCTTCCAATTCGTGCCATCATCCTAGGACATATTTAGCTTCTTCTACATCTCCAAATTAATTTATACTTCTCATCCAACCTTTCAGTTATTCTTCCTCCTTTCTTTCACCTAAGCTCATGATCTCATGCCTTCTATCTCTTGTAAGTTCTTGCTCTAATAATTATGCCCTTTCTTAATTGCTTTTTTCAGTCTATCTCTTTCCACAACTTTCTCCTCAGTCTAAAGTATGAAAAAAATTCTCTATCATGCAAACATTTTCTTCAGTTTTTCTTCTAGAACAATCAGTGTTCCCACTTAATCTTCTTTATTTCATATTTACTCCTTAGCAGCCTGCAACGCCTTGATCAAGTGCCAATCACACTTTCTGACACATGGTACATGTGTCGTAAATATGAATTAATGATCAGTTTATAGTTGCCAATACTATGATTTCTTTTTAGCCCTCATCCTCATCTTTGTTATGGTGGGAGGAAGCATTGCCTTTTAAGATCTTGCCCCTGGTTCTGTGGAAACTTGCAAACCACACATACAAGTAGACGCAATGGCTGAGACTGTGTATACCACAGATTTCTTCCAAAATCAATCCTATTCTACCATTTTGGTTTGTTGGGACCTCGCTGTACCAGTCAGTAAACATACTGGATACTATCATTGATTACATATATGAACTTTTTTTGAAATGATATTACTAAATAAGAATGATTATTATTTAATCATGTTCTTCTTAAAGTGTGGTACCTGTTTAACACATGATAATCACAGGTGTTTAGAGCAACAAAAATTCTCCTATGCTAAACAGATTTTTGCAGAGACAGGAACCATGGTTTTCTGGCATATAATATAGATATTTTTGTGGAGTGAGTAGATGAATGTTCTTTATATGTAACCCCAGTCAAAATTTTCTAAATGAACATAGAATGTATTTCTGATATTTCAAATTAAATTACCATTTGTTATTAGGGCTTAGACTTTTCACACATTCTAAGTGACTTGTTGCTATCCTTACTGAAAGGGAAAAAAACTTTACCAATCAGTCCAGAAATTCACAAGTAAATATTGTTTATTTTCTCTGGTAAATTTAATCTGTTAGAGTGTTGTTTCAGATAAGGTTTTTCCATAGAAGTATATATAAACTCTTAAAAAATTAAGAGTTTGAACTTAAACTACTGCTATAAAACTAGGCACTTATTGGCCTTCAGTTTATCTAACTTTTATCTTAGAGACTGTGAGCTCACCTAATAGCATCAAGTGAAGGAAGCTGGAATAGGATCCCCTGTACTGCATACCTTTGGGAACTTCCTGTGTAATGTTGACATTCAGTCTCAGCCAACCTGACAATAAAGTGATCCATTTATCCAACACAAGCAGGCAGAGAAGGAGATACTGCATCCTTCTCTCTGCCTCCCACTCCCAGAGTCAGTCCGATGCTTCCTCTGGGCCAAACACATGCACTTATAAAGCACTTCATCAACAATTTGTCATGTTTTCTGTTAAATTGGGTTTACTCTTCTTATGTAAATTTTCCCCTAGATAATTTTCCCAAATAGCACAGAAAGTATTTGAGGTGAGCTGAAACTTCTTAATAATAAAGTTTGTGATTTTAAGTGGGCTTCCTTGCTGGCTCAGGGGTAAAAGAATCCGCCTGCCATGCAGGAGGCACAGGAAACACAGGTTCGAATCCTGGATCAGGAAGATCCCCTGGAAGAGGGCATGGTAACCCACTCCAGTATTCCTGCCTGGAGAATCCTATGGACAGAGGAGTCTGGAGGGTTACAGTACCTAGCATCACAAAGAGTTGGACACAACTGAAGCAACTTAGCATGCATGCACGTGATTATAATGCCCTCGGACTAAGAAACACTTATCACCATATAAAAATGACCAGCTTTACCACTATACATACAGGACTACTGAGTTTAGGGAAAATCACTGTTGCTTGCTATACACACACACACACACACACACACACACACACACACACGTGTGTGTGTGTGTGCCTAAATTTTATTTTATTTTAAAAATTAATTTATTTTAGTTTTTTAGCTGTTCTGGGTCTTCATTGCTGTACACTGGCTTTCTCTAGTTGCAGCAAATGGGGGTACTCTTGGTTGCAGTGTGCAGGCTTTTCATTGGAGTGGTTTGTCTTATTGCAGAGCCCAGGCTCAAGGTGTGACAGCTCAGTAGTTGTGGTACACAGGTTTAGTTGCTCTGTGGCCTGTGGAATCTTCCTGGACCAGGGATCAAACTGGTGTATCCTACATTGGCAGGCAGATTCTTATCCACTTACCACCAAGGAAGTCCATGCCTAAATTTTAAAATCCAACTTTTCAAAGGGGACGTATTGTTTAATTAAGGACTTTTATAAATTCCCTGGAGTCTACTCCATAACATAATTATTTTAATCACTAAGAGTATTGAGTAAAATTTTTGCTTTCTTAATTCTTCTCCCTGGCAGATCTGTTTACTTTTGTTTTTATTTTTTTTGTGAAAGCACCAAAAGCAGTTGTTTTACCTAAATAATCTATGACCATATTGTTACTTACTTAGATTTCCTTTTTTCATACTGAAACTAAATCATTCCTTGTTGGTCGTCTTTTGGTGCCACTAAAGAATTCTAGAAGGACTAGACATATTTGAAATACTGAAACATTCTGACTGCATTATAAGTAATCATGTAATTATCTGAGAAGAACCCAAAGTATCAGTGTCCCTAAAGTATCTTTTTATCAGTTTATCAAGGTACCTAAAAACTCCGACATCCTTCTCTTGTAAATGCTCTTTTCTTGAATGCCCTTATTAAAATAAAAAATATGTTATTGATAGGCTAACAGTATGTCAATGACAAAAGTAGGATTCTCACTAAAAAAAAAAACGACACCTGGACAGAACGATTTTAGACAGGAAACGGTGGCAGAAAGGCTGTCAGGAACGCATGTGATGCTCAATGAAAAGCTCTACTTAGCTGTACTGTGGGTGGTATGGGGACTGGATCTTATACCAGTCAGCAGTCTTTCCACTGAAATATTCAGAAAATACAATAGAAAGTGGCTAAAACAAAAATGGAATTTATTGGCCCTCATGACCCGTGTACCACTTATCCAATTATTGCCTCTCAGTTATTAGGGCTTCCCTGATAGCTCAGTTGGTAAAGAATCAGCCTGCAATGTGGGAGACGTGAGTTCAATCCCTGGGTTGGGAAGATCCCCTGGAGAAGGAAAAGGCTTCCCAATCCTGGCGTGGAGAATTCCATGAACAGTCCATGGGGTGGAAAAGAGTCAGACACAACTGAGCGACTTTCACTGTCAGCTCCAAATTCACCTTTCAGTTTCTTTTAGTGTTTATCTCCTTTAAAGTAGACCTGTATTAAGCATTCTCAGTAGAGGGCACTGGAGGAAGGCACTCTCCTACCTTGTCTGATTGATGCCTAGAGGCGGGTATGAGGAAATAGGGTGAATCACTGCCCCAGTCGTGTGCCTAGAAGATGGTCCTTTGGCCTTGGCCTGACAGTAACCTAACTGCTATGCACTTGAGATAGAAATTAGCACTCTAAAGACTTCCTTTCTGAATCAGTGCCCCATTTTCTTTTGCTCCTTCTTGTGCAACCTGCCTGTGCTCCAGAGGTTTAGCCACCAAGCCAGCCACAGCTCCCACTGGAGGCTTTGCTAGCTTTGACTGGGACCCAGAAGGTTTCTGGCCTTTACCATTGCAGAGCACCTGCTCCTTACCTGCACACCGCAGACTTGCTTCCTAATTGCCAGTGACTGCAGAAAAGCTTCAGTCTCAGTTCAGTTCAGTTCAGTAGCTCAGTCGTGTCCAACTCTTTGTGACCCCATGAATCACAGCATGCCAGGCCTCCCTGTTCATCACCAACTCCCGGAGTTCACTCAGACTCACGTCCATCGAGTCAGTGATGCCATCCAGCCATCTCATCCTCTGTCGTCCCCTTCTCCTCCTGCCCCCAATCCCTCCCAGCATCAGAGTCTTCTCCAATGAGTCAACTCTTCACATGAGGTGGCTAAAGTACTGGAGTTTCAGCTTTAGCATCATTCCCTCCAAAGAAATCCCAGGGCTGATCTTCAGAATGGACTGGTTGGATCTCCTTGCAGTCCAAGGGACTCTCAAGAGTCTTCTCCAACACTACAGTTCAAAAGCATCAATTCTTCGGTGCTCAGCCTTCTTCCCAGTCCAACTCTCACATCCATACATGACCACAGGAAAAACCATAGCCTTGACTAGACAAACCTTAGTTGGCAAAGTAATGTCTCTGCTTTTGAATATGCAGTCTAGGTTGGTCATAACTTTTCTTCCAAGGAGTAAGCGTCTTTTTAATTTCATGGCTGAAGTCACCATCTGCAGTGATTTTGGAGCCCAAAAAAATAAAGTCTGACACTGTTTCCACTTTTTCCCCTCTATTTCCCATGAAGAGATGGGACTGGATGCCATGATCTTCGTTTTCTGAATGTTGAGCTTTAAGCCACCTTTTTCACTCTCCTCTTTCACTTTCATCAAGAGGCTTTTTAGTTCCTCCTCACTTTCTGCCATAAGGGTGGTATCATCTGCATATATGAGGTTATTGCTATTTCTCCCAGCAATCTTGATTCCAGCTTGTGCTTCTTCCAGTCCAGCGTTTCTCATGAAACTCTGCATAGAAGTTAATAAGCAGGGTGACAATATACAGCCTTGACGTACTCCTTTTCCTATTTGGAACCAGTCTGTTGTTCCGTGTGCAGTTCTAACTGTTGCTTCCTGACCTGCATACAGATTTCTCAAGAGGCAGGTCAGGTGGTCTGGTATTCCCATCTCTTTCAGAATTTTCCATAGTTTATTGTGATCCAAACTGTCAAAGGCTTTGGCATAGTCAATAAAGCAGAAATAGATGTTTTTCTGGAACTCTCTTGCTTTTTTGATGATCCAGCGGATGTTGGCAATTTGATCTCTGGTTCCTCTGCCTTTTCTAAAACCGTCTTGAACATCAGGAATTTCACGGTTCACGTATTGCTGAAGCCTGGCTTGGAGAATTTTGAGCATTACTTTACTAGCATGTGAGATGAGTGCATTGTGCGGTAGTTTGAGCGTTCTTTGGCATTGCCTTTCTTTGGAATTGGAATGAAAACGTACCTTTTCCAGTCCTGTGGCCACTGCTGAGTTTTTCAAATTTCTGGCATATTGAGTGCAGCACTTTCACAGCATCATCTTTTAGGATTTGAAACAGCTCAACTGGAATTCCATCACCTCCACTAGCTTTGTTCGTAGTGATGCTTCCTAAGGCCCACTTGACTTCACATTCCAAGATGTCTGGCTGTAGATTAGTAATCACACCATCATGATTATCTGGGTCGTGAAGATCTTTTTTGTAAAGTTCTTCTGTGTATTCTTGCCACCTCCTCTTAATATCTTCTACTTCTGTTAGGTCCATACCATTTCTGTCCTTTATCGAGCCCATCTTTGCATGAAATGTTCCCTTGGTATCTCTAATTTTCTTGAAGAAATCTCTAGTCTTTCCCATTCTGTTGTTTTCCTCTATTTCTTTGCATTGATCGCTGAAGAAGGCTTTCTTATCTCTTCTTGCTATTCTCTGGAACTCTGCATTCAGATGCTTATATCTTTCCTTTTCTCCTTTGCTTTTCGCCTCTCTTCTTTTTACAGCTATTTGTAAGGCCTCCCCAAACAGCCATTATGGTTTTTTGCATTTCTTTTCCATGGGGATGGTCTTGATCCCTGTCTCCTGTACAATGTCACGAACCTCATTCCATAGTTCATCAGGCACTCTATCAGATCTAGGCCCTTAAATCTATTTCTCGCTTCCACTGTATAATCATAAGGGATTTGATTTAGGTCAAACCTGAATGGTCTAGCGGTTTTCCCTACTTTCTTCGATTTGAGTCTGAATTTGGTAATAAGGAGTTCATGATCTGAGCCACAGTCAGCTCCTGGTCTTGTTTTTGTTGACTGTATAGAGCTTCTCCATCTTTGGCTGCAAAGAATATAATCAATCTGATTTCGGTGTTGACCGTCTGGTGATGTCCATGTGTAGAATCTTCTCTTGTGTTGTGCTTCAGTCTAGGAAGCCGTTTGTTTCTGGATTATCCAGTGTGCCAAACTATGCTTTTTTCAAGACGGTCTGAACCCCAGCCTTGGGAAGGAGGACCCCCTCCAAAAGTTTTATCATTCCTTAGATATTCTTCCTCAGCCCTAGGGTACCCTATAAAATTTGCATATATCTTACAATCACTCTCTTAATTTTGTTTAATAATTTTTAATATTTAACATCCCATGTTTATCTCTCTATATGGTGTCTATCTCCTAACTGGAACCAGACTGATCCACTGTCTCAGGATTCAAAAACTATTATCAGGATCAGTCTTTTTGGCTCTGATTCCTTTAGATTGTCTCTGTCTCATCTAGGCTCTTCTTTTATGGCGTACGTATTTCAATACCATCAAATATATGTGAAACATCAGTGCTTCTTTTTCCCAGGAGCCCCAGCTAGTATTTCCTAACATGTCAATAGCTAGACTGCATTGCATGCACTTCTCCGATCCTATTTACGTAGTCCACTAAGGATTCTGTTTCCTACTCTGTACTTAACTTGGATTCAGTCTCTTCCACATTCTACTGTTTGTCTCTGATAACACCCTACTTTTGGTATCAATTTCTATATCGGTTATAAATTTTGTTGTTCCAAGTGACAATAACTCAAACTGGCTTAAGTCAAAACAGGAAAAAGTCCACAGGAGAGTTTTCATGGAACTGAAAAGTTCACAAGTAAGCCTGGCTTCATGTGTAACTTGATTCAGAGTTCATGTTACATTATCAAGAGCCCCGTCTGGGTTGCTTCGATTCTCAGGCTGGCTTTGTGAGCCTAATAGACAGGGCAGTTACAGTTATCCAATTTTTACATACTAAATCCAATCAAAGCTTCTCTTTTCTCTCAAAGCTGCTGCTGCTTTTTGAGAGCAGATGTTCCAGTGGGAGTGTTTTGAGGGCTAAATGGGGTAATATTTGTTGTTTTAATAATTGCTATTATTCCATCAGCTCTATTAATTCTTGTCTTTCTCTGTACCAAGCACTGTGGTCAAGTAGACAGACTATCTGGATTATTTTAGGTCCTCTTTTGGAGTTGGAGGTGATTTGTAGGAAATATAAAACTGGTCATTCAGATATATTTCTCATACATATTTGGCTTTTGTCTATGATCCTGGCTAACAGTTCTCAAAACCCTTGGAATTTCTTGAGTGATAAGAGCAATGGGAACATCTCTTGTTATAATATCTGGTGTCTGGCCCTCAGTTCCTGAAAATACTTAAGAGCCATAAAGGTGAAATGAGTGTCTTATTATCCATAACAAGTCATTTTCAACCATAGCTGAGTTTATGTTAATGAGGTGACTTTTGGAAGTCCCCTAAAAATGTGGTGGGGCTAGTTACTAGGGGTACCATCATAAATGAAGGATTGGAACTTTCAATCCCATCGCCTGATTTCTGAGGAAGGGCTGGAGGTTGAATCAATCACCAGTGGCCAATGATTCAATCAATCATGCCTGTATAATGAAGCCTCTTTTAAACCCCAAAGGAGGAAGTTTGGAGAACTTCCAGGTTAGTGAACCAAAATGCTTCTACATACCATCATTTCAGGCTTCAAACCCCAATAGAAACCTTAAGGGGTTCACCCTACTTTCTTTTGTAATAAACTGCAATCTAGCAAGTAAACTAGTTCCCTGAGTTCTGTGATCTGTTTTAGCAAATTAATGGAACCCAAAGAGGGGATTATGGAAACTCTGATTTATAGCCAGTTAATCAGAAGCATAGGTACAAACCTGGGTTTGTGATTGGCTCCTGGAGTGGAGGACAGTCTTCTGGGATTGATCCCTTAACTTGTGGAATCTAAAATTATATTTGGGTAGAAAGTATCTGGAGAATCCCAGGGACAGGGGAGCCTGGTGGGCTGCCGTCTAGGGGTCGCACAGAGTCGGACACGACTGAAGCAACTTAGCAGCAGCAGCAGAAAGTGTCAGAATTAAGTTAAATTATAAAACACCTAGCTCGTGTCCGAGAATTGCTTGAAGTCTGAGCAAAACCCCCACATATTAGATTCCACATATAAGTTAGATCATTCAGTCTTTCTCTGACATATTTCACTTAGCATAATGCCCTGAATGTCCATCCATGTTGCAAATGGAAGAATTTCCTTCTTTTCATGGCTGAATAATATTCCATTGTTTTGTGATTTCTTTATCCATTCATCTGTTGATACTTGGGTGGTTACCAGGTCTCAGCTACTATAAATAAATGTTGCAATGAACATGGTGGTGCAAATATATTTTTAAGATAGTGAATTTTTTTCCTTCAGACATATAAGTGGAATTGCTGGTTTATAAGATAGTTCTATTTTTTATTTTCAAGGTATTTCTATACTTTTTTCCATAGGGGCTGCACCAATTTACATTTTCACCAACAGTATACAAGGATTTCCTTTTCTCCACATCTGTGATTTGTCATCTCTTGTTGTCTTGAAAGTAGCCATACCTCACTGTGGCTTTGATTTGTGTTTCCTTGATGATTAGTAATGTTGAACACCTTTTCATATACCTGTTGGCCAGTTGTATATCATCTTTGGAAAAACGTCTGCTTAGTTCTTCTAATCAGATTGTTTGGTTTTATTGCTGTTGAGGTATATTTATTCTTCATATATTTTGAATGTCAACCTCTTCTCAGACATAATGATTTGCAGTCATTTTTTTCCCACTTCATATGTAGTCTTTCAATTTTGTTTATGGTTTCCTTTGCTGTGCAGAAGCCTTTTAGCTTTATGTAGTCCAACTTATTTTTGCTTTTGTTGCCTTTTCTTTTGATACTAAATTAAAAAAAAAAAATCTTTTCCAAGACCAGTGCAAAAATCATATCCCCTATGTTCTAGGGTGTTTTATGGTTTGAAGTCCTACTGAAAGAAGCTAAAGTTTTAAAGTAAGTAAGTAAAATTTTATGGTCTCAAGTTGTTAATATATTTTGAATTGATTTTTATGTATGGTGTAAAATAGTGGTAGAGTTTCATTCTTTTGAATATGGCTATGAAGTTTCCCCAGCACCATTTATTGAAGAGACTGTCCTTTTCCCGTTGTATATTCTTGGCTCCTTCATTATAAATTGACCGTATAAATGTGGGTTTATTTCTGGGTTTCTATTCTTTTCCATTTTGTCTGTGTGTCTGTTTTTACCCTGGAGTAGGAAATGGCAACCCACTCCAGAATTCTTGCCTGGAAAATTCCATGGACAGAGGATCCTGGAGGGCTACAGTCCAAGGGATGGCAAAGAATTGGACATGACTGAGCATGCATGCACATTTATTTTTATGCCAATGCAGATAGGATTTTGATATAAAGAGATTATAGAAGATAATTCCTGGTGAGAAACAGCATGGGCAAAATAACAAGTTTAAAAGAATAATAGAACCTCTTCTGGGATGAGTGAATACATTTGTGTAGTTTGTTATGGACTAGATTTTTTTTTTACTGGCCTTATCTTAAAATTATATGTTGAAACCCTGATCCCTAATGAGAGCACATCAAGAGATGGGACCTTTGGGAGGTGTTTATATCATGTGGATGAAGTCTTTTTTTTAATTTATTTTTTAAATTGAAGGATAATTGCTTTACAGAATTTTGTTGTTTTCTGTCAAACATCAACATGAATCAGCCATAGGTGTACATATGTCCCCTCCTTGGGTGAAGTCTTTTTAAGGGATTAGTGCTCTTTTAAAAAAGAGACATGAAAGTGGTTCCCTCCTTTCTTTGCTTTCCACCACGTGCAGACACAGTAAAAAGACCCATCTGCAAACCAGGAAGCGAACCCTCACCAGACCCCAAAACTGCAGGTACTTTCCAGCCTCCATACTGTGAGAAGTAAATGTTATTTAAGCCATCCAGTCTATGATAATTTATATAGTGTCCTGAAATGACTAAGATATATTTGAAGCATACCATTTAGCAAGGCAGTTTGAGACACAGTGAGATTAGAGAAACAGATGGGGAGAAGATTGTGGCCAACCTTGAGAGCAAAGCTAGGAATGTATATATTTTTTTAAAAGTACAGAGGAATGCATAAAACATAAATATACATCTTAGTGGATTATTACAAAGTTAACACACCAGAGAAACCAGATCTCAAAAATAGAACATTATCAACACACGAAAAGACCCATTTATGCCCATTCTCAAATGCTGTGCCTTTCTTTATCCCTAAAGGAAACATTACTGACTTCTAACACCAAAGGCTAATGCTGCATGTTTTTGAATTCTATAGAAATGTCATTTGATAGTATCTATTATCTTGTGTCTAAGTTCTTTCATTCAGTATTGTTGATAAGATTATACACGCAGTTGAATGTATTTGTAGTTTGTGTTTTTTTTAAAATAAGTATTCCAGCATATGGATATTCACACCACAATTTATTTGTCATAATGACTGCTGTTTGTGTAGAATTTGGGGATTACAGCATGTGCAGATACTATTTTACTAGATTCTGAGAATCAGCTTTCTGAAATAGCCTACCTATATACTTCCACCAGCAGTATCTGAGTGTTCCTATTGCATCACAACTCTCCAATACTTGGAATTTTCAGACTTTTAATTCTTAACCTAGGAAGTTTGGACCTGATTTTATCTGTATTGTTGAGCCACTGAAGGATTTTGGTTTGGAAAGTGGTGTGAACAGGGGAGATACATTGGGTCACTCACTCACTCACTTCAGTCAATCAGTCGTGTCCAACTCTTTACAACCCCACAAACCACAGCACGCCAAGCCTCCCTGTCCATCACCAACTCCCGGAGTCCACCCAAATGTCCATTGAGTCAGTGATGCCATCCAACCATCTCATCCACTGTCGTCCCCTTCTCCTCCTGCCCTCAATCTTTCCCAGCATTAGGGGCTTTTCAAATGAGTCAGCTCTTTGCATCAGGTGGCCAAAGTATTGGAGTTTCAGCTTCAACATCAGTCCTTCCAATGAACACCCAGGATTGATCTCCTTCAGGATGGACTGGTTGGATCTAGTGCTGCACAAATTAGAGAATGAGAAAGCTTTGATAAGGGGGCCTACCCCAGCTGGGATGCTATTGTGATGATTTCATAAAAATAATTTGAAAACAAACTAGAGTGTTAAAAGAGGGGCTAAAAAGAAAGAGAAAAGAGGTGCTTATAAATAATAAGGGTTGGTAGTTAATAACTTTGGGGGATAAAGGAAGCAAAGATGATCAAAGATGATGATATTCTTGAGCCTAAATGACTGATAAACTGATAGAGTCTTAACCAACTTAAGACTTGGGAGAAAAAATTCTCTTCCAGTAGAATTGTTTTTAACCTAGATTTTGGTGTTTATTTTCACTATTTTACCGTTAGTTCAGATATGTGATAATCTTTTTCTCCAACTCTCCTTTCTCATCATTGCTGTATAAGAGCATTCCCAGTAGAAGCTGGCTCTGTCAGGGAAGAAAGAATCAAGACTCAGGTAGAATAGTTAAGTTGTGTCTCTCTCAATGCACTCAGGATCCAGAGAAAGCAATGGAAGATTTTCTACTATTCAGAAACCTGACAGCTTTGGTGTAAGGAATGATAGTAGCTAGGAGAATGACAGGTCTGGGACTTTTAGGAAGCCTAAGTCCACACAGCTTTTAAAGGAGGAACTATTCTGTGTGCTCATTTCCATCAATATTCTTTCTTTTTCTGTGGATGTCTTTTCTGTCACTGACATAAACAATGGCTTATTCCATTTTTGCAATAAATTATTTGCTTAACTGAGTATTCACAGGGATATAGCAAAGAACATATAGGTGCTCCAGGTTTAGTACTTCTATCACATTTACTTGTCCTGCTATTGAGGTAGTAACTCCAGTGGCTTATTTTAATTTTCGAGAGTTTGCTTGGATAACAGTTCAGGCATTGCTGGGTTTGCCTATCTGTATGAATCCTTATTGAATGGATCTTGTTTTGCATAACCTCTTTAGTACAGGCTTTCTTTTAACATTTTTTGGTAATATTTTATCTAGAAATATATCCAAAAGCATAGATAGCTCTTTAAGCTTGTTTATGTTGTTTCCTGCAGTGAAATCACTTTGACAAAGGTTTGGCCTTTTTTTTTTTTTTTTTTTTTTTGCCACATCATTTGGTTTGTAGGATCTTAGTTCCATGACCAGGAACTGAACCCAGACCCTCAGCAGTGAAACCAAGGAGTCCTAACCACTGAACTGCCAGGGAATTCCTGACCAAATATAAATTTAAGACAAATTTAAACTTTGTCTTAAATTTATACTTTCCTGGCCTTGATGGCTTCCTGGGTAGCACTACTAAGAAACAGAAGTAATAGTACCTTATATTTCTAGACTGTTTTAAAATTTACAAGGCACGTTTGCATGTATTTCTATTCACTTACTTTATCACCCTGTGAGTGACGAGTCATTAGTTTCATTATTCAGATGAAGCAATGTAAGCTTAAGGACATAAGTAGTGATACAGTCAGGACTTCCAATCAGATCTTCTAAAGCTAGATTCGGTGCATGTGATGGTTAATTTTATGTGTCAATTTGACTGAGCCACAGGATGGCCACATATCTGGTTAAACATTGTTTTTGACTGTGTCTGTGAGAGTGTTTCTGGAAGAGATTAGCATTTAACCTGTTGGACTAAATAAAACAGAGCGCCCTCCCTTAATGTGGCTGGACATCATGCAACCCATCGAGGGTCTGAGTAGAACAAAATGGAGCAATGGCAAATTCAGTCTCTGTGCCTGACTGTTAAAGCTGAGCCATCAATCTTCTCCTGCCCTCTGAAACTTAGATCATCATCACTCCTGGTTCATAGGCCTTTAGACTCAGGTTGGAATTTATACCAATAGAGTTCCTGGGTCCCCAGTGTGTGAACCGCAAATGGTATGACTTTTCAACCTCTCTAATCACATGAGCCTATTCCTTATCTCACTGTTTTACTGTGCCAACTAAAAATTGGCACCTGCCATCTTCCTCTACAAGATTTAAATCACTAGCTGCTGCAGCTGCTGACTTTCAACACACCCTGAAAGGAGTTCAGGGTGGAAATGAGGAATGAGGCACTCTGTTCTCTGGGAAAAACTGACAGATAGTTAGATATTTTCAGCAGAAGATTTTATGAGCCCAAATTCTTGCATCTCTTCACATCTAGAAAAGCACTAAAATCGTCAATGGAGATATCTGCTCTTCATGACTAGCAGTAACCTGCCCAAGACTAGCAACAACTTTCTGCCAAAATGTGTGCTTGATTGCATATATTCCCCTTCACCAAAATCATGTACATACTGACCTTTTCCCCCTACTTCTTTGGATTAGTTCCTCCGAGCTATCTGAAACACTCTTTCCTGGACTTTATTCCTCATTTTGCCCCAAATAAAACTCAACTCACAGCTCTCACACTCTGTACTTTTTTCAGTCGACTATTTTTTTTTTTCAGTAGACTATTGGTTTGGTTGGAAAGACCTGACTAGTACAATATCCTTTATGCATTGCCTCTGCCCTTATCACTTTTTGCGTCTAGCTATAAAATTTCCTGTTATTCCTCAGCTGTTAATCAGGACCTATATTCTTGTCAAGTGAGGACTGCCTGTAACATGTACTTTAGCATTAGACACCATCAGCAATTCTCATAATTATCAGGTTAATTTAATACTTAGAGCCAACCTATATTCAGGAGTTAAGGTTATGGCATAAGATTTACTTTTATTTACTTATTTTGTTTGTTTGGTTTAAGCAATATCACCAGCCTGGGTGAACAGAATTCAGTGACCAGCCAGTGAACTTTTATAATAGGGGTGTTTTACATTTGACTTCTTTGTGGCACTAGTGAAAGCTATGAACTTCAGCCTGATCATATTGTTAAAAAGTTGGTTTTCACAGTCTAAGAACAGAGTCAATGCAAATTGAATACTTTTCTTGAAAGAAATAAAATTATTTTCCTAGATATGTTACATAGATCACAGTATGTGTAGATTTTGAAGAGATTGATCATTGGTAAATGTATTAAATAAAATAATTCGAAACAAAGCAAAGAAAGAAAAGGCAACTTTTTTAAAATTTAACTTGAAACATCACTGAGCACACAGATAAAAGACTGAATGCAGGTGAAAACAGATGTAATGTTTGTTGATTTATTAGCAGCATGCAGCTCGACCATGCAGCTCGATCATGCAGTGGAGTCTACTGACTGAAATCAATGTGACGGAAAACACAACTCTCTCGAGTGCTGTTCTTCTAGGCTTTTCTAGTGAAAAGATATTTTTAGTCAACACTATGAAACTCAGAGAACTGTGAAAGGTAATGAGGTATTCTTCACAGAGCAGTGTACCATGTCCATTCTATCACTGAAAGAATAATGACATGAGTTAGAAAAGCTCAACCCATATACATTAAATTCCTGAAAAATGATGAGGGTATACAGTTATTTAATTATTTGGATGCTAATCAGTGAGTATCTCCATATGCAAGCAGATTTATGAACATAGGTAAACTTCCCAGCCTCTATGGGGATTACAGAATGACCTGGACAACATGAACAAAGTTTAAGAAAGGGATTTATTAACCAGGTTCCAGGATGACAAACAGTGGTCAGTACTTACTCAGGACTAAGAGAACGCTCTGAGCCAAAGGGATTGGCAAATATGAACTTTAATTCTGTAGAAGTCAGAGGAAGGAAAGGACTTTTGATTTGCAGAGCCAAAAAAGTTGTAGCCAAAAAAATCATATAGGATAAAAACAAAAGCCGTTTGAGGATTGATAGATGAAAACTTAAGGTGTTCCACCAGATTTGCTGTCTCCGAAGGAGACGATTTAACTCTGGGACCAAAGATAGTCTCAGTCACTCAGAGCTTTGTGTAGTAGAGATTTTATTAAAGTGATAGTGATAGAAAAAACTTCTGACATAGACACCAGAAAGGGATAGAATGATTACCAACCTTGCTAGTTTTAAGTAGGGCATTATATACTTTTCTGCTAGCTGTTGAGAATAGAAAAAAATATTCAAGGCTGTGAAGATTTTCCCCAGACCCTTTCTCATAACATACATCCTGGGATGACATCAGCACAAGATTAGCCAGAAGGAACAGGTTAACCCAGAGCTCAAGGCTGTGGAAGTTTTACCCAGACCTTCTATCATAACATACATTCTGAGCTCAAAAGAAGCATGTCCTTGAACAAGAGATACTGCTGCCTACGAGGCCTATGTGTCTAAGGCAAAAGACTGAAAAAGAGAGAATGTTCACCTCCTCCTTAAAGGGGCGTTAGGCTTGGACTCCTTATCAACCTGCCTAAGTTAACTTTCTCAGAATGAACAGGTGATTCCTTGACAATTTCCTCATTTGGCCTTGCTAGGGGATAAGATGGGAGAAGGCAATGGCACCCCACTCCAGTACTTTTGCCTCGACAATCCCATAGATGGAGGAGCCTGATGGGCTGCAGTCCATGGGTGTGGCTAAGAGTCAGACACGACTGAGTGACTTCACTTTCACTTTTCACTTTCATGCATTGGAGAAGGAAATGGCAACCCACTCCAGTGTTCTTGCCTGGAGAATCTCAGGGGTGGCAGAGACTGGTGGGCTGCCGTCTATGGGGTCGCACAGAGTCAGACACGACTGAAGCGTCTTAGCAGCAGGAGATAAGATGACTGAGGCTTTTCTTTACGGAACAGTGGATACATGATGAGTGAAAAGGGTCAAGTTAGCTAAAAGGACACATAGCTGAGCGGATTATTATAGATTATTTCTCCTTACAATGGACTTTACCAAGTATTCTGTTTTAGCCATGATTTAAAATATGTAACAGCAAAATGTTACAAATGTAGTCAATTGTCTAGATTTTCCAAAGGATTCTAAACAATGTTCGTCTAATTTTCAGAAAGTGAACTTCATTGTACCTCAGAAGCTAGCACAATATTGTGAAACAATACCCCGAGAAAAAACAAACAAAAAACATAACTGGAGAATTTTGAAATACAGTTAGTAATACAGAGTTACAGACTCGGAATGAGAGGAAAAAATATCAAGGTTATTTCACTGCTCAATACAGAGATCCTTAGTGTGCAGGTTGAATGGCACTCTACTCTTTGATTCTCTGTTGACAGTTCAGTTCAGTTCAGTCGCTCAGTCGTGTCCGACTCTTTGCGACCCCATGAACCGCAGTACACCAGGCCTCCGTGTCCATCACCAACTCCCAGAGTCCACCCAAACCATGTCCATTGAGTCGGTGATGCCATCCAGCCATCTCATCCTCTGTTGTCCCCTTCTCCTCCTGCCCCCAATCCCTCCCAGCATCAGGGTCTTTTTCAATGAGTCAGCTTTTCTCATCAGGTGGCCAAAGTATTGGAGTTTCAGCTCCAGCATCAGTCCCTCCAATGAACACCCAGGACTGATCTCCTTTAGGATGGACTGGTTGGATCTCCTTATAGTCCAAGGGACTCTAATGAGTCTTCTCCAACACCACAGTTCAAAAGCATCAATTCTTCTGCGCTCAGCTTTCTTTATAGTCCAACTCTCACATCCATACGTGACTACTAGAAAAACCATAACCTTGACTAGACGGACCTTTGTTGGCAAAGTAATGTCTTTGCTTTTCAATATGCTATCTAGGACAGGGTACATGTTATTTTATAAGGCACCCCATTCCATTTTGTATAGCCTTCTAACATTTTATTTTTTAGCTGCCTAGACAAACTTTCTGATTTTTATTTATTTATTTATTTATTTATTTATTTAATTTTAGTTTTTTATTTTTTAAATTTTAAAATCTTTAATTCTTACATGCATTCCCAAACATGAACCCCCCTCCCACCTCCCTCCCCATAACAACTTTCTGGGTCATCCCCATGCACCAGCCCCAAGCATGCTGCATCCTGCGTCAGACATAGACTGGTGATTCAATTCACATGATAGTATACATGTTAGAATGTCATTCTCCCAATTCATCCCACCCTCTCCCTCTCCCTCTGAGTCCAAAAGTCCATTATACACATCTGTGTCTCTTTCCCTGTCTTGCATACAGGGTCGTCATTGCCATCTTCCTAAATTCCATATATATGTGTTAGTATACTGTATTGGTGTTTTTCTTTCTGGCTTACTTCACTCTGTATAATCGGCTCCAGTTTCATCCATCTCAACAATTGATTTATGTTTGTGAAATGTCTCTTCAGATGCATTCTAGCAGAACTACTAATCATGGCCCTGACCCCACCCTAAATGGGATACCAAGAGGATCCATGGTAGACCCACGGTCATTCTCTTCCTTTAATTTGAATCTTGAGCAAAGTGACAAATGTCTGGCACTGTTTCATTTTCAGCAGTGGTACCCTGATCAGACTATTTTTGTCCCGAGACTATGTGAATTTCTGGCTTTCTCATTTTCTAGATGAACCTGCTCTGTTTTCTTTTTTCATTTCTGAAACTGATTCACCAGCTTCCTGTCAATCAACTGGGGAGACCATTAAAAATGAAGATTCCCAGGCCCCATCCCCTCAAGTATATAATTTAGTAATATGCGGTGAGAGTACAGGAAGTTAAATTTGTAACACACTCCAGGTGACATTGATGTGGTCAGACTATGTGCTGACTTTTGGGAAACACTGTTTAGATTGTATAACTCAAATTTTCACTCCTTTTTTTTTTACATTTTATTTTATATTAGAGTATAGTTGATTAACAATGTTGTATTAATTTTAGGCATACAGCAAGTGAGTCAGCTATACATATACATGTATCTATTCTTTTTAAAATTCTTTCCCCCGTTAAGTTGTTACTTAATTGTCAGAGTTGCCTGTGCTATAGGTCTTTGTTGCTTCAGTCAGTTCAGTCACTCAGTCATGTCCAACTCTTTGTGACCCCACAGAATGCAGCACACCAAGCTTCCCTGTCCATCACCAACTCCCAGAGCTAGGTCAAACTAATGTCCATTGAGTTGATGATGTCATCCAACCATCTCATCTTCTGTCATCCCCTTCTCCTCCTGCCTTCAAACTTTCCCAGCATCAGGGTCTTTTCCATTGAGTCAGTTCTTTGCATCAGGTGGCCAAAGCATTAGAGTTTCAGCTTCAGCATCAGTCTTTCCAATGAGTATTCAGGATCAATTTCCTTTAGGATGGACTGGCTTGATCTCTTTGCAGTACAAGGAACTCTCAAGAGTTTTCTCCAACACCACAGTTCAAAAGCATCAATTCTTCAGTGCTAAGCTTTCTTTATAGTCCAACTCTCACATCCATACATGACTACTGGAAAAACCATAGCTTTGACTAGATAGACCTTTGTCAGCAAAGTAATGTCTGCTTTTTAATATGCTATCTGGGATGGTCATAGCTTTTCTTCCAAGGAGCAAGCGTCTTAATTTCATGGCTGTAGTCACCATCTGCAATGATTTTGGAGACCCCCAAAATAAAATCTCTTACTGTTGCTCTCTTTGTTGCTTCTCCATTTTAAATATAGCACTGTGTACACGTCAATCCCAGAAAATATGCCAGCAAATTTGGAAAACTAAGCAATGGCCACAGGACTGGAAAAGGTCAGTTTTCATTCCAATCCCAAAGAAAGGCAATGCCAAAGAATGCTCAAACTACTGCACAATTGCACTCATCTCACACTCTAGTAAAGTAATGCTCAAAATTCTCCAAGCCAGGCTTCAGCAGTATATGAATCATGAACTTCCAGCTGTTGAAGCTGGTTTTAGAAAAGTCAGAGGAACCAGAGATCAAATTGGCAACATCTGCTGGATCATTGAAAAAGCAAGAGAGTTCCAGAGAAACATCTACTTCTGCTTTATTGACTATGCTAAAGCCTTTGACTGTGTGGACCACAATAAACTGTGGAAAATTCTGAAAGAGATGGGAATACCAGACCACCTGACCTGCCTCTTGAGAAATCTGTATGCAGGTCAGGAAGCAACAGTTAGAACTGGACATGAAACAACAGACTGTTTTCAAATAGGAAAAGGAGTACGTCAAGGCTGTATATTGTCACCCTGCTTATTTAACTTATATGCAGAGTACATCATGAGAAACACTGGTCTGGATGAAGCACAAGCTGGAATCAAGATTGCCTGGAGAAATATCAATTACCTCAGATATGCAGATGATACCACTCTTATGGCAGAAAGTGAAGAGGAACTAAAAAGCCTCTTGATGAAAGTGAAAGAGGAGAGTGAAAAGTTGGCCTAAAGCTCAACATTCAGAAAACTAAGATCATGGCATCTGGTCCCATCACTTCATGGCAGACAAATGGGGAAACAGTGGAAACTGCAAACTTTATTTTTTGGGCTCCAAAATCACTGCAGATGGTGACTGCAGCCATGAAATTAAAAGATGTTTACTCCTTGGAAGGAAAGTTATGACCAACCTAGATAACATATTGAAAAGCAGAGATATTACTTTGTCAGCAAAGGTCCATCTAGTCAAGGCTATGGTTTTTCCAGTAGTCATGTATGGATGTGAGAGTTGGACTGTGAAGAAAGCTGAGCATCAAAGAATTGATGCTTTTGAACTGTGGTGTTGGAGAAGACTCTTGAGAGTCCCTTGGACTGCAAGGAAATCCAACCAGTCCATCCTAAAGGAGATCAGTCCTGGGTGTTCATTGGAAGGAATGATGCTAAAGCTGAAACTCCAATACTTTGACCACCTGATGCAAAGAACTGACTCATTGAAAAAGACCCTGATGCTGGGAGGGATTGGGGGCAGGAGGAGAAGGGGACAACAGAGGATGAGATGGCTGGATGGCATCACCACCTCAATGGACATGGGTTTGAGTGAACTCCGGGAATTGGTGATGGACAGGGAGGCCTGGCGTGCCGCAATTCCTGGTGTCGCCAGGAGTCGGACAGGACTGAGCAACTGAGCTAACTGAACTAACACGTCAATCTCATACTCCCTAACTATTCCTCCCACTTCCCCCCGTGTAACCATAAGTTTGTTTTCTAAATCTGTGAGTCTGTTTCTGTTTTTTAAATATGCTCATTTGTATTTTTATTTTAGATTCCACATATAAGTGATATCATAGGATATTTCTATTTTAATGTCTGACATATCAGTTAGCATATATTTTCATTTTAATAGGAAATTTCTGAAAGTGGAAAAGACTTCCTGACCAACTCACTAAGTATATGAATCCCAGTTTTTTAAAATTCATTCAGTAATTCAACAAACAGACACTGAGCAATGTACTGTATCAGGTATCATGATGAGCATTGGGATATATAATATCATTAAGTTTACAGGAAACTTACTGTTTGTGGGCACTGAGGCACTGTAAAGGGAGCCAGGATAATATCTGGATTTCTAAATCCTACGTGCAGTGTATATCACCTAATCTTCAAAAGAAATGGACAACATTTGTTTCTGTATTTTTACCTGATTTATAATCCTTTAAAATGTTACTGTAGATTTTTAATTCTAGATATGTTCCTTCATGTATGTACAAAAATTCTAAGTGAAATCAGAAATCTCAACTCTAAATAATTAGTCTTAGACATAAAAATAAAATTAAATGTTATCCACTTTTTACCAGGTTTTATGAAACAAGATTTTCTTATTTTACTGTCCTACTGAAGTACCTCACAGTTACGTACACAATGTACAATTAAAAACAACTGTAGTTAAACAGGATATGAAAATGTTCAGAAGCTCCTTCTTTTAGCTAAAAACAAAAATAACTCTTATGTAAAATACTTGCTTTTAAATTAGGACCAGATTTCATATTATTTTGGATGATTCTAAATTTGCAGTCTCAAGTAAATTTTGAAAACTTATATTCCTTCTCAGAAACTTCTCCTGACCTCTAAAATTTCCCATCATAAGTATAAATAGTTTTAAAATATATAGCTTACAAAAAAGTGTGAACGTTGATGTAAAAATTTCATCATTCTTTGAAATGTATCCATTTTGATTTTGATTCCCACCACGATCCATATAAAGATACTTGAACAAACTAATTTTAACAGTTAGAAATTCTGCATTTATTTTTCTTTGAAATTCTATTTCCATATCACAATCCTATTTTCATAAATTCTTTCCATGTGAACGTCTTTTAGTGATCATTTTTTTCTTGAAAAGTAATTAAAAATTTGTAACCATGTGACCATGTTAAAATTTCCTCTGAATTGGATTTTTCATCACACTTTTTAGTATAAAGTTAACCCAAACAGCATAAATAAATGTTCCTTTAGGTAATAAACATAAAAATGAAATTTATTAGAAGTGTGTCCATTATTCAGATGGAAGGGTTATTTTTTGTTCAATAAATAAATATATGTGAGTGGATTCAAATTACATGTTAGGATAAGACATAAGATCTGAGAAATCGTATACCCATGAATAAGTAGATGAGAGTGGAGTTTTGTTTTAGCAATGTCACTCAAACGTTTGAACTCCAAGTTATATTCCAAAATCATATAGTTAACTATCATCAAAAATTATCTTTAATGATCTACCAGCTGTCATTTTAATTAGGTCTCCCTTCAGTTTTTTTAAAGGCAAAGAATTAAAACCAGTTTCAGATTTTATGATTCAGTTATTAGTCATTTAATTTCTGAACACTAACACTAATATTTTGAATTGTCCTATTGTTTTGAAATCCGGGGATTTTTGCACTCAGGATCAAAGTACCATTGTAAGATGGTAAAATGAATGATAGCTTCAACCTCTCTTTTTTGAAACAACTGGCATGAATATTCTCAGGCGATCAAATTTTGGAAAGAGTACATGTGAAGCATAGGATCTAGAAATTATTTCCTTAAAATTATTTTCCCCAAAGCACACATATCTCAATTTGAAATCTGATGGTCTAAGCATGTATCCTTTTAAAGATAGTTGCTGATTATTTAACATGATGTGAATGTAGATTTGTCTATGCTGGATCAAAGAGACCTTGGCTGGATTGTATATTCCAGAATAGCTACAAAAAGATCCCATCCCTCATATTCTTCTTAAGTTGTGACATTGACACCCCTGCCTTTGAAAAGTGGCAATCTATTTTCCCTTCTTTTGGATTTTAGGAGAATTGTGACTATGGGGGAATAATGCTGTGTGATTTCTGAGGTTGGGTCATAAAAAGTGATAAAGCTTCTGCCTGTCCACTCAGGTGTAGGGAGGCCAGAACACATGGAACGACTGTGAATAGGTATTTCAGCTGACAGCCTCATTTGAGGTCCCAGACAATGGGCCAGAATCAACTGCCACGTGTTTTGTGAGGAAGCCTTTGAAATTATTCTAGCTTCAGCCACCCTAGTCACCTGCATGTGACTGCGGGAGAGACACTGAGCAAGAACCCCAGAACTCAGAGAATCATAAAATTATCACCATTGCTTTAAGTCACTGTGTGTTAAGATAATTCATTATGCAGTAATACAAATCAGAACAGGACCCAATAGAATACCTTAGTAACCAAAATAAATTGACATCCACTCAACTCAGAATGTTTACTTTTACTTGATTTGGGCTAAAATTTATCTTTGCATGTTATGAAAATCACAAAGTACATTAGTAGTGCATAAAGATTGCAAGGAATATATTAAATGGGTAATGTTTAATTTCATTAAAGGAAATATAGCTTGATTTTCATGTGTTCCAATTTATTATTGATTAGAGTACTGCATATATATGAAATTACCCAAAATCCTTATAGTTTATTTTATTTACTCTTTAGAAATTTAATTATTATTCTCAAAGTAATACTTATCCTTAAATTTAAAAGCCAAATAGTACTACAAGTCTAAAAGCAAACAAATAAATATAAGCAAACCCCTTCTCATTTTCTTCAGGCAGACACTTTCAATTTCTTTTGGCTGTTTGATCTGGTATTTACCTGTCAATTTCTTATTCCGTACTTTATTGCTAGTTCTGTGTATTTTTGTTTTAAATTTTTGACAGTATCTGTTAGCTTGCTTCTATAAAGGTTTAGCATTATATCTTTTAGACTGCTTCTTCAACCCGAATTTCAACGCATGTACCTATTTTCCTCCTATTCTCCCACTATAGTCATTTCATGCTTTTCTGATACATTCATACTTACAGTTTAAATTTGCATTATATTATGATTACACTTCTTCTTGCCTTTTCCCAAGCTTTTTTTTAATGTCATTTGGTCTGTTACCTAGGTCACTATGACTATGTTAGACCCAAACTTTCTCACAGAACTATAAAACAGCTTTTAGTGAAACTCATGCCTCGCCCCCTCTTCCTGGAGCCCACTGCCCTCCTATACAAATCTAGATTCACTGCTCTCTAGGCCAGACATCCTAACTGACATTCTAGGCTATCACTGCTGGGAATTTCCTTTCTTTTCTTTCCTTTTACTTTATCCCTAAATTGAATTCCTTGTTTCTTGAGTTTTGTATTTTCTGGTTACTTGATCTATTTCTGTCTTTTTAATCTTTTAATTAATTAATTTTTTATTGAAGGATAATTGTTTTACAGAATTTTGTTGTTTTCTGTCAAACCTCAACATGAATTAGCCATAGTTATATATATATCAATAACCTCAGATATGTAGATGACACACCCTTATGGCAGAAAGTGAAGAAGAACTAAAAAGCCTCTTGATCAAAGTGAAAGAGGAGAGTGAAAAATTTGGCTTAAAGCTCAACATTCAGAAAACTAAGATCATGGCATCCAGTCCCATCACTTCATGGCAAATAGATGGGGAAACAGTGGAAAAAGTGGCTGACTTTATTTTCTTTGGGCTCTAAAATCACTGCAGTTGGTGATTGCAGCCATGAAATTAAAAGACGCTTACTCCTTGGAAGGAAAGTTATGACCAACCTAGACAGCATATTCGGAGAAGGTGATGGCACCCCACTCCAGTACTCTTGCCTAGAAAATCCCATAGACAGAGGAGCCTGGTAGGCTGCAGTCCATAGGGTCGCGAAGAGTCAGACAGGACTGAGTGACTTCACTTTCACTTTTCACTTTCATGCATTGGAGAAGGAAATGGCAACCCACTCCAGTGTTCTTGCCTGGAGAATCCCAGGGACGGGGGAGCCTGGTGGGCTGCCATCTATGGGGTCACACAGAGTCGGACATGACTGAAGTGACTTAGCAGCAGCAGCAGACAGCATATTAAAAAGCAGAGACATTACTTTGCCAACAAAGGTCCATCTAGTCAAGGCTATGGTTTTTCCAGTCGTCAAGTATGGATGTGAGAGTTGGACTATAAAGAAAGCTGAGTGCCAAAGAATTGATGGTTTTGAACTGTGGTGTTGGAGAATACTCTTGAGAATCCCTTGGACTGGAAGGAAATCCAACCAGTCTATCCTAAAGAAGATCAGTCCTGGGTGTTCATTGGGAGGACTGATGTTGAAGCAGAAACTCCAATACTTTGGCCACCTGATGCAAAGAGCTGACTTATTTGAAAAGACCCTGATACTCGGAAAGTTTGAGGGCAGGAGGAGAAGGGGACAACAGGGGATGAGATGGTTGGATGGCATCACCAACTCAATGGACATGAGTCTGGGTAAACTCCTAAACTCCAGGAGAAGGTGATGGACAGGGAGGCCTGGCATGCTGCGGTTCATGGGTTGCAAAGAGTTGGACACAACTGAGCAACTGAACTGAACTGATCCCCTCCCTTTTGAACCTCCCTCCCATCTCCCTCCCCATCCCACCATCTAGGTTGATACAGAGCCTCTGTTTGAATTTCCTGAGCCATACAGCAAATTCCTGTTGGCTGTCTGTTTTACATATGGTAATATGAGTTTCCATGTTACTCTTTCCATACATCTCAGCCTTTCCTCCCCTCTTCCCCATGTCTGTAAGTCTATTCTCCATGTCTGTTTCTCCATTGCTGCCCTGTAAATAAATTCTTCAGAACCATTTTTCTGGATTTCATATATATGTGTTAGAATACAACATTATCTTTCTCTTTCTGACTCACTTCACTCTGTATAATAGGTTCTAGGTTCATCCACCTCATCAGAACTAACTCAAATGCATTCCTTTTTATGGCTGAGTAATATTCCATTGTGAATATGTACCACAACTTCTTTCTCCATCTGGTGATGGGCATCTAGGGTGTTCCATGTTCTAGCTATTGTAAATAGTACTGCAGTGAACAATGGGATACATGTGTCTCTTTCAATTTTGATTTCCTCAGGTTATATGCCTAGGAGTGGGATTGCTGGGTCATATGGTGGTTTTATTCCTAGTTTTTTAAGGAATCTCAATATAATCTTCCATAGTTGCTTTATCAATTTACATTCCCACCAACAGTGCAAGAGCATTCCCTTTTCTCTACACCCTCTCCAGCACTTATTGTTTGTAGACTTTTTGATGATGGCCATTCTGACTGGTGTGAGGTGATATCTCATTGTGTTTTTGATTTGCATTTCTCTAATAATAAGTGATGTTGAGCATCTTTTCCTGTATTTGTTAGCCATCTGTATGTCTTTGGAGAAATGTATGTTTAGGTATTTTTCCCACTTTTTGATTGGATTGTTTGTTTTCCTGGTATTGAGTTTCATGAGCTGCTTGTATATTTTGGAAATTAATCCTTTGTTAGTTGTTTCATTAGCTATTATTTTCTACCACTCTGAGGTTTGCCTTTTCACCTTGCTTATAGTTTCCTTTGCTATGCAAAAGCTTTTAAGTTTTATCAGGTCCCACTTTTTAACTTGTTTTTATTTCCATTATTCTAGGAGGTGGGTCATAGAGGATCTTGCTTTGATTTATGTTGTTGAGTATCCTGCCTATGTTTTCCTCTTAAGAGTTTTATAGTTTCTGGTCTTACATTTAGGTCTTTAATCCATTTTGAGTTTATCTTTGTGTATGGTGTTAGGAAGTGTTCTAATTTCATTCTTTTACATGTAGCTCTCCAGTTTTCCCAGAACCATTTATTGAGGAGGCTGTCTTTGCCCCATTGTATATTTTTGCCTTCTTTGTCAAAAAATAAGGTACCCTAGGTGCATGGCTGTATTTATGGGCTTTCTATCTTGTTCTGTTGGTCTGTATTTCTGTTTTTGTGCCATTACCATACTGTCTTGATGACTGTAGCTTTGTAGTATAATCTGAAGTCAGGGAGGTTGATTCCTCTAGCTCCATACTTCTTTCTCAAGACTGCTTTGGCTATTTGGAGTCTTTTGTGTTTCCATATGAATTGTGATTTTTTTAAAATTCTAGTTCTGTGAAAAATGCCTTTGGTAATTTGGTGGGATCACATTGAATCTGTAGATTGTGTTTGGTAATATATTCATTTTCACAATATTGATTCTTCCTACCTAGGAACATGGACTATCTCTCCATCTGTTTACGTTGTCTTTGATTTCTTTTATCAGTGCCTTATACTTTTCTGTGTACAGTTCTCTTGTCTCCTTAGGTAAGTTTATTCCTAAATATTTTATTCTTTTTTGTTACAATGGTGAATGGGATTGATTCCCTAATTTCTCTTTCTGATTTTCATTGTTAGTATATAGAAATGTAAGTGATTTCTGTGTATTGATTTTGTATTCTGCAATTTTGCTAAATTCACTGATTAGCCCTAGTAATTTTCTGATACTATCTTTAGGGTTTTCTATGTACAGTGTCATATCATCTGTAAACAGTGAGAGCTTTACTTCTTCTTTCCCATCTGGATTCCTTTTATTTCTTTTTCTTTTCTGATTGCTGTAGCTAGGACTTGCAGAACTATGTTGAATAATAGTGGCAAATGTGTACACCCTTGTCTTGTTCCTGATCTTAGGGGGAATGCTTTCAGTTTTACACCATTGAGAATAATGTTTGCTATAGGCTTATCATATATGGCCTTTACTCTGTTGAGGTAGGTTCCTTCTATGCCCATTTTTGAAGAGTTTTAATCATATATGGGAGCAAAATTTTGTCAAAGGCTTTTTCTGCATCTATTGAGATGATCCTATGGTTTTATCTTTCAATTTGTTAATATAGTGTACCACATTGATTGCTTTACATATTTTGAAGAATCCTTGCACCTCTGGGATAAACCCAACTTGATCATAATATATGAGCTTTTGATGTGTTGTTGAATTCTGTTCAACAACAGAATTGTTGAGGATTTTGCATCTATGTTCATCAGTGATATTGGCCTGTAGTTTTCTTTTTTGGTGTTGTCTTTGTCTGATTTTGGTATCAGGGTGATGGTGGCCTCATAGAATGAGTTTGGAAGTGTTCCTTCCTCTGAATTTTTTTGTAAGAGTTTTAGAAGGGTAGGCATTAGCTCTTCTCTAAATGTTTGATAGAATTCTCCTGTGAAGTCATCTGGTCCTGGGCTTTTATTTTTGGGGAGATTTTTCATCACAACTTCAATTTCAGTGCTTGTAATTGGGTTGTTCATAATTTCTATTTCTTCCTGGTTCAGTCTTGGAAGATTAAACTTTTCTAAGAATCTGTCCATTTCTTCCAGGTTATCTATTTTATTGCCATATCAGTCAGTTCAGTTCAGTTGCTCAGTCATGTCCACCTCTTTGCGACCCCATGAATTGCAGCATGCCAGGCCTCCCTGTCCATCACCAACTCCTGGAGTCTACCCAAACTCATGTCCATAGAGTCAGTGATGCCATCCAGCCATCTCATCCTCTGTTGTCCCCTTCTCCTCCTGCCCCCAATCCCTCCCAGCATCAGGGTCCCTTCCAATGAATCAACTCTTCGCATGAGGTGGCCAAAGTATTGGAGTTTTAGCTTCAGCATCAATCCTTCCAGTGAACACCCAGGACTGACCTCCTTTAGAATGGACTTGTTGGATCTCCTTGCAGTCCAAGGGACTCTCAAGAGTCTTCTCCAACACCACAGTTCAAAAGCATCAATTTTTCGATGCTCAGGTTTCTTAATAGTCCAACTCTCACATCCATACATGACCACTGGAAAAACCATAGCCTTGACTAGACGGACCTTTGTTGACAAAGTAATATCTCTGCTTTTTAATATGCTATCTAGGTTGGTCATAACTTTCCTTCCAAGGAGTAAGTGTCTTTTAATTTCATGGCTGCAATCACCATCTGCAGTGATTTTGGAGCCCCCCCAAAATAAAGTCTGACACCATTTCCACTGTTTCCCCATCTATTTCCCATGAAGTGATGGGACCGGATGCCATGATCTTCATTTTCTGAATGTTGAGCTTTAAGCCAACTTTTCACTCTCCTCTTTCACTTTCATCAACAGGCTTTTTAGTTCCTCTTCACTTTCTGCCATAAGGGTGGTATCATCTGCATATCTGAGGTTACTGCTGTTTCTCCCCGCAATCTTTATTCCAGCTTGTGCTTCTTCCAGCCCAGCGTTTCTCATGATGTACTCTGCATATAAGTTAAATAAACAGGGTGACAATATACAGCCTTGATGCACTCCTTTTCCTATTTGAAACCAGTCTGTTGTTCCATGTCCAGTTCTAACTGTTGCTTCTTGACCTGCACATAGAATTCTCAAGAGGCAGGTCAGGTGGTCTGGTATTCCCATCTCTTTCAGAATTTTCCACAGTTTATCATGATCCACACAGTCAAAGGCTTTGGCATAGTCAATAAGGCAGAAATAGATGTTCTTCTGGAACTTTCTTGCCTTTTTAATGATCCAGTGGATGTTGGCAATTTGATCTCTGGTTCCTCTGCCTTTTCTAAAACCAGCTTGAACATCAGGGAGTTCATGGTTCACATGTATTGCTGAAGCCTGGCTTGGAGAATTTTGAGCATTACCTTATTAGCGTGTGAGATGAGTGCAATTGTGCAGTAGTTTGAGCGTTCTTTGGCATTGCCTTTCTTTGAGATTGGAATGAAAACTGATTTTTTTCCAGTCCTGCAGCCACTGCTGAGTTTTCCAAATTTGCTGGCATATTGAGTGCAGCACTTTCACAGCATCATCTCTCAGGATTTGAAATAGCTCAACTGGAATTCCATCACCTCCACTAGCTTTGTTCATAGTGATTTTTCCTAAGGCCCACTTGACTTCACATTCCAGGATGTCTGGCTCTAGGTGAGTGATCACACTACAGTGATTATCTTGGTTGTGAAGATCTCTTTTGTACAGTTCTTCTGTATATTTTTGCCACCTAGTCTTTCATAATAGTCTCTTATAATCCTTTGTATTTCAGCATTGCCTATTGTAACTTCTCCTTTTTCATTTCTAATTTTATTGGTTGATGAGTCTGGCTAAAGTTTTGTCAATTTTATCTTCTCAAAGAACCAGCCTTTACTTTTATTCATCTTTACTATTGTTTCTTTCATTTTTTTCCTGATATCTTTCCTTCCACGAATTTTGGGGTTTTTCTATTCTCCTTTTTCCAGTTTTTTAGGTGTAAAGTTAGGTTGTCTGTTTGATATTTTTCTTGTTTTTTTGAGGTAGGATTGTGTTACTATAAACTTTCCTCTTAGAACTACTTTTGCTGCATCCCATGTTTCGAGTTGTCATGTTTTCATTGTCATTTGTTTTTAGAAATTTTTGATTTCCCTTTTTATTTCCTCAGTAACCTGTTGGTTATTTATAAACATGTTGTTTAATCTCCATGTGTTTGTTTTTCTTATAGTTTTTTTCTTGTAACTGATATCTAGTCTCATAGCATTGTGGTCAGAGAAGATGCTTGATATGATTTCAATTTTCTTAAATTTACTGTGGTTTGATTTGTGACCCAAGACATGGTTTATCCTGGGGAATGTTCCATGTACACCTGAGAAAAATGTTTATTCTTCTGCATTTGGATGGAATCTCCTGAAGATATCAATGAGATCCATCTCATTTAATATATCATTTAAGACTTGTGTTTCGTTATTAATTTTCTGTTTTGATGACCTTTCCATTGGTGTGAGTAGGGTGTTAGAGTCTCCTATGGTTGTGTTTCTGTCAATTTCTCCTTTTGTGTCTGTCAGTGTTTGTCTTATGTATTGAGGTGCTCCTGTGTTGGATGTATAGATATTTACAATTGTTATGTCTTCCTCTTGGATTGATCCTTGATCATTATGTAGTGTCCTTCCTTATCTCCTGTAATATTCTTTATTTTAAGATCTATTTTGTCTGATATGAGGATGGCTACTCCAGCTTTTATTTTGCTTCCCATTTGCATGGAATATATTTTTCTATCCTCTCACTTTCAGTCTATATGTGTCTTTAGGTCTGAAGTGGGTTCTTGTAGACAGCATATATATAGGTCTTGTTTTTGTATCCATTCAGCCAGTCTGTGTCTTTTGGTTGGAGCATTTAATCTATTTACATTTAAAGTAATTATTGATATATATGTTCCTATTGCCATTTTCTTAATTGTTTGGGTTGATTTTGTAGATCTTTTTCCTTCTCTTGTATTTCTTGACTCTACAAGTCCCTTTAACATTTGTTGTAAAGCTAGTTTGGTGGTACTGAATTCTCTTAACTTTTGCTTGTCTGAAAAGCTTTTAACTTCTCCATCGATTTTGAATGAGGTCTTTGCTAGGTACAGTAATCTTGATTGTAGATTTTTCCCTTTTGGTCAGCAGTATCGCCTTGCTTCCATGGCTGCCTGGCTTTCTTCCACCAGCATTTCCCACCATGATCTCCACCCTCACATCCCCTCAATCCATCCCTCCAATGCCAACAGCAGTCCTCACCCTGGGATTACTCCACAGTCCCTAAACTCTAGCTTCCAGCCGCTGTACCTTCCAGGGGACCAGCATTCCTGTCTGGGGTATGTATGGCTGTGGCAAGGACTGTCTGATTCTCGTTCTATTTATGCTGCCGCAGATCAGCTGTTTCACTTTCAGCCTTAAATGTTTCTCAGATACTTGCTGCAATGTGAGCATCAGAGCCCTGCTTCAGTTCCCAAACCCACCAAGGGCAGATCCAGTCCTATTAACACTCCTGTTTTCCCCCCTAGTTCCTTCATCCTACTGAGTTTTGCATGGTTCTACATATTCTTTTCCACTGGTCAGGTACTTCTGTCTGCTCTCAGCTGATGTTTTGCATGCACTTCTGTGTCTGAAGGTGTATTCCTGATGTATCCGTCTAGAGAGATGTACTCCGCGTCCACCTACTCCTCTGCCATCTTGTTCTCTATTTCTTTGTCTTGATGAAGCACATTTTTTGGATTTTTTTTAAACTAAGACTGCATATAAGATAAAAATTTAAAGATATTGCATGCCAAGAGTGTTTTAATGCTATCTTTGCATTTGATTGAAGTATAGCTGAGAATAGAAGTTTAGGTTACAGATAGCTTTCCCTAAAAAATTTAAAAAACATTGCTTTGTTGATTTCTATTGATTTGTTATAATTTTAAGTCTGAAGCTACTTGAATTTCTGATTTTTAAAAATACATTCCTGACCCTTTTTGATGATTTGCTGTTTAAATCCTTTGCTTCACCTTTTTTAGCTCTGCTAATGAGATTTCTCTAGCCTTTCCATCTTACAAAATTGTGTTTTTGTCTCTTGTCTACTGTTCCCTCCTGTCTCATTCCTTCTTCAATATTATTTGTTCTTGTAATTTTATACATTGGTTTTTTAATTTACTCTTATTCTAGTGGTATTTTGGATTGAATGTATATATTTAATCCATCAAGTTTAGCCTTAATTCTATAACTTATTAACATTTTCACTTCAGAGATTTACTAATTCTGCCCTCTGTAAGTTATTTTTAAATTGTACAATTTTACATCATTTATCAAACATGCATATACCTATATATAAAAATTAACTGTATACATATGTATATATGGGAATTCCAGGTGCTAGTTACTGGAAAAGGAAATGGAAATCCACTCCAGTGTTCTTGCCTGGAGAATCCCAGGGACAATGGAGCCTGGGCTGCTGTCTATGGGGTCACACAGAGTCAGACACGACTGAAGCAACTTAGCAGCAGCAGCAGTGGTAAAAGAACCTGCCTGACAGCGTGGGAGATGTAAGAGATGTGGATTCAATCCCTGGTTCAGAAAGATCCCCTCGAGGAGGGCATGACAACCCACTCCAGTATTCTTGCCAGGAGAATCCCATGAATAGAGTAGTCTGGTGGTCTGTAGTCTGTTTGGCTTCAAAGAGGTGGACGACTGAAGTGACTTAGCATGCATGCATATATGTGTGCATGTGTGTGTATGTGTGTGTGTCTGTGTCTGTGTATATATCTTTGCTGTCTTCCTTTGAATCATTAGTGCTAAAAGAGATAAGAAGGTATATTATTAAGTTTTCATCTGGGAAAACTAGGGAAATATGTAAGGAACTGGTGATGAAATTGGAAAGACTGAAGAAGTAAAGAGGGGAAAGTGAGGTTACCTACCTATCACTTATCTGCTGGAGGGACAGTGGAGGAAATGGGGTTACCCAGAGCCCAAGAATTCCATGCTGAGGAGACTGTTGAGGTTCTACTGTTGCTTTGCTGCAGCCATAACTATCACTGCCCTTTGCAGGCAGCTAGGAGTCTATAAAGAAGACTGAGTGCCAAAGAATTGATGCTTTCAAATTTGTGATGCTGGAGAAGACTCTTGAGAGTCCCTTGGACAGCAAGTAGATCAAATCAGTCAATCCTAAAGGAAATCAACCCTGAATATTCATTGGAACGACTAATGCTGAAGCTGAAGCTCCAATATTTCAACCATCTGATGTGAAGACTGTGATGCTGGGAAAGATTGAAGGCGGAAGGAGAAGGGGATGACAGAGGATGAGATGGCTGGATGGCATCACTGACTCAATGGACATGAGTTTGAGTAAACTCCAAGAGTTGGCGATGGACAGGGAGTCCTGGCATGCTGCAATCCATGGGATTGCAAAGAGGCAGACATGACAGAGCAACTGAACTAAACTGAACTGAGTGAAGGACAAGGAAGCCTGGCATGCATAGTGTCCATAGGGTCACAGAGTCAGATACAACTTGGTGACTGAACTCAACAAGGTGTCCATATCCCCACTGATCTTGCAGAAACCTGGGAGCCACAGCCTCCTGCTTCAGAGGCTGCAGTTGCTGGAGCTGGAGCCAGAAGCATTATACTGCTGAGGTTGACAGGGCACCACCTCTGCCACTGCTGTGGAAATGTACTGCCTAAGCAGGACCCCAGCGCCTGCACATGCCCTGCCCTACTTGCTAATGCAGGGAAAAAAAATAAAACACAGATTTTTCTCTCCCTTTTGCCTTTCAGTCCCCCAACAGTGCCTTTCATTGGCAGAATCTCACTAGAAAGCATCTGGCAAGGAAGTCTGTGAGATATAGCATAAAGGCTCCCAGCCATCCTGTGATAGAGAGAAGCCTGGAAATAATGCTGAGAGCCAAATGATGGATAGCCAGCCCAAAGGGCTTAAAGGGAAACTCAGCAACTGACTTGTGAATATTATCATTTCTCTGAGTAGGCATATCTATCTGGCACATCCTCTCAGTGTGATATACATCTATAAATATATTGTATATACATATTTTTAATAGGGGCCTTTGAGAATAAAATCAGAATTGCTTGTAGCAAAGAGATTTGATAATTTTCCAACTGTGAAGAAAACTTTAATGATTATGATATTTCATTGATTATTTTGGCATTTTCAGAGTTTGTCTTGTATATTGCTATTTTTGCTGACATTTTAAAGAATTTGGAGCTCACATATAAATTTAATAGGTTCTTAAGTGAGACTTCTCCTGTTGTCTCAGATTTTCAGTTAAGGCCAAAAACTGAGAACAAGAGATGTTAAATTCCTCATAGTCTAAAGATTGCTGTGAAAACAGCCAAAATTAAGTTCAGAAATGATTCCCAGGGCCAGCTAAGATAGAGCAGGACTATTTCCAGCAGGCTACACCTTTTCCCCCACTTTTCTTCTACTTTGGATGCACCTGACTAGAAAAAACAACTAGCTATTCCCTGCTTCCCAACCCCGGCTTTAGCTTGTCTAGTAAAGTGAATATGATCTTTCAGGTGGATCTGGCTATTTTTGTTGCTAAAATTGAAGATGAGGAAATTTCCATTTGACTTGTCAACATGTAATTGTGAAAAATAGAAGCATGTCTGTTTCTCAGGTTCCTGTGGTCCTCTTTTCAGAGATATGAGGAGTTCAATTCTGCTCTCCAAATATTCACTCATGTTTTGAAAAGTCAAATGGAGGACACATTCATAATAGAATACAATATTATGCCTTCTAGGCAGAGCTATTCAGAATAAATGGATGAATGATATTAACATTTGATGTCAATATAATACTTGGATGCCATTTGGCAAGAGGAGTCATGAGTGTCTAAATCCTTCTCAGTCTTGGTCATTCTTCCCTGAAAGAATCCTCAGAGAAAGTGTGTGTACAGGATATACTGACCAGCAGAGCACAGTGACATCAATTTGTAACAACTTCTGTAACTTCACTCCTAAACTCAAAGCCGAGCAAGTGGGAACTAACCAGAACTCCATAAAAGTTCCTTCGTCTATATATACTGAAATGGCTTCAGTGGCAAGGAAGCAAAGATGGCTGAAAGTCTTGTTCTGACCATTTCTACAACAATGCCCAGTTTACCTTTGGATCTTCCTATCTCCTGCGGTAAGATAGTAAGATCCAAGTGTGCCAAGGTGCAAGACATAAGGACAGCTGAAGACAGAGTCTGTCCCAGTGTTTTAATGTGCCCTCTCTGGGCCCTCTTGGGTTGTCAGCAAGCCTACTGATTCAGTTGCTTTGCGGAACAGAAAGAGCAGATGAAGAGAAAAAGAAAGCAGGGAGAAAAGAGAAAGAGAGGAGCAGGCTTTCCTTTGAGGAGAACAGGTCCTAAGCTTAGCCTTACTTCATCAAGTAACAGGGTCCAGAAAGACAAAAATGGAGGGAAGAGTTAGCCATTGTTTTCTTTCTTTATTACCATCATAACATCTTAGGAGGAAGAGAACTGGCAGGGTAAGACTTCACACAGTGTGGAACCTTGACCTCAAAGGTCAAGTGTTGAGGTCAGTCTGGATTGACCTCGCAGAGGAACAGTCCTCTGTGATCCAGTTTAGAGACCAGAGTCTGATCATCCTGATCAACAATGGGTTTAGTGGGTTTGGGGCACAGGAGAAGTGAACAAGGCCTAGAATTCCTCAGAGAGGCCAACAAGACCATTTTGCTGATGCCAGCCTTTGAAATGGACACTGTGGATGATTCAAAAGTTCAAGGACTCCGGTCTTCATGCTTTAGTGAAGAGCAAGTCTTTATCAAACCTGCTGGGTAAAAATTTTACTGATGGCCCTGGAATTGCTTTATTTTCTCATCAGTTGAAACACTTTCTGTCTGTCTTATTCATTCTTTTTTTTGTTGAAAATATAAGGTTCCTTCTAGTCTTTATAGTGTGTCTTTTCAGATTTGGTCCCATGTTCTCAACTGGATAATGTGCTTATTGGGGGCAGGTACCTTGTCATTTATCTCTTTATATCCCACACAGCAGAGTTTTCTTTTTTAAAAAAATTTTTTGCCACTCCACATGGCATACAGGATCTTTGTTACCCAACCAGGGATCAGACCTGTGCTCTCCACAGCAGAAACATGAAGTCTTAACCACCAGACTGCCAGGGAAGTTCAAACAAAGTGTTTGGAATTGTGTAGGGACAAAGTAAATGTTTGGTGATGATGAAGTTGCCTAGTGTTTGCAGGACATTATTCAGGTTTCGTTAGGGCTTTACCAGCACTTTTTAAAAAATGAAAGCTATTTTCAAATCTCTATTTTGGTACTTTTTCTCAGTATTTCCCTTTCCCAAAAATTGATTTAGCATTTTCAATACAGCTTGATAGACTAAATTTATTTTTTGCCTTTGCGCTTATTCTTTTAGAAGAACATATATATAAAGAAAATATATTTGACAGAAGATATATGTGAGGAACTGCAGAGACAGAAGCCATGTCTCTAGAACTAAAGTGGCACCCAAGAGAAGAACAATAGAAGATTCCTGCTTTGGAGTGACTTAGGCAGGTTGTTGAAATAGGAAGCTGGAATCAGTCCGAGAAGGACAGGTTGAGTTGATTTTTCATTTTTGTTGTTCCCTTCCCCCGTGCTCTTTCTCAGATCAAAAGGATGATTCTAATGAGAAAATATAAATGGGAAAAATAATAAGAAGTGATCATTCTTTCTTGTGAGTCAATGTGCTAAGTTATGTATATCAGCTCGTTTAATCCACATGAACTACTCTATAAAGAAAGTAGTGTTATTGTCTGCAATTAATAAACTAGAAAATTGAGGCTTAGAAGATTTGAGCAAATTTGCTTAAATCTTACCACCAGTCATAGCAGAACTTTGAGGAAAACATACCCTAGTTTGGCCCATGACCTTGACAACTATGCTCCACTGTCTCCTGAAGACTAAGAGTCAAGATAATTGAAGGTTTACTTAGAATTTTGCACTGACACTTTCACTGAGGTTTACAAGTAACTAAGAAACACTTTAGTTTGAATTTTGAGATTGACATATTTTGCTTACTGTTCTGCATGATAGTCATTTTCTGCTGAAAAGAATGATTTACTTGTATAAAAGAATGACCTGTGATTGGCTTATTGTCAGAAACAAATGAAAAAAGTTATAATAAACATGACAGGTTATTTTGAAGGTGGTGAAAACCTGGAATCAGGTGCAGTATTACCTTTTTTGTATATGTATATAATTTCATTTACCTTGTCTGGAGCATCCATTTTTGTGTGTTTTTTGGAATAATAAATAGAGTTATTTTAACTGAGTGCTAATGTGGTGAGTGCCAGGTGAGAAATTCAATTGAAATGCTGTCACAAGATCCTTTTGTTTTCTTGACAAGAGGTGTCATGTTCTCTTGAATCCTGATACATGGAGTGTGAACTGATAAATAGTTTGGAGATGAAATTGTCAGTCACCATTATCACACTCAAGCAATTATCTTTTCTGGTGGCTTACACTGCCATGAAATGCAAGTTCTGGGGTGTGAAGCAAATAGAAGGAAAAAATATGAATGTGACCATAAATTGGAAGTGCTTAGGTTAGAAAAGTGATATTCCAAAGGGGCTTAAACATAGGGAGGAAGATTTACTGCTGCTTCTGAGACTGAGCAGAGGAAGGAAGCCAGGAAGAGGGAGAAGATCAGAGGTGGATCCAGCTGAAAGCTAAGGAAACTTAATCTTTAGTGTCACTTCCATGATGAAGATCATTCCAGTGAATGCTATTCATCCCAATAGCCTTATACTTTTGTAAAATTTGTGCAAGACATGTAACAGCAATCAGTTAAGTCTGCTGTCTTTTTCCACTCTGACTTCTCTTCCATTACATTTCTCCTTCTTTTGAGTGGTTTTGGAATGACCCTAGACATTGTTTGAGGCCTAAGGAAATGTGAGTGGAGAATATGTTTTGTTTTCATGTAATGAAATATATTATGTGATCCACATCATTACTTCCCATATATTTAAGTTACTGTTTCCTCACTCTGGCATAAGAATAGCTTCTAGAAATACTCCTGTTGCCCACTCTGCCAGTTTGATTGATGCTGCAATTCATAGGTGTGGGGCCAAAGTGATATGAATATGTTTAAGGTGCCTAGCATGTAAAGTGTGTGTGCAGTGGAACAAAACAAGGTTTAAGATAAAGGCAGCCAGAAGCCAGTCTATAGAAAAGATTTCTAATCATCAGATCTGTAAAACTGTAATTGGGGGATTTGGTTTCTATCAGTATTCTCAACTGTCAGAAATATAGTTAACAATACCATATATAAATTAATCAGATGTATTTTGCTTTTCTTCTGATGGAAATTGTGTGAAAGAGAACTTCTGTAGGGCAAATCTGTAATGGTTCTACAAATACTGATTATATCTGCAGTAACCATAGACAAAATAAACTAGAAGAGAGTGAATAAGTTATTTAATATTGTATAACAAACTTCCCAGAACTTTTTGCCTTAAAACAAAGATATTTGTTCTGTGGTTGGCATCTTAGCCTGGTCCTTTCTAAGATGGCTCATCTTACTATTTATGGTGTTTTCTGAGGGTGAACCTAAGTCTAAGATCTTACCTGTGTGGCCAATGCTTTTTCTTTTCCCTACAATACACTGCATCCTCTATAAAGCACCAAGATATGTTCAAATTTACAAAGTGAGCATAATCAAGGTCTCTTGAGGACTGGGCTCATAACTCAAAGAATTATTGACTGGAGATGTATGTCTTTTATTACTCAAATGTTATTGACTGGAGATGTACCAATACATTTTTAGAGAGTGATACAGTTAACATTCACAGTTAACATGTGAAATTGTTGAGCTTAATAAAAAAATGTCACAGTCCAGCCTAGGTTCAAGGAGTGGGAAAACAGATGCCATCTCACTGTAGGTATTGCTGCCAAGAATTAATGGTCACTTTTTTGTACTCCACCGTATAACATTTCCCAGTTTGACAAAAAATTTGTACATATATAGAACAATACTAAGCTGTAACTAAAATAAATGACTAAACTATTAATAATTAAAAAATTAACTCTACTGTGCTGAATTACCATTCTGTTCTCCCTTTATAAAATGATATTAGAGATTTATTGTCTCATCAAGAGGCAATCAAAAATGGGCATGAAGAGAAGGATCAGTGAAATGTGTCTTTGAGATCCAGTTGAATTCACATTTGGTTTATATGACCCAGATGAGATGTCAGTTCTGTTCTGGGAAGCTGATAAGGCCTTGGTTTGAATAAGTTAACATTGCTTAACAGTTGAAGAGATTTTGGGAAAGTTACCTATTCTTTCTTTGAGAAGCAGTTTTTCATCTGATTGAAATGATGATAGTCATTTCCTGCTGAAGAGAATGATTTACTTGTATAAAAGAATGACTTGTGATTGGCTTATTGTAAAAAACCAATTTTTTTTTTTAATGCAGTAAACCAAGTCGTTATTGTGAAGGTGGTGAAAACCTGGCATCAGGTGCAGTATGAGCTTCTTTACGTACGTATATATGTATATATATTTCATTTACCTTTTCTAGAGCTTTTTTTAATATTTTATGGATATTAAGTAATATTTTAAAGTATTTAATAGTTTTCTGATATATACTAGGCAGATAGAGATACATTTTTATTGAACTTGCTTGTGTCCCAGGTTCTGTTCCAGAAACTGGGGTTATAGTGGTGAATAAGACAAAATTCACAAAATTCCTACCTTTAAGAAAGTTCTATCTTAGTGAGATGCTTATTTCTAGTAAGAAACTGACTTACTTCTGAAGAGTGTATATTTTAGATCTCAGCACATTTTAGTTCCCTTTCTTAGCATGAAGACATGAATAAAAATATGAGGAAAAATACTTGGAGCCACAGTCTATGGAGATTTTGTACATTTCCTATTTAAAAGTGCACTTTAATTGATCAAAAGGAGTTTAAGGAGAGGAGTTTCTGGGAGTTCACATATAATGAACTTGGCCAAACTGTAAATGGAGGCTAAATTATTTAGGATTACTCTAATCCAGTTAGCTGGGCAAATTGGGTCTCTCTCTCTCACATTTAAAAGAAAGATCTTATCAAAAGCAAGTTGTTCTCTTGTTTCTTTAGTATTCTGGAGAATTAAAAGAAAATCTAATTTAGGAAAGCTTTTCTGTCTTAAAAAAAAAACTCAATACATTGAAAAGGCAACATTAAAAATGCATTCCCTATCTGAATCACAATTATATTGAAAATACCAAATATTGAGCTTGTACACATTTTCTTTTATCATTTACTCATTCTATAGTAGTAACATTACAATATGCATTAAGCTTATTGATTTATTTTTCTCTTAGAGATGAATAAATTATCCTTATGAAGTTGCCTGGGTGAGGAGGGGGAAAGCCTCAATTTTATATTGAAGTTACAATTTCAAGGGAGAGCTCATTTTAAATCTTGTCTGTCTTTTAACTTTGGCAATTAGTTTAGTGCTTGTGATTAAATAAATATAGTGCTTATGAAAACACTAGAAATACTAGGGAAGGAGATCAACCTCTTATTTTGTTTTTAATTTAGCTGTAAAGCCTATCAATCTTCAGAGGTTTTAAAAATTATATTTTCTTGGATTTTATAACAGGAATTAAAAGTGATGATGGGCCCATTGGCTTTGTCTACACATGTCTTGGAGGACATGGAATGTTAGCTTATTGACTGATAAGTGTTAAAAATACAGTGTATAATTAGAGAAACCCATTAACAAAAGGTGTGTTCTGCAGCTCCATGTAAATCAATGAAGTCAGAACACACCCTCTCACCATACACACAGAAAAACTCAAAATGGCTTAAAGATTTAAACACCATAAAACTCCTAGAAGAGATCATAGGAAAAACATTCTCTGACATAAATTGTACCAATGTTTTCTTAGATCAGTCTCCAAGGAAATAGAAATAAAAACAAAAATAACAAATAAACCTAATCACATTTACAACCTTTTGCACAGCAAAGGAAACCATAAAGAAAATAGACAAACAAACCAAAAATAAATAAATAAATAACAACTCATAGAATGGAATGAAATATTTGCAAGCCAACAAGGACTTAATTTCCAAAATATACATACAGCTGATGTAACTGACTCAACAATAACAACAACAAAAAAAACCCAATCAAAAAATAGGCAAAAGAACTAAACTTCATTCTTCAAATGAAAAGATGCTTGACATTGCTAGTTATTAGAGAAATGCAAATCAAAACTGCAATGAGTTAGCACTTCATACCAGTCAGAATGACCATCATTAAAAAGTCTACAAATAACAAATGCTGGAGAGATTGTGGAGCAAGGGGAACCCTCCCACAGTGTTGGTAAGAATGTATTAATAAATTGGTGCAGCCTTTGTGGAAAATAATACGAAGATTCCTCAGAAAACAAAAAAATAGAATCACCATATGATCCAGCAGTCCTACTCCTAGGCATAACTATGACTCAAAAAGATACATGCACCCCTGTATTCACTGCAGCACTATTCACAGTAGCCAAGACATGGAAACAACTTAAATATCCATCAACAGATGAATGGATAAATGAGATGTGGTATATACGTACTATGGAATACTGCTGTTGCTGCTAAGTTGCTTTAGTCATGTCTGACTCTGTGCGACCCCATAGATGGCAGCCCACCAGGCTCCCCCGTCCCTGGGATTCTCCAGGCAAGAACACTGGAGTGGGTTGCCATTTCCTTCTCCAATGCATGAAAGTGAAAAGTGAAAGTGAAGTCTCTCAGTCGTGTCTGATTCTTAGTAACCCCATGGACTGAAGCCTGCCAGGCTCCTCCATCAATGGGATTTTCCAGGCAAGAAGATTGGAGTGGGTTGCCATTACCTACTCAGCTATGAAAAATAATGAAATACCATTTGCAGCAACATGGATGCAAATAGAGATCATCATACTAAATGAAGTAACTCAGAAGGGGAAAGACCAAAACCATATGATATCACTTATGTATGGAATCTAAAATATGACACAAATGAATCTATGAAACAGAAACAGAATCACAGACGCAGAGAACAGATTGGTGGTTGCCAAGGGGGTAGGAGGTGGGGGGAAGGATGGAATGGGAGGTTGAGGTTAGCAGATATAAGCTTTTATATATTGAATGGATAAACAACAAGGTCCTACTGTATAACACAAAGAACTATATTCAATATCCTATGACAAACCATAATGGAGAAAATATATATATATATAAAAAGAATATGTATATGTGTATAATGGAATCACTTTGCTGTACAGCAGAAATTAACACAACAGCATATCAACTATACTTCAATAAAAATTTGATAAAAAAATAAAATCTCTATGGGGCAGGATTCGTATTAGTCTTAAAAAAGATGTCCCTCTAATAGTTATTTTTGCTTATTTTGCATATAGTCCAAACTGATTATGTAGTAGAATTGAATATGTGTTTTCATTTTAAAAGCATGTCTTTTTCTATCTTTCCTATCCAGAATATGGCTTAATGATTCAGCTAAACCATCCCCCAGATTCTCTTTTGTATTATTTTTCCTACTGTTTTCTTTAAGAAAAAGAGTTTTTCTCCCCTTACTATTATTAATTCATTAAGAGCTGGTTCTCTCTTTAATTTCACTCTGTTTTGAAGGACTATTTGAAAAGAAATAACTATATTTGTTTTCATTTCTGTAAACTGAGACTAAGTTCTCTTAAAATAGTAACTTCTACTATAAAATTGATCCATTCCCCACCCCCCCCCCCCCACCACCCGGTTGTTCAGTTGCCAAGTCGTGTCCAACTCTTTGTGACCCCATGGACTGCAGCATGCCAGGCTTCCCTGTCTTTCATTATCTCCTGGACTGCTCAGACTCATGTCCATTGAGTTGGTGATGCCATCCAAGTATTTCATCCTCTGTTACCCTCTACTGCTCCTGCCCTCAATCTTTCCCAGCCTCAGGGTCTTTTTCAATGAGTCAGCTCTTCGCATCAGGTGGCCAAAATATTGGAGTTTCACCTTCAGTGTCAGGCCTTCCTTTCCAGTGAATATTCAGGGTTGATTTCCTTTAGGATTGACTGGTTTGATTTCCTTGCTGTCCAAGGGACTCTCAAGAGTCTTCTCTAGCACCACAGTTCGAAAGCACCAATTCTTCAGTGCTCGGGCTTCTATATACTCCAGCTCTCACATCCATACATGGCTACTGGAAAAACCATAATAGCTTTGACTATACAGACCTTTGTTGGCACAGTGATGTCTCTGCTTTTTTAATATGCTGTCTAGGTTCATCATAGCTTTTCTTCCAAGGAGCAAGCACTTTTTAAAAATTTATGTATTTTTTAATTGAAGGATAATTGCTTTACAGAATTTTGTTGTTTTCTGTCAGACATCAACATAAATCAGCCATAGGTGTACAGATGTAATTTCATGGCTGCAGTCACTGTCTGTAGTGATTTTGAAGCCCAAGAAAATAAAATCTGTCACTGTTTCCACTTTTTCTCCATCTGTTTACTATGAAGTGATCGGACCAGATACCATAATTTTTTCCCTGTACCTTAAATCAAACACCTTTTTAGTATTTGATTGTGAGCATTACACTTAACAACATTATGAGCAGTGTTGTTCAACCTTTTTTGTGTTCACACCATTCTTTCTCCAAACTGTCCATTTTGTTCAAGCAAATAGTTTTAATGTTTGGATTTCAATCACCTCAAGTTAGATTGATCAATTCTGTCTTTTTAACCTTTTAGTCATTGTCAGCTCCTTTTTAAAAGACATGTTTTTCCCTATAATGCAAATATTGCCCAAACAGCACAGACCATTAAAAAATTTAGGATTTAAGATAAATTGAACTTTATGAAAATGAAAACCTTTGCTCGTTGAAAGACATCATTAGGAAGATGAAAACACAAATGACATGTATCCGACAAAAGACTCGTATCCAGAATACAGAAAGAGGTGTTACATCTCAACAGTAAGACAAACAACACAATTAAAAATGAGCAAAATATTCAACCAGATACCTTCACTGAAATGTATACAAATGGCATTGCTAGTCATAAGGATAATGCAAATTAAAGTCTTGATGAGATGCTACCACATAAAATGAAAATAGGCAGTAATACTAAGTGTTAGTGAGGAGGTGGAACAGCTTGAGCTCTTTTACGTCGCTGGTGGAAATACAAAGTGGTACAGCTGTTTTGGAAAACATTTTGGCAATTTCTTATAAAATTAAACATATACTTATAAAGCTGAGAAATTCTATTCCTAGTTAAATGTCCAAGAGAAAGAGAAATATATTCAAATTCTCTTAGTCACTTGATTCCATAATAGAAAAAAGAAAATGACCCAAGTGTCCTTTAGCTTCTGGATAGATAAATAAATTGTGCTATGTCCGTACAATGGAATCCTACTTAGAAGAAAGAACTGCCGATACATGCAATAACATGGAACCATCTTGAAAATATCACATAAGGTGAAAAAAGCCAGACACAAAAAATTTCATACTGTATGATCCCATTTATATGCAATTTTTAGAAAATGCACAACAGTAGCAATAGAAAGCAGACCAGTGATCAGGCTAGGATGGTAAGGGGATTTATTTCAAAAAGATATTAGAGACCTTTTGGGGAAATGAAGGTGTTCTATATCTTCAGTTTGGTGGTGGTTATACATATTTATACATTTGCCAAACTTCATTGAATTGTACTGTTGATTTTATCCATGTAAGTTATGCTTCAATAAAACTGTTCAAAAAATATTTATCATAAATAATTTGGAAAATACAGAAAACCATAAAAACAAATGAAAAATGTATTTCTCATTATGTAATATAGCTGCAATTAATATTTTAGTAAAATTTTACTTGAATAATTGAATATTGCAGAAAATGCAGAATCAAGGTTGTGCAACTCATTGAATTTCCACAAAGTGAATATACCCATGTAACTATGACTGAGCTAATGAAATAGAACATTAGTTAGCACTCCAGAAGTATGTCTCTTGCTCTCCACTGAGTAGTAACCCCTCTACTCAGTAACACCACAGCTTAAATTGTCTGTTTTTGAAATTTATGTGTATGGAGTTATTTACATTATATCTAGTTCTTTTAGCTCAAAATATCTTTGCAAAATTCATCCATGTTTCACATAGCTGTTGTTCACTCATTGCTATTATTTTATAGTTTTAAATTGTATGAAATGCCATAATTTATTTATCCATTATGCTGTATATTATTTTGAATTATTTCCAGAATTGAGTTATTAAGGATAGGGGTGCTATTAACATTCTTATATGTATTATTTGATGAACAGAATGTATATCTGTAGGGTATACATTGAATACCTAAAATAGGATTGCTGGTGATTTAGAATATGCATATGGATAAATTTAGTAGATCTTTAAAAATAGTTTACCAATTGACTAAACTCTCACCAGTGGTGTATGAACATACCAGTTGATCCACATATTGTTTTGATGTGTTTTTCACAGTTTTACAGAGCAATATCTCCTGTTTATTTTAAGAATTTGTGATTTTAATAAATTGGTCTCATATTATATACAGAGGCTTGAGTACTAATCTTTGAATTTCTTTTTACTTAGCATTATAACATGACTATCTCATTAAATATTTTTCAGAAATATGATTGTTAAAGCTGTCTGATGCTTTATTATAGGGTTTTTCCATCCCCTGAAGCTATTATCTGAACCTCAGAGAATATTGTTGTTCTATATGACAGTAATTGTCATATCCATGTCATAGGATTTTTATAATTGTGAAAAGTAATAATCTAAAGAGTGCTTTATATATCTAGCATATAACAGATGTTCAACTAAATAGTTCCTTCTCCCTTCCATCTTTCATCTTTCCTAATGGAGGAGAATAATTCAAATATAGTAGGTAGATCTTTAATTTCTTTCATTCTAGTATTATAGTTGGATTTATGCTTGTTTATCATTTGTGGAGGTGTTGTAAATGTATTGTGTTTTAATTTCAAATTCTAACTGTTACTGGTCTGTAGGAGAGCAATTGGTTTTTGTGTATTAAGCTTATATCCCTCAACCTTGCTATGACCACCATATATTAGTTCCAGGAGGCTTTTCTTGTCGTTGTTAATCCTTCGTAATTTTTTCTTTTAATATAGAAAACCATGTCATTTGTGAACAAAGACAATTTTACTTCTTCCTTCCCAGTCTGTATATCTTTTATTCCTTCTTCTCATCTTATTGTGCTGTCTGGGTCTTCAAGAACAACATTGATATGGATGTTAAGAAGGGGCATACTTATGTTTGTTCCAGTCTTAGTGAGGGAAATGTCTAGTTTCTCAACATTTTACAGGTATTCTTCATCAAGTTGTGGAAATTCTCCTTTATTCTTACTACGCTGAGAACTTTTATAATGAATTTGTATTGGATTATGTCAAATACTTTTGCTGCATTAATTGACATGATCGTATTTTTCTTTCTTCTGTAGCTTATTGATGTAATATGTTACATAAACTGGTTTTCATATGTTGACCCAACCTTTGCATACTTGGAAAAATTTTACTTGATTATGATTTATAATTTTTAAAAGTTATTGTTGGATTGGATTTCCTAGTATTTTGTCAATAATTTTTGTATCCCTGAAAGATACTGATCTATAATTTTCCTCTCTTGTAATGTCATTATTTGATTTTAGTATTTAGTGGTGGATTTGTAGAATGAGCTAAGAGATATTCCATCTGATTCTGTTTTTTTTGGAAGGGATTGAAGAGAATTGATATTATTCTTTCATTAAATGTTTGGTAGATTCACCAGTGAAACCATCTAGTCCTAGTAATTTCATTTTTGGAAGGATTAATTACTCTGTTTCCTCAAATGGATATAGATCAATCTATTCAGATTCTCTAATTCTTCTCATCTGAGTTTTGATAGTTTGTGTCCATCAAGGAATTAGTCCATTTCATCTAAGTTATCATATTTGTGGGCATAGAATTGCTCATGGTATTCTATTATCTTTTTAATCCCACTGCATGCCTCATTTCATTTCTGATATTAGTAATTTGTGTTCTGGACAGTGTGGGAAAAAATCCACATAACTGAGGGTTTTTAACTTCCCTCAGTTTCACAGTGGTGGCTTGCCCTGAGACCTCAGTTCTTTTATAAAACATTCAAGAAAAGTTGTTGATTTTTAATTTGTTCACCTTTGTTTCTTGCATGGATGGGAGTGACTTTCAAGCTATATTAGTTATAAATAAGTTAAAGCCTGTAACTTATTTTAGTTCCCTTTCAGTTTTAAGTGTTTCTTAGTATGGTTGCAAATCATATTGTCATCTATGTTATAACAATCTTGGGAATAATTATATACTTCTTTGACAAAGGCCAGTTGTGTTTGGCTCCTGACCCATCCAGATTTGTTACTGGAAAACAGAGTACTACTTTTCCCTTTCTTTCTTTCCTTAGTGTCTCTCCTTTTTCAGCAGTTGTGTTCATTTTCTCCCCCACAGAGACTCCTATTGAGGTAATAGACTATGTCCTACTGTGACAGTTAAGGTCCTGTGTGGCCACATAGCTGAACTGTGTTTCAAGATTTGAGAATCCCCATCTTAACATGATTGTCTTAGTATGTTGGGGCTGCTATAACAGAACACCATGGTTTGGGTGGTTTGTAAACAACAGAAACCTATTCCTCACATTTCTGCAGGCTGGGAAGTCTATCCAAGATCAAATTCCGACAGAGTCAATGTCTGGTGAGGGCCCACTTTCTAAGTCATAGATGGCTATTTCTCACTGTGTTCTCAGTTTGATGGAAGGGCCAAGGGAGCTCTCTGTGGTCTCTTTTATAAGGAGACTAACTCCATCATAACAGCTCTCCTCTCATGTCCGAATCACTTCCCAAAGCCTCATCTCCAAATACCAAAACTTTGGGGATTAAGGTTCAACATATTTGGGGGGACACAAACATGCAGTCTGTAGCATTCTGCCCTTGACCTCCCAGAATTCATGTTTTTCTAACATGAAAACTACTAATTATTATATCCTATCTGGTGCTACAGTCTGTGGGGTCATAAGAGTTGGACATGATTTAGCAACTAAACTACCAACCACCACCAAAATCTAAAATTCAAAGTTTCTTCTAAATATCATCTAAGATAGATATAGATGAAACTCAGGGTACAGCATATTCTGAGCTGTAAACCTGTAACATACTTTCAAAATACAATGATGGAGGCTTCCCTGGTGGCTCTGTGGTAAAAGAATCCATCTGTCAACAGGGAGACATGGGTTCAATCCCTGGTCCAGGAATATCCCACATGCTGCCAGGCAACTAAGCTACTGTGCCATAGCTTTTGAGCCTGTGCTCTAGAGCCCAGGAACAGCAACTACTGAGCCCACATGCTACAACTACTGAAGTCATTCCATGTGCCTAGACTCTGCTCCACAATAAGAGAAGCCACTGCAATGAGAAGCCCCCACATTGCAACTAGAGAGTAAGCCCTGCTCACAACTAGAGAAAAACCTGCACAGCAATGAAGACCCAGCACAGCCAAAAAGTAACTAATAATTGAAAAAATATATATATAGTGGTGCGACTTGCATAGAATAGACCTTTTTATTTTAAAAGGAAAGATATAAAAGAAGAAAGGGGTCCAAATAATCCAGACTGTAAGATGAACTCCACAAGAGTTCACTGCGCAGCAATGAAGACCCAGCACAGCCAAAAAGTAACTAATAATTAAAAAAAAAAATACAGTGGTGCGACTTGCATAGAATAGACCTTTTATTTTAAAAGGAAAGATATAAAAGAAGAAAGGGGTAACTGGCCGCAAATAATCCAGACTGTAAGATGAACTCCACAAGATCTTAGGGCTTGAGAATAATCCTCTTTGGCTCAGTGCACTGCCCTCCAGGGCTCTGTGTCTCATCTCCTAGACCCACTGTGAAGGGAGGGAAGAGAGAGGATCCTACCCCCACAGCTTTGCCAGGCAGGGTGCTATCTGCCCTGTTAAAAGGAGGGTGATGGTTCTTCCTTGTGAAACCAAAGAGGCAGCCTTGATGATCTCTGAATCACCTTCAGGGTCCTTCGTCCCTTGTCTTTAAGAATAGTTCATGTTCACAGCAGAATAGCTCCATGGTCTTGCCTTACAAAATCTAAGTCCAATGCTCTCCTTTATTCCTTCTTGTCTCATTCTCCTTCATTTCAAATTGGCAGTTTTCCAACTGGGATGGCTTATTAGCTATGGTTACTTGGCCACACACCTAGTATTCTCTTTCCAACATGGTCTCTCATTTTTTGCAATATAAAAAGGCTGAGAATTTTCCAAATCTTTAATTTCTAGCTCTTTTTTGGTTAATAAGTTCATCTTCAAACCATTTCTCTCTTTTCATATTTTACTGTAAGCAGTCAGAAGGAACAAAGCCACATCTTCAACACTTTGTTTCAAAATTTTTTTAGTTAAATACCCAATTTTATTGCTCTTAAGTTGTACCTTCCACAAAACCCTAGAACATGAACACAATTCAGCCAAGTTCTTTTGATACTTTATAACACGGATCACCTTATCTCCATGGTCCAATAACACATGCCACATTTCTCTCTGACTTCAGAATGGCCTTTATTGTTCACATTTCTATGAACATTTTGTTCATGGTGACTTCAGTTCAGTTCATTCACTCAGTCATGTCCGACTCTTTGCGACTCCATGAATCACACCACGCCAGGCCTCCCTGTCCAGCACCAACTCCCGGAATTCACTCAGACTCAACGTCCATAGAGTCAGTGATGCCATCCAGCCATCTCATCCTCTGTCATCCCCTTCTCCTCCTGCCCCCAATTCCTCCCAGTATCAGAGTCTTTTCCAATGAGTCAACTCTTCGCATGAGGTGGCCAAAGTACTGGAGTTTCAGCTTTAGCATCATTCCTTCCAAAGAAATCCCAGGACTGATCTCCTTCAGAATGCACTGGTTGGATCTCCTTGCAGTCCAAGGGACTCTCAAGAGTCTTCTCCAACACCACAGTTCAAAAGCATCAATTCTTTGGCGCTCAGCCTTCTTCACAGTCCAACTCTCACATCCATACATGACCACTGGAAAAACCATAGCCTTGACTAGATGGACCTTAGTCAGCAAAGTAATGTCTCTACTTTTGAATATGCTATCTAGGTTGGTCATAACTTTTCTTCCAAGGAGTAAGCATCTTTTAATTTCATGGCTGCAGTCACCATCTGCAGTGATTTTGGAGCCCCCCAAAATAAAGTCTGACACTGTTTCATGGTGACTTAGGAACTCACTAAGATTAAGGCTTACTCTACACCTCTCCTTTTTTCTTTCTGAGTTTGCATGATAATCACTATTAATGACCCATTCATGTAATGTAGGGTTTTTATAGTATATACCTCAAAACTCATCCAGCCTCTGCCCTTTATGCAGTTCCAAAGCCACCTCCACATTTTTAGGTATTTGATACAGTAGCACTCCCACTCTTTAGTGCCAATTTCTGTGGCAATTACTGCCCTCTGTAACCACACAGCTTGACCATCAAGACCAAGACTTGAGAATGCCTGTCTTTACTTATCTATTTGTTCTCAATTTAGTTCAGTCACTCAGTCGTGTCTGATTCTTTGCGACACTATGAACTGTAGCATGCCAGGCTTCCCTGTCCATCACCAACTCTCGGAGCTTGCTCTAACTCATGTCCATCAAGTCAGTGATGCCATCCAACCATCTCATACTGTGTTGCCCCCTTCTCCTCCTGCCTTCAATATTTCCCAGCATTAGGGTCTTTTCCAAGGGGACAGTTCTTTGCATCAGGTGGCCAAAGTTCTTTAATAGGATTATAAACTAGTAAGTAATTTTTCTGTTTGATTCAGGAAATTTCTAACTTCATCAGAAAAATTGTTATCTCACCTGGCCGAAGGGCTTACTTATGCAAGAGCATACTTAGGAAGACTTGCTTCAGAACTCTTGTCTCTCTGTGTCAATCAATCATGTTTCTTATTAATTAAGTTGCCCAATCATAATCAGTTTCTCACTTTGAAAGTCTTCTCTGTTAGAACCTAGACCCCAAAATTATGCATCTATATATCTCTTTCTTTATCTTCGCTTCTGACCTTCCCTTCTGAAAGCTATTAAGACTCGTAGAGTTATTTTGTCTCTTACAATAGTAGGTTTATTCAACTTAACTTTGCTCAATCTCTAAGTAATTCTCATGACCTTAGGTTTCTTGTAGTATTAGAGTTTCTATGGCAAGTATATTGATTAGACTCCTCTGTAATCCTTGAAACTGGATTCTCCTGAAAGATTAAATCAGAAGACAGGCAAACTTTGAGGGAAGGTTCATTGCCGGCTTCTTTCTGGCCAATTCCTTATTCTACTAATTCCCATCATAACAAACCATTAATTCTGACACATTCCTATGATTTGAGAATATCCATATCTCAGTGCTACAGGTGAGGAACTTGGGACTGAGGCTAACTGACTTGCTCAAGGTCACTGTGAACCAATAGCCTGGCTGAGATACAGTGCAAGTCTTGATTCTCAGGCAAGCCCATGCTCTGTGCACAGATATGCTCTGCCATCATTTTGCTCTGCCATCCATAAGATACTGACATCATTTCCTTCTTAGTTGGTGGAAGTCTACCCTATGTGCTAATATCATATCTGTAGTTCATACCTGAATTACTTTTCTGCTTGGCCAACTTTGCAGTATTATAGCATTTTCAGAGTATGACAAACACACTGTAAAATAATATGCATCTATATATTTAATTTCATAAGATATGGAAGTAAGAGTATTCTTAAAACATACTGAGTTTTACAATGTATAGCTTTGCAGTAATTGAACAAAATTCACATAGGTTTTGAAACTGAGATTTTCTTATAATCAAAATATACAAAGCTATCCATACACTGAAATCTTCAAAAGGAAAATGGGCAAACTAATGTTGCTTTGTAGCACCTAGATAGCAAATAAATCACAATGCTCATGCTCATGCTCAGTCGTGTCCAACTCTTTGTGACCCTATGGACTGTGATCCACCAGACTCCTCTGTCCATGGGATTCTCCAGGCAAGACTACTGGAGTGGGTTGCCATTTCCTTCTCCTGGAGATCTTCCCAACCCAGGAATCGAACCTGCATCTCCTGAGTCTCCTGCTTTGCAGGCAGATTCTTTACCATTTAGCCACATTGTACTATAAATACAGTGTTTATTATGTAAACTCCCTTGATATAGGCCAATTATAAGTTTCTGCCATCTCCATTATAGCAGTGTATCTTTAAAAATGTCATGAATTGAAATGGCTTGTCTTTCAATGAATTTCACTTTTTTATGCCTCCTTTCTTCATTTATTAGAATCATATTTACTATGAAGCTGTCTTCATGATGTGTTTCTTTGTAAGCCAAGTCTGATCAAATAGACTATTATTAAGATTTACTGAGGTCTTGATCATTCCCACTCACCTCAAAAAGCATGAAGAGGTAATGAATTTAATTTTAAAGAAGTTTCAGAAGCTTTGTGAGGGAGTAGAATGAGCTTTCAAGGAGCCAGAGCTGAGTTTATGTATCTAAAAAGAGAAGCTTCTAAGAATCCTGAGTAACTGCTCCCAGCAAAAAACAAGCACATGGTGTCCTCTTTACCTAGAACTTAATTAGGACGTGATTAGCTTTTTTGCAGAATTCCTGGAGTCTCAGAAACCTGACCCTTGGTATTTTAAAGTGGAATACCAGGGGACTTCCCTGTTAGTACAATGGATGAGAATCCATGCGCCAGTGCAGGGGACATAGGTTCCATCCCTGCTCTAGGAAGATTCCACATGCTGCAGAGCACCTTAGCCCATGAGCCACAACTACGGAAGCCTGTGTGCCTAGAGCCTGTGCTGTGCAATAGAAAAAGCCACTGCAATGAGAAGCCCATGCACCCCAGTGAAGAGGAGTCCCTGATATCTGCAATTATAGAAAGTCCATGCTCAGCAATAAAGATCCAGTGCAGCCAAAAATAAAGTAGATAAATAAAGTCAAGTAAAATTTTTGAAAAAAGGGGAGGGAGCACCAATTTTTTGGTAGTATCTTTGTTTAGCATTGTGTGAAAAACTTCTGTTTTGCAAGGTTTTTACCGCTTATTTAGGGAAGATAAAATTCTTGGACTGTATATATGTGAGTCAAGGATAATCTCTGGATGAAAGGATTTGGAAGGCAGCTGTAGGAATAGAGAACAGGAAAGAATTAGTCTTAAAAATAAATCTACAGGAAGGATAGCAATATTAGACACAAATAAGAAAAAATAAACAAAGCTAGGCACTTGTTGCCTTGTAGGGATATAAAGATGATGAATAAAGAGTTCGAGCCTGGATCCAGCTCAGTGGGGAATATGCTTATGTAAACAGGACACCATAAAAACAGCTAAGTGTGGAAACAAGATTCAGCTAAGCCAAGGGGAACTTCTTAGAGGAAATAATGTCTGAACGTGTATTTTAATAACACACCTCTGATAACTAAAACACACCTTAGCATGTGATTTAGTTTGCTAGGGCTGCCATAGCAAAACACCACAGTGCGGTTGGCTTAAATAATGTAAACTAATTTATGCACATTTCTGGAGACTAGAGGTCCAAGATCAAGAGTGTCAGCAGGATTGGTTTTCTTCTGAGGCTTATTTCCTTGATTTGCAGATGGCTGCCTACCTACTGTGTCCTCACATGGTCTTTAGATTTCCTTTTCTTACAAAGATACTACTCAGATTGAATTAGGGTCCACTCATAGGACCTCATGCAGAAGGCAATGGCAACCCACTTCAGTACTCTTGCCTGGAAAATCCTGTGGACAGAGGAGCCAGGTAGGCTGGAGTCCATGGGGTCGTGAAGTGTCGGACACGACTGAGTGACTTCACTTTCATTTTTCACTTTCATGCATTGGAGAAGGAAATGGCAACCCACTCCAGTATTCTTGCCTGGAGAATCCCAGGGATGGGAGAGCCTGGTGGGCTGCCGTCTATGGGGTCACACAGAGTTGGACACAACTGAAGTGACTTAGCAGCAGCAGCATAGGACCTCATTTAATTTAGTTACCTCTTTGAAGTCCCTATCTCAAAATATAGTCAGATTCTGAGGTACTGGGTTTAAGGTATCAAAATGTACAGCTGGATTTAGAAAAGGAAGAGGAACCAGAGATCAAATTGCCAACATCCACTGGATTATAGAAAAAACAAGAGAATTAAAAAAACAAACAAACAAACAACTTCTGCTTCATTGACTATGCTAAAGCCTTCGACTGTGTGGATCACAACAAGCTATGGAAAATTCTTAAAGAGATGGGAATACCAGACCACCTTACCTGCCTCTTGAGGAGCCTGTATGAAGGACAAGAAGCAGCAGTTAGAACTGGACATGAAACAATCGACTGATTCAAAGTTGAGAAAGAAGTACGTTTAGGCTGTGTATTGTCACCCTACTTGTTTAACTTATATGCAGTGTGCTGTGCTGTGCTTAGTCGCTCAGTTGTATTCAACTCTTTGCAACTCCATGGAGAGTACATCATGTGAAATGCTGGGCTGGATGAATCACAGGATGGAATCAAGATTGCCGGGAGAAATATCAACCTCAGATATGCAGATGATACCAGTTTAATGGCAGAAAGTCAAGAGGAACTAAAGAGCCTTTGACGAAGGTGAAAGAGGAGAGTAAAAAACTGGCTTGAAACTCAACATTCAAAAATCTAAGATTGTATCATCTGGCCCCATCAGTTCATGGCAAATAGATGGGGAAAAAGTGGAAGCAGTGACAGATTTTATTTTATTGGGTTCCAAAATCATTGCAGATGATGACCACAGCCATGAAATTTAAAAAAAACAAAAACAAAAAACACTTGCTCCTTGGAAGAAAAACTGTCATAAACCTAGACAGTATATTTTTTTTAAAAGGCAGAGACATCACTTTGCTGACAAGTTCCATATAGTAAAAGCTATGGTTTTTCCAGTAGTCATGCACGGATGTGAGAGAGGGACCAAGGCTGAGCATCTAAGAATTAGGTGCTTTCAAACTGTGGTGCTGGAGAAGACTCTTGAGGGTCCCTTGGACAACAAAGAAATCAAACCAGGAAATCCCAAAGGAAATCAACCCTGAATATCCATTGGAAGGACTGATGCTGAAGCTGAAACTCCAATATTTTGGCCACTTGATGCAAAGAGCTGACTCATTAGAAGAGACCCTGATGCTGGGAAAGACTGAGGGCAAGAGGAGAAGGGGTGACAGAGGATGAGATGTTTAGATAGCATCTCTGACTGAATGGACATGGGTTTGAGCAAACTCAGGGAGGCAGTGAAAGACAGCAAAGCCTGGGGTGCTGCAGTTCATGGAGTCACAAAGGATTGGACACGACTTAGCGACTGAACAACAACATGTGATTGCGGGGAGTACAACTCAATCTAGAGTAAAATGTTAGTTTTCCAAAAGGCAGCATAGGCTTTTCCTTTCCATATTATTTATTTACTTCTTCTTATCTGAGAAGTGATTAAGAGCATGAGCTCTGTAGCAGCCTGCTTAAATTCAGTCTTTGCTGTGCCACTTAGTGGATGTGTAACTGTAAGTCAGTTGGTTGATTTCTCTGTAGCATGCTCTCTTGCATGTGAAACGGAGGTTTTAATAACAACCTCATTGGATTTCTGTGAAGTTTAAATGCATAAATACATGTAATGTACTTAGTAGTGTCTGAAATGTAATAAACACTCAATAATTATAAAATATTGACCACTGAGCCACCTGCGAAGCCCATATAAAAGACAGCAATAATTCCCAGCAAGGAGAGATAAGAAAGCCTTCCTCAGTGATCAATGCAAAGAAATAGAGGAAAACAATAGAATGGGAAAAACTACAGATCTGTTCAAGAAAATTAGAGATACCAAGGGAACATTTCATGCAAAGATGGGCACAATAAAGGACAGAAATGGTATGGACCTAACAGAAGCAGAAGATATTAAGAAGAGGTGGCAAGAATACACAGAAGAACTATACAAAAAAGATCTTCATGACTCAGATAATCACGATGGTGTGATCACTCATCTAGAGCCAGACATCTTGGAATGTGAAGTCAAGTGGGCCTTAGAAAGCATCACTACGAACAAAGCTAGTGGAGGTGCTGGAATTCCAGCTGAGCTATCTCAAATCCTGAAAGACGATGCTGTGAAAGTGCTGCACTCAATATGCCAACAAATTTGGAAAACTCAGCAGTGGCCATAGGACTGGAAAAAATCAGTTTTCATTCCAATCCCAAAGAAAGGCAATGCCAAAGAGTGCTCAAACTACCACACAATTGTACTCATTTCACATGCTAGTAAAGAAATGCTCATAATTCTCCAAGCCAGGCCTCAACAGTATGTGAACCGTGAACTTCCAGATGTTCAAGCTAGATTTAGAAAAGGCAGAGGAACCAGAGATCCAATTGCCAACATCTGCTGGATCATCAAAAGAGCAAGAAAGTTCCAGAAAAATATCTGCTTCTGCTTTATTGACCATGCCAAATCTTTTGACTGTGTGTATCACAACAAACAGTGGAAAATACTTAAAGAGATGGGAATACCAGACCAGCTGACCTCCCTCCTGAGAAATCTGCATGCAGGTCAGGAAGCAACAGTAGAACTGGACATGGAACAACAGACTGGTTCCAAATTGGGAAAGGAGTACGTCAAGGCTGTATATTGTCACCCTGTTTACTTACCTTAAATGCAGAGTACATCATGAGAAATGCCAGGCTGGATGAAGCACAAGCTGGAATCAAGATTTCCAGGAGAAATATCAATAACCTCATATATGCAGATGACACTACACTTATGGCAGAAAGTGAAGAGGAACTAAACAGCCTATTGATGAAAGTGAAAGATGAGAGTGAAAAAGTTGGCTTAGAATTCAGCATTCAGAAAACTACAATCATGGCATCTGGTCCCATCAGTTCATGGCAAATAGAAGGGGAAGCAATGGAAACAGTGACAGACAATTTTGGGGGCTCCAAAATCACTGCAGATGGTGACTGCAGCCATGAAATTAAAAGACGCTTGCTCCTTGGAAGAAAATTTATGACCAACCTAGACAGTATATTAAAAAGCAGAGGCATTACTTTGCCTACAAAAATCCGTGTAGTCAAAGCTATGGTTTTTCCAGTAGTCATGTATGGATGTGAGAGTTGGACTATAAAGAAAGCTGAGTGCCAAAGAATTGATGCTTTTGAACTGTGGTGTTGGAGAAGACTCTTGAGAGTCCCTTGGACTGCAGGGAGATCCAACCAGTCCATCCTAAAGGAAATCAGTCCTGAATATTCACTGGAAGAACTGATGCTGAAGCTGAAACTCCAGTAGACTTGCCACCTGATGCAAAAACTGACTCATTTGAAAAGACCCTGTTGCTGGAAAAGATTGAATGTGGGAGGAGAAGGGGACAACAGAGGATGAGATGGTTGGATGGCATCACTGACTCAATGGACATGAGTTTGAGTAAACTCTGGGATTTGGTGATGGAAGGGAGGCCTGGAGTGCTATAGTTCATGAGGTTGCAAAGAGTTGGACACAACTGGGCAACTGAACTGAACTGAATAATTCCTGGGCATAAAACTGTACAATATGATACTTATACATACTAGTGCTCATAAATAAATATTTGTATTCTTTGGAGCTGTGTTTTTCATTATGTCTAATCAGAAAGAAATATGTGTAAGTTCAAGATGACTTATCCCCACTTCAATTTCTGTCACTTACTATTCACATATTCACACACAGCATAAATCTATCTGATCATCTGGGTTTCTAAAATAACTCCAGTGAGATTTCAGACACCTAATATTGTTAATAATAAAAGCTCCATGTGTCTTTTTCATTTATGAGGGTGTTAATTCCATACTTTAGTTTACTGTGCTAAATTCACCCTTCATCTAGTTTTTGGTATTTTTATTTTTTCCTTATAAAGTCATTACCATTATTTTCTCTTTTGTGTTCACAAACTCTGAGCAAGTAGGAAAATATTGTTAAAATCATGGTCACCACATATTGTGTTTTCTTAAACTTTCTACCTATAACTGACTTTCCAATGGTCAAATCCAGTTAACTCTTCTGGCATTCATCAACTATCCAAAGTGGTTTCTCTGTAGTACTTTGTTCTTTTTATTAACACTCATATAGCATGTGTTTTGTCCTTGGCCCTGCCCTAAGCACTTTTCTTATGTTAAATCATTTAGTCCTCACATCAGCTTTATAAAGTTGATACTCTAATCCCCTTGATGGATGAGGAAACTGAGGTACAAAGAGATTAAATTACTTGCCCTTCACATAGTGAGTAAGCAGTGGAGCCATCATGAGGTCTAGGTAGTCATGGTTGGATTTTCTTATTTTTTTTCTTTTCTTTCTTTCTTTTTCTTTTATTTTTTTATATGTTTATTTATTTTAATTGGAGGTTAATAACTTTACAATATTGTATTGGTTTTGCAATACATCAACATGAATCTGCCATAGGTATACACGTGTTCCCCATCCTGAACCCCCCTCCCTCCTCCCTCATTCTCTCCTCTTTTGGCTTAACGCATACTACTCATTTCCTATCTTTCTGGACACTTTTTAATTTCCTTTATTAGATCTTCCTCTTTCAATGGGATGGTTCCCTGAAGTTTCCCAGCATTCTATTCTTGTAATGTTGGTTTTACCCCTTGGAACTCTCTTTCACTCATTCTCAGAGCTCATCTATTCAGTTCAGTTCAGTTCAGTTCAGTCGCTCAGTCGTGTCCGACCTTTTGCGACCCCATGAATCGCAGCATGCAAGGCCTCCCTGTCCATCACCGACTCCTGGAGTTCACTCAGACTCATATCCATCGAGTCGTTGATACCATCCAGCCATCTCATCCTCTGTCATCCCTTTCTCTTCCTGCCCCTAATCCCTCCCAGCATCAGGGTCTTTTCCAATGAGTCAGCTCTTCACATGAGGTAGCCAAAGTACTGGAGTTTCGGCTTCAACATCAATCAGTCCTTCCAGTGAACACCCAGGACTGATCTCCTTTGGGATGGATGGGTTGGACCTCCTTGCAGTCCAAGGGACTCTCAAGAGTCTTCTGCAACACCACAGTTCAAAAGCGTCAATTCTTTGGCAACTCAGCTTTCTTCACAGTCCAACTCTCACATCCATACATGACTACTGGAAAAACCATAGCCTTGACAAGACGGACCTTTGCATAATCTAAAAATAGAGGTGGATGTTACATCTATACCTCCAGAGACATACCTCCAAGTTGAATGCATATTTCAACCACCAACAAGGCACCTCCAATTTGGAAGCTGAACTTTGTATTTGAACTTGAACTTTGAACAACCTTGAACTTTGCATTTGCCTCAATTTCCCCAAATTGTTCTTCAGTTACAATATCTACCTCTATTGGTGGACTCTAAACCTACCTCATTTCACATGTACTATCTTGCACCAAGTTCTCTTGATTTTAGCCTTACAGAGGGCTCTACTCTTGCCCCGATGTCTAATCTCACTATTATTGCATTAGTTTAGCAACTGTAGGTAGGTGTTACTTTTCTACAGTCTTAAAACTCACTAATAATTTGCAGTTGCTAAAAGTTATTTATTGAATATTGTACAATTAGCTCATGCTGGCATTCTCTGCAGCTTGAGATGTTTTAATTATTTCAATACTGTTATTCCTCTAATAGCCCCAGCCTGAGCCTGTTCTTGAGCTAGATTCCTGCCTTCTATTTGCTAAGAAAGAACCCAGTTCCTAGTTTGTCTTAGTAATGTTCTCCTTCAGGAAAAGGATTCTTTTAGGGTCAAGCCATTTTCAGAGTCTTGTAAAAAAAGATGAGCTTTTCTGCTTTCTCCCTTAGCTGTTACCAATGCACAAATAGAATGCAAAGAGATAAAAATATTTTAAGAAACACCTGGCATGCTTTTCTTTGGGCTCCTTCCCTGATTTACAAAATCTCTTTGGGGATGATATTAATTACAAGATATATTATCTCTCACCTAGACTTTTGCAACAACTTTCAAATTTGTTTATCTCTGTGTTCAGTCTAATTTATTCTCTATGTAATCAGTTCAGTTCAGTCAGTCGTGTCCAGCTCTTTGCGACCTCATGGACTGCAGCACCTCAGGGTTCCCTGTCACCAACTCCCAGAGCCTACTCAAACTCATGTTCATCACGTCAGTGATGCCATCTAACCATCTCATCCTATATATAATAATCTTTCTAAAATGGAAAAAAAATTAATTGGTCACTGGATAAAGTGAAAATTTTTTCAGAATGGCTTTGGATCTTTGACAAGTTAGTTGGATATGACCTCTCCAGCCTCATCTCTCTTTCCAGCCACATCCTCTAAATTCAAGTCACAGCAACTTCTGGCCTTTATGACTTTGCACAAGCTTTTCCCCTTTCTCTAGTGCCATTTTCTCTTTTCATATCCATCAAGAGCTGACCCTGACATGACCTCCGGATGCTCTTACCAAGTTTCTCTAACCACTTACCCATTATGTTACCCACAACAGCCCTGCTAGGCTAGGACTTTTGTGCCTGATTTTCATCTGGCTCCTGGCTACCAACCCTTCTTATAGTTGTCTTAGATCCAATCTTTTATTTATAAAATTTCATTTAGATTCTATGACTTGATTCTTATTAATTTTTAGATATGATTTTACTTCTGACTTTTTTCCCCACCTGAAGCAACTATCCCACAAGATGAAACCTTGACCCCCAGACTCAGTAATCTTTCAGGAAACTCTTTTAAATCCAATGACCTGTCCCAGATATCATGCAGTCTGTTAAAAATCTTTCCATTCTTCTCAGACAGAATTGATCACTTGGAACTTCCAGGGTCATCCTCTAATCATACCTCTATTATAATATTTATGTACTGCAGTTATATGTGTATTCATGCAAAGTCACTTCAGTTGTGTTTGACTCTTTACAACCCCATGGACTGTAGCCCCAGGCTCCTCTGTCCATGGGATTCTCCAGGCAAAAATACTGGAGTGGGTTGCCATGTCCTCCTCCAGGGGATCTTCCTGACCCAGGGATTGAACCTGAGTCTCTTATGTCTCCTGCATTGGCAGGTGGATTCTTTACCACTAGCACTACTTGGGAAGTCCCTTTGTGGTTACAACTACTGTAATACTTCAGACCATATTCTTGGGTGTGAAAAATATAACTTGGCATTTCTGTAATCCACTTCTGTTGAACCTTCTATTGGACCCTGTCAGTGTTGTTCCCAGAGAACCTCATATCCCTTGATCACTTCTGTTTGGCCTTCCCCACACATCAGTGTGCCTTCAGTTTCCTCAGCCTGCACCTGTAATTCTTCTGCAGAGAACTACCCTTCAGAAGGCTGGGACTGCTTCTCCCAGAAAAGCTCGGAGAGCTGGAGGTACCTAGGAATTACTTCCCTCCAGGGCGACTGTTAGCCAGTGATTGGATGGTGAGGGAGTCCCAGTCAAGGGACAAGAGGACTTTCTACCCCGAGGTGTAGGCTGTAGCCATTTCTGTGGGACTTTGACTCCTTCCTCCTCTATACTCTGCTTCCCCCTTTCCCTCATTGGTTTCTCTTAGGAATATTTCCTCAGTAATTCACTTGCACGGGACTCCCTGCCTCACAATTGACTCCTGGGAATCTTGACTTAAGACTCCTCTTAATCTTTCTTTTAAATCCATTTTGTTTGATTACAGAAAAAATTATCTAAATGAATTATGAATAAACGTCATCACTTCAGATTTCATCTCAACCAACTCAGAATTTTTATCAGATCTCTTTTCTTCATGAGTTCTGGTTGAGTAGTCATGCTGGTGGTGACTTTTTTTTTTTTTAAGTAAGATAATAAAGGATGGTGTCCAGCTGGACTCAGTTGTCAGAATCTATTAAAGTGATATATTATCTTGCTACTCAATTATCTGTTTCCACGTTTGCTATGGCTACAGTACAAGCTTTACAGTGCTAGGTCCCTGTCTTTTTAAAAAATTCTTATACTTAAAACAGAGACACTGTTGAGTGGAAATAATAACAATATGACACCTTTGTATACTGGACATTATCATCCTAGCCTTACAGGTAATGTAAACAAGACTCATAGATATTAAATAATTAAGGCAAATGAAGATAGTTGATTAATAGTAAAACCAGAGTGGGGCTTCCCTCATAGCTCAGCTGGTAAAGAATCCACCTGCAATGCAGGAGACCCTGGTTCAGTCCCTGGTTTGGGAAGATCCCCTGAAGAAGGGATAGGCTACTCACTCCAGTATTCTTGGGCTTCTCTGGTGGCTCAGTTGGTAAAGAATCCGCCTGCAATATGGGAGAGCTGGGTTCAATCCCTGAGTTGGGAAGATCACCTAGAGGAGGGCATGGTGACCAACTCCAGCATTCCTGCCTGGAGAATCCCTATGGACAGAGGTGCCTGGCGGGCTACAATCTATGGGGTCTCAAAGAGTCGGACATGACTAAGTGACTAAGCATAGCACAGAACCAGAGTATAGGTGTTCTGACTTAATATAAATTCTTCCGCATTACCCATGCCTGCCTTCCTCCTCACCAGGTCTCATAGCTGTTTCTCTATGCTTGAGGCTCAAGGGAAGTTCGTGCCTATGCTGATCTCAGCCACCAGAAAAGCAACTCTTTCTGTAGACCTGTTAGAGTGGACTAGAGTCATTCTAAAGGTTTTGTCACTACTGGAAATAAAACCCAGAATGTTCCTTCCTGGGCTTCCTTCTTAAATATGAATATTAATCAACTCCTTTCTTTCCTCCTTAGAGAACCTCTCTGCAGTTTGAAACTTCCATTGGAAACATGCCTGTAATAAGATTAGGCATCAGTTTTGATATCATTTTTATCTGCCTTCTGTGGGGGGAAGGGAAGAGGTCTTGCCACACTGGAGAAGTAGTGGGTCTTTAGGGAAGGTGTGTGTGTGTAGCTCGAATCAAAAAGAAGACCAAATAGTAAGGGAACTATCCTATGATGGCAATGGAAGAAATGTACTCCAGGAGCATTTGATGTAAGGACAATGCTTTTGAATGATTGATATTAGAGTGAGCAAGAAGTCTTAGCACTATACTCTTTCTTAATCCCATCAATTTTCACTCTCAGGAGCTCAGGGCCTTAGATCAGGTTGTATCTTGTAAGATTTAGAAGGCATCTCTGGTATCTTCAGAGGAGCAGAGATGGTATGACCTCTTGTTATGCATGTATGCAGGCTTCTGAGCCCTCCTGTTATAGCATCGTACCTTTGCTGAGTTGTGTGACTACAGAAACTGCGTGGAGAGATGCTGCTCACACATTCTGCTTAGCAGGAGGGAGGGACAGAGCAGTTTGAAAGATGTGATTTGGTTAATATGCTACACTTTGCCTCTCAGGCACTTGGGGGCACATCTTTTGTTATTCTGCTTATTTTTCCTGACAAGGGCATGATTTGGCAGTTTGTTAGGGAACAACATTACATTTAGTGGAAGAGCACTTTCCGTTTTAAAACTTTTAACTTGAATTAATGTCATGTAGAGTGTATTTGTTTTAACCTATTGACTCTCAGCACTTACACACCTTAGGAAGATCCATCCATATGTACAGAACCTGAAATCATTTGCAATTTTGTAATGTGTCTCACTGTAGCATTCTTAAATGCCATTATGAATTAAATACAGTAGTATCATCTTATATTCCATTTTGAGATCTTAAAGTTGACATTTGCTTTTTGCAAATAAATTTCATGCAAAAATTGGCATAGTACTCTCTCCAGCTTATACATTTATGGTATTTTCATCTTTTTCACTTAAAACCTTGAATAGGAATTTAGGGGCTTTTGTAATTCCTAGAGATATATTGGGAATGAAAAGATGTCTATATTAGGAAATATATTAAAAAGCTAAATAAAAATTTGTATGTTCAGGACTGCCTTCCAGTAAAAAGTTTAATAAAATTTGACCTCAGCTAAAAAGCTTCCTAATGTGTACGTCCCCTCCTTCTAGTATCCACTGTCCACAGGATGACCTTTTACCTTCTCTCCTTTACATATACCTCTGTGCCTCCAGGAGTATGGGTCTCTTCTGCATCAAAAGCCATGGTGACTGCTTCTGAAAGAGCTGAGGACTCCTTACCACTAGAGTCTAGGAGGGTCTGATAGCTAGGATATCCTTGTTTCCTCCTTAACAATGACAGCTCCTGAATGATCCTCAGCACCATGCTCCAGCTTCAGGACTTCAATTAGCTCTGAGGATGGTTTGTTGCCATTTAGTTGCTGACCAACTCTTTGTGACCCCTTGGATGGCAGTACTCCAGGCTTCCCCGTCCTTCACTGTATTCTTGAGTTTGCTCAAACTCATGTCCATTTAGTCAATGATGCCATATAACCATCTTATCCTGTGTCTTCCCCTTCTCCTTCTGACCTCAATCTTTACCAGCGGCAGGGTCTTTTCAAATGAGTCAGCTCTTCTCATCAGGTGGCCAAAGTATTGGAGTTTTCAGCTTTAGCCTCTGTCCTTCCAATGAATATTCAGGACTGATTTCCTCTAGGATTTCCACAATATTTATGGAATTAATGAATGAATACATGCTATGGAAATGAGAAATGCAAGATTATAAGGAGAATTGATATATTTGGAAAGAAACCTAAAATTCTTTGTTTCATCATCTTCCATGATGATTAATTTTGTTTAGAACTCTTATACAGACTAAAGGCCTGCTTTTATTTAGAGGTTACACACATACACAGACACACAATCACACAGGTGTTTAGCCAATGAAAAGCAAATTAAGATATTAAATATTTACCCAGTTTAGAGGAAAGAATTACATTTCAAAACCTTAGCTTTCTTTTTGAAGTTATTTCTGTATGCAAACACTGTATTTATTATCTTTCTGACTCTTTTTTAACCACTGAGATGTTCATTTATCTTGAAATTCTCTAAGTGAACTAAGCTATATGCACAAAGTCTTAGTTCTGGTCAAAATATTTGATTATATACACACAGTGTCAATCTGCAGTAAGATTTAACCAATTGGCAGGTCAGAGTCTATGTTTTTTAAGTATAGCAACAGCTTTCCATGGAATAGGAATGTTTGCTCTGTAAATTTTTGGAAAAAGCTTGACACTGTTTTTGAGGTAGCTTTATGTATAAGGCTTCTTGGTGACTCATATGGTAAAGAATCTACCTACAATGCAGGACACCTTGGTTTGATCCCTGGGTCAGAAAGATCCCCTGGAGAAGGAAATGACAATGCTATCCATATTTTTGCCTGGAGAATTCCATGGACAGAGGAGCCTGGTGGGCTATAGTCCATGGGGTCCAAAAGAGTCAGACAGACTGAGCGACTAATACTTTCACTTTTCACTTTCACTTATGCGTAAGACTATGATGCGAAGACAGTGGAGAAAGCTGTGTAAAAGCAGGATGTGGTGATTGTAGAATGTGGTGCCTTTTGTCTATTCCTGCCTGTCTACCTGTTAGTGGTGAAGCCAGACCTTGCTCCTAGTCTAGGTTAGAATCCGGTTATTCTCTGAATTAACCTTTAATTCCTGCCATTGCCATTAACAGAGAATTCTTTTGGAATTGTAAAGCTGTGAATTCCTTGGGAAAGGGGGACTATGAATTTGGAAATGTGAGCATGGACTTTTCTGGGGCCAGAACACCACGTTAATCAGGAGCACCCCGTGCTAGGATCAGGGGCCCAGAAGCCACTGAATGAGGAAAGTAGGAGGGCAGTTTACTAATGAATATTGCTGCCTGTTATTTGGCAAGGACCCCACATAGAAGGAAATGGCAACCCACTCCAGTATTCTTGCCTGGAGAATCCCATGGAGGGAGGAGCCTGGTAGGCTATAGTCCACGGGTTTGCAAAGAGTTGGATACGACTGAGCTACTTCACTTTCACTTTCGCATACATTATCCTAGTTAGCCTTCACAATTATCCTACTAGGCAGATGTTATTAACCCTGTTTTACAGAAAAGAAAATCTTAAATCTAAGAGATGAAATAACTTACTAATGTTTCCCAGTTAATAAATCATGAAGGCAAGATTTGAGCCCTGTTCTAAACGGCTCAAAATCTGTGCATTTTATGCTATACCATATCACTAGAAGCGAAAAAAATGGTGACACAGACAAACTTAGGCACCATTACTTTGTGTTATTAATGCTTGCCTAACACTATGTACTTTCAGATGGTAAAGAATCTGCCTGCTATGCAGGAGACCCAGGTTTGATCCCTGGGTTAAGGAGATCATTGGAGGAGGAAATGGTAACCCACTCCAGTACTTTTGTCTGGACAGTTCCATGGACAGAGGAGCCTAGCGGGCTACAGTCCATGGGGTTGCAAAGAGCTAGACATGACTGAGCAATTAACATACACATGTACTTTAATCAAGCTGAATATATGGAATAATAATGGAATATAATGTAAAATAAGGTGTATTTTTTATTTGATAAGAACAGCCTTACCTTTAGGACTCTGGAGGTCACTGGAGTGGAAGTGTGCAAATTTCATGAGGGCCTAAAGTGTTTTTTAGGAGAAAAAACCTTATAAGTCTCCAAACCAGCTTTCAGCACTCAAGTAGATATGCCAGTGTATTTATTACATAGGTAAAACAAGAGGGACCAAACCTGAAATACATAAGTAAACCCTGGAGGGATAACCCAGGGAGTCTTTTAGGACATCTCTCTGGTGGAAAGTTGGGTTCAGAGTTATGTTTATCTGAATATTAAAAGAAACATAGCCTAAAATGCACCCACAAGGTGTTAAGTAGGACATAACTACACAGTGCCATCACCTGGAATGGGCTGTGGAGTTCCTTTCTACTGTGTTATAGCTTTCCTTAAGAATATTATTTCCTCTCTAGTCTATGCTTGAGGGACATGTTAAAATCCTTTATCCCTAAATTCAGTCTGTTATAGCCAGTGCCACCTAAGTCCCTCAGGGACACCCTCCTCCTTTAGGCATTTCTCTTGAATAATTTAATTTTCTCTCTTACATGATTGGCGCTGGCCAGGGTTGGCAGTACCACTGGGGTGGCATGGTGAAATGATTATTCCTACTGACTAGCATGGTACTCCTTTGGCAGGATCATATGCAATTTTGGATGATTCTCACTTACATAGGACATAGGATGAACTCAGGTTTCTGGATACACATAACTGAACTCTGACCCTTGACTGTGTATATATGCTCATTTAGCTGCTCTTGCCTGTTTCTCCACTATAAAGAACCTGAATGTATCTATCATGTTATGAAGCAGGTGCTTTTGGAGAAAATTAATATGTGTTCTAATTGGCAAGCTGAGGAAGTAGTCTGAAAAAGGGGAAAATTCCAAAACATTAATCAGGGGAAAAATAAATAGACAACTTTTTGTGCCAGTAAGAAAAGTATAGCATCAACATGAGCATTAGACACCTCTGAGTGCTAAGCTTTAATAACAGGGAGGGACACAGTGTAATAATAGGCCCAGATCTTGATTACTTTTCCTAATGAGAGTGAAGCACAGCATGGAAAAGTGACAACTTGAGATAATTCAAAATGTCACATTAGCTTTGGGTTTCAATCTCTTCTATAACCAGTCTTCATAAAAACTGCTAATGAGTAGTAAATTAGACTGATTTGAGTTTTACTTCAATTTGCTTCTTGTGCAAATCTTTAGAGAAAGGGTGTAAGGCAGTGGGATGTCATAGATAGCATATTAGAGCAGAAGTCAAGCAACCTGAGTTAGAGGCTGCACTCTGCAGTTAACAATCTGTGAGGCTCTGGGCAAGGCAGGCAAAGAAATTAGCTGTTCATGAACATCTGTCGGGCGCCATGCATTGTGTTAGGTCCAAAGGAGACAGGTAAATAAGGCTGGTGCCATGTCCTCGAGCTGCTCACAGTCTGGTGGTAGAGAGATAATGCAGAAAGATAATATGTAGAAAGATAATCAGAATATCTTATGACAAGTCTTTCATAGAGTTATGGGCAATGAACTATGGGCATTCAGAATATAGCACTGTGATTAACAATGAGAAAATCAAGAAGGGTACATGTAAGTAATAATGAAAATAATTAATGCATTTTAGGAAGTACCAATACATTGAAAAGAGTAAAATGAAACAGATATTAACTTTAATCACATATTTTATTTAATCCAAAGTACTATTTCAACATATAGTAGATATAAAGTTGTTAATGAAGTAAGTTTACACCCTTTTTTAAACTCTTTTTTTACTAAGTCTTAGAAATTCAATGTGACATACAGTCACACAGCACATTTAAATTTGGACTAGCCACATTTCAAGTGCCTAGTGGCCACATGTGGCTAGTGGTTACCATCTTGAACACTGTAAGATTAGTCTGCATCTATGTCCGAAAAGCGGAGAAGGCAATGGCACCCCATTCCAGTACTCTTGCCTGGAAAATCCCGTGGATGGAGGAGCCTGGAAGGCTGCAGTCCATGGGGTCGCTGAGGGTCAGACACGACTGAGCGACTTCACTTCTACTTTTCACTTTCATGCATTGGAGAAGGAAATGGCGTCCCACTCCAGTGTTCTTGCCTGGAGAATCCCAGGGACAGGGGAGCCTGGTGGGCTGCTGTCTATGGGGTGACACAGTCGGACACGACTGAAGTGACTTAGCAGTAGCATGTCCAAAAAGACTTAAAGCATTTGTGCACCAGTCAATGAGGGATTCCTAGCTTAATATGAGGACAGGCAAAAAGGACGTAGGGGCTTTAATTCTCAATAGCAGTGGTTCTAATATATGGGTTCATAAACTGATTCTGGACTGAGTTCATAAGAATCTTCTAGGAAGCTTGCAAAAGGCAGATTACTGGATCTTTGAGGTTTCAAATAATTGGATTTCGGTAGAGCTTACAAATATGTATTTTATAAAAGAACTCTGATTATACCTAGGTGTGTGCAAGACTGGGAACTACTGACAATCCACTGAATAGGAGGCACCTGTGATGATCATAAAGGTCATTTAACTTTAGGTAGCATCAGCAGAAGAATGGTTCTCTGTGTGGATGAGCTGCAAGTTAAGTATTTCTTGAGAAGCTACATCTTTTCTCTCGGACTGGTGTGGTGTCTAGAGTGGTCCTCCCTCCCCATTAGTTCTGTCTACTTGTTCAGCTGAGAGTTGATGGTGTCTCTGCACCAAGCTTCAAGAAAGTGTGCTTATTTCATTTGCCCATTTGAGTCACACATTTTTGTCTGATGTCTTTCAAATGAGTTGTCCCAAACTTGGCTATGAGATCCTTCTTGTTGACACTAAAAAAAAAAAAAAAAGAAATCTTTCATGAACCCCTCTCCAGGTTTACCACATCAGAAACTTAGGGAGTGGGGCCTCAAATGGTTATTTTTACAAACTCCCCAGGGATCACTTGGTGTCAGAAAAGTACATCACTTGGTGTTATAGTGACCTAAAGAGTCTTTGGGAATGTATAACTAAGATTACTACTCTCATTGCTAGATTTTAGAGCTATTTTGCCACCATATAGAGTGTGGTATAATGGCCTTAGGCAGTCCTTGTTTGGTATTTGGCTCTAGCTTACTAACTGTGTGATCTTGTTATTTACCATATTTGACTCTTTGTTTCCTTATGAGTAAAATGGGAATAATAATCAATTAATAAGGCTATTGTTAGTGCCCTGGGTCTCACTTCTTTGTTCTCTTTATGTTTGATCATTCTGTGATCTCATTTGGTCTGATGACTTGATGAGCTTTTAAGCTGATAACTTTCCAACTAACTTGCCCTCTTTCTTTAACCTGGACCATCTGTGACTAACTGCTTTAAGCATATTTTTACTTGAGTATATGATTAGTTTCTCAAAATAATAACATGCCTAAAGCATCACTCCCTAATCAGTGTCCAAAATCAGTTTCAACTGTAATTTGACTCATCTTGCTGCTGCTGCTGCTGCAAAGTCGCTTCAGTCGTGTCCGACTCTGTGCGACCCCGTAGACGGCAGCCCACCAGGCTCCCCCATCCCTGGGATTCTCCAGACAACAGCACTGGAGTGGGTTGCCATTTCCTTCTCCAATGCATGAAAGTGAAAAGTGAAAGTGAAGTCACTCAGTCGTGTCTGACTCTTAGTGATCCCATGGACTGCAGCCTACCAGGCTCCTCTGTCCATGGGATTTTCCAGGCAAGAGTACTGGAATGGGTTGCCATTGCCTTCTCTGCTGACTCATCTTAGTAAATGGCAATGCCAAACTTCCAGTTGCATAGGTCAAAAACCTTGGACTCATCCTTGATTCTTTTCTTTCACATTAGCAAATCTTGTCATCTCTGCTTTTAAAATTATACAAAATTTGATAACTTTTCATCAAGTCTACCATTACCATTCTGGTTATTTCTTGTCTTGATTATTTCAATAAGATAAACTATTTTCCTTTTTTGTTTCCTTCCTTTTTCCATTGTTTGTTCTCAACAGTGCAGCCAGAGCTACTTACTATTTTTTACCCAAGGATACCAGAGATTTTTAAAAAAAGTTAGGAACCTGATCAATTTTGTGAGACTTTCATGAGAAACAGGACACCGGTCCAGCAAATATTTTGAGGGGGGCTCTTTGGCTGAGATATTGGGTCCTTATTCCCATAAAACTTGCTAACATAGATTTGTAATTTGATTGTTCTTTCTTCTGGAAAGTGGGTATCTATGGAATTTATTACCTGTTTTTCCATTTCTAGGGATTTTCCTAACCACTGTCCACATGACTATAGCAGGAATTACTGTGTTGATTAAGTGTGGCCATATTCCCTTAAAATGTGGTTGAGCAAGTAGTGAGCATCTATACCACAATCAGTGAGTTTATTTCAATAGAATTTGGACTCAGGACTGAGACATGAGCTTGAATCTCCATAAGTACATGTACTGGGTTGAATTGTGCCCTCCTCAAATATATGTTCAAGTCCTAACCCCTTCCCAACCCCAGATATCCCTGATAACCCTGGGGAGTGACTTTATTTGGAAATAGGGTCTTTGCAGATGTAACCCAAGTTAAAATGGGGTCTGAGGAGCAAAGGCAAGTTTACAAGAAAGAATGATACTGGTAAGTTGAGAGAAGCCAGAGAATAAATCCTAATAGCATTTGAAGTTCTTTTTCCAATTTTGCTTGAGCCCATACTGAGCACCAACAGTATTTCATTTACATTTCCAGGTCAGTTTTAGTTAGTTTCTGTTACTTGCAACCACAATAATACTAGTCAATTCATTCTTCCTCCAGAGGCCCTTCTTTTGTGGATCAGCTTTTCCTTCTGGACTTCATGTATTTAGAAACATAACTCTTCCCTTACTCTTTTAATTGTTGTTATTGTTCAGTCACTTAAGTTTTTTCTGACTCTTTGAAGCATGTCCTGCAGCAGGCCAGGTTTCCCTGTCCTTCACTATTTCCCAGTTTGTTCATGTCCATTGAGTCAGTGATGCTCTCTAACGATCTCATCCTCTGCTGCCCCCTTCCCCTTTTGCCTTCCATTTTTCCTAGCATCAGGGTCTTTTCTAATGAGTCAGTTCTTCGCATCAGATGGCCAGAGTATTGAAGCTTCAGCTTTAGCATCAGTCCTTCCAAAGAATATTTGGGGTTGATTTCCTTTAGGATTGACTAGTTTGATCTCTTTGTTTCAACTAGCAATAGTTTAAAGCATCACTGATTTATCTCTTGGGACTCAAGGCAAACAGTTTGTTTTTTTACTTGAATGCTATGGATTTGGAAATGACTCCCACAGAAAGATAAACTATAATAATGAAAAAAATCTATCATTAGATAAATTTTCCTTGTTTCATGACTTCTGTAGAGACCATTACACTGGAGGGCTTTCCGAACTTCATTTTTGAAAACCTGCTGAATATAAAGTACTGTTCTAGGTGCTGGAGGAATACAAAGATGAATGAGACATTGTTACTTTCCTCAAAGAGTTTAGAGATTAGTAAAGGATGAGACCTGAAAACAATACAGTAAAAGCTAGGATGGGACAAAGCAAGTGCTATGATAGAAGTGGGATCAATAGGTTCAGAAGAGAGTGTGTTTATTTCTAACTGGGGTTATCAGTGAAGGATGAATGATGTGAAGAATTTTGAAACATGGAGATAGATGATCCCTCACTGTTAGAAAAGCTAGGTTAAATGTCCCTGTTAAATACTCTCGCAGCTTCCTGTTCATCTTCTTATTCAGTGTGCATTTTCACCACTGCACTGCAAGTTCTGTAAGAGCAGTGATCACATTGGTCATGGTCAGCATTACATCTTCAGAGCTTACCATTATGCTTAGTACATAGCAGTTGTCAAAATATGCTTTTTGCATGAGTGAATGAACTAGGAAAGAATGTCATGCCACATGGAGAATGGAGCAGGAGGGTGATTCTCTCTTTGTGTGGTTTTAAGGACGTCAGTGAGAACAGCTCATGTAGTTTTACTCTGGTATTAATGTGACTAGTTACACCTCATATGTTTTTTCCTTTCTATTTCAACCAGCAGATTCTATCGGCTCTATTTAAGTCACTGAAAAAATAATTTGTCTGATTGGTCCATCTTTTCCAGTTGGGCCATAAATGTCAGTGGCCAGTTGTATACTGGCTATCTTAGGGTCATTTTTTTCTACCAATAGGTCAGTCATCCATAACTGGAAAAAAGTTCTGTAGTTCAAAACATGAATGTCTAAAGAGTTTGACCTAGTTGTGGAATAATTTAACTTAGAAGAAGATTTGGATTTAGCAGGCAATGACTGATCTACCTAGAATATTCCTCCCCTACAATAGCCTAATATGTACCATGAAAAATTGTCTTCCCCACGTTTATCACAGAGACAAGAGCTTGGTAGACAATGTTAAGTAAGGTAGGAGATGATCTGATTAGAATAGATGGAAACACATATTCAAAGAGCAAAGTGACCAGCATAGAAATACGGCTTTCGATCCAGGTGTCCCAGCGTTCCTGTGCACGTGAACATGCTCCGTCTGTTACGTCGTGTCTGACTCTTTGCAACCCCATGGACTGTAGCCCGCCAGGCTTCTCTGTCCATTAGATTCTTCATGCGAGAATACTGGTGTGGGTAACCATTCGCTTCTCCAGGGTATCTCCCCAATCAGGGATTGAACCTGCAACTTCTGCACTCACAGGCGGATTCTTTACCAATAAGCCACTAGGAAAGAACCCCAGTGTTTCTACATATAAGAGATAGCTCCTTATTTTCCCCATCCTCTGTTTTCTCTGCCTGCTTCTAACTTTCTCCAGAAAGAAGGAAAGAAATCTACAGAATTTGTCTTTCAGTTCAGTTGCTCAGCAATGTCTGACTCTTTGCAACCTATGGACTGCAGCACACTAGGCTTCCCTGTCCATCACCAACTCCCAGAGCTTTCTCAAACTCATGTCCTCAAGTCAGTGATGCTATCCAACCATCTTATCCTCTGTCAGCCTCTTCTCCTCCTGCCTTCAATCTTTCCCAGCATCAGGGTCTTTTCCAAGGAGTCAGTTCTTCGCATTAGGTGGCCAAAGTATTGGAGTTTCAGCTTTAGCATCAGTCCTTCCAATGAATGTTTAGGACCAGTTTCCTTTAGGATTGACTGATTTGATCTCCTTGCAGTCCAAGGGACTCTCAAGAGTCTTCTCCAACACCACAGTTAAGAAAGCTGTGGTTACATACACACAATGGAGTATTACTCAGCCGTTAAAAAGAATTCATTTGAATCAGTTCTGATGAGATGGATGAAACTGGAGCCGATTATACAGAGTGAAGTAAGCCAGAAAGAAAAACACCAATACAGTATACTAACACATATATATGGAATTTAGGAAGATGGCAATGACGACCCTGTATGCAAGACAGGGAAAGAGACACAGATGTGTATAACGGACTTTTGGACTCAGAGGGAGAGGGAGAGGGTGGGATGATTTGGGAGAATGACATTCTAACATGTATACTATCATGTAAGAATTGAATCGCCAGTCTATGTCTGACGCAGGATGCAGCATGCTTGGGGCTGGTGCATGGGGATGACCCAGAGAGATGTTATGGGGAGGGAGGTGGGAGGGGGGTTCATGTTTGGGAACGCATGTAAGAATTAAAAAAAAAACAAACAAAAGCTTCCATTCATTAATGGCATTGTCTTAATTTTGAATAAGATTTTCAACTAAGTACAGAATTTATACATTATTATATATTTATGTTTTCTTTTCCTAACTGAGTTGTGGTTTCTAACCCATTCTCTTCTCCCTTGGAAGGTGGATTGGGCAAAAGAAATAAATGAAATTCACATCCATATGATTAATGCAGTTGTGGAGGTGAAGAAATTCAGACCTGGTGATTCTAGATTTTTTCCTAAGTTTAAGTGAGGGAGTCAGAGAACACAACAAAACACCACTACTAACAAAAAGGAATCCCTTCATATTGTGCAATATGACTGGGTGTATATGCATATGGCTGTTGGAGATACTGTTGGCAGCTAAGATGAAGTGAAGGAGGCAGGAAATTTGAGTGACTGGCTGGCATGAGTATTTGAGATGTACTTGGCATCCATTTAACTATGTTTCTGCCTCCTAGTTCTTAACTTGATTCAGTAATTTTAATAAATCACTTTGTAGGCCTAAAGTTAATAAGGAAATCCCACTGCTTAGCTTTGCCTTGAGGCAGCATAGGCACATTTTGTAGTGTTGTATTTGGCTGAAATTCATCTCTCTGTTTGACTATATTCAAAGATGGTTTCTTGCTATTCATTACAATGTGTATGGACTCAGGTTGAGAGAAATGACCAACAATCTGAAGCATCTCTACCTTCATAGACCAGGGCTATAAAGACAAAGCTGAGCAGTAAACTTGACTTAGGCCTCCTCCCTGGTGGCTCAGAGGTTAAAGCGTCTGCCTCCAATGCGGGAGACCCAGGTTCGATTCCTGGGTCGGGAAGATTCCCTGGAGAAGGAAATGGTAACCCACTCCAGTATTCTTGCCTGGAGGATCCCATGGATGGAGAAGCCTGATAGGCTTCAGTCCATGGGGTCCCAAAGAGTCGGACATGACTGAGCGACTTCACTCACTCAACCTTTCCTAAGCAACAGGTAGTGATGGCAGTAACAGGCCAGCATTAAAAAGACTTTTTTTCAAGATAAGTTACCCTACAACTAGAAGCACCTCACAAGAACAACATTACTAATTATTCCAATGATTGAAAGGGCTAAATTTTAATTGTGACTTTCCTCCTTGCCCTCAGCATTGTAGAACCCTATAGCTAAGACTACTAGTTGCTACTCAATAGTCATATTTCCTTCTTATTCCTAATTGGAAGATTTCTTGGACTTCACCATGCCTAGATGCAATACCTGGAACCATGTCAGCTTTCTTATAGCAATGCAGAGGACTGGCTCAAAGACAAAACAGACACATGGGTAATTATACACTAAAATATAAAAAGGACTTGTTGGGTCCCCAAAGAAGTCATTAAGCTGTGGAGTTAACACAGGGATTTATTACATAATTTATTATTTTAAGTTTTAATCTAGTTGTGACTGAAAGCTTCCCAGACAGCACTTTATTCTTTTCTACTACCCCTTTTCTCTTACTCACATGTCACTTTCCCACATAGTAGGTTTAAGCTGATGAGTATGCTGAACGTTTCTTGAAGGTAGGAACTGTATTTTAGCCATATCTGGCCACAGCTTTTGGTTTTTACCAGTACTCACTATAGTGAGTGAATGGCTGTCAATTTATTTGGATTAAGATGTTAATGAACTTCCCAGGTTACTGATAATAGCTTTAAGAATCACCATTCCTAGAGATATTTATTCTTCAAAATTATAGGAAGGGTTCTATTGTACACTTGCTAGGTATTTGGCAGTTTGTATAGTTTAATTTCATTTTATCCTCACAAGAAATTTTGAGTGTAGACAGTAGTACACCTCTTTTTGCATTGAGAAATTTTTCTTAAAAAGAGAATGCAGCTTGCCTAAAGGTACCCTTCTAGGAGTAGCAGAATTATTTTAAACATTTACTGACAACAATATATACAGAAAAGTGCATGTATCAATGCACAGCTCAATGAATTTTCAAAGTAAGTACACCATATAATCAGATGTACCTCAATCACAAAACTTTAAGTATTAGTGCCTTAGAAGCCCCCTTGTCTCCTTTCTATTGGTTATACCTCTCTCCACCAAGGATACCCGCTAACTTATTCTAGTGCAAAAGCCTTGCCTGCCTTTTTTCTTTCTCTGTTTAGAGAGATATGCTAAGTATAGTCTCTTTTGTGTCTAGCTTCTTCAACATTTTGTTTGTGAGATTCTTCCATATTATGTCATGTGGCTTAAAATTGTCACTGGTATTGTTCTATAGTGTTCCATTGAATCAACACACATCCTTCTTGTATGCATTCCATCTCATGCTCTTTTTAAAAAATATTCCTAAAATTTATATATTAAATTTTTAAAAACTTACATAATTTAATACAAATATATTTAAAGCATACAATGTGATGATCTGATATACATATACATAATAAAATGATGATTTCAGTCAAGCTAATTAAATTTTCTTTCACAGAGCTACCTTTTGTTTTCTTTTTGGTGTGATGTGATAAGCGATTCTGAAAGCTATATATTTTTTAGGGTATTTCCAGTGTTATACAGTATTCTGAAGTACAGTCACCATGCCTGTTTGTTACTTAGATCTCTAATTGATTCATCCTATATAGCTGCAACTTTGTACCCTTTGAACAACCTCTCCCTATTCCACCATCCTCCCCCACCCACCCCAGCCCCAAACCTCTCCAGTTCCCGGGAACCTGTTTTACTCTACTTACATGAGTTTGACTTTATTTTAGATTCCACATATAAGTGAGGCCATACAATATTTGTCTTTCTCTTTCTGATGCATTTCACTTATCATAATGTCCTCAAGTTTTAACCATATTGTCACAAATGACAGGATTTCCTTCTGTCTCATGGCTGAATAATATTCCATTGATATATATATAATTGATTCCCCAACTCAGGAATTGAACTGGGGTCTCAGTCATGTCTGACCCTTTGTGACTCCATGGACTGACTATACAGTCCACGGAATTCTCCAAGGCCAAAATATTGCAGTGGGTAGCCTTTCCTGTCTCCAGGGTATCTTCCCAACCCAATGACTGAGGGACTTTCACACACACACACAAACACACACATATATTCACACACACACACACACATATATAATTTGTTGTTGTTCAGTTGCTCAGTCATGTCTGACTTTTTGCGACCCCATAAATTGCAGCATGCCAGGCTTCCCTGTCCTTTGCCATCTCCTGGAGCTTTCTCAAACTCATGTCCATTGAGTCAGTGATGCCATCCAACCATCTCATCCTCTGTTAGCCCCTTGTCCTCCTGCCCTCAATCTTCCCCAGCATCCAGGTCTTTTCTAATGAGTTGGCTCTTCGCTTCAAGTGGCCAAAGTATTGGAGCTTCAGCTTCAGCATCAGTCCTTCTAATGAATATTCAGAGTTGATTTCCTTTAGAATTGACTGGTTTGATCTCCTTACAGTCCAAGGAACTCTCAAGAGTCTTCTCCAACACCACAGCTCAAAAGCATCAATTCTTTGGCGCTCGGCTCTCTTTATAGTTGAACTCTCACATCCGTACACAACTACTGGAAAAACCATGGCTTTGCCTAGACAGACCTTTGTCGGCAAGTGATATCTCTACTTTCTAATATGCTGTCTATGTTGGTCATAGCTTTTCTTCCAAGGAACAACTGTCTTTTAATTCTGTGGCTGCAGCCACCATCTGCAGTGATTTTGAAGCCCAAGAAAATAAAGTCTGTCACTTTTCCATTTTTTCCCATCTATTTGCCATGAAGCGATGGGACCGGATGCCATGACCTTAGCTTTTTGAATGTTGAGTTTTAGGCTAGCTTTTTCACTCTCTTCTTTCACTTTCATCAAGAGGTTCTCTCTCTCTCTCTCTCTCTCTCCCCATATATATATATATATATATATATATATATATATATATATATATATATATATATATGTACACATGCCATGACATACACATACTTTATTCCCATCCTTTGGCTGTGATGAATAATACTGCAATGAATATAGAAGTGCTATCTTTTGGAGTTGGTTAATTTCATTTCATTTAGATATATATCCAAAAGTAAGATTGTGGGTTATCTCTATTTTTAACTTTTTGAGGAAGCTACCTATTGTTTCCTATAATGTTCATACCAATTTGCATTTCCATCAGTGGTATACAAGGATTCTCTTTTTTCTACATTCTTGCCAGCACTTCTTACTTCATGTATTAAAATTTTTTTTATCTTGTATATAGTTTTAAAGATTGCAATCCTTTTACAGTTATTACCAAATATTTATGTTTGCCATATTGTACAATGCATCCTTATAGCCTGTCTTATACTCAGTAATTTGTACCTCCCCCCTCCCTTATTGTCCTTCCCCTTTCCTCAGATTCTGCTGCTTTTTTGTTATATTTACTAGCTTTTTGTATTTGTTAGATTCCACATATAAGTGTTATACAGCATTTGTCTTTCTCTGTCTTACTTATTTCTCTTAGCATAATGTCCTCCAAGTCTATGCATATCGCTGCAAATGGTGACATTTTGTTCCTTTTATGACTCGGTAGTATTTCACTGTGTGTGTGTGTGTGTGTGTGTGTGTGTGTGTGTGTGTGTGTGATAAACCACATCTTCTTTATCCAATCATCTTTTGATGGATGTTGAGGTTACTTCTATATCTTGGCAATTGTAAATAATGCTGCTGTGAACATTGGGATGAATGTATCTTTTTAAATTAGTGTTTTTGTTTTTTTTTAAGTTATACACCAAGAGTGAAACTGTTGGGTCATATAGTAGGTCTATTTTTAGTTTTTTGAGAAACCTCCATACTCTTTTCCAGAGTGGCTATACCAATTTACGTTCCCACCAACAGTGTACAAGGATTCTCTTTTTTCCACATCCTCACCAATACTTTTCTGTCTTATTTTTTTTTAATAGCCATTCTGGTATCTCATGTAGTTTTAATTTTTCAGTTCCCTAATGGTTAATGATATTGAGTATATTTTCATATATTTGTTGACCATGTATTTGTTGACCATATATTTGTATGTATTCTTTTGAGAAGTGTCGATTCAAGTCTTTTGCAGTTTTTAAATTGGTTTATTTGTTTCTTGCTATTTGTGGCTCAGCTGGTAAAGAATTCACCTGCAATATGGGAGACATGGTTTCAATCTCTGGGTTGGGAAGATCCCCTAGAAAAGGGAAAGGCTACCCACTCCAGCATTCTAGCCTGGAGAATTCCACGGACTGTATAGTCCATGGGTTCACAAAGAGTCAGACACAGCTAAGCAACTTTCACATTCAGGTTCATTGAGATGTTAGAGTTTCTTATATATTTTGGACATTAACCTCTTATCAGATATATCATTTATAAGTATTTTCTCCTGTTCTGTAGGCTGTCTCTTCACTTTGCTGATGCTTTCCTTTGCAGTGTAGAAGCTCTTTAGTTTGATGCTACCGCATTTGTCTGTTTTTGCTTTTGTTGCCTATGCAATACTCAAAAAGATCAGATGTTAATCATTTCTATCTGTGTGCCCTACACAGTTCCACCCTGGTCATCCTTGAAAGGTGGGAACCAAATATGTAAATGGAAAATGTACAATTTATGGTGGAAGTTAAAGTAAGAACTTGTGTCCCAGTTTTTTTCTTTGGGCTTCTGGGAAGGTATTATGTAATAGAATCACCAGCAACACCTTTGTTGTGTGTGTGGGTGCTGAGCTGAGGAGAGTGATAGTATGGTACATTTATGTAGGAGAAGTCTTGGTATCAGATATCTCCTTTGGCTCCTTTGTGCTATAGAAAGGATGCAGAATATTCTTGTATAATTAGAGGAGATGACACAGAGATAGCTAAGAGTAGCAAGCCAGAAAGCCTGCTTTGGGCAGGGGCCATATGGAGAATATAGCTAAGATTTTAAATAATTTATGGTATGAATAATGCCAGGATGAGCCAAGTCATCAGAGTGGGCATGAAGATGACCAGTCATGATAAGAAAACAACCAAGTTTTACCAGTCACAAATTTCAATAACATATACTACAGGGACGTGAATAATCATAAAGAGCAAGGAACATTTTTAAGGAAGCCAAAAAGTTTCTGGAGGAAAGAATAAAGGACAACTCTTTGATTTAGGAATCTGTCTTCCTTCTGCCATGAGCACACTTAAGATAATATTTATATCCTGGGGCTATGTTGCCTTAGAGAAAGGGATGTGGCAGAAACCTCGACGGACTCTGCAAGTACCAGAAGATATTGTGTTAATATCATTATTTAAAGTAAACATGACTGAGTTACTTGACTTGGTAAGCTTACAGTTTCCCACTACCCTATAAAATAGGGGATTTGAGAGCATGATAAGCCCAGAGATAGAAAATAAAGAGCCCATATTTTTCATTCAACTGTGTTTGTAATATGTTAAATTATTTACTCTTACAATGGCAGTTAAACAGAAAACATGTAATACATGACATGTAACCAAATGCCTCTTGAAGATCCCTCCTCCATCGAATTCCACAGTGCATCCTTGGGTCTTGATATATAAGGTTTCGGTTATGTGATCTGGGGAAATATCCCTGATTATGTGGTTCTCAACTGTATTTGTAAAGCTCAGTTTTACAGTTTTTGTCAGTTGTTAAGTTTACCAGCTTGAACATTTATTAGACCTGAAATGAGAGGGAGTCTGTTGTTAGTGGCAGGAACAACCTTGAATAAGAACTGATGGAGGGCAAAGATCATATTAATAGAACTGTAAATGTGCTATGTGAGCTAGGGAGCAGTTCTGTATCTAGGTCAGTCTCTCTGTTCCAGAACAGTAGAATCTTCTTTCCCTGCACCAGCTTTTCTGCCATGCTATTGCCCAGGGAAATGATACATCAGAATGCTGTGAGTTCAAGCCCTCCTGAGGTATAATAAGGAGTGTATATTTTCACAGTATTAGCTTTGAAATTGGCAGTAGTAAGCTGGTCATCTTCTTAGCCCTTTTATTACTGTTCTCTGTTTGTGATATTTTTAACCAAGAATATAGTCATATGTTTTGGGCTTCCCAGGTGGCTCAGTGGTAAAGAATCCACCTGCTAATACAGGAGACATAGGGGACACAGGTTCATCTCTGGGTCAGGAAGATCCCCTGGAGGAGGAATTGGCAACCCTCTCCAGTATTCTTGCCTGGAAAATTTCATGGAGAGATGAGCCTGATGGGCTGTAGTCCATGGGGTCCCAAAGAGTCAGACATGACTGAGTACGCACCCGCATGTAGCCATATGTTTTATCATTGTGTAATCTCTGTAAAATGCCGAGTGAATTCCTGATACTCACTTCAGAAATAAGGTTCTGTTGATATTTATGGACCACCCATTTGAGTCTGGTAACACATCCGGCTCTATGATGACAAACACAAATAAGCCATGGTCTCTCTCTTTGAAGCCTGGTGTGCTGCAGTCCATGGGGTTGCAAAGAGTTAGACAGGACTTAGCAAGTGAATAACAACAACCTGTCTTTGAGGACTTCCCCAGTCGTGGAATCTGAATTTTAGGTATTCTATAGGGTTAGTTGAAAATAATGATGGTGATGATAATGATAACAATAACCAGCATTTAGTTAGCACCTCGGAGAAGTCAATGGCAACCCACTCCAGTACTCTGGCCTGGAAAATCCCATGGACGGAGGAGCCTGGTAGGCTGCAGTCCATGGGTCGCTAAGAGTTAGACATGACTGAATGACTTCACTTTCACTTTTCACTTTCATGCATTGGAGAAGGAAATGGCAACCCACTCCAGTGTTCTTGCCTGGAGAATCCCAGGGACGCGGGAGCCTGGTGGGCTGCTGTCTATGGGGTCGCACAGAGTCGGACACGACTGAAGCGACTTAGCAGCGGTAGCAGCAGCAGTTAGCATCTATGTTTTAGACAGTGTTATCTATTTCACATATATTGCCATTAATTTTGATTACAGTGAAGTAAAAGGCAATGGCACCCCACTCCAGTACTCTTGCTTGGTAAATCCCATGGACGGAGGAGCCTGATAGGCTACAGTCCATGGGGTCAATAAGAGTCGGACAACTGAGCAACTTCACTTTCACTTTCACTTTAATGCATTGGAGAAAGAAATGGCAACCCACTCCAGTGTTCTTGCCTGGAGAATCCCAGGGACAGGGGAGCCTGGTAGGCTGCCGTCTCTGGGGTTGCACAGAGTCGGACACGACTGAAGCGACTTAGCAGCAGCAGCATGACTCTTTTGATAGTCAAATGCATCCATTTGTGTATCCAGTAGATGTCAGCATTGGGCCGTTTCTGACCATTTATTTTGTCTCCATATTAATTCGAAATGACCATAAATATTCAGTATGAAATATACTGAAATGTAAAATAGCAGGTGCAGCAAATCTGTGGTGAGGATACATTTAATGGGTGAGGGATTCAATATTCCATCTACCAAGCAAACACTGTATATAAAACCCCATCTGTAGCTTTTTTATCCATGTCCATTTAAAAAAATCAATTTATCCCAAAATACCAGTATACTATTTTGTAGAAGATAGCTTTATACAATTAAGTGACAAAATGGATTAAAGTCATTGACTTAAATGTAAATATTTGAGTAATTTTAGGTTGCATCTGCTTAAAATCAGAGAGGGACACTGAAGGGTTTTATAAAAATCTCATTAGGATATAATTTCAACCATAAAGTTTTGGCAAAGTGCTTTTTGAGTTACTCTCTTTTCTCTTCAATATTAAGATTCCAGCTCTTTGTGGAGCACATTAAAACCACTTCTGGTAATATGCACCCCAAAGAAGTCAAATGGATGGCTGATCAACGTTAAGTGGAAGATAATATGTATAATTCATGTCTCTGCAAGATTCTAAAGTTGACATGAGTAGTTTAGATTCTTGCTATAAAGAACACAAGTTTCCTCAGAAATTGCTCAGCTCTGTGGCTGTTAAACAGATCAGGATTTGTTTCAAAGAGAAATTGATTTAAGAAGATTGATTTAAGATTGTTTTCTTAAGAGTGGAGTCTTATTCATCCTGTCTTTGTGAGTTCATGATATGTGAATATATAGTAGCTGAGAGATGAAAGCTGGAAAAAGCTAAAGAAATCATTTAGTCTAGCACCTTCATGAGGAAATTGAAAACCAAAGAGGTCTTGCTTGAGATGTAAGAGATACTGGGTGAGCATGAGTCTTCTTTCTATAGTCTAGTTCATTTAAGAACAAAAAAACATATTGAGGATATGTGCAATATTCTATAGTAGATTCCAAGAGGAGTTAAAATTTGCCCTTACTCTCAAGGATTTTGGTAAGATAAGATAATTGAAAAATCAGAAACATGAGTAGAACATCAAAATACATTTTAGCAACTTGAATGACAAATATGCTTTCAAGGTGCAGTTAGGGAGGGTCTTCATGATTTCTAGATGAGTTACTCTTTGCTTGAAAACTCTTCAGGGATCTGTGTTAACAAACTAGGAATAGAGCACATCATTAAATGTTAGGGTAGTACATGCTGTCTGAAGATGGTTTGACTGACCCACTACTTTTTGGTGTTTGGGGTTTTTCCCTTCAATTGAGGATCAGCCTAGCCCAATATTTCCCAAGTGCTCATAAATGCCTGCATTAGAATCATCTCAGAAATTAGGATTCAGAAGATTGGTGACTTGAAGATCAGAAAAAAAAAAAAAAAAACCAACAATTTTGAGGTACAGCAAAGTGAAAGTAGCACTGATCTAGCTTACACTGAGCTACTCACATTCATTCATTTTCAGACCAGTAGCATGAAATTTACCACTATAAGGAGTATAATTTTGGTCATATAACAGAACCAACTTAGAAGGCTTATACAGAAATCAAAACCATAACTGTGGCCTCATTTATCCTCTGTAGTCACTAAAAAAAATCTTAGGTTGCTATGTGTGATGACGATATCCAAAGTGAGCATGTGGTTTGAGGCTTTGGTAATGTATGTATCTAATCATAGCAATATGTTAAAATGACATTCAAAGTATGATCCACTTCAAAATAATTTAAGTGAGTTTCAATGGTCACACAATGGACTGCTGTCTGGAAATGATGATTTAGCAAATCTCTTCCTTGCTTTTTTTTCTGAATTATGGGAAAGAATACTTCTTTTATGAGCACTATATAATATTTCCAACCATCTTTTTTCCTCTCTTTGGGATACATCAGAGAAATACATTAGGTTATAACTCAGTCCTAGAGGAAAATTCTGGTGATGAACCTAGCCTGTTCAAAGCCTCTTTGACATTAATCTGCCATATGCAATTGCTCTGTGTGAGACTGAAGATCATATTTCAGTTCTGGGCACCATAACATAAAAGTCTATGATACACTTAATCCAAATCATTGGGGGTGATAGTCCTCTGCATGTAACAAGTGTAGCTCAAGAAATATGGATAGCTTCCAGGGAATACAGTTACCCGGTTTCTCAATTCATAGATTACTTGGTGTCATAATCAGTGACAAAAATTATTGTGCATTTTTGTGAGCTGGGCTTATTCACACCATTGGGGGGAGAATGTGACTTAATACTCAAGTAGTTTTTCATTTGGATTAAGAAAAAAAATTCTAAATATTACCATTGGTGTATATTTAATACTCCTCATTTCTATCTGCAGAGGAAAAAAGAGAATGGAGGGGTAAGAGATATGGAGATGGCTATGGAGGTGTAGTTCTTCAGAGGCTGGGTATAGTAGTTGTTACTCCTTGTTTGTATAATGGTTTTTAGAGATAAAAATCCAGTTTGCATCTTAAGTAGATTAATTTTTTTTCAGATTGAATTCATGGTTTTTAAACATTTAAAGCATGGATTTTTTTTTTTTATCAAGGCTTTCATTTATCCCTTTCTGAGCTGAACTATTTTAGTATGTTCATAAATCTCGTTTCATTAGTCTTGATCCTTTAGCTTGTTTTATCAATTAGTTGCCATTTGTCCACATTCCTTTCTGCCATGTAAGTAAGACATTTTCTTTTGGGTTAGAAACTCAAGAAATGTGATGAGATATTGGAGGAATATTTGTTTCTTTCCCATGAATATCCTAAAAATCTAATCTTTCTTACTTGAGGTCATATATTTTGGTTTTAGTTGCTAGACTTTGATCACTGTACAGAAATGCCATCTCACTGATGGGTATTGATTATGAAGTTGATTAAAATGATTATTTCTAATAGACCATAATTCATGAGGTGAATGCAGATTTAAGGTTCAGCTGACAGTTTCCCATTCAGAGAAACAAATATCTTGGTGCCCTCCTGCTGTTGTGTAATCTCTAGGGTCAGTCTAATTTTTTCATTCGCAGAGGAAAAGTGTACTCTTGCTAATATTAGCTAATAAATGTGTGTGTGTTTTATTTGAATTTTACTCATCATAATCATAAGAGTGATCTGTATACCTTTTAATTCAGGGTTAGCTTTTTTACTTGATTTTCCCGGCAAACTGTCTGTCAGTGCTTCAGAAACAACTGATAGATTTCTATACGGCTGCCTAAGCTGTGGTAATGAAATGTGAATGTGCTTTCACGATATCTGAAACTTCTGCCTGGGATTATAAGCAGGAAGATCGGCATTTTAAGATGTTAGCATATCCTTCAAATGGTGCTATGAAAATGATGAAACTTCAAATAATTTGTCATTCTAGAACTGCTTTAGTTTTATTGGTTCAAACAACAAGATATCCTTCCCATTAAAATCCTTTTGTATGTGTGTCTCTCTTTCTTTAAGGCTCATTATAACAGAAGTCAGGAGATTTGGCTCTCAAAGCAGCACAGTAATAAGCACCAAAGGGCTGTTCTCAAAGAGATGAGACACAGTCCTGCATGAGTGAAACATTAGAGAAAAGAAAAAGGCTTTTTCAGTGTCTTCTATGCATATATTTTTGTGGTTTACAGTGATTTAGAAATTATTTTCTGTAATTTGAGACAGATTGTCTCCCCTGAGTATGAATATTGCTATTTTTGCATCATATTAATTGGAACATGAAGTAATTATTTCCTAAAAAAAGATTTTAGAGTCTACATGAAATAATGTGATTAGATTCTGTGCTTTTTAAAAATTCTCCTGAAATACACAGATTTTGTTTTATTTTTTAAATAGAAAATTAAAAGTTGTTGGTCATCCAAAGGGAATCAGATCAGTGATAAATAATATCTAGAGGTAGAAACTCAACAGGCTGACTCTGCCTCAAGCCTCAGGCAGTCCTGGGTGTAGATTGCTCTCAGACCCCAGTCAGGGAACAAGCCAGAGGCCCAAATGTCACTGCTGGAAAAATACAATATATTCCAGATCAGTCATTTGGGGTCCTGAGGCTGCCAAGAACGCTCCATGTCAGTTGGCGTACAGAACATTTCAGCACAGAGGAGGGATAAAGAAAGAACACTCATACCCCACTAGGAACAAAAGGAGATGGCTCTTATTAAAATATAATGTACGGATTTTAGAGACTAGAACTGGGGTGTTCAGCTAATGAGATATTTGTTAAGAAGCACAATGAGAGGTAACTAATCCTGCTTCACATCAAATCACTATTATAACCCTTTGAGGTAAAAATCTACACATCCTAAAAATCTTAAACTTCCACAGGAAAATTTGCCTCAAAATATCACTTAAGAAGGAGCAAGGCTAAAAGCACTATTGAGAAATACACTTCTGCATCATTTTCCTTTGCAATAAAAATCCACAGTCGCTCAGACACATTTAACAACATTATAGTAGAGTATTATATTTTTGTTTGCCCTAAAAACATAATGTATTTCCTGTGTATTTTTGCTCAACCTTTTAGCCTGAAGCTTTATTCTAGGAAGAAAACTCTGAACATAGCTGTCTTTTTGAGAGTGAAATTTTATGGAATCCTGCATTTCTCGACTTCACTTTCCCCTTTTCACTTTCATGCATTGGAGAAGAAAATGGCAACCCACTCCAGTGTCCTTGCCTGGAGAATCCTAGGGACAGGGGAGCCTGGTGGGCTGCCGTCTCTGGGGTCGCACAGAGTCGGACACGACTGAAGTGACTTAGCAGCAGCAGCAGCATTTCTCCTAGCTAGGAATAACAGAAAAATTTTCTCATTTAATATGGTTTTACTAATGTATCTATCTTGTTTCTGTTGAGTATATGCACCACATTTAAAGGTTCCTAACTCCAAGGAAAGCACTAAGTATAAAATTTAAAAAGAATTTAGTTCAAATAAGTGAATTTTATCAGCAGTTATTCAGCTCAGTACCCAAGGACCAACCCACTTGAAATGTAAACTTTTGACTTTTGGATTCAGGGGATGGGATAGATAGCAACACTCTTGCTTAAAGGTTCAAATATCTCCCTTAGCACAGAAAACATAGTCAAATAAGTTCTAGACTTTTTCCTTTTTATGGATAAATGGCATCAAGTATTGAATTAGAATTGGTTTCATTTGCTTCATGTCAAACATTTTACCACTGCCTCTATTAGAATTTTTCTAGGCATAGGGATTGGGGAATGTTGCAAAGATTATATAACATCAGAGGCTTATTCTCAAAGAGTTGATGGTTGAGGCTGTTTAGAGATAAGATCCACACCCTGGAAACATGGAAGTCAACATTCAGTGGAACAAAGCCCAACTCAAGCTGCTTGCATGAGATGACATTAAGTGTATCTTGAGGGGTTGAACACAGCTCTCTCAGTGTTCATTTGGATGACTTTTTAGAGTCTAATGCTGTGGTTAAGAATTCTCAATGTCATGGTTTGGGTTCTTCTAGAAGTAGACCCTGAGGCAAGGATTCAAGGGGAATTAGTTTCTAAGGAGGGATTCTAGGAAATACTTGTAGGAGAGTAGGGAATAGAGACAGAGAAGAAAGGAAAAGCCAGATAAATGGCTCCATTAAGTAAGTTGCCACTCTGATTAAGCTCTGCCGTAATCCAACTGGGGGTTTTTTGGGGACACTGAAATATGTACTCAGAGTTAGCTCTCCCTTGCCAACTCTTGTTGGTCATTGGTTTTGGACTGCTTCTAGGGCTCATTAACTTCCTTACACTCCCGGCCTGTCCCATGCATATACAGAGCAGGCCTTAGTAGCCAGAGAAAGCCTTCAGGTAGTTGCAGATGCTGGCAGTTGCTGTTTGAAAGGTGCTTACAGAAATGGCGAATGCAGAGAGCATGTGGGAAGACACTGACAGCATCTGCTCTATTAGGTCAGAGATACAAAGTGCAAAGATCTTAGGTCAACTTCACTTTAGGAGTAGAATAAAGTAGTATTTTAGATTGAGGTTAAAACAAATGTTACAAAATGCAAAATTGCCTTTGGAAATACATTAGGGAGATGTCATTTTGGACATTGGCATACAGTTTTTTAATCAGTTCAGTTCAGTCACTCAGTCATGTTCGACTCTTTGCGACCCCATGAATCACAGCACGCCAGGCCTCCCTGTTCATTACCATCTCCCGGAGTTCACTCAGACTCACGTCCATCGAGTCAGTGATGCCATCCAGCCATCTCATCCTCTGTCGTCCCTTTCTCCTCCTGCCCCCAATCCCTCCCAGCATCAGAGGCTTTTCCAATGAGTCAACTCTTCACATGAGGTGGCCAAAGTACTGGAGTTTCAGCTTTAGCATCATTCCCTCCAAAGAAATCCCAGGGCTGATCTCCTTCAGAATGGACTAGTTGGATCTCCTTGCAGTCCAAGGGACTCTCAAGAGTCTTCTCCAACACCACAGTTCAAAAGCATCAATTCTTCGGTGCTCAGCCTTCTTCCCAGTCCAACTCTCACATCCATACATGACCACAGGAAAAACCATACCCTTGACTAGACAGACCTTAGTCAGCAAAGTAATGTCTCTGCTTTTGAATATGCTATCTCTAGTTTCTTAATAGATACAGCTTTTAAGTTTATGGTAAGCATTGCAACAGAGCGTTGTTTCTGCAGTTGAGTAGGTGAGGTAGTTGACTTCCATTTGGAGACAATGTTGCACAAAAAATACTCTCTTAAATATCAAAATCATGTTCATTCTTTGAGAGGCACATGAGACTTGATACTGAGAAAATATAACTCTTGTTCACAATTAATTTATAGCATGTGCTCCTTGAGTGGGATGGTGAGTGGAATTACTTGCACTGTTTAACTTCTCTCTCTCTCTGGCCTTGGGATTTAAGTTAATTAAGTGCAACTTAAATATGCCTATGATGTGACTTCATTTATATATAAAGACCAGACTTAATGGAGTCATAAATGGGTCCACTCTTTGGGTATAATTGGGGAGTGTGGTATGCTTGGGAAATGGAATGGATTACAGCTACCTTTTCTAAAAATCAATTAAAACATTTAAAATGAGCGATATGATAAATTCAGGAACTAAACAGATATAAAGAATTAGCTGCTAAAAGGCAAACTGCAGATTCTCCAAGATAAAACAGTAGGAGAAACAATGTTGCATTACAGTGAAATGTGGAAGAAATTGCAGATCTTAATCCAAATCTTGCTTTTTTTTTGAACAGAAATCAGGGAAAAGCAAATCTTGAGTTGAAAGATAGAAACACAAAAAATGAGGAGAGAAAAATGCAAATACACTGATCCACATGATAACACCTCATTGGCACTATTCTTTAGAAATAAATCATGCTTCTCCAGGAAGTAGAGTCTTCTCCCCTAACCTCCGAGTAATTCTCACCATTCTTAACCCTGGGTTTCTATTTTACCACTTTCATCTGAGCTCCTAGTTGGATTAAAGAATATAACAGGTACAGAGATATTGGAATGCATACTGCCTAGAGGCTGAGAAGTTGGTTCTGCCTCCTGTTGCATCTTCAATCCTTAGAACAATGCCTGACACATAGCATGTGATTAATAAATAAAAATTGGAAGAATGAATGGTCGATGTTTTAAGGTGATTTCCTTCCTAGTATCTAGCTAGATTCCCTGAGTTCCAAGTTCTAGGAGCTCCATGTGAAAGACTGAAACCCATGCATAGGAAATGGGGTTCAGAAATATTTAAGAGGGTGGGATTCCAGGAAGAGGGAAAGCCTAGTGGAAACTAGATGCAGGGTGGTGGAGAGAGGAGTCTCCATGCCTGAAAAGGAAGGTGGCATGATGGGCCAGATTCAGGCAAGAGTGCTGAGTGAGGAAAAGAGCAGCAATTACGGGGGATCATGGGACAGTACTCAGAGCCAATCCTCATTCCCCAGTGCACCTCAAGGCATCTTTTCTTTATGCGCCCACCTTATGTATATATTTCCATTTTAACATGTATCACACTGTATTGTCATTATTTTTTGTAGGCTTATGTTTAGGTTTTAAGATAACTGCTCCAGATCCTAGGCTGCAGGGAGAGAGATGACAGGAGCCTTCCATTGCTTTCTAGATTGTATATAAACATCACCCATGAACATGCTATGGCAGCCCTTTCTGCAACAAATTCTGTTTTCTCATGTACTATGTCCTTGCACCTGCTATCTTTACTTGAGATACCTTAGATCTGTTAGTTTGCTTGGCCAACTTCTACTCACCTTTGAATCTCAGCAGACATGCTGTGTCCTCTCTGAAGACTCTGGTTAAGGGTCTCTTCTTCCTGTGTTCACACTGCCCAGCACTTACTATGCTGTGTTGCAACACTGTGTTTGGTGCCTTTTCACCCTTTAGGTGGTTGATGGGAGATTTTCCATCCCTGCCTCAGTGGTCTCCATCATTCCTGCAGATTCTCCTTTGTCTCCAAGGCTTATTTAAACAGAACTACCTAGAAAGTACCTGAACAATCAGTTAGCTGTGTGTTACAATAGTTTGCATGGAGGAGAGCATGCTCCCCAAACCACAGAGCCTTGGTCCTAGGTTTACTGAGTAGTGTTTGTGCAGTCTCAGAAATTGCCCCCTTTCCTTGCTTAGAAACTCCTGTTCCTGTCACCTTCAACCCACCTCATTCTCCCCGGACATGGTTTTCATAAGTCTCGTTTTTATTTTCTTCTTCTCTGTCTTATCAGTGGGGCTAGATAGTAGGTAGAAGACGGCACATGGGCACCTATAATCCAGTGAAGCTAGAATCATTAGTTTGTTCTCAGAGATACATGTGGCTTTCACAGTCTCTAACTCCATAGCTGTGAGTCCTTGAGGACCGTCAGTGGGCATTTCATCTTAGTATTCCTGGCTCCTAGGGGTTTGTTAGCTGAATACGTGGATGAGACTAGGTAGTTGCTTGCAGATTTCCTTACTAACCTGAACCTTGGGAATTTGAATGGGAACCACTTCATGCTGAAGACCTCAACCTTAGTGTCATCGTTCAGTTTCTGACCCAGCTGCCATCTAGAAGATAGGAAACATTAATTCCATCCCTTCTCAGCCAACATTTGAATTTATGGCCAGAAAAGAAGTACTTTAGTTCCTTGAAGCATTTACCACATCTATAAAGTAAGAACTATTGCTTCCTATTGCTTAAAATTGGAGGGATTTACTGACCTTAACTAAATAGTCATCTAGAATTAGCCATGTACTATGCTTTGCATTCCTAGGGTATTTTATTCTTTTTGAAATGCAATCAGCCACCATATGTTATTTGTTCCTTTTAGCAACACAATGAATAAAGTGAGGCAGCTATTATAAACTCAAGTGGTAGATAAAAGCAAAAAAGAAAAAACAGAAAAAAAAAAAGGGAAGCCCTGTGGCTTATAATCTTATAGCCAGTTAGTGACATAACCACGGCCTTTCTATGAGACCACTTCGTTTTTAACATACAAACAGAACATTGAGATCATTTCTTCAGCTCTTAATGTGCGCCAGGCTCTGATCCATGTGTGACACATGTTTTGCTGTGTAACATCCACACAACAGGCCTCAGAGGTAAGGCAGTAGCTGACTGTGGCCTGATTCTTAACTCCTTCCTGTCTGGTTCCTCACTACATCCTTCCCATAGCCTCATTGTGGGAGGACTGTATTTCTCTACCCTTTGACTTGGTCAGGTGACCTGTTTACACGTGGGCTCACCTATCTGTGGGCCAGCATGCCAGCCCAAAGCATGGGCCTTAATGGCCTTGTGTATTTTCACTCTTCCTGCTGCTCCATGCTATTGTCCCAAGTGAAACCTGCCTGGTAAGGAGGAAGGATGCTGCACACCGAGCTGCCTCAGTTGACCACAGACCTGCAGTAAGAAGTAAAGCTACCCCAGCTGCTGCCACCAGAGGCAGAGAACCACTCCCACCTCAAGCCAAGCCCAGTATAGATCAGTTGGACCCCAGCCTTTTTGCAGATCTACAACAATGATTATTGGTGATGGACAGGGAAGCCTGGCGTGCTGCAGTCCATAGGGTCGCAAAGGGTCGGACATGACTGAGCGACTGAACTGAACTGAACGCTGATAAGTTGAAGAGTGGTTTGTTAGACAACATTATTGTGGCAGTGAGCTACTGGTATGTATAGGTAAGATTGCCTGTTATTTCTATTTTGTGGACAAGGAAATTGAGGCACAGAGAGGCTGGTAATTAGCTTGGAGTTGTTCAGTAAGCAGAGGATTTAGGATTCTAACTCAGGAGGCTGTCTCTACAGCCAAAGTACTTAAATTCCCTATCCTGCTTCTAATAGTCTAATGGAATTAATATTCAAAGTAAATTTAAATTTTCAGGAATTATGTTTTAAAAATGCAAGAAGAATGGCAGGATGGTATAGAAAAATCTGCAAGGATTTTGAAGTCAAATTTTCCTAGGTTCAGTTATTAACTCTGCTTACTGGCTATGTTGGTTTGTGTAAATTATCTGATGACTCTGAATTTTAGTTTCCTTAGAAGAATGGTAATAGCTATTGGCTGTAATATGAATATTCATCACCATTCACTGAGCCCTCTTATGTGCTAGATCCTGTTCTAGGCGCTGACAGTATTGCAATGAGTAAGATTCACTCAAACAGCTCAGCTATAATCTAGAAGCAAAAACAGTGCTCAGCAACATAAAGGAGGAATAATTGTGTGGCATAGAGCAGATGAGGAGCAGAGATAACGGGGTACTAACCTTGCATGTTAGTAAGGGTTCTCCAGAGAAACAGAACCAATAGGATATGTATTGTACAATTTATTATAAGATGTGCTACATGGGGGCTTCCCAGGTGGCACTAGTGATAGAGAACCTGCCTGCCAATGCTGGAGATGCAGGAGACGCGGGTTTGATCCCTGAGTCAGGAAGATATCCGGTAGGAGGGCATCGCAACCCATTCCAGTATTCTTGCCTGGAGAATTCCATGGATAGAGGAGCCAGGAGGGCTATGGTGTCACAGAGTTGGACACAGCTGAAGTAACTTAGCACGCATGTATGTATGAACTACAAGGAACTGGCTCCATGATTGAGGAGGCTGACAAGTCCAAGAACTGCAGTTAATAAACTGTGAACACAGAAGTTAGTTTAGTTTCAGTGTGGAGTCCAAAAGCCTGAGAAGCAGGAGAGCAAATAGTGTAAGTTTCAGTCGGAGTCAGAAGACAGGAGAAAACTGATATTCCAGCTCAAAGATACCTGGAGTGACTAAATTCTCCCTTATTCAGCCCTTTTGTTCTATCCATGCCTTTAACAGTTTAGATGAGGTCCACCCACACTGGGAGGTGGCAATCTGCCTTAATCAGTGTACTGATTCAAAATTAATCTCATCTGGAAACACCCTCACAGACACACCTAGAATAATGCTTAACCAAATACCCATTAGACTAGTCAAATTGACTCACAGAAGTTAACCGTCATACCCTGATTTGAGAGGTTGTTAAGAAAAGCTTCCCAAAGGAGGTGGTACTTATGAACCTTGTATAAGAGAATATGTATAAAGTATTTGCCTAACATACATTGAGTGAAGTCGCTCAGTCGTGTCCGACTCTTTGCGACCCCATGGACTGTAGCCTACCAGGCTCCTCCGTCCCTAGGATTCTCCAGGCAAGAGTACTGGAGTGGGTTGCCATTTCCTTTTCCAGGAGATCTTCTGAACCCAGGGATCGAACCTGGGTCTAGATGCTCATTAAATGCTAATTTTCTTTCCATCTTCAAAAGTCATAAGAACAATTTGGTGTTTTTTTTTTTTTTTCTTGGCCCAGCAGGAACATTTCAAGCCATAAAGCATATGTGAACTTTTTTTTTCCTTTATGTGCTGAACCAAAGAAATGCTGACTCTCTTACTAATGGTGAGGGTCATTGGCATGGTTCATTTGTAATTGCACAATATAATTCCACCCCCAAATAGAATGTTTTCTGATGGTGTTTTAAAATCTCCAATTGCTTTTTACTTATGAGGTGAATTTACAGTGAGTTATGTTACAAGGTAATTTAACCTGACAAGACACACCATACTAAACATTTACAGACACAGTTTTGTTTCTCCCTGGAGAAGAAGCTGTTAGAGAAGAGTGGTGATCGCTGTAACATGATCAGCATGGGGGAGATTGATCACACCTAGGAAAGTGACCTCTTGGAGGTTCTTTGCAAAAGGCACACCTTTCCTGTTGATTGATTACACATCAGGGTGACCATCCCTGGGTGGGAAAACCCAGGTGGTCCTCACCTTCTGCTAGCACACGCATTTTTTTGGTTAGGGTTCATGTAAGATTGATGTGCGGCAGCTGTAGTGTAGAATCCCTGATATTTATGCCATGAAAATCTAGCTAGTTTTGAAAAGAGAGAGAGAAAAGGATTTATTATCTATGAATATAGATACAGTAAGTCTCATTCAAAATGGTGATTAAATTTGAATAAACCCACAGAGCAGTCTTCTTCAGAACTGCTGAGAAGGGGATTAAGATATATTCACAGAAGAAAAGACCACTATCCTCTATATCCTGTCCCCAGCATGCCTCCTGAGTTAGTGGTGTAGTGGTAGTTTAATGCTGTATATCCTTAGTTTTAATTCCAGATCATTACTCTTTCACGTCCATACAAAATCTCTGTTCATTAAGGCTCACTCTGTCCTCCACCCCAAATTGTCATTGTTATCACCTGATTAATTGGTTACTTCCCCTCATTCCTTGAAAAATTTGGCCTGGCTTTATGATCTTTTTCTTCACCCTATTTCTCTCCTGAGTAACTTCAGTATACACAACGATAGTACGTCTTTTCCAGTCTCTCTTTTACCTCCTCATGTTCAGGGATCTTCACCTTTGTTAACTTACTCCCTAGAACATGTTGTCATCTGACCCTGGCTCAATTCTGAAAATATTAATATAAAACATCCTAATCTTTGACACATCTTCCTAACTTTTCTTTACTTATTTTGGCATCTTCCTCTTATAGTTTCACTAGATCTGTCCTTTGAGTTCTTAGGACCTCTAATCCCCTGAACCTTTATTATTCCTCTGTGAGCTCCCTCTCATTGTCACTTCTTTACGCAGGCTAAACACTGTTGTCTGTCACTTCAAAGAATTTTTGTTTGCTCTTATTTTCAGATCTCTTGTCCTGTTTTCTTAAGTCTCACCCACATGGAAAAGCCCCAACTTTAGATCAGTCTATTGTGTTTTTGATTATTCTCTTTATGCAGAATGCTGAACATTACTTTAAAAAAAACACACACACACAACTTAAAAATTAGTGCCATTTGATTATTATTTTTTAAAAAATTTTATTGAGGCATAGTTGATTACAATGTTGTGTTAGTTTCAGGTGTATAGCGAAGTGAATTGTTAAACATATACCCACTCTATTTTTAGCTTCTTTTCCCATGTAGGCCATTACAGAGTACTGAGCAGAGTTCCCTGTGCTATGCAGTAGGTCTTTATGAGTTACCTATTCCAAATATAGTCACGTGTATGTGTTAATCCCAATCTTCCAATTTATGCCTCTCCCCCTTATCCCCTGGTAACCATAAGTTTACTTTTTACATCTATAACTCTGTTTCTGTTTTGTAGATAAGTTCATTTATAGCCTTTTTTTGTTTGTTTTTTAGATTCCACATGTGAGCAATATCATATTGTATTTGTCATTCTCTGACATACTTCACTAAGCGCGAGAATCTCTAGGTCCGTCCATATTGTTTCAGTGCCATTTGATTGGTATTAATGCCAATTAATTTCATGACCTCCAAACCTCAAATGGATCAATCCATCTAAAATTCCTTCTACGGATCCTGCATCACTTTTTATCCACTCCATTCAAACATTCATACTTTCGGTCTCTCTTCCTCTCAGTAGATGACTTTGTTTCTGACCTAGTAAAAAGAACTCATTATATTAGAACTGCTTCAAAGATCTGCCACCTCACCTACAAACTTATTGCGTTAAACCATTTGTTCTTTGTTTTCGCGTCTCTCAGTGAAACTGGAACTATGAATCTTATTTTAAAGATAGTCCTCCATGATTCCATACCCCTTCTCTTTCATCCTTGTTTGCTTATCCAACTATATTCAATTTCTTATGCCAGAGACTTGATTGTACTCTTTGACTCTTCTTTGGTCCTCATTTTTCACATTGGACAATCAGTAAGACCTGCCAAAATTACTTCCTAAATATTTTTCAAATCCATCTCCTTTTCTTCATTCTATTGCTTCTGAGTTGCTGCAGTAGCCTTTTTATAACCAGCCATTTGGCGTCCCATTGTATCTCAGTCCAATCTGTTCTTCGTATCTCAGCCAGAGTGATTTTCCAAATGCCAACATGATCCTGTGACTTACCAGCTTAAAATCTTTCTGTGCTCCACATGCCTTTAAAATAAAGTTCAAAGTCTGTAAGGCAGTTTGCAAGTCTTCTATTACCTTGTAAATGTATATGTCTTGTTTTATTTCTCACTAAGGCCTCCCACCTCATCTTGAAAACTAAACTGTGAATCAGCGGAATTTCTACAAATTTGACACCCTTGGTCTTACCCCATGGTCATTGCCCTTGGGGTAGTTTTGTTTTTCTTTAATCCTGTTCTTTATCCTACTTCAGGTCTCAACTTAGTACTTCCTTTATAGATTTTTACCTTTACTCATCCTGCAAGACTGAGTTTGATATCCTTTGTGTGTGTGTGTGTGAGCTCAGTCATGATTGACTCTCTGCTGCCTTATGGACTGTAGCCCACCAGGCTCCTCTGTCCATGCAATTTTCCAGCCAAAAATACTGGAATGGGTTGCCATTTCCTTCTCCAGGGATGTTCCCAACCCAGGATCAAACCCATGTCTCTTGTGTCTCCTTCATTGACAGGCAGGTTCTTTACTCCTAGCATCACCTGGGAAGCTCAGATATCCCTCTTAAGTTTTTCCATTGCACATTGTATTTTTACCATTTTTAATTCTTATCAGACTATATTGCAATTGTTTCTTTTTCTGTGCTCTTCCATACTAGACAATGAATACCTGAAATTTAGGGTTTGTCTTTTTCACTAGGTTAATCCTCCATGGACCTGGCACAATGGAGTGGCTCTATCAACATTTGCTGACAGAAGGAATTCCAGTATCACAGTGGCATGTGCCATTGTATTTCTCTTTACTGGTTGTAGAGCAGCATGGATGATTAGAACCACCAGTAACCAGGTAGCTGACTTGCAGAAAAAAAAGTGTGGGCATCTCATTCACTGAAGCTTAGAAGATGCAGTCATGGCAAATTTTGAATTAATCTTCATTTAAGTATCATCTTTATTTTGGAGAGTTTTAGTGGCTTCTTGTATTCCATGGCATTCATCTTTATACGTGTATCTTTGTTATCAGCAGTGTGATCTTTTACAGGGATTTGGGAGAAGGTTGGGGGATGGGTAGGGGAAAATAATCTCTCATTTTCAGAACCATTTCATGCCAGAAAAATTTCAAACCTCATGCTAAGATATAGAATTTGTTTTTGTGCCACGTGGTTAGGCTTCATTCAATAGTGGCATTTTATCAGAAATGTATTGTCACAGATAATTTCCAGAAGGTCATTTGAAATGGATTATTCTATGGAAAAGGAATTTTTAAAACCCAGCTCTTTACTTAAACTTCTTGGATTGTAATAAGAGTGTAGTTGTTCTAATGGGACCACTTAAAATTCTATGTTGCAAATAGTGTTGTGAAAGAGAACCTTTAAGTCTGTCATAATTCTGGGTTGCACTCCTCACTGCTACTTTGAGTCATGTTTCAGGGAGGTATTTGACAACTGAGTAGTAATGGGGTTTAGTGTACATTTTATTTAACCTTTCATCAGATAGCCCAATTAAAATGTTACATCTGAAAAAACACATATTTTGATTTCTGCCCAGGGATGTAATACATTTACTTATGTTTGGACATGCTTTTGCTTCACACCCTTCAATTAATGACATCTCCCAAATTATTCTCTTGGACTGGTTAGTTCTGTTTCTCAAGGCCCAATGATAATAAACCCCAAACTATGAATTTGATCCCATAAAAGACCATTGGTATTCACTGAACAAAACATGAAAGAGAAGGCTTGCCATTATCCACAATTTGACTAGCCTTTTTAAAATTGTGGTCAAAAAAAGCAAAAGTGAGAATGGATGGATTTTTTTTTCCAAAAACATATGTTGTTGTTCAGTCACTCAGTAGTGTCTGACTCTTTGCAACCCCATGACTGCAGCACATCAGGCTTCCTGTCCTTTACTATCTCCTGGAGTTTGCTCAAACTCATGTCCATTGAGTAGGTGATGCCATCCAACCATCTCATCCTCTGTTGACCCCTTTTCCTCCTGCTTTCAATCTTTCTCAGCATCAGGGTCTTTTCCAATGAGTCGGCTCTTCACATCAGATGGCCAAAATATTGGAGCTTCAGTTTCAGCATTAGTCCTTCCAATGAATATTCAGTGTTGATTTCCTTTAGGTTGACTGGTTTGATCTCCTTTCTGTCCAAGGGACTCTCAAGAGTCTTCTCCAACACCACAGTTCAAAGGTATAAATTCTTTGGTGCTCAGCCTTTTTTATAGTCCAGTTCTCACATTTATACATGACAACTAGAAAACCATAACTTTGACTATACAGGCCTTTGTAGGCAAAGTAATGTCTCTGCTTTTTAATACACTGTCTGGGTCTGTCATTGCTTTTCTTCCAAGGAGAAAGTATATTTTAAGTTCATGGCTGCAGTCAGTGTCCACAGTGTTTGTTTTTTAATATGCAAATATATGTATATATGATTTTTATAAAATTTGATCATTATATATATGCATATGTACACATTTTTTTATATGCAACCATTTGTTTTTATGTTTTTTGACTAAATCATGGTTTTCTTTCATGTCAGTATATAAACAGTTTCATAATACATACAGCTTTTATGCCCCCCAACTTTTTAATTTGAAAATTTTCAAATTAAAAAATTTCAACCCTTCACAAAAAGTGTGAGAATATACTTTATCTAGATTAATCAATTGTAGTTCGCCACATTTTATTTTCTCTCTTGCATTGTATAAATATATTATATACAATCATATTTATAAAAATATACATTTTAAAAACTCAGTTGTTTGAAATCTGGTTGCAGACCTCAAGACAGTTCTCCCATAAATACTTCAGGATGTATTTTTAAGCACAAGAATTTTCACTTAATAGCAACAAAGCACAATATAATTATCATAGTGTAAATATTTAACATTTTTACAGTACTTCAAATATATAATCCATCTTCAGATTTTCCTAGTTGTCTCAAAATGTTCTTTTTTTTGATCCAGGATCCAACCAGAAATTATGCACTGAATTTGGTTATGTGTCTCTTTTGTTTTCTTTAAATTATTTCCTCTGCCTTTTTCTTTTTTTTTTTGGATAATTTATAGCATTACTATTTTTGAAGAGTTCAGGCCAGTTCTGTAGAGTGACCTTCAATTTAAATATGCCTGAATGTTTCTTCATAATTAGTTAATATTACATAGATGGTATGATATATATCCTTTATGATATATTATTTAGGGAACTATATTGTGTTACTTTATTCCATTGATCATGTTAATATCCACCAGATTTTTTCATTGTAAAGGCTTTTACTTAGCTTATACTTTAGCTTATTTCCCTAAACCATATTAACCCACATCCCATGACAAACAATGAGGACATTCAAAAGATCTGGGGAAAATCAACTTGTGAAGTTAACATTCATTCTCATCTCAGGAATTTGTCCTTAGAAGTACCATTCAGTAATCTTGTCTTCATATCGTGGCCTTTTGTCATCTTATGGCATGCAGTGTCTACTCAAAAATACCTGGAAAATTTCCCTCATGGATCTCTGGTCACATAAGATATTGCTTGTATCTGTACGTGAATCCTATATATCAAATGGAAGGAGAGTAAAATAAACCTTAAAAGGTGACAAAATGTATTGCAGATTATCCCCAGATGGCCCTTTCCAAAGTTAGAAAAATAAAGGATATTGGAAATCATATTGATAATGGGGAGGGAGGTGGGAGGGGGGTTCAAGTTTGGGAACGCATGTACACCCGTGGTGGATTCATGTCAATGTATGGCAAAACCAATAGAGTATTGTAAAGTAAAATAAAGTAAAAATAAAGATTAAAAAAAAAAGAAAGAAAAAAAAAGGGAACACAGTGCAAGCAATTTGACTACAAATTGTGAACAGCTTATCAGAATTCCAGTGGAATATTTTTCTTTTGACATTTGAATCAGTCAATTTGGGTTTAAAATTCTGGCTCCTCCCTCTTATCACTCCTTGATTCTGGACATGTTACTTAATTAAACTCTCTAAACCTCATTTACTCATCTATTAAATGGAGATAATATCCCTACTGCATAATTTTATAAGAGTTAGAAATATTGGATACTCCATTTCTAATTTCCAGTAGATATTAAACAAAAGGTATCTATTATTATAACTATTATTAATGAATCTTTTTATGGTCCTTTGCAGGGTACAGACAACATTTACATCAGATGTTCTCTCATTCAATTTTTGGAAGAAAAATTAAGATAAGAAGTGGAGGGTCAGCAAGATGAGCAAAATTAGCAATTTGCCAAGTCACATGTTGACAAAACATTAAAGCTGGAATACACACCCACCTCTTTTGATATGGGAGTGTATTTCTTTCACTATGTAATAAACTAAGAGGGAAAGAATAGTGCTATCTTCCTACATAAAGGAAACAGTGAAATTTTTAAAATTTTATATTGCAGAGCATAGTTGATTTACAATGTTGTATTAGTCTCAGGAGGAGAAGGGGATGACAGAGGATGAGATGGCTGATGGCATCACCGACTCGATGGACATGAGTTTGAGTGAACTCTGGAAGTTGGTGATGGACAGGGAGGCCTGGCCTGCTGTGATTCATGGGGTCGCAAAGAGTCGGACATGGCTGAGCGACTGAACTGAACTGAACTGAACTTATTAGTCTGAGGTGTACAGCAAAAATGAACCAGTTATACATATAAATGTATCTATTCCTTTTTGTATTCTTTTCCCACTTAGGTTATTACAGAATATTAAGCAGCATTCCCTGTGCTATATAATATTGGCTGTTTTAAATATAGCCTTTTTTTGGCCATTCCTCATGGCTTGTGAGATCTTAGTTCCCCCACCAGGGATCAAACCTGGGCCCTGGAAGTGGAAACACAGAGTCCAAACTGCTAGACAGTCAAGGAATTCCTTAGCAGTGTTCTTAAAGTCTCTAAAACAGATGAATAAATAGCAGTTGCATAGTTTATGAAAAGCTAATATTAATGAAAGGAAAAGTGTCAACTTCAAATCAAAGCAAATAAACCATTAAACAGAACTGCAAGAAATAATCTTTCTTAGAAACAAAACAAGAATCTCAATATTTCCTCATAGAAGATATTTATACATGAATTTGTGTTGAAGATCAAATCATTATTCCTTTGTCTTTTTTAAGAGCTCCAAGATGGATTTTAGGAGCATGATTATTATATGTTCTAGCACTGTTTGGCAGGAATTCATGCTTATTATATAACAAGTTATTCTTTCTGGTTGGCTTTGTGGACACTTGTTTATGTTCAGATGGGTTAATTTACTATGCAAATGATCAATTATATTTTAAAATGTAAATATGTGCTGGTCTATGCCTATATAAGATGGCTTATGTCTATGTGATCTTTTATCTATTGGAAGACAGGTAAATAAATATATATGTAAATAGATCAAATAAATATTTACTGAGCTCCGTCTATAGGCTTTGTACTGTGCTAGGCCATAGAGATTAACAGCAGCAGGAAGACACAGTGATATTGCACTCAAAGTCATTTCCATTTGATAGAGGAAAAAAAATGAATAATGAAAATATATCATGTAATGTATGAAAGGGGCTCAACAAAAGCTAGTGTGTATAGAGAATGAATTAGGACCCTGCTTGATACTTACACACCTTCAGAACAGGTTTTTTTGACTCTCTGGATCACCACTGGGCTGAGCCATGGCCCTTTGGATCTTTCCCTGCCTGTAGTTGTGTCTCGGTAAAGTTGCAGTTGGTGCTTTGTAGAGTCAGGAGAAATGACTTCAACTCCAATCCAAGCCCTTTGCCCTTCATCCAGGGGCTTGTGCCCTGGTGTGGACACAGTAGAATAGAATAATTGATTGACTGGCACCAAGTTTTGGGTCTCCTTTGGGTTGCTTTTTTCATAGAATAGAGTAGGGGTAAAGGTACACCTAGAAAGTTAGACAGATGGTCAGAGGCTATCAAGATGTCTTCTGATACCTGGGCAATGATTATCTCGTCAGTGTGACTCTTTCTCTAATCATCTGCTTTGTTAAATAGTCAGAATCTTAGGACTCTTTATCACAGCTCTTTATAGATTATATAGTGTCTTAATGCATTACTCTTGAGAAATCTGTATGTAGGTCAGGAAGCAACAGTTAGAACTGGAAATGGAACAACAGACTGGTTCCAAATAGGAAAAGGAGTATGACAAGGCTGCATATTGTCACCTGCTTATTTAACTTCTATGCAGAGTACATCATGAGAAATGCTGGGCTGGAAGAAGCACAAGCTGGAATCAAGATTGCCAGGAGAAATATCAATAACCTCAGACATGCAGATGACACCACTCTTATGGGAGAAAGTGAAGAAGAACTAAAGAGCCTGTTGATGAAAGTGAAAGCAGAGAGTGAAAAAGTTGGCTTAAAGCTCAACATTCAGAAAACTAAGATCGTGGCACCTGGTCCCATCACATCATGGCAAATAGAAGGGGAAACAGTGGAAACAGTGGCTGACTTTATGTTTTGGGGCTCCAAAATCACAGCAGATGGTGACTGCAGCCATGAAATTAAAAGATGCTTGCTCCTTGGAGGAAAAATTATGACCAACCTGGACAGCATATTAAAAAGCAGAGACATTACTTTGCCAACAAAGGTCTGTCTCATCAGGCTGTGGTTTTTCCAGTAGTCATGTATGGATGTGAGAGTTGGACTATAAAGAAAGCTGAGCCCCGAAGAATTGATGCTTTTGAACTGTGGTGTTGGAGAAGACTCTTGAGAGTCCCTTGGACTGCAAGGAGATCCAACCAGTTTGGGAATGCATGTAAGAATTAAAGATTTTAAAATTAAAAAAATAAAAAACTAAAAAAAATAAAAAATATAAAATAAAGGAAATCAGTCCTCAGTATTCATTGGAAGGACTGATGTTGAAGCTGAAGCTCCAATACTTTGGCCACCTGATGTGAACAGCTGACTCATTTGAAAAGACCCTGATGCTGGGAAAGGTTGAAGGTGGGAGGAGAAGGGATGAGAGAGGATGAGATGTTTGTATGGCATCACTGACTCAATGGACATGAGTTTGACTAAGGTCTGAGAGCTGGTGATGAACAGGTAGTCCTGGTGTGCTGCAGTCCGTGGGTTCGCAAAGAGTCAGACACGACTGAGTGACTGAAGTGAACTGAACTGAACTGAATGCATTACTCATCATACAATATCCCTGTGATATAAGATGAGTAGATTTTATCCTTCTATGACAGAATGTGAGGCTGACAGAACAGCAGATTTACTTAGTTTGTCCAACACCACATATAGAATAAAAACCGAAATGAAAGTAAAACGTAGCTATTCAGGCTCCAAAATCTTTACTCTTTGCAATCCAAACTATCTGCTTCATGCTGTGGCACCCAAAATATGATCGTGCCCTGTTCTCTGCTTTCCTCTACTTTTTCTACTCCCTTCATCTATATCCTCTTTTTCCTGCTGCTTCTTTTGTCATTCCAGTCTTTATTTCTCATTGTCTTTTTTTAAAAAATTCTTCTCCCTTGCACTCCTGCCATCCTTTTTATTCTTCTGCTTGAAATTTATAACTAGACTGACAGTAGCTAGCTGAGGGCAGACTTCTCTCATCAGACTGCCCCACTTTGGTGATTTGAATCAGCAGGGCCATCGATTCTAAATAAGTATATAGAAAGCATTATCATTATTGTAAAATCATAACCCAGGGTTTGTAGAATATCTGGGTTGGAATGGAACTTCAGTCATTTCTGACTATTCTGCTGAGCTGCTGTTCTCCTGTAGGTATGATATTTTTTGCCTGTGAGGGAAAAGGGGTGAGAGCTAGGACACCTTCCATAGGAAAAGAGCAAGAAAGAACTCACATGGGTTTTGGGAAACTGACAGTTCTTGCGAAACAGTTTCCAATGTTGTCTTCTGTCTGCTCCTATCCATTTCTGGTAGAGCCAGGTCAAAACAAGGCTGACTAGGAACATCTGTGTACAAATCATAAACAAACTAATGTCACATATGTGACACAGATGAGCAAGAATAACTTTATGGCTTGTGTTCTGTAATCAGTCCTAGAAAGGTTTCCTAGGAAATGGGATACTGAACAGAAAAGTCATCCCAAGCACAACATTTCCATTCTTCATTTCTAAGCAGGAGGTAATGAACTTTCCATTTCCCCTGTATATTTTGTTTCTGCTTCTTTAAAGTACTTGTTGAAATTTTATTTGAAACTATTTTTGGAAATAACTGGAGCATGCAGTCACTTGAGTAACATGCAGAACAGTAAGCCCCCATTTCTCTAAAGCTCCAGATTTGTCCCTTTTGGAGTCTGAAATTCAACCACCCATCTGTGCATTTGGTCCTCAGAGACCAATCAAAGCCAGAAAAGATGAAAGTCTTTCAGAGTTTTGGGCTTTTGAACATTAGAACCACTGGATCTGGAGTCAGGAAAATTCCGGATTCTGGGTCCAAGATCTGCCTTTGGTACTCTGTGACTTTGGGGAAAAAACACTTGATTTCTCTGTAGTTTCCTTGTCTGCAAAATGAAGAGACTGAATTAGGGCAAAATTCTATTATTTTAAGATATTTTAAGAATAGTCTGTGTTTCCAAAGCCCTGAGATGCCCAAGGAAAATCTAGAGGGTACCGGCTAGATGGAAATCACTTTCTGGTTTATCTTTCATTGACTTTTACAATAACATTATAATAGAACAGATGCTTTTGATGTTTAGTGAATGATTGATATAAATTGCTATAATAACATTGCTGTACTGTTTTCATTCCTGGTTCATTAACTGTTATTAAAGATACCACGTGACATATCTTACATGTGCTGTGATGTAATCATCCAGAGGTTGTATTCCTTCCCTCACCAAAGGATCCCCAAGCTGACCATTTGAATCAGTGGAGGTGTGAAATTCATTTCCAGATCATCTCTTTAGGAGATCACAAGGTCATTGGCTCTCATCAAGAACATGGATGAGGAAAACAAGATTTCAGAATAGAGCAAGAAAGAAAGAAGCCAATTCCCACTGCTCCCTGAAGTTTAAATAGTTCCCCTGTGGTTTCAAGTTCAGTTCTGTTCTGCTTTTAATTTAAAACCATTCTCTACCAGGCAACTGATTTTTGCTAGTCTCTTGGGTGATTTTCTAAGACAGATTTCACTGTATTCTACCCCTGTGTGTGCACTTAGCTCCCATTAGCGGTAATGGGTGTTATGCATGTATAGCTCCCATTAACAATAATGGAAATTATGTGTGTGCATCCAGAGAAAAGTATGCTCCCCAATGTTGGAATTTTTTTAGGAGCAAAAGTACTCCTTATGCGGCATTTGGCTTTTGTTTTAGGCTCTCTATTGTGGTGACGATTTGTGCTGCCGAGAATGAACACTGTGTGAAAGACTGCCAGCCTCCCCATGTGCAATCTGTACAGTATTTTTAAAACTCTTGGGTTATCATTTTTTGCGTGACTAAAACAACAGTCAGGCAAAACTTGTTAAAGAAGTAAAATAGATCCAGGTCATTTAATAAGGGATCAAGGAAGGGACTAAATCCTTTAAAGCCAGGAATTCTGGTAAGGTAATGTTAACCTGTTTCAGGATAACAAATATAAAGTAGATTTGAACAGATGGAGAAAATAATTCTTCAAAAATAACTGAATGCTATTTTTGCAGACCATAATAACATTCCTCCAGATGAACATGCTTTAACTCAGAAACAGTTTTTATCATAATACAGTGATGATAAATGGTAGGCCAAAGGTGATATTACAAGGGGTTGTGAATCATCAGCATATTATTAATAATTTTAGAAAAAAATCATGCAAAAAAGGATACTTACTTTTAATATGAAGTCAAGAATATGATTCATCTTCATTTTATGATTGGCAAAATGCACTTAACACTTAAAAATGGTTTTGGATTGTCAGAGTGATGGCGTATGTATCTCTTCTGAAAGTGCCCTTTGTTGAATTCCAATGTTATTGTTAATTTGTAACAGACACCAATATGTGTCTAGCTTTGGAGATCTCCTGGGCACTGCTTGGAGATGTATAAAGTCAGATCTTGTGTAAGGCTTGGGGTGTGGTGTGAATGAAAGTCACTCAGTGATGTCTGACTCTTGTGATCCCATGAACTGTCCATGGAATTCTCTAGGCTGGAATACTGGAGTGGGTAACTGTTCCCTTCTCCAGGGGATCTTATCAACCCAGGGATTGAACCCAGGTCTCCCACATTACAGGCAGATTCTTTACCAGATGAGCCAACAGGGAAGCCTGGGCTATGGTAATGAGTTACATAAAATACACTAAGGTGTTTAAGTGCACAAACCTTGGGGAAAGATATACCAAAGTCCAGACAATGACTCTGTCACCTGGGCATTTATTTTACTTCTCTGAGCCCAAGTTTCCTCATTTGTAAAATGAAGATCATAATTCTCATCTTGTTGTGAGGATTAAATAATATCTAAAATTACATTAGCTGAGCTATTATCAACCTATTTAGGGAGAGAAAACTTGATAATACTAGAAATCAGCACATTTCTCTAGTCAGATCATCTTGACTAGATTTTAGTTATCTCTAACCTATTTTGTATTCTACATACTAACTTTATTTTTTCACCATTTAACCAGAAATATGTCTATCTTAACCTAGCTTCTAATTTAAAAGTGAAAGTGAAGTTTCTCAGTTGTGTCCGACTCTTTGTGACTCCATGGACTGTAGCCCACCAGGCTTCTCCATCCGTGGGGTTTTCCAGGCAAGAATACTGGAGTGGGTTGCCATTGCCTTCTCCAGGGGAATCTTCCCCACCCAGGGATCAAACCCAGGTCTCCCGCATTGCAGGCAGATGCTTTACCCTCTGAGCCACCAGGGAAGCCCACTTATAATTTAAGGGGAAGGATAAATCTGACAACATTGTCACAAAAAGAATCCCAAATACACAAACTATTATTTCTTTTAGAATTCATGTTAATGAAAGTTAAACATATAAACTCTAAACTTTTAAAGAATATATAGCTACACAGGAACCTACGTTTATTTGCTGAGAACGGTAAGGACTCATATTTTCTTTCTCTTGTTGACGTGTCACTGTGATTTTGAATGTGTGAGAAATCTGTAAACAATGAAATTCTTAGTAATGCTTATACATACATTCTGTTACTATATTAAATATATTGAAATATTACAAAAATTGTAGATCTTACCCATTTATTTAGTAGTCTAACTAGATGGTCATTTAGCATGTTACATTGGAAGGAGAAGAAGACTATGCATGTGACCACATACATGATACCTAATCTCCATAAAAATCAATTTCTCCATCTACAAAATGAAAATAGCATGTATACTCTGTCAGGTTCCTTTGAGGAGCAAATAACATACAATATGTATTAAGCACCTACTGTGGTGCTTAATAATTTTATTTTTCTCTCAGCAATGTCTTGAGGATGGAGCGATTAGCCTTAAAATGATTGTAGGTGGTAGATATCAATACCACACAATGATATCAATAACACACAATGTACTTTGGCTCCTGAGGAAATATTGGCATAGGAACAATAAGTGCTTATGTGAGTAAAGACAGCTCTAGAAGATGATAAAGGATATCTATTTCATTGATTATTCAGTTTTGCCCAGGGCCTGCATTGCCAGCTGCAATAAGAGCGTTTGTTGTTCATTCACTCCGTAGTATCTGACTCTTTGTGACCCCATGCACTGCAGCACACCAGGCCTCGCTGTCCTTCACTGTCTCCTGGAGTTAGCTCAAACTCATGTCCATTGAGTCGGTGATGCCATTCAACCATCTTATCCTCTGTCATCCCCTTCTCCTCCTGCCCTCGATCTTTCCCAACATCAGGGTTTTTTCCAATGAGTTGGCTCTTCTCATCAGGTGGCCAGAGTATTGTAGTTTCAGCTTCAGCATCTGTTCTTCCAATGAATATTCAGGGTTGATTTCCTTTAGGATTGACTGATTTGATCTTCCTTCTGTCCAAGGGACTCTGAAGAGTCTTCTCCAGCACCACAGTTTGAAAGCATCAATTCTTTGGCACTCAGCCTTCTTTATGGTCCAACTCTCACATCCATACATGACTCTTGGAAAAACCATGGCTTTGACTAGATAGATCTTTGTTGGCAAAGTGATGTCTCTGCTTTTTAAATACTATTTAAGTTTGTCATAGCTTTTATTCCAAGGAGAAATTGTCTTTTAATTTTATGGCTTCAATCCCTGCCCGCAGTGATTTTGGAGCCCAAGAAATTAAAGTCTGTCACTGTTTTCATTTTTTTTCCCCATCTATTTGCCATGAAATGATGGGATCAGATGCCATGATCTTAGTTTTTTGAATGTTGAGTTTTAAGCCAGTGTTTTAAGCCATTCTCCTCTTTCACCTTCATCAAGAGTCTCTAGTTCCTTTTCACTTTCTGCCATTAGGGTGGTGACATCTGCATATCTGAGATTATCGATAATTCTTGCAAAAGCATACCTAGGTTCTTTTCAGAGTAGTCTGCCTGACTCTTGAAAGGGTAGAGTTCATCAGCAAGAGATACCAGGGCAGGAATTCTTTCTATTTTGATCTAGGACAGTTGGTGAATTACAACCTTATTGTGGGCAAGGACTACTTGGTAGAATCCCTAATTTTTGGAAGGATTCTATGCAAATTGCATTTCTAAATAATGACTGTGGTTCCATTTTTTATGACACAGATATCTGTTAATCAGGAATTTTTATTAAGTCTAGATAGTCTGGGCTTTTGCAAAGTTGACAGAATCTGTCTTAAAAGTTAAAATTAACCTCTAGAGTATTCTCTTAAGAAATATTTAACTTATGCTTTCATTGTTTGTTTGTCCATTTATTTATCTATTGTAAACACTGACTGTAGTTTGCAGATCCCTAAAGATCAATGCCAGATTCAGACTTAAATTGAAGAAAGTGGGAAAAACCACTAGACTATTCAGGTATGACCTAAATCAAATTCCTTATGACTATACAGTGGAAGTGAGAAATAGATTTAAGGGACTAGATCTGATAGAGTGCCTGGTGAACTATGGATGGAGGTTCGTGACACTGTACAGGAGACAGGGAGCAAGACCATCCCCAAGAAAAAGAAATGCAAAACAGCAAAATGGCTGTCTGAGGAGGACTTACAAATAGCTGTGAAAAGAAGGGAAGTGAAAAGCAAAGGAGAAAAGGAAAGCTATACCCATTTGAATGCAGAGTTCCAAAGAATAACAAGGAGAGATAAAAAAAGCGTTCCTCAGTGATCAATGCAAAGAAACAGAGGAAAACAACAGAATGGGAAAGATGAGATCTCTTCAAGAAATTTAGAGATACCAAGGGAACATTTCATGAAAAGATGGGCTCAATAAAGGACAGAAATGGTATGAACCTAACAGAAGCAGAAGATATTAAGAAGAGGTGTCAAGAATACACAGAAGAACTGTACAAAAAAGATCTTCATGACCCAGATAATCACTAAGATGTGATCACTCCCACTCACTTAGAGCCGGACATCCTGGAATGTGAAGTCATGTGGGCCTTAGGAAGCATCACTACGAACAAAGCTAGTGGAGGCAATTGAATTCCAGTAGAGCTATTTCAAATAGTAAAAGATGATGCTGTGAAAGTGCTGTACTCAATATGCCAGCAAATTTGGAAAACTCAGCAGTGGCCACAGGACTAGAAAAGGTCAGTTTTCATTCCAATCCCAAAGAAAGGCAACGCCAAAGAATGCTCAAACTACTGCACAGTTGCACTCATCTCACATGCTAGTAAAGTAATGTTCAAAATTCTCCAAGCCAGGCTTCAGCTATATGTGAACTGTGAACTTCCAGATGTTCAAGCTGGCTTTAGAAAAAGCAGAGGAACCAGAGATCAAATTGCCAACATCTGCTGGATCATTGAAAAAGCAAGAGAGTTCCAGAAAAACTTCTATTTCAGGTTTATTGACTATGCCAAAGCCTTTGACTGTGTAGATCACAATAAACTGGAAAATTTTGAAAGAGATGGGAATACCAGACCACCTGACCTGCCTCTTGAGAAACTTTTATGCAATACAGGAAACAACAGTTAGAACTGGACATGGAACAACAGACTGGTTCCAAATAGGAAAAGGAGTACATCAAGGCTGTATATTGTCACCCTGCTTATTTAACTTATATGCAGAGTACATCATGAGAAATGCTGGACTGGAGGAAGCACAAACTGGAATCAAGATTGCCGGGAGAAATGTCAATAACCTCAGATATGCAGATGACATGACCCTTATGGCAGGAAGTGAAGAAGAACTAAAGAGCCTCCTGATGAAAGTGAAAGAGGGGAGTAAAAAAGTTGGCTTAAAGCTCAACATTCAGAAAATGAAGATCATGGCATCTGGTCCCATCACTTCATGGGAAATAGATGGGGAGACAGTGGAAACAGTGTCAGACTTTATTTTTCTGGGCTCCAAAATCACTGCAGATGGTGATTGCAGCCATGAGATTAAAAGACGCTTGCTCCTTAGAAGAAAAGTTAGGACCAACCTAGACAGCATATTAAAAAGCAGAGACATTACTTTGTTAACAAAGGTTCATCTAGTCAAAGCTATGGTTTTTCCTGTGGTCATGTATTGATGTGAGATTTAGACTATAAAGAAAGCTGAGTGCTGAAGAATTGATGCTTTTGAACTGTGGTGTTGGAGAAGACTCTTGAGAGTCTCTTGTACTTCAAGGAGATCCAACCAGTCCATCCTAAAGGAGATCAGTCCTGGGTGTTCATTGGAGGGAGTGATGCTGAAGCTGAAACTCCAATACTTTGGCCACCTGATGCGAAGAGCTGACTCACTGGAAAAGACCCTGATGCTGGGAAAGATTGAGGACAGGAGAAGAAGGGGACAATAGAGGATGAGATGGTTGGATGGCATCACTGGACATGGGTTTGGGTGGACTCTAGAAGTTGGTGATGGACCGGGAGGCCTGGCGTGGTGCGATTCATGGGATCTCAGAGAGTTGGACATGACTGAGCGACTGAACTGAATTGAAAGATCAGTGAACTTGAGTTTGTTACTTTTGTTTACAGTTCATTGTATATAAGAGATGTGCATGCTGATTTGCTCGGGTTGAGACAGAGCCCTTGTCTCTGCTATTCCCAACTGCTATTCCCAACACTCTTTAAACTCTTGCTGTTGTTTTTCAGTCATGCAGTCATGGCCAGCTGTTTGTGACTCCATAGACTACAACATGCCGGCCTTCCCTGTCCCTCACCATCTCTATAATCTCACCTAATTATATTTGTTGTTGTTCAGTCACTAAGTTGTGTCCAAGTCTTCGTGACTCCATGGACTGCAGCACTTCAAGCTCCTCTGTCCTTCACTATCTCCTGGAGTGTACTCAGATCGTGTCCTTTTGGTCAATGATGCTGGCTAAACATCTCTAGCACTCATTTCTGCTTGTACTTAAACATGTTATATTTTTGTTTATCATCTGTCTCCATGAGACCAGTGACTTCATCTATGGTTCTTACTGCTCTATCACCAAGACCTAGATAATTTTCTGGAATGCAGTAGGTACTCATACCAGAGCACCACTTCCTGAATGAAGTGGTTGATGAACAGCTGCCTCCTTTTAATAGCTACATTCACCTGTATAGGTACACTGGGGAAGTGGAGAGGTTTCTATTGAGTTCTGTCTGCAAGACACTGGGAAAACACGGTACTGGGAACTGATTCAGAATGTTGGGTTGAAGAGGCACGTGTGAGCCCTACCTTTTCCATGAGCTCTTTGACATGTCAATTGATTTTTCTGAGCCTTAGGTTTTGGATCTGTGTGAAGGGGACGATAATAAGCCTCACAAAGTTGCAGTAAAAATCAACTATAATAATACATGTCCTATTGTTATGGACTGCAAATGTTTGTTACTAGCATGGCATCATTAGAAAAAGCAAGACATTTAGCCAAATAGTTGTGCTCTGCTTATAAAAGCAATATGGATTTGGGTCAAATCTTTTTCCTTTTCTAGGTCTCAATTTCTTCTGCTGGCAAAAGAGTTGTTATTAGTGATCCTGAACATCCCATCCAGTATGAAAGTCCATGTCACTAAGGACTATATTTTTCTTTTCATGTTCCTTCCTAAGGTTAGGGATTATGCAGGTGTCTCTTCAATTTCTATGAAAATATAAAAGAGATTTAATGTCAGGTGTTTGCTTCATTTTCTTTACCACCATTAGGCGTTATCCTACTTAGAGTGTCAAATTCACCACGAAACAGTGCTCCAGTTTTCAGTATTTTTCACTACGACAGCCTGCAGCGGCTACAAGGAGCACCTTTTCCCACATAGTTACTACTGTTGACGTGAGACTCAGCACATTTGACAGAGGTGGCTTGCTATGATGGCAGAAAGGGTGCCGAGTTACACAGGAGTCCAGCTTTCACATTCACATTATTCTGTCTTTGGAAAACGTGCCTTTCACTCCCCACCAAATGTGAGAAAGAAAACTGCTTTGCTGTGTAGAATATTCTATTTTCAGAGACTCTCTGAGGAGATCATGACAGGCGTGGGCTGGATTTATGGGTGAGCTGTGCTTACCAGGTGGCCTCTTAGGCTGATGAATCCCTTGGTTCATGTTAACACGTCTGGACTCTCTGCGCAGTGATACCCATGCTTTCCTCCAGGAGGCAGGCACTGAGGGCCAGGGAAGCTGCTGCCATGCACTGAGAGGCTTGATACTATGCAGAGGATGCTGTTATTAAGAAGAGAAACCTTTCTTGGAGATCAACTTCTTATTTCCACATAAAGGATATGGTACTACCTCTAAACCTGTTTCAAATCCTAGTTGGAGTTTTTTTTTTTTTTTCGCTGCACTGGTTCTTTGTTGTGGGGCATGTGGTCTTTCTCTAGTTGCCATGAGTGCGGGCTACTCTCCAGTGGTGCCCGGCCTTATCACTGCAGTGGCTTCTCTTACTGAGCGTGGGTTTTAGGGCTCGCGGGCTTCAGTAGTTGCGGTGCATGGCATGTGGGATCCTAGTTTCTGGACAAGGGATCAAATCATATCCCCTGCACTGGCAGCATATCCCCTGCACTGGCAACCTTCTTACCCACTGGACCACCAGGGAAGTCCCCTAGTTGAAGTTATTGAACAGCAACTGGACGTGAGGCTATTGAATTAGCAATGAATATAGATGGAAGCTACTCAGTTGTTGTCTGGCCAGGCAGTTGCTCACTTAGATTTCAGTGAGATGGATGGAGTGATGGAGAAACTGAAAGACCAATTAGAATTCAAGCACTTCATATTTTAATTAATTAAGGCTTGCCTTAATCTCATTCCAATTTATAGGTCTAACTCTTTCTCATTTCTCCCCAGAACCTGTTCTTAATTCCAACCAGTCAAACCTTATAGCCTTTAATAAGGCACATTGAATTTCTGTGTTGCTTTGCTCATGTGATCCCTTTGGTCTATAGCAGTCTCTCTCTTTTGCCCCCATTCACTAATTCCTGTACTTCTCTTAAGGCACAGATCCAATGCTGCCTACCTCCTATGACCTCATATAAATTTCCTTTTTCTGAACTATTACTGTATTTTAACTTCACTTGTTAGATTTAACTCCTTCATAGATTATTTGGCCCTCTGATATCAGAGCATACTTTTGAAAAAACTTGTCAAGACTTCTAATGAAACGTTAGGAATATAGTAAGTTCAAACAAATTTTCTTATTTATTGCTTGCCAAGGTCTAAATGATTTTTAACAATTGTTTTTTTTAAATCTTTAATTCAAATGAAAGCATCTTTGATCTCCCAAAGCTGTGTCTTTCATTGATTTTGAAGTCTCTCTGTTGAAAATCTGTGAAGATCCATGTAAAGAGCCTAGTACAGACCCTGGCATATGTTTAGCTTTATCATTGTCACCTTCACTGGCTTTGTTTCCAATGGCTCTGTTTGTGGCAACATAGAATGTGTTTCCTGCTTAGTCCCTCTAAACATACATGCAGGCCTACACATCCTTCTCCAATAAGATTATGCAAGAGATAATTCATGCTGTGTAGTGTCTTCTCCAAGGTCTCAAGGAGAAAGGGTGGCCCTACTTCAATATCTTCAGGGTTGCTGTCTCCCCCTCCCACTCCCCAGTGTAACACTTCTTTTTGATAGTCAGTATTATTTTTAGCATTTTCTAAATTTATTTTTCCCTTTAATCAATACACTAACCTCTCTCTCCATAGACTATTCCACAATTCATGGGTTGTTTACACGTAATGATATTACAAATTTATTAAAAAGCCTATTATTAATAATAACAAGCAATTTTAATGTATTTCTTTTTGAAATAATGGCACGATCTTTCAATGGTTCTGTTTCGTGTACTTTGTAGAGTGCATTCAGAATCATTTGGTTAGATTTTTTATCCTGTATGCTTCCTAATCATTCTTAATTAATTTTAGATGTAAACAGAGTGAGAAATCTTTTCTGTTTAAAGAAATGTTATTCACCACAAAAGTAGTGCATGCAACAGCTGGTTGAAAAGAACCCAAAAGGAAGAATTATGACATTATAAACAGAAAGATTAATTTTCTTTTTCATTAACTTGTTTTGGTTCTTGAAACTAGTTTGCATTTTCTCTTGAAGTTAATTGGAGGGTGGGAGATAGAAGGACTAAGCTCTCTTAAGGGTGTCTGAATACTGCAGTCAGATCCATTTGCAACTTTGGCTCTGTGTGCATGCTAAGTTGCTTCAGTCATATCCGACTCTTTGTGACCCCATGGACTGTAGCCCACCAGGCTCTTCTGTCCATGGGATTCTCCAAGCAAGAATACATGCCCTCTTCTGGGAGATATTTCTGACCCAGGGATTGAACTCACATCTCTTATGTCTCCTGCATTGGCAGGTTTTTTTTTTTTTTTTTCCTAACCACTAGTGCCACTTGGGAAGCCCAGCCATTCCCTAACTAGGTGATCTTGAACAATTTAACTTCCCTGGGCCTCAGTTTTCTCATATATATAATGGGTATAACATGAGTGCAACCTACCTTGTAAAGTTTTTATGTTTTTTAAAATAAAAAAATGTTTGCAAAAGATAGCACAATGCCCTGGAATATAGTAAGCACTTACTGCAACCTTGGAGTGATTGCATCAGCTAGAAGAAAACTGCTTATTTCTTAGTTCATCAATAATTTTCTAGGCAGCTGTTTTGACTTGCCATTCTCTGTAGCTTTGAATTCATTGGAGCCACATTAGCTATAGTTCTTTGGAAGTTACAGGGTTGGGACTTCAGCTGTTTTCCCAACGCCTGGAGTTGGGGGTTCCCTATGAAACCTGGGGAGAAATGTGAGCAGGTTTAGTCATAAAGATTATGCAAGAGATAATTCATGCTGTGTAGTGTCTTCTCGTTTACTTTTTCTATGTTCATGGTTGAAAATGTCCATGTACCTGGGTGCAGGTACAGTAAATTCTAAATTTTCATTCATTCAGTTTATAGGCACAGCTTTAAGCAGAAGATGGTAACTGTAAGTTATACAGATAAATGACAGGGGCAGTTCAGTCCAAGAATCAGGAGGTCTAACATGGAGTAATCTTTTATTCATGTATTTATTTATTCATCCAATCATTACTGAGGAACTTCTGTGTTCTAGGCACTGGTCTAAGTCCTTGGAATATGCATGCACGTATGCTCAGTCACATCAGTCATGTCCAGCTCTTTATGATTTCATGAACTATAGCCCACCAGGCTCCTCTGTCCGTGTAATTCTCCAGAAAAAATACTGCAGTGGATTGCCATGCCTTCCTCCAGGGGATCTTCCCTACTCAGGGATCAAACCTAAGTCAAACCTGAGTCTCCTGCAACTCCTATATTGCAGGTGGGTTTTTTTTTTTTTTACCACTTGAGTCACCAGGAAGGCCCTTGGGATATATAAGTCAACAAAATGAAGATAGAACATCCTACTTAAGGTCTGGGAGAATGGGGACACAGTGAAATCCTAAGCAAAGTATGAGAAGATAGATGAGTATTCAGAGGGATCTGCCTTAGTCTGGGGGTCATGCAGGTGCCCTTAAAGGAAATATTAGTTAAGCTGAATAGGCAATAGCATGAGGCAATGAAGTTTGTTTCGGGGAGAGAAAATAGCTATGAAAAAGCACAGGGGGCTTGCAAGAGTGTGCTGAGAATCAGGCGCTGTTAGGCGGGCTAACATTTTGTCACCCCTTAAAATGGATATTTAAAAACTATTCACTCAATATTTATTTCTTGGGGCCAGGGAGAAATTGATTTTTCTATTATAAAAAATTATATGCAAAACACATTCACTTAGTAATTCACTTCAGCAGGGTCAAAGCAGAGTCGATATTGTGGAATTATTCAGTGAAATGTTCCCCATTTTCATCTCTTTCTTCAGTTTGTGTGTGTGTTTTGAATCACAGAGCTTCTTGGGAGGTGTGTTAAAAATGCAAAATTTAGATAATAAAATAAGCTACTCATCCCTGATAAACAGCACTATGCCACATATTATTTGGTTTTGGAAATGCAACTTACTGCCAACTTCTAGTTATTTTGCAGAAATATGTTTTGCAGAAATACTTATTAACTTAGTGTGTCTAGGGAACGAGGAGAATATTTTTATTTACCTTTGTGGGAGCTCACTCTTTATAGGAGCAACACCAACATAAACAAAGAGTTAAAGGCCCAAGTTAGCAAGCCAGTATTTCCAACATGCTCCAGTGAGGTGAGTATCCCAGTAGGTCCAGCCTCTACTTAAACTCTTGGTGGCTCAGACCGTAAAGAATCTGTGTGCAATGCAGGAGACCTGGGTTTGAGCCCTGGGTCGGGAAGATCCTCTGGAAGTGGAAATAGCAATCCACTCCAGTATTCTTGCCTGGAGAATTCCATGGACAGAGGAGTCTGGCAGGCTACAGTCCATGGGGTTGCAAAGAGTCAAACACGACTGAGCAACAAACGCTACTTAAATTCTTAAATAAGTTAAGGATGACTGAAACATCGAGTGCAAAGGACAGTGTGAGACAAGACTGAAAGAGTAAGTGGGGTCCAGTTATAAAGAGCCCCGTATGACATGTGAGGAGTTTGCATTTTGTCTATAAGAAATGTGAAACCATTGAAGCGGGTTGACACGGCAAAATTTTTGGTTTAGAGATGTTTGTGTCAGTGTGAGTCAAAGCATTGGAGGGAAGTAAGACTTGATAAAGGAAGATGCATCAGTAGACAGTTTGGATAACTGAGGCGAGAAACGATATTACATTGAACTAGGAGGTGTTAGTAGAGTGTAGGGAGTGTCTCAAAACATGAAGCATAGTTACATAAAGAGGCATTATCAGCTGAACCTCTTGGCAGATAACAAAGCATCATCCCCTAGACTAGAGTTCAGGGGCAGGACTCTAGGTGGCATAGGGCACCAGTGGTAAGAGTGAGATGAGGCTTAATGGCAAGGGTTTGTGGACCTCCTTGATTAAGACAGGGATCCTGGCAATGAACCTGCCATGCCAAGAAGAGACTTTATTATAAGAAATGGGGTGTGAGAAAAAGAAGAGAGATATACACAGAGAGGAGCAGTTCAGTGAGGATGTGGAATTGTGAGGACTCTCAGTCTGAGGGCCTTAATTGTCACACTTGTGTATCAACAGCTACTTAGAAAGAATTTGAGAGACTAGGATGCTAATAGCAGATAATGGCATAATGTTTTACATATTCAGTCTTTGCCTCTCTCCAATTCATTTTCTGAACAGCAGCTAGAATTATTAAACAGAAACCTGGTCATTCATTGCTCTGCTTAAAACACACTTCAGTGCCTTTTTGGATAAATACCAAGATCTTTCTTATGGTTTACACAGCCCTGACTACTTCTCAGTTCAGTTCAGTTCAGTCGCTCAGTTGTGTCTGACTCTTGACTGCTCCTAGCCCTGGTTCAACTTCTGGTCTCACTTTGAGGTATGCTCTCTCACTCTTAGGATTCAACTACCAGAGGTGTTGTTTTTTTTTTTTTTTTTTTAATTCTAAATGACATTCTATTTATTTCAAGCCTCCAGACTTGTTGTGTGCAAGCTTTAAAACCCTCCTCTTCTCCTCATTTACTTTTTAAGCTCTGGTCTAAAAGCTGCTTCATCAGAAAGTCTCTAATTCAAAAGTCCCCTATTGTATACCCTCACAGCTTTCTCCATTTTCCTTTCATAGCCCTTATGATTGTAATCACATAATCATTTTAGAAGTGTTTTACCATGTCTCTTTCCATGAGTAGACTGTAGACTCCTTGCAAAGGGAACCATGCTTGCTTATTTATTGTAGTACATCTTGTGCCAGCAGAGTGTCTGACATATATAAATCATCAGTAAATATTCTTTGAATGAATAGTTGAATCCTTGGGCTGTTTTTAAGTACCCTGGTGTAGCTGTTGTTTAGTCATTAAGTTGTGTCCACTCTTTTGCAATCTCATGGACTGTAGCCCACCAGGCCCTTCTGTCTGTGGGATTTCCCAGACAAGAATACTGGAGTGGTTTGCCATCTCCTCCTCCAGGGGATCTTCCTGACCCAGTGATTGAACCCACATCTCTCATGTATCCTGCATTGGCAGGTGGATTCTTCATCACTGAGGCACCAGGAAAGCCTCAAGTACCCCGTAGCTATGCTTAAATTCAAAGCATTTTTTAAAATTTATTATTGTTTAATTTAAGGATCATTCCTTTTTTGAGAATTTTGAAAAAACTGAGAGTTTTGTTTCTCTGTCAAACATCAACAAGAATCAGCCATAGGTGTACATACGTATCCTCCCTCTTGAACCTCCCTCCCCGTCCCACTCCTCTAGGTTTATACAGAGCCCCTGTTTGAGTTAACTGAGACGTAGTGGTAGTGCTGAAGTCATCAGTAACAGAAACAAGTATCATTGAGTAGGGGTATACCTTCCTCCCATCCCTTACATTATACTGTTTAGGCATTTTCCTGCTTTATAGCAGAATGTTTCTTCCATTGGGCAAAGAATAAGATAGAAAGGACAGAAACATACCTACGCTGGGGTTTTGAGGGAGAAGGGTGGAGGGTAGAAAAGCTAGGTCACCTCTGTTGAAATGCTGAAATCCCTAAATATAGATATTCCTAAACAGAAGGAGGATGTTTAGTAGATATTTTGCTAACATGGATTCTTTCTTTTTTTTTTTTTAGATATTAATTGAAAGTTGAGATGTTCATTTTTTTTCTTCTTGAATTTTTGTCTTTTCTGTCCTCCATTCAAGCAGACAACACATTTCATGCATCCTTGCCACATGAAAAGTCTTTGGCAGAGTTTCCTGGCTTCTGTTTGCCCACTGAGGATAATAAAACTTGAAGAGAGTGGAAATTGGTATCTCTATGTGAAACCAAGAGAGACAGAGGTTTGCCAAAGGAAAAAGAGCTTTCTCTAGGTCTCAGGGATGAAACAAGTCTGCTGGTTCTTGAAAAGAGGGGATGCTTAGGTCCACCCTGGAAGTACCCAAGGCTGTAGCAGGGCTTCAGGGGAAATCTCCAGGTGATAAATCAGATGGGTTAGATGCCAAGCTTAGGGTCCTAGCTTTGTTAAAGAGCCCCTGCTCTACACATGGGATGGAAATGACACACTGGTGAACTTGATGGGATCGTGTGGCTGCAGCAAAATATAGCTGTTAACAAATGTGAACAGATACTTTGTGATCAGTGTTCTAAGGCCCAGACCTGGAGTAAGACATTAGAACCTCAATATAAACCTGGGGGTGGGAGAAAGTCTGGAATTATCTGAAGTTGAATTTCTCACAAACTCAGTGTGACTTGGTCCTCAGAATAGAAATTAGATGATTTACAAACAATAATGGAATGTGGTTTTACTAATTTATCTGATTAAGATTCATTCTTGCTACATGAAACAAATAAACAACAATAACAACAACAAAAGCTACGCTAGTCTTTTCTTCCTATTGTGAGGGGATGGTTCATTTTTATTTAACATTTTTAAAAATTCTGAGTGAAATGTACAAGGTATTTCAAAGAGCTCAGCATTAACTATCTACTGCACTAACTGATCTCATCAGCAGCAGACAGCTCTTAATGATACCTTGATGATTAAGACTAAGAAATAAAACCCAAATCTAATCCATTCTGATAGTCACATTGTGCTGCACTTGTCTGTGGGGGCATCCCTCTTTATCTGGAAGTAAAAAAGTAACACTGAGCACCAAACAACAGAGTTGATCTATTTTCAGCAAAGAGTGATTATCTCAGTGAAGCACGTTTTACCTTAAATAGAGTAAGGCAGGTACAGTATGTGTTTCCCATTTTAGGAAGAAAATGCAAAGGCAATAGGTCTACTGTAAGAGGATCTTGATGTTGGGCTGGCAATACCAGTTTGGGTGGAGAATTGATGGCAAAGTGAAATTTGGAAATCAGAATGTTGACTACTTATTTTGTGCTTTGAGATTTCTCTATGTAATCATTTTTGTTTGTGAATTATCATTCATTCCATTTTTCAAGAATATTTATTGAAGGTTTCACTGTGGGCTAGGCTTTGGAGACACACAAATTAGCTTCAGAAAGTGATAGCACATGTGCAAGAATGACCGTGACACAGGGCAAGTAATGTTTGAAAAAGACAGGGGAGAACAATACTTCCTTTCCTCTGTTATCTTTTCCCTTTATTTTCACTTTCTTTTTAAAAATCAATACTCACATATATAATATGTAAAATTTTATAAACAAGTAGGAAATACTAGGTTGACAATTTCAGCCTCCACTGCCAACGCTGAGTATAAGCACTGAGGAAAAAATTTAGGGCAAAGAAAGTGGGATCTGTGAGTTTATGGGGAATAGTCTTTCCCATAAATTTGAGCAAACTCCAGGAGGTGGTAAAGGACAGGGAAACCAGACATGCTGTAGTCCATGGTGTCACACAGAGTCAGACACAACTTAGCAACTAAACAAAAGCAATATTCTCCAAGACAGCCAGATGTAACTTTTTTTGCATGTAAAGAGCCACTGAAAAAGGCTGAGATAAGGAAAATTAAAGAAAGCAGTGCCAGTGGTGTGTTGGTGATTCTTCACATTTATGAAATACACTTGTCAGTTACTTAGGAATTTTGTGAGACAGTTGTTAAACTGTCGGTAGCTTGAAATCAGCCCATGATGGAAGTATTTACATCGTCAGTTCAGTTTAGTCGCTCAGTCGTGTCTGACTCTTTGTGACCCCATGAGCCACACCATGCCAGGCCTCCCTGTCTATCACCAACTCCCGGAGTCCACCTAAACCCATGTCCATCAAGTCGCTGATGCCATCCAACCATCTCATCCTCTGTTATCCCCTTTTCCTTCTGCTCTCAATCTTTCCCAGCATCAGGGTATTTTTTCAATGAGTCAAATCTTCACATCAGGTGGCCAAAGTATTGGAGTTTCAGCTTTAGCATCAGTGCTTCCAATGAACACCCAGAACTGATCTCCTTTAGGATGGACTGGTTGGATCTCCTTGCAGTCCAAGGGACTCTCAAGAGTCTTCTCCAACACCACAGTTCAAAAGCATCAATTCTTTAATGCTCAGCTTTCTTTATAGTCCAAATCTCACATCCATACATGACTACTGGAAAAACCATAGCCTTGACTAGATGGACCATTATTGACAAAGTAATGTCTCTGCTTTTTAATATGCTGTCTAGGTTGGTCATAACTTTCCTTCCAAGGAGTAAGTGTCTTTTAAATTTCATGGCTGCAATCACCATCTGCAGTGATTTTGGAGCCCTCCAAAATAAAGTTGGAGGAGGCAATGGCACCCCATTCCAGTACTCTTGCCTGGAAAATCCCATGGACAGAGGAGCCTGGTAGGCTGCAGTCCATGGGGTCGCTAAGAGTCGGACATGACTGAGCGACTTCACTTTCATGCATTGGAGAAGGAAATGGCAACCCACTCCAGTGTCCTTGCCTGGAGAATCCCAGGGATGGCAGAGCCTGGTGGGCTGCCCTCTATGGGGTCGCACAGAGTCCAACACGACTGAAGCGACTTAGCAGCAGCAGCAGCAGCAAAATAAAGTTAGCCACTGTTTCCACTGTTTCCCCATCTATTTGCCATGAAGTGATGGGACCAGATACCATAATCTTAGTTTTCTGAATGTTGAGCTTTAAGCCAACTTTTTCACTCTCCCTTTTCACTTTCAACAAGAGGCTCTTTAGTTCTTCTTCACTTTCTGCCATAAGGGTGGTGTCACCTGCATATCTGAGGTTATTGATATTTACAGCATAGCAAGAAGCAAATGCTACAAATCATGACTTAAACAAAAAACAGTGAATTGCTCTACAAGCCTACCAGTAGAAATGACAACTCCAAGATTCTTTCACTTTCCTAGTGGGCAAAATTATGAGTATTCTGTGTGTGAACTTTTAAAGGAGGCAATATGATAGTTGAGGATATACCAGAAACTGCAGAACTATTCATGTGTACCAGAGTAGCAGGAAACTTATGGACCTGAAAAGAATAGAGAAGGAGGGCATACTGATGATGCCCATGTAGCTTTCTCTGATCATCAGGAATAAGCCAAAGACCATTAGATGAGTGGATAATAGTCATTTGGGGAAGGAGAAAATTTCAATCCATATGTTGGCCATTGATAACATTTTTCATGGTGTTTTTTGTTAAATAACTTTCATACTGCCATTCTGTGAGAAGGCATGGTATATAAAGGTAGCAGTGCATTCACCCTATTATTTTATAATGTGGACTTGACTTGTATAATAGTATCTACATTAGCTCAGACAGTAAAGAATCTGCCTGCAATGCAGGATACCCAGCTTTGATCCCTGGGTCGGGAGATTCCCTGGAGAAGGGAATGGCTATCTACTCCAGTATTCTTACCTGGAAAATCCCGTGGACAGAGGAGCCTGGCAGGCTACCGTTCATGGAGTCACAAACAGCCAGATACAACTGAGCAATTAACACTTTCACTATGTTTTATTTATTTGTTTATATCTATACACGTGCATGTATGCAGACACAGTGACCATCATGTAAATGGCACAGGAAGGCACGAAAAGGAAAGTAAGAGTCCTTGTTTCTAACTTCAGTGGGATGTTTCAGTCTCATCCTGAGACTATTGACTCTCTCTATCACCATATCTACTTTTAATATGCCACACTCTCCACAAGACCCTAGTTGTTTTTGTTCAGAAATAACAATAAAGACCAAGTCAGGGGCTCAACATAGCAATTTTAGTATTTTGTATAAGGGTTGGAGATACAGCCTGTCAATGAAGCCACCTGAGGTATAGAGCAGAAAATATATTTTTTTCTTTTTAAAGATAATTTTATGATATTTTTAAACAAAGTTTCTATATTAGCCCTAATATGAGATTTTTAAAATCTAATTTCTTCTTTTCCAGCAGTTTTAATGTAGCATATTGTCATACCAAGCAACATTTTGTCTTATTTTTATAAGTCCTTTCTTATTCTATTTTTATTCCCTTCCTCAAGTACCTTAGAATGTACTACCCTAAACCATTCCCCTTTTAGCATTTTAGAGGACAGACTCTCTGAGAAGTAAAAATATTCTACCTTTTTTCCTGAAAAATTATAAAGAAGGTATAGGCAGATCCCAATGCTGGGAAAGATTGAAGGTAAAAGGATAAAGAGGGGGCAGAGGACGAGAGGGTTAGGCAGCATCACTGACTCAATGGACATGAATTTGAGCAAACTCCAGGCAACAGTGGGGGACAGAAGAGCCTGGTGTGCTACAGTCCATAGGGTCACAAAGTTGCTGACATAACTGAGCAACTGAACAACAAAGGCAGATGACATCTAATATTTTAAGTAGAATTGTAAACAGAAGACACCAGCAATAAAGGATGTCTTTGAGATTCTGCCTAAGAGTAACCTTTAACTTTTTACTTCTATGGAAACTTCAGTCAGTACACATCTTTTGTGTCAGATAGTTTTGCTTTTGAGTTACAAATGATATATACAAATAATTATTAGCTCAATGTTATTGTATCAGTCTAAGATTTCAGTTAGAGAATGTCAGATAGTACATCTCAGGAAATGCCAAGAATCATCAGAATGTTTTCAAACCCCAAAATTTCAAGTGGAACAATTTATGCAAGTAACACTCCCTGGTTCCATAAGACTCAACTGAAATAGACAAGAGCACATCGCATTACAACATATTTAATATTATGTTTAAAATTTTATTTAAATATTCTGTAATTCTTTTACTAATGATTCCAGAAATGTTTGGCCCATTTTTTTAAAAATATAAATGTATTTATTTTAGTTGGAGGTTAATTACTTTACAATATTGTATTGGTTTTGCCATACATCAACAGAATCTGCCACAGGTATACACGTGTTCCCCATCCTGAACCCCCCTCCCTCCTCCCTCCCCGTGGCCAATTTCTAACAGTTTTCATTTTCACATAAGATAAAAACAGAGAGGTCATAATTTTTTAGCAACAGGAAATTTCAATTCAAATATCTTTTCTTTTATATACAGAACATGAATATATGAAAGGAATATATTAATATGTGTGTGTATTTATGTATACATCATATATCAACTCATAGTATGCCTATACTCCCAAATTGTTAATTTGTATTCATTGAATGATTCTCCCAATATAAACTCCAATTACCTTATTCTTGTGACTTAGTAAATTTAGCTCAAAAAGATACACGAATGTAGAGTATAGTTTTGCCAAAATCTTGACCAAGTTGACCAGGCATTGAGCTTTCTGTTTTTGGCCACAATCAGAAATTTGTTCTTAAGATTTTGTGGCTTATTTTAAATGCTTCACCACCAAAGAGATTCCCATGAAATTAAATGCTTTCAGGTTGACCTTGTAAAATTATAATCTCTTGCTTTGCATGTCCAATTAGCATCAGAACTTGTTTAGGAGAGATGCTGCCATTTCAGGGCCTTGTGAGGTCCTGCATTCATATGTCCAGGTTCATTCATATGTCACACCCACAAAAGTGCTGGCCTTATTTTCAGTCTCCTGGGGCAACTTGCTATGTTCTTTTGTATCAGTTTTCAGCATATAACAGTTCCCCCTACTCCTTCCTTTTCTATATTCCTGATGCTAGAATTCCTGATGTTTTATTAACTATAATTCATTTTTAACTGCCTTGTGTAATATATTTTACCTCTGCTAACTATTATCCATTTGATAACTCCTCCTATTCAGTCTAAATAGGAAAATGTTTAGATAGATATGTCTGAGAAATTGACATCTGTAAGTTCATTTCCAGGATGATACATGTCTCTGAAGAGTACTGAATTGTAATGTTGTCAAAATAATTCATCTAAAGAGGATAAGCAATTTATTCTCATGGGCATAATTTTGTTTAGAAGAGATGATTCTCTTGGACAGGCCCAAGTGAGATGAGGATAATGACAATGTACATGTTTTCTCTAAGTCTACAAATCTTGGGGAATAATTTTCCTTTATCTTTTCATACATGTTCTTAATAGGTGATTTAGAGTCTCAGTGTGAGATTGCCACTTCTTAATAGGAATGGGGTGGATGTTTATCCCTACAATAGAAAGTGAAATGATGTTTTAAAACAGGAGCTGGCAAATTGCAGACCATGGGCCAAATTTTGCCTGCAGGCTGCTTTTGTATGGCCTGTGAATTAAGCATGATTTTTACATTTTTAGACTTGTAAATACACACACACACACACATACTACTATGCAACCAGGATCATATTTGGCCTACAAAACCTAAAATATTTACTCTCTGGTCTTTTATAGAAAAATCTATAAACTTTCAAGTAGCTGTAATAAAATGATTTTTTTATCATAAATCACATGAAATTTTGTGTGTATTAACTCATTGCAATCTCAGAGGAAGCTTAAATGTATTGAGAGTTAAAGTCTCATCCTCATTTTGAAGAACACTAAAGGCAGTTAGGGACTAGAGACTATACTTATAACCACTATACTATATGGCCTCAGAATCTGATCTGTCTTGTTTGGTTGTTTTGAGGGGTGGTATGCATGTGTGTGTATGTGTGTGTGAATCCTTCTCTTGACACCAATCTGCAATTAGGATGGTTATGTGATTGGCAGAATACTGTTTAAACATAGGACAGACTATACAAGTTTCCTTAAGCATGTAAAGGGCAAAGCTACTGCACACAAATTGGCTATTCGCAGCAGCACTTCAGCTGGATGAGTAAGACCCTCTCACTCTCAAATGCCCATGAAATTGGCTGCCTACTAATACTATACTTCATCTGGGTGATGACTCTTCAGGACACTCATCTTGACAACCTTATGCTTGTTTTATACATAGTTGGTCCCTTATGACTGCTTTCTCTAGAGATTTGTGTTATGTGCCTGTCTGCCCAACATTTGAAAATACTGTAATTGTTAGCACTCCCAAAGCATCCCTCAGTGCTATCGTAGGACTGGAGAGATTAAAGGTAAATTTCTAGGCTTGCCTACCGCCATTGGCAGGTTTTAGGCTTCAGGCCTGCCTGAAGCGTATTCCTGCAATAGCCAGTTTGCTATTCTTTCTGGTAGCTTTTCTTCTCTTACTCTTGGTTTCTCTATGTATAAATTCAGGAAGAGGTTTTGATTTGTTATGAAAAGAGTTTCTATCTCTATTCCAATTTTCTCCTATGCATAAGCTAAGTTCTGGCCTCCTGAATTATTATTTCTTTGTTGATTTAGTTTTACTGCCTTTGGTTTTGCAGGTATCTGTTAAAATCTTTACTTGTCATTAAACATTCAGTGCCTTTATAAATTTATTCCATTAATAGATTTATAGCATTATTTCAAGAGGATTTTGGGGAGGAGAGGAGAAGTAAACATATGTATAGGAGCCATCATTTTGAACTAGAACCTTTCAAACTTTATGTGGCAAGAAAATGCATTGGGGGATATATTGATAGGTTACCTTCCACTTCATGTTTTATTATAGTTCTTCTCCTATATTTTGGGAGACTTCCCATCAGTTCTGGAATAATGAAAATAAGACTCCAAGAAGCAATTCTTCATTTTAAGTTCAAAAATCCATAGTGGAAAACAAAAAACATCTGGGCAGATATATTATTTTCTTGTCCCTAGATTGGGTAGATTTTGTTTAGACTTTAAATGATGTAGACAATGTGACTGGTCTCACTTTTGTGGCCTACCATATTTTTTACTCAAAAAGTGGTGTTGTTCTATACACCTGGTGAGGAAATGGTTGAGATGTGTCTATCAGTCAGGAACCTGGCAGGAAATAGTTGAGACACTTAATTGGATAATTTAAGAAGAGTTTAATTATGAAGGTTTGGACAGATTTAGGAGCACCGATAAACATAGTACTAAACCCTAGGGCTAGTTACAGAAGGGCTTTAACTTTGTAGGGCCTGATGGGTCAAGGGGACAGAGTGGCTCCCAGAACCTAGAAAGGAGGGATTATTAAAAAAAAAAAGGAAAGAAATCGAGCTTATTTGACTAATCTTTTTTCTCATGTAACAGCTGTTGTCATTTTGTGGAACTTTGGAAAATACTGGTATAGATGTATTCCTGCCTAATAAGGTAAACTAGATGACTTTTCCGGACAATATTCCTGATTTTTTGTTCTATGAAATTTTCAGAATTGAACCTGTCATCCAATAAGTTCAATTAAAAAACAGCCTTTGCTAAACTTTAATTTTCGGAGTTGTTTTTCTGTACTTTGTAGCTGCTCTTTATTGGAAAGTAAGGAACTGTGGCACAGAATTATTCTTAATGAAGCAATTTTCTAATTTCATGTTATCTTCTGCTTTTCATATTTACCTATGGTTTGCTAGAAACATGGCTTAGAGGAAAATTTAGAACATATTACTAAACACTTGGCTGTTGCAGTGCTTCATATATATCAAGTTCTGAAAATATATAACAATTTTGAACAACAGTACTGTGTAGTATTAATAGAGAAGAATAATTCATTTTGATTTCACAGGGCATATGTCAGCACATGACTTTATGCAGAATAAATTGTTAAGTTCAAGTGGGAATTGAGGATAAAGATTTTGGCTCTTCTGACTTTTGTGACTAGATTTGAAATAAGGTGGGTAATCAATGGAGGTGTGTGTTAGGGGATCAGAGGCTCTTTGGGCAAAAATTCCATGAGTTATTTCTTCCTTAATATCTGAATTTTTTGCACACAGAGATTTGATTTAAGATCTTTCAGCATGTTTCTTTTACTGTCTGTAGTCTAAACAAGAAGTTTTATATTTTGTATTTTTCATTTCATTTTCTAGATATTAAATTACTCCTTTGCTCAGAAAGGTCATTTAAGAGGGACAGCAATATATCACTTCACTGATACTTGTCATGTAAGTAATACATTTACTGTCATGGGCATCTGTCAGTTTGAGGAGAATGGATTTTGTTCTTTTCTATTACTATAGAAAGTAGAATATTTATTTACCTACCCTGCTGCTGCCAAGTCGCTGTGCGACCCCATAGACGGCAGCCCACCAGGCTCCTCCGTCCCTGGGATTCTCCAGGCAAGAACACTGGAGTGGGTTGCCATTTCCTTCTCCAATGCATGAAAGTAAAAAGTGAAAGTGAAGTTGCTCAGTCATGTCCAACTCTTAGCGACCCCATGGACTGCAGCCTATCAGGCTCCTCCACCTATGGGATTTTCCAGGCAAGAGTACTGGAGTGGGTCGCCATTGCCTTCTCTAAGTCCACAGTATGTGAAATATCTAAGATTATGTTAACTCTTTAGACCACAGGGTGCCAGATTACATGGCAGTTCAGTTCAGTTCAGTTCAGTCGCTCAGTCGTGTCCAACTCTTTGCCACCCCATGAATTATAGCACGCCAGGCCTCCCTGTCCATCACCAACTCCTAGAGTTCACTCAAGCTCATGTCCATCTAGTCAGTGATGCCATCCAGCCATCTCATCCTCTGTTGTCCCCTTCTCCTCCTGCCCCCAACCCCTCCCAGCATCAGAGTCTTTTCCAATGAGTCAACTCTTTGCATTAGGTGGCCAAAGTATTGGAGTTTCAGCTTCAGCATCAGTCCTTCCTATGAATACCCAGGACTGATCTCCTTTAGAATGGACTGGTTGGATCTCCTTGCAGTTCAAGAGACTCTCGAGAGTCTTCTCCAACACTACAGTTCAAAAGCATCAATTCTTCTGCACTCAGCTTTCTTCACAGTCCAATTCTCACGTCCATACATGACCACTGGAAAAACCATAGCCTTAACTAGATGGACCTTTGTTGACAAAGTAATGTTTCTGCTTTTGAATATACTATCTAGGTTGGTCATAACTTTCTCTCCAAGGAGTGACTGTCTTTTAATCTCATGGCTGTAATCACCATTTGCAGTGATTTTGGAGCCCCCAAAATAAAGTCTGACACTGTTTCTACTGTTTCCCCATCCATTTCCCATGAAGTGATGGGACCAGATTCCATGATCTTCGTTTTCTGACTGTTGAGCTTTAAGCCAACTTTTTCACTCTCCTCTTTCACTTTCATCAAGAGGCTGTTTAGTTCCTCTTCACTTTCTGCCATAAGGGTGGTGTCCTCTGTGTATTTGAGGTTATTGATATTTCTCCCAGAAATCTTGATTCCAGCTTGTGCTTCTTCCAGCCCAGCGTTTCTCATGATGTACTCTGCATAGAAGTTAAATAAGCAGGGGGACAATATACAGCCTTGACGTACTCCTTTTCCTATTTGGAACCAGTCTGTTGTTCCATGTCCAGTTCTAACTGTTGCTTTCTGACCTGCATATAGGTTTCTCAAGAGGCAGGTCAGGTGGTCTGGTATTCCCATCTCTTTCAGAATTTTCCGCAGTTTCTTGTGATCCACACAGTCAAAGGCTTTGGCATAGTCAATAAAGCAGAAATAGATGTTTTTCTGGAACTCTCTTACATGGCAATGATAAGATCAATTCTCTGATACATGGGTTGTAGTGAAGCATTTTCATAGAGAGAAATAATCACTGTTCAAGGGTTGGTTAGTGTAATCATTAAGATAAATAGTGTAATGATAAATATTTAATAACCACCTCTGGTAGGAAGGGGAGTACTGCTCATTTCTATGATGTAAATAATGCCATCCTGGCCACTTTCAAGTTATAAACTTGAAATCATTGAACTTGAGTTGGGAACAGATGTGCAGTAGCCAACCATTTTATAGGGTGTTCCACCTTACAGATATTAAAAAAAAAAACATAAATTCAGGAACAGCGATAATAGTATAGTTAATTAGTGAGGAAGCAATGTATTTTTGGCTACTTATTACCTATGTAATTAATTAGCTTTTATAATTTTGCTGCACCCAGCACAGCTTGTAGGGATCGAAAGTGGTTGACATACAGTTTGGAGAAAGGAAACTAGAGACAAAATTAAAGTTTTCAAGATGGGATTGGGGGACTTAAGACCTGTAGGATAAAGAGCCCTGCTGACACATCACTTTTATTGAGCTCTTGGTATGCAGAAAGTTTCTGGTTTTTAGATAACATAAGGTGCCCATGCCCCAGTCACGTCCCAGAGTTAATGTTCTTCTTTGTACTTTTATGTTATCTCCTAGTACCAAGGACCAGAGAAGGCAATGGCACCCCACTCCAGTACTCTTGCCTGGAAAATCCCATGGATGGAGGAGCCTGGTAGGCTGCCGTCTGTGGGGTCACACAGAGTCGGACATGACTGAAGCGACTTAGCCGCAGCAGCAACAGTACCAAGGACATCCGACAGCCAGGGGCAGCAGTCCTCACATGACCATCGAAAGAACATCAGAGCGTGCTCAAGCAGCGTTCTGAATTTGCGCGACCTGGTGTTCCACGGTCCGCGCTATGTTCCTCCTTAGCTCAGCAAGGCATAACGATCCCAACTAATCAGCCTGATGTACTTTTTGTTTAGATTATACTTAGTTGCTGTATCTCACTTTTATTCTTTCCCCGTGGTGTTCTTCTCATGGCTTAGCCAGAGTGACAGGCAGCTGACTATTAACCCCTGCATAATTTGATTTTCACTAATGGTTTTGTTTAACAACCAACTCAAAAAAGTTTAAATATTTAACAACTGACTTCCTAAGCTAGTACAAGGTGTCTCCCATACAACACAGATGAGAGCATGAAGTTTATCATTAGATAGTTCTGAATTTGATTCCATGCTTTGTTACTTAAAAACTGACTCTGTGAAGTTTATATTTCTTTTTAAAGTTTTAGTTCTCTCAAATGAAAGGTGTAGGAAAAGAGCAAATTAGCCAAGATGGCAGTGATCAGGCTCTTGCCCACGGCCTCTCATTCTAGCCCCATGTTTTGTAAATATATGGTTATGTGATGCTAAGATTACTTATAGCACTGCACATGTGGTCACAATGTACCTGCTCGGCCACAGGTCCCTTTTGTTATATAAACATATATAAGCTCCAGCTGAAAAACCTTTGAGGCTGCATTATGGCTGCCTTATGGCTGTGTCTGCTGGGTCAGCCACGAGAGGAGAGAATACAGCGTGTCTGCTGCTGTGGCTGCTGTGCCAGTTAGGAGAGTATAAATTTGTCTGCAGTTCCTACCACTCCTTGGAGCTTTCTTCCAGCTTCCCTGCTCACGCCTACCATGGGTTCAACAAACCATGTGAACAGTGAGATACAGCGAGACAAAAGGTAAGGGTAAAAGTTATATCTACTTTGATTAGCTGCATATGTGTGTTAGTCACTCCATCGTGTCCAGCTCTTTGCGACCCCATCGACTGTAGCCCTCCAGGCTCCTCACTCCATGCAATTCTCCAGGCAAGAATACTGGAGTAGGTAGCCATTCCCTTCTCCAGGGGGTCTTTCCAACCCAGGGATAGAAGCTGGATCTCCTACATTGCAGGCAGATTCTTTACCATCAAAACCACCAGGGAAGCACTCAATTAGCTATTGTCAGGATTAAATAAAATGGGACTTCCCCCTCCTCTGGAGAGTAGGAGACCTAAAGCTAAAGATTTCATAAGGTCCTTATTAGAACTGTGATCACAAAGGTTTTTTTTTTTTGAACTAAAAGAAAGCCATTAAGAGGAATATGCTCCACTCTACATAATGATGCAATTTGCATAATTGAAGGGAAGATAGGTAGGCTTCTTTAAGAATTCAGACTATACTGTCATCACAAACGCATATTTTTCCTTGGATTGTGCATAGTTTGGTTACAAAAGTCATTCCTTCTGCCTTTAGTAGTAGGATTACAAAGAAAATCGTATTTCTTGGAGTGTTGGCCCATGCCCTGTAGTGTTTTGTGAGTTGTGTAGGCCAAAGCCTCCTTCTTGGTTCCTCCTTTATAGATTCTGTGGGAAAATGGTGATACTTTTTCCCATTTGGTGGGATACTTACACAATACTTACACACTTTGGGTGGCTACTTACACAGGTTACCTTAGAAAGGAAGCGGGTGATTTAGGAGACAGGTGTAAATCTGAAGATAGGGAACAAGACAGAACTGAGTTTTAGGATCACAAAGGTCAGGAACAGCTTTGCATACTGATGAAGTGACTGTGTTCAGTAATTATGATCTTTAAACATTGTAGTCTTCTTTATTAAGAAATAATTCCACTCAACATTGTTTAATAAAAGATTATTTGCTTAAAATTAATAACTTCACAGAGAAGCAAATAGAACATAAAATCAGAAAAAAAAGAAAAAACTCAAGGAGATATTATGAAAAGTAAATGATTAAACTGCTGTAGATCCTGGCTTGTCTATACCAAGACTAAAAGCTTATATCTCTTGTTTTGTTTAAGCTGTTTTTAACAAGACAGTCATTACTTACAACAGATGAGTTTCCAGACCAGATGTATATAATGAGAATTCTTGAAAGTCATGAAGACTCCACAGAGCACAAGAAATCTATATTTACTTGGATTACCAAAAAGTAAATCAATTACAAATGCCACTACACTAATGTCTTGAATAAAAGATAAGAAAGAACATTCAGTATTATTTTGAAGAGCTTAACAAAATTAATTAGGATTATTAAATTTTTAAGTGAAGGACATTTGCCCTTCAGCTTTCACAATAAAGACTGTCTTTCTCTAAATTGTTAAACTTGACCATTTTTACATGAGTAGTTGGTAAATGTCAAAATGAAAAAAGTAAATGTGACATATCTGAAACAATTTAAGGACAATTAACTTTAATAATGGGAAAATGTGTACAAAATGAGAAGATAAACAAAATGAAGGGGAAAAGACACCAAATATTCTTTTTAAATATTCTAAACTGAATATGAAACATTAGTTAGTAATTAACAACAACAACAAAGACCCGATGAATAGTTTTTAATATTTTTTTGTCCATTGGAAGCCATCTTGATGTCGTGACTTTGAATTTTAAAAAATGAAACAAGTTCTAGAATGTGAAAAACAGCTGCTGAAAAATATTAGCAATACATTTTCTGACTAGGCAGCTGTTATGAAAGGTGAGGACAAAAGGCTGCAAACACTCTTTAAAAACTTTAATAAATAAGCAGAATATGTGCCATGCCAGCTCATTTCCTTAGTCTTGTCAGAGAAAAAGCTACTGTGACAGTAAATGAATTTTTTGGACTACTTTAGTATTTTGCAACATGTTTTTTTTCCAGATTCACCTCATAGAGTATTTTAAACACATGCAACTTGTATTTTTTTTCTGAGTTATAATATGCAAAAAGTTTATTGAAATAATTGATGTAGCTTGAGTGTGCCATTAATTGTCTTCTGAAAACATTTGGAATGTTTCAGTAAAACAAGTGGGAAATTGGTAGGCTACAGTCCATGGGGTCGCAAAGAGTCGAACCCCACTGAGCAACTTCACTCCACTCATTCACTCCATACTTTATCACTGAAGAAGGAAATGGCAACCCACTTCAGTATTCTTGCCTGGAGAATCCCATGGACAGAGGAGCCTGATGGGCTCTGGTCCATGTGGTCGCAGAGAGTTGGACACGACTGACGTGACTGAGCACACACACAGGTTCTTTTTATAATCTACTTAATGAAGAAGTGAACTATGGGAACATAATGTGAAAGAGGTTTAAGAATAAATATTTGCTTACATGAAGATAACACAGCAATCACAATACTTTATATGGATAGCAAACTGGGAAATAGTACTGATTCAAAGAAAAGTGGAAATGCTTTGAAATCTACAGCCCACATAGAAAAGAAACTGAATAGAGTATATCCAAATTTTACAGTAATCCTAAAAAACATATATAACATGAATGATTTTATTGATAATCTAGAAAAGTCTTTAATATGTAAAGCTGAAATCATGTTTTTCCAACACTAAAACAATGCAATCAGTCATTCTAAACCAAATTGTTGTTGTTGTTCAGTTGCTAATTGTTTGACTCTTTGTGATTCCATTGACTATAGCACACCAGGCTTCCCTGTCCTTCACTATCTCCCAGAGTTTGCTCAGACTCATGTCCATTGTGTTGATGATGCCATCCAACCATCTCATCCTCTGTTGCCCCCTTTTCCTCCTGCCCTCAATCTTTCTCAGCATCAGGGTCTTTTCCAATGAGTTGGCTTATTGCATCAGGTGGCCAAAATATTGGGAGCTTCAGTATCAGTCCTTCCAATGAATATTCAGGGTTGATTTCCTTTAAGATTCATATTGTTTAAGCCATTCTCTCTAAAGTATGATAAAATAACAGCTTGAACTTGGGCCACTTTTGTGGCTGGGGTCTGTATTAAGCTTTTTGTAGCTCTTTTGCTTGGAGAGGAGAGCAGCCTCTGTCAAAAAATGACCTATATTTAAGACAATTCCACCAAAAAAAAAAAAACCCAATAAAAATGACAACCAATATATTGAGACATAATCATATGCCAATTCCAAGGTTAATTGTTTTGGATGTGCCATGTCCACCCGCACATACTGTGTCTTCCTTGAGGTGGCCTTCTCTGGCATGGAGGAGGAAAGTTGATTTCGATGCCTTCCTGAATTGATCATTTTGGAGTTGTTCTTCCCAGCGGTATGTGCTACTCTCCAAAACTCCCACTTCTGCCAGCACCATTTTTTTCACACTTATTGTATGCCGGGTGGTGTTCTAGGTGTTCAAATCACATTAACAAATGAAATAGAACATTGAAAATGGAATTTTGACTCGGGATACATTTGGTAGTTGCTTGCTAAGATTTTTGTTGTTGTAGATTTGGTATTATTTTTAAATCTTTGCCAAATTTGTAGTTTTCTACATTCACATTCTTACTACCTTCATATTAAACCATACACTCATGATAATTCTCATACTGCCTTCTAAACAAAACATTTCTCGTCTGAATGTACGATCTACATTTAATGTGGTCATAGTCATCACTAATTTGTCTATATAAGAGATTAGTTTTTAGGCATGGATATTTTAAACTTTTAGATTTTATAATCATGTTACACAGACATGTCATGCTCCAGAACCACTGGAGATTTGTTCTACTTAATGATCAATTAATGCTACTTGGAAGCATGCAATTATTCTGGATATTTTATTTTATCTCATGCCCTGCTCCTTATCAGTGGCCATCACTTTCAGGTTAGTGGATTCTCAGCCTTCAGGCAAAACTTAAAAAAAAAAAAAAACAACTCTGTTTGCATTGCTCCAGGCTGATACCAGAAATGTCTGGAAAATAGCAATTTTCTTAATTGGGTTGAAAATATATATATAAGCAGACATAACATGCTTATGGTTAATTGTAAATTTATATTGCTGTTAAGGAAAAGTTTTATTCAGATTTTGAGAACCCAGAATATATATTTAAAAGGAAGGAAAAAATTGGGGGCTACAGTGAAATTATTAAGATAGCCATAATTTTGCAGTTAAGTAATCTTGCTAAATTCCTTGCATTGCAGCTGTACATAGGTATAAAAAGTAATTAGAATTTCATATGAGAAGACTTCTGCAGAGTCTTAGAATCCACATGGCAGACTGGCTGTAGAGATATTGATCAGGGGAAATATGTACATATATCTTGTCTTAAATTCAGCAAAAGTTTTGATAAAGTGCCTCCATATTATTTTCACTAAGCTGGAAAAATGTGAGTGGAATGAGGTGTAGTTGAGTGAATCTGCCCAACTGTGCTGAGGTAGTTTATTTGACTTATAGATGTTCAGTGATGGTTATGGAGCTAAATTGAAATGAACCGATCTATGTTCATCTATACAGAGCACCGCAGTAATGTATCTTGCGTCATTCTATGTATACCTGTGGCGGATTCATGGTGATGTATGGCAAAACCAGTACAATATTGTAAAGTAATTAACCTCCAATTAAAATAAATAAATTTATATTAAAAATAAAAGCTTTTTAGATATAGCTTTCAGAAAAACATGAAAGATAAATTAATTAAAAATAAGTAAATAAACCTTGTCCTGTTCAGTATGCTGATCAAAGATGTGTGATTTCCAAGACCAATTTGTTGACCCATGTGCTTCCTCATAGTTAAATCTCACAAGTCTTTTTCAACCTTCTTGTACCTGCTGCCTCACTAGCATGTGGCACTGACTTTTTTTTTTTTTTTTTTTAGAAAATGTATCTTCAACTTCTAAGGTATTATTTTTCTAGTTTCCTGCTCAACTCTGAGTTTTCCTCCTTCTTCTCTGAGTTCATGCTTGTTCATCCCTTAAGTATTCATTCTCACTCTTCACAACTTTACCACTCACTGGGTGTTTTCATTCATGCTCTTGGCTACACCTATTTATAATATGATGACTCTCAGATCTGTATCTTCAGTCTAGACCACTTTCCTGGGCATCCAAACAGTATGTTCATCCCACTCTTGGCGTATTGCCTCTTCTCACTTTAATTAGTATCTTGAAACTGTTTGGCATGAAATATCTTAACCTCCCTTCTCCCCCCAATCTTAAAGTTTCTAATAATTGAAAAAAGCACTGGCACTGGACACAGAGCTGTGTTTGATTTTTTTTTTAAACATTCATTACTTACTAGCTATACAAATCAGGGTAAATTTTTTATCCTATCTGTATTAGTTTTCTATTGCTGCATAACAAATTACCACAAACTCAGTGGCTTCAAACAACTTATATAATATCACTTAACTTTTATGGACTTCTCTGGTGGCTCAGACAGTAAAGAATCTGCCTGTAATGCAAGAGACCTGATTTCAGTTCCTGGGTCAGGAAGTTCCCCTGGAGAAGGAAATGGCAACCCACTCCAGCGTTCTTGCCAGGTGATTTCATGGACAGGGGAGCATGGTAAGCTACAGTCCATGGGGTTGCAAAGGGTTGGACACGACTGAGTGAGTAACACTTTTGTTTTGTGGGTCAGTCATCGGGGCATGCCATAGTTGGATACTCTGCTTAGAGTGTCTCTTAAGGCTGTAATCAAGGTTTCAGCAAGGGCTAAGCTCTTATCAGATGCTCAACTGAAGTATCCATTTCCAGGCTCCCATAAAACTGTATACAACTTACTTGTATTTACATGTAAAATGGGTTTAGGTATAAAACTCAGATGATTTAAGAGTTAGTAGCTCTTGTGTGTCTGACTCTTTGCAATTCCATGGACTAAAATCCTCCAGGCTCCTCTGTCCATGGAATTTTCCAGGCAAGAATACTGGAATGGGTTGTCATTCCCTTCTCCAGGGGATCTTCTTGACCTAGGGCTCAAACCTGGGTCTTTTGCATTGCAGGCAGTTTCTTTACCATCTGAGCCATGAAGGAAGCCCAAGTGCTGTACCTGCATGAACAATGCTATGTAAAATATTCTTATGCATTTTTGGCCTTCATATATTAAATATCATTGGTGTCTCCTATTCATTATTATTACCAGAAACACCTTCATAATTTTTAAAACACCTTTTATGGGTGATATTGCCCTATTGCAAGTCACTAGATGAGGGACTTAAAATATCATTCCTAATAAACAAATGTAAGTTTTGTGGCAGAAACTCATCAAAACACTATACTATTCATTCTCATATTCATTCAACAAATTCTTACTGAGCACCTACCTGTGGAAGGTGTTTAGGTACTATCTTGTAATGCAGTGAACAAGACAGTATCTCACCTTCTCTCAAGGAACTTGTATAAACAACACAAGGGATATTAAGAATGGATGCTGCTGCTGCTGCTGCTGCTAAGTCGCTTCAGACGTGTCCGACCCTGTGCGACCCCATAGGCGGCAGCCCGTCAGGTTCCCCCGTCTCTGGGATTCTCCAGGCAAGAACACTGGAGTGGGTTGCCATTTCCTTCTCCAGTGCATGAAAGTGAAAAGTGAAAGGGAAGTCGCTCAGTCGTGTCCGACTCTTCGCGACCCCATGGACTGCAGCCTACGAGGCTCCTCCATCCATGGGATTTTCCAGGCAAGAGTACTGGAGTGGGGTGCACAGTGATCACTTAATGCTCTTCTTTTGTTTGTACCAAGACAAGTCTTTTAAACACGTAGAACTTATCGGTTACCTGAATCCTCCATTCTTTAACTTCTTGTTTGAAGTTCAGTTGAAGTTTATTAGGGAATGTTCTATGGAGAACGGACCTGTCTACTATATAATTTTTTTCAAAATATAGCCACAAACTTCCTTTTCAAGATTTTCTCCTGTTTCTTGCCACATGCATTTTCTTTTCAGATTTAACTGAACCATTGACTCTTCAGTGAATAGGTCTTAAATTCTTTTACTTCTGTGCCTCCCTTTACACTATCATTGTCTAGAATGCTCCACACTGTCCTCACAGTTTCATATGTCAAAATTGTCTTCTTCAGACTTCCCTGGTGGTCCAGGGGTTAAGTCTCTATGCATTAACTATAGGGGATACAGATTTGATCCCTGGTCAGGGAAGTTCCACCTGGCAGTTGGTGTAGCCTCCCCCCAAAATTGTCTTCCTCTTTCAAGGTCCTTCTATGAAGCCTTTTTTAAAAAAGATTGATCTATATTTATTTATTTATGGCTGCACTGAGTCTTCATTGCTCCCTATGACCCTTCTCCAGTTGCAGAGAGTGGGGGCTACTTTCTAGTTGCATTGTGTGGCCGTCAATTGCAGTTATGTTCCTACCATTGACAATATTCTCTTCTCTTGGTTTTGAGCTTGACATAGAGACAGAGATATCAGGAGTCCAAAAAATATTTGCTAAAAATAAGAAACAAAAATCTGCCTTGTAGTATGGTCATCTGTACATTTGATTAATCTGTAATCCCTACTTTATCCCCATTTTAGGCACTTTAACAGTTGGGTCTCTATTTTACTCATTTGTCAGTTTGCTTCAGAGTCAAGTACAATGTTGTATACTTATTGTTCTATTTATTTTTTGTGAAATAATTGTTAAATGTCTACTACCTGCTAGAAACTATAGGTGATGAGGTAAAGCACCTTAGTTCTGGAATTAGAGAACCTGAATTCAAATGCTATCCCTTCTCCTCACTGGCTGTGACATTGGGCAAGTTTCTCAGAGTTTAAAGGCCTTGAGTTCCATATCTGTAAAATAATGGTGACAATATGATTATGGGGCGGGGGGATGATGATGATGGCTAATGTTCTGTGTACTGGGCCAGAATCGTGATCCAGAACTAATGTCTTTGACATCAAACTTCAACTATAAATTGATTAAATGGAGATAAATGTGTTGGTGCTTTCTATTGCTCTAGAATGAAATTCAGTTTACTTACAATGGCCTAAAGCCAAGACCTACAAGATCTGACTCCTCCCTACCCATCCATACCATTCTGACCACTCACTTGCTTGCTTTGAGGGGACTACTTTCTGTCTTTCAAGCAAGATGAGTAACTTTCCATTTTAGCCTTTCGCATTGTCACATGATGTCTCATTTCCTTGTTGACCTCAACATCACCTTCTCTCAGAAGACTTTACCAACCCTTTATCTAAAGTAGCCCTCTGCTTACCATCTCCCTCATCATCCAGTCATTCTCTCTGACCTCATTTATCTTAATAGATATTCTTTGCCAATATCTTCACTTTTTAGGGGGTCTGATTGTTTCTTATTGATAGCCTATTTCCCCTACCAGAAGGTAAGCGTCATTAAATTTGAGCCTGCTTGACACAACTGAGCGACTGAATTGAACTGTGTGCTATTTGCTAATCTAGTTACAATGTCTGGCACAGTACTCAACCCAATCAGGTACTCCCAAAATAGAACTGTATGCATAAGTGAAAGAAAAAATACTCTATAGGTTGTTAAGAACGTTAAATACAGAGTGCCTGGCAAAAAATAGGTGATAAAAATTAATGTTAGCTATTATTATCGTTACTAATGATACCAAGAAATTGTCTCCAATTTTGTACAGTTCGCAGTCTAGAGAGAAAGATATAGGTGTGTAACAAGCCAATTATAGTAATAGTGCTGCATGAATTGGGCTTTTGTGATCTAGGAAAATGTAGATATGCTTACGAAATATTTGCTGAATTGTTGGTTTTCATTTGAATGGTCTTTAAAAACGGGCTAAGAATGAGCACAGGATGAGAATGGAGGCTGGAACTCATGCCAATCCTTGTAAATAGATTGAACATTTTGTTACCTTCAGTAGTAATAGTATACTTTCCAAGATAGAGTATTCCAGTGTAGGGAAAGGCTATGTTATGTTTGTTAACTTTATGATCTGCTCTGTCATAATACATATCTTGGTGCAGATCATATTTATGCTTTCATGACCTTTTTCTCTCCTCCCTAGTGCATAAATCAAAGAGGTATTTGTAAGGTGCAGCCATTCCCAAGGTCTCTTTGACCCCAAATTAAATCTATTCTAAATGAAGGAGCATCCTTGTAGCTTCAGAACCAGACCTCTACCTTCCCTCTTCTAATCTGTTTGTTGCTCCTCATTCTCTCATGTAAACATTTTGAGGCTGCCGCTTCCCTCTTTATTACTTCCTCTGCCTATGCCCTATAATCACTCTCCCCAATTTTAAAGTTTATACTTGATTCTTCACAAAATGTTCTGTATCTGCGTCTCCTCTCCTCTTACCAACTTTTGGTAATTAGATTTACTCTTATGAAATACATCTCCTTCTATTAGAAAATCTTGAGAGCACAGTTGTGGAGATAAGACTGACCTCTCAAATTTTATGACTAGAACCATAATGTTTCCATGTTGATAAATTATAGATACAGTAAGGAAGTTTCTTTTCCCACCAGGATTTCTGTTTGGGCATGTTAAAACTGCCAAACAGTAAGAGAGAGACAACATGATCATTTTTTCTCGTTGGTTGATTTCCCACATCAGGGATATGCATTAACAGGGGTTTCAATAAGAACATTAATTTTATTTTAAAATAAGGAAATACACAAAAAAGGTCTTTGTGTTATGTGGAAAATATATTACTGTTAGGAATGGATCTGGTGAGTCATCGCTAAGTACTTTCAGTTTGTTGATTCTGTAGATGCACAAGTTCAAAGATCAAGTAATGCCCATCAAGCTTGATGAGATACTAGTGACAGTTACCCTTCTGGTGATACTATCACTGAACTGGTTAAAAGTAGCAAAGAATCTGCCATGAGTCTTTCTGAGGGCATAACAGGACTCTGATAGGAAAACAGGGAAGGGAGGCACTGGGCCTGGGTGAATGGATAATGATTGCAATTGATTCACTTTTAGAAGGAACAAGATCAACAACAACACTTTGCCTCTTCAGATTATCAGGCAATAGACTGCTGGTGAGTAACATGTTCAGGGAATCTCTGCCCTAGAACTTTAAAAAGAAGATTGAAATAAAATCCCAGAAAAATTAATGCATGCTGCTAGAAGAAGAGATGTCAGGTGGTACTGGTCATTTAAATAAATAATAAGAATAATAACAGACTTCCCTGTAGCTCAAATGGTAAAGAATCTGCCTGCTATTCAGGAGACCAGGGTTCGATTCCTGGGTTGGGAAGTTCCTCTGGAGAAGGGAATGGCAATCCACTCCAGTATTCTTGCCTGGAGAATTCCATGGACAGAGAAACCTGGTGGGCTACAGTCCATGGGGGTTACAAAGAATCAGACATGACTGAGAGACTAACACACAAAGAAGAATAATAACAATTAGAACAATACATGGAAGAGACAATACACACATAATAGCAATATGAAAACAGACAACTCCAGAGAAAATGTAGAGCTAATGATGGTAGCCAAGAATTTAGCACCTAGTGTATGTGTTTATGCTTATATTTTATTCACATGACAGATTAAAAAGATAATATGCGAATAGCAAAGTGAAAGTTTGAAGCAAAAGCAGTCTGACTCTAGGGCTCATGCTTTTAACTCCTATATTATATGTTACTACACTATACTCTACTTCTATAGTATTTTTATTTCTTTTGCACATTGTATTATAGCTTTCTGTGAACTTGTACTTCTGTGTGTTTATCCTTCACCAGTTTGCAAGCTCCACAAGAAAAGGGACGGGGTCTGTCTAGTTTACCACTAAGTTCCCAGAAGCCCAGTGCTAGTCACATTGGTGTCTAAAAGACATTTATTGATTGATCAGTGTCAACAACAAAACTGAAACAAATTAGGCACTTCTGGCTTTAAGTGCTGAAGGAGGAAAGGGGTTTAATACCACTGTGCATCTTTCCTTTGAGGACCTAAAATCTCCGTCATTGTCCACTATTGTGTGCCAAAATGTAAGAAAGCAAGTTCGATAAGGACATTTCCAATGGCAAGCGGAACGTGGTAGACTGAGATGAGAGAAGAGAAAAATTTTCTCAAAATCTTTTACTATAATTCCCATCAAGTTTCTAAAAAGGCTTGGGATAGAACTATGCATTGCAGAAGTTAAATTTGAGAAAACACTCCCTGAATCTTGAAAATGTCTCCATCTTAATTAGAATGTTAATCATAAGAGTATGATCAAGTAGACTAAGATATGAAGTATAAATTCTTTTGAATCTTAAATCTCCACACTCTTCTCTTATAGAGAAAGTAGAACAATGCAGGTTGATTTTTGTGTCTAAGACAGTACTGTGGGAGGTCCAGAAGAAGCATATTATCCCCCAAACATTCCAAAATCTCACTAATCTTTGGGTATGAATGGGTCAATTTAGCAGTACCCAAGATTTTCACTCTGTATTTTATCACCCTGCTTATTTAACTTTTATATGCAGAGTACATCATGAGAAACGCTGGGCTGGATGAAGCAGAAGCTGGAATCAAGATTGCCGGGAGAAATATCAATAACCTCGAATATGCAGATGACACCACCCTTATGACAGAAAGTGAAGAGGAACTAAACAGCCTCTTGATGAAAGTGAAAGAGGAGAGTGAAAAAGTTGGCTTAAAACTCAACATTCAGGAAACTGAGATCATGGCATTTGGTCCCATCACTTCATGGCAAATAGATGGGGAAACAGTGGAAACAGTGACAGAATTTATTTGGGGGGGCTCCAAAATCACAGCAGATGGTGACTGCAGCCATAAGATTAAAAGATGCTTACTCCTTGGAAGAAAAGTTATGACCAACCTAGACAGCATATTAAAAACCAGAGACAGTACTTTGCCGACAAAGGTCTGTATAATCAAAGCTGTGGTTTTTCCCGTAGTCATGTATGGATGTGAGAGTTGGACTATAAAGAGAGCTGAGCACTGAAGAACTGATGCTTTTGAACTGTGGTGTTGGAGAAGACTCTTCAGAGTCTCTTGGACTGCAAGGAGATCCAACTAAATCCTCAAGGAAATCAGTCCTGAATATTCATTGGAAGGACTGATGTTGAAGCTGAAACTCCAATACTTTGGCCACCTGATGAGAAGGAACTTACTCATTTGAAAAGACCCTGATGATGGGAAAGATCGAAGGTGGGAGGAGAAGGGGATGACAGAGGATGAGATGGTTGGATGGCATCACCAACTCTATGGACATGAGTTTGAGTAACGTCCTGGAGTTGGTGACGGACAGGAAAGCCTGGCGTGCTTTAGTCCATGGGGTCACAAGGAGTTGGACACGAGTGAGCGACTGAACTGAAGATTTTCACTTCTAAAGCTGATTCAAGTGTTCCAATACTTTCACAGTCCCACCATTCTGCAAATATCTTTGGGAATCCAGAAGAGTTTCTTACATAAGTTCATGAATTAATACAGGCTTCTATCGTGTCATTTCATTTGTACTTCTGCATTCACTCAGGCCCCTGCTGATTCACTCCAGTTCTGATGCTCTGCTATAAAATTTGGCAGTCTCCTGTGAGAGCAAAAAATTATGTATAGCATACTCAGTTGAAGCTTCCCAGGTAACTCAGTGATAAAGAATCCTTCTACTAATGGAGGAGACACAGGCTCAATCCCTGGGTTGGGAAGATACCCTGGAGGGGGGAATGACAACTCACTCCAGTATTCTTGTTGGAATACTGGAAATTGCTGGAAATTTCTTGCTGGAAATCCCATGGACAGAGGAGCCTGGTGGGCTACTGTCCAGGAGGTTGTAAATGTTCGGACACGACTGAGTGGCTGAGCATACCTAATGCTCAGTTGGATAGTTTGGAGGTGGTTTGAATCCTGAAATGTTAAGCTACTTAGGGAGAGATTTACTTTCTAGTCTCAAACTCATGATCCTGATCCTTTATCTGTGTGGAGTGTACATTGCCAAAAAGGTAGCCAGATTGGGATGAGATTTCTTTATCAGCTGCCTCACTATATATTTGCTGTCATCTGATCCTCAAACCCTGTTGTGAAACTGCCATTCCAGATTCCTTCTTCTCTTGGTATGAATTCTTTCTCAAGATCTTTGCCAGCTTTCTGTGCCATCTGGCAATCTTACTTTCCCCCTTTCCAATCTAGTCCAGAAAAATTGTCTATGTCTGTAAATCTGAATTCCTCTCATCATGTTGTGAATCAACCCCCATGTAAATCAGTCAAAAAAATGTGTAGGATGTCATCTAACTCCATATGACAGACATGTATGAGTCTAAGCCTTGGCCTGGCTGTGACCTCATCATGTAAAATACTGTAATAGGTTTTGTTTCTAGGTCCCAAGATATGTCTATCCATAGCCAGGCTTTGCTTGGAGGTTATACTCACTTATTCATTGGAATCACTGTTTTGTTTGGAGTGAAGAGAAGTGCTGGAAACTGTATTAGGGTTTTCCAGAGAAACAGAATCAATAGCGAATATATATATGTGTGTGTGTATGCATATATTTGGAATATATATATATTTATTATAAGGAATTGGATCATGCACTATGGAGCCTGAAAAGTCCCAAAATCTGAAGTTAGTAAGCTGGGGACTCAGGGGAACCAATGGTATAGTTCCAGACCAAATGTCGGCAGCCTCAGGACACAGGAAAAGCAAATGTTTAAGTTTGAATTTAGGAAGAAAGTGATGTCCCACCTTGAAAGCGGTTAGTTAGGAAGAGTTTCTTCCCATTCAAAGAGAGTGAGTCTTTTCATTTTAGTCAGGCCTTCAACTTATTGGATGAAGCCCACCAACATTAGGGAGGGAAATCTGCTTAACCCAGGCTACAAATGTTTATATCACTCAGAAGTGCCCTCTCAGACATACCCAAAATAACGTTTGACCACATATCTGGGCACCCCCAGGTGGTCCAGTTACATTGGTACCTAAAGTGAACCATCCAAGGGGTCACATGCCCTGATTCCCATTTTCAAAAAATGTGTTTCCCTACTACATAGCTCTCACTAGGCCCAGATAAAAGGTAAACAAGTTCCCCAAAAGCTACAAAAATGGAACCTTGGGCTTTGGGGAGATGTAGAATTGAGCTATATCACAGGATCTCTAATATTACAAACCAAAAATAGAAAGGGAAAAATAAAAACATGAACAAAAACTCAACCAAAAATTCTAGTAATTAACTACCATCAAGAAAAAATGGAAATAGTACAGTAATAGACATTTCAGAAAGGCAGCAGCCATGGAAATGAAGATTTCCATAGGGGCAGTCCTGTCTTCAGTACTGAGAACACATTTGAGAATGTTAACAAAGTCCTGAGAATTCGCATTAGTTCTTTCTTTCACATCTTGAGAAAGTAAAACTTAGTAGCATTTTCTTAGGTCTTCCTTTCTCAAACTGGTTGATTCACTATATGAAACCATGGAAATGAACAAGTGTTGATTTTTTTTTTCCTGAAGTTGTATTGTTAAGGTCAAAGGATGTAAAAGACAGAAAATGGGAACTAATAGCTATTCTAGATGTTTTTGTATTATTTTCACACTTAAATGTTGCACTAGGTAGCCCTGGTTATGCCATTGTGTATGGGTGAACTGAGGCTTCTTTCCTCTTGATGCACCACTGTTTGCTGGCTTGACTTCTGTAAGAGGTCTAAGCAGTGGGATGGAGGAAAGAACAAGTTGTCTCTGAAGGAAGGTTCTTGAAAGATTTCATATACTTTCCTTGCATCCCACCAGCCAGAGATTAATAACTATACTCAACAGCAAGGCAGGTACAGAAATGTAGTTTTTCTTCTGATCAGCAAGAGCACACCTTAATATCAGGAGTTTTATTACTATGAAAAGAGAATGGATATTGGAGAAAAGCAACTCTAATATTGATTTTAAAGATGAACAGGAAGTCTAAGACTATTCTCTAGGGGAATGGCATGTTTTCTACAATTAGAGTAATTTAGCTCCAGTACAGTACATTTAACAAATTCTGGAAGAGGAGAACCGAGGGATTACAGAAGAGACTGCAGCTTAGTTCATGCCAACTTTGATCTTTTCACCTCATCCATACTACTGTGTCCTTAGGTTATAGAAAATGCACATGGAACATAAAACACTGTAACACCTCAAACTATAGGTAGTTTAGAAGAGGAGACAAACTGATTTCTGATATTAAAAGAAGCAATCAAAAATTCACTTACTATAGAAGATAAAGGATAAATTAGAGAACTGGAATAAAACCACCGAAGATGAACAGATGAAAGAAGTGACTTGGTACTGCTATCTGAGCAACTTAAAAAAAACCTTTTTTTTTTTTTTAAAAAAAAGGAAAATGCATAAGACAAATCAAAACTTAGATGAAACAAAAACTCAAGGAAAAAGAGATTCTCCACAAGAGATTCATGCTGCTGCTGCTAAGTCGCTTCAGTCGTGTCCGACTCTGTGCGACCCCATAGATGGCAGCCCACCAGGCTCCCCCATCCCTGGGATTCTATAGGCAAGAACACTGGAGTGGGTTGCCATTGCCTTCTCCAATGCATGAAAGTGAAGTCGCTCAGTCGTGTCCAACTCTTCGCGACTCCATGGACTGCAGCCTACCAGGCACCTTCGTCCATGGGATATTCCAGGCAAGAGTACTGGAGTGGGGTGCCATTGCCTTCTCCACAAGAGATTCATGCTATTAGGCAATTTATATAATATTGTTAAAATGAGAAATCAGAGAAGATGACAGAAGAGAATGAAAGTAGAAGGGGGAGGTTGCATGCTAAAGAGAACAAAGTATGGGTCAACGTATATTATTTGATCCTGTCAAAGATGCTGGACTAAAACTTAGAAAGTATCAGTTATTAATGACTTATTTTTATCATGATAAATGAATGCACATAATTGAGGGTTAGAATTCTATTTCCATTTCAAATATGACAAAACTATTTTGGGGCTTATGCATCATATATCTTATTGAGGATATTAGTGAGGATTGAGGATATTTTCATAGTTATCCAAACAAAAACATTTGTTTTTTTTCTGGTAGATTAAATTTCTTTTTCTTAAACAAACAAAAAAATTCCAGTCTGAAGAGACAAATATGGAGTGAGAAAATAGCACACAGCATTTGACATTTTGAAATTTGTTTTCTACCAATTCCAGGCAAAGAATAGCCTGCTGCAATGCTGGTCTGAGATTTGGACCACAAACAAGAGCTCAGCATGGTGAAGTTAATGCCCTGTACAGGCTAGACAGTTGGCAATTTGCTTAGTCTTCCTGGTAGCATTTGTTCCACCTTTTCACTTTCCTGTTGGTTTCCTAGTGATTGTTGCAGAAGTCAGGAAAGACACATATGTATAGCTTTGGTAAATAGGTAGTTTAAGATTTTCTCCTTGCATAAACTGTATTTATTTAAACTAAAATTTGGTTTGAAAAGGTTTTTGTATTATGGCTACATCTGTTTGTCTATATTGCTTTAATTTATGCAGTGTATGTTAATTACTTTTTTCATGTGAAAATATTTTGACACTGCTGCCTCTTCTTTCCTTGACTTCTTGAATAATTTTATCATGTGACTGGCTCTGAATCACATCTGCTCTCAACATATAAATCTTTCAGTATTGATGTTCATGTCTCTTATTCCTGGACTCTTAAAACATTTTAAGTAAACTTTAGTCAATATTACTATTATCTTTTTAATTTCTTTTCTGTTTTTTTTTTTTTTTTGACCAAACCATGGGGCATGTGGAACTTCTCAGACCAGGGATCAAATCTGCGCCCCCTGCAGTGGAAGTGCAGAGTCTTAACCTCTGGACTACCAGGGAAGTCCTAGTCAATATTATTTTTGATGCTTAATTCTAGATAACACCCTATCCAGACATTTAAAGTATAAAGATACACATTTAAACTAATCAAATTTAGATTTATTCCTGTTCTAAGAACAAAACAAGACACTGAGGTTTGAGCTGAGGCAGGTCATTTGACAAAATTGAATTTACCTGACCTTCTCATGTGCTGTATAATGTGTTTTATCTATTGCCAAAGCTGAGGTGTTTTTTTATATGAAAGGGAGCATCATGTGAATTCAGAGATAACACTTTTAACCTGCTCATAAATCTTAAAATACCTAAGAAATGTACATGAGGAGGAAGATATGTATTTCTGAACTCAGGAAACAGATTTGGGAAGATTTCATCTCTTCAATCAAATACATTTGCAAGCTTTCTAAAATCAAATGCCATAGTATAGATAGTACCCAAGCCTGGAGATGAGTCTCTTTCCTGTCAATTGCCCAGTATACCCATCACATTCCTTATTACCCTTCTTTACTAACAAAGGATGACTCTGATGGGCTGTTTAGATGATTGAAAAGAAGATGAACATGTAGTTCAGAAAGACTCTTGTTGACTAATCACTTTTCTACACAGTTGTTAAACCTTTATGGTTTCGTAAGTGGATATTCCTGAAACATTATATTAACAGTTGCTATTAGGAATGTTCACATATACAATGTAAATATTATGTTTCTTCTTGTTACTGGTTTGATATCTGGCCTATACGAAATTCAGTGGGAAAAAAAATAGAACTGCTGTGCAGATATTTTCTCGGGGCATATCGAAGCAGACTTTGCTATAGCTGTGAGATTTTTAAAAAGTATTTTCCAAGACATCTATCTCGCACAGACAAGGCCATTTTAAATTGGACTCATTAAATCATTTGTTGTCACAGCCAACAGTTGTGTGGAGGCTAGTTAACACATGAAAAATGAGCCTTTCTAACTTGTTTACTTTATATGGATGCTTCTTTTATTTCAGTTTTTTTTTTTTCTTTCAGGTAACACATTGACTTAGGGGATCTTGTTACAGTACTGCCTGACAAAAATTAAAAATGTGAAGGCTGAAAATACTATAGAGATAGCGTCCAAGTTCATATAAAATACTGGTGAAGAAGTTCCCACTGATAGCGATACCTGAGCCTATCTTCTAGTTCAAGGAAAGGAACCAATTAAAACCTCATTTACTTTGCTGAAAAGGTAACACAGAATCACTTGAGAAACATAAAATTCTTGGCAGAGGAAGAAAAAAGTAATGATTCTAAATTCATCTCTGAGTTTTTCCTTCTAGCCCTTATTCTGCCACTTCAAGGATATTTTCAACAATGCAGGCTAAAGTATCTTTGTTCATTCATTCATCCATGCACTCATTCATTCATCAATCTGCTTCTAAATGCCACAGTAAAGGGAAGCTACTTTTTACAAGTTTGTTGGCAGGTAGTGTTTTTCTTTGCTCTCTGGTATAAATTAATCTGATCTTAATTTTAGTTTATAAATATTTCCTTCTTGTTGTAGGTCAATATTTTTTTATTTTTTCATACCATTGCTTTCTTAGCTGCTGCTGCTAAGTCGCTTCAGTCGTGTCCGACTCTGTGCGACCCCATAGACAGCAGCCCACCAGGCTCCCCCGTCTCTGGGATTCTCTAGGCAAGGACACTGGAGCAGGTTGCCATTTCCTTCTCCAGTGCATGAAAGTGAAAAGTAAAAGTGAAGTCGTTCAGTCGTGTCCAACTCTTAGCGACCCCATGAACTCCAGCCTACCAGGCTCCTCTGTCCATGGGATTTTCCAGGCAAGAGTACTGGAGTGGGGTGCCACTGCCTTCTCCAGCTTTCTTAGCTGTGACCTAGAAAAAATGTTCAATTATTTTTGTTTGTTTTATTTTTCATTCAGGAATCCTTTTTAAAGTTATCTTATTTACTACTGAATGTGTCCCCGTCTTAAGTGAAGTGAAATGGTATTTTCTGATTATCCCTGTACAATGCTGTATATACTAGAGCTTGCAATAGGAAAATGTTAATGATGAAAAAGAACTTTGGGAATAAGTTGATGTAGAGTTGAATCTCAGTTCTCCCAGTTTTTTTATATGTGAAATGGAGATGAACCTTTGAGAAGTTAGACTTAACATAAAATAAACATACATATAATTCCTTACATAGTAGACACTCAATAAATGTCTCATGTATTCAGAAAATTTAAAAATATATATTCTTTTAGATTATCAAATGGTATCTAATTTTATGCCCAGTATCTACCACTGGTTCTTTTAACTCCTTAACTTTCTCCTGCTTGATGAGTTATTTGATTCAGCTGAATTTTATGCTAATATTTATATTTTAAAAGAATTCAATTCTCAAGTTTTAGTCAACTTAGGTTTTTGATGTAATTGCTATTACCTGCTAATTGGATCCTTACTGATATTTAAGGCAAAACTCAATTTAGCATTATTTACAGTTCCCTTGGGCTTCCCAGGTGACTCAGTGGTAAAGAGTCTGCCTGCAGTGCGGGAGATAGAGGTTCGATTCCTGGGTCTGGAAGATCCCATGGAGAAGGACGTGGCAACCCTTTTCAATATTCTTGCCTGGGAAATCCCGTGGACAGAGGAGCCTGGCGGGCTGCAGTCCATGGGGTCTCAGAGTTGGACACGACTTAGTGACTAAGCATGCAAGCACAGTTCCTTAATGTGATACGTATTTTCTTTTCCAGCTGATTGATAATAATGTTAAACAAGACTCTCACAGCAACACTAGTTAGAACATTCCTACAGTCTAATTTATTCCTATTCATTGTTATTCTACTCTGTGGTCTACTGGTCAGTTTGCTTTGAAGAATGATATTGCAGGAAACATGTTTAATCCCTCAAGTTATTGTGCTTTCTTCAAATTTTCCCTCTAACTCATATATTCTATATTCTACTCAGTTAGTAGTTTCATTTATCCAAAAATTTGTCTTCCCTAACTTTCTAACCTATTTCCTGAATTTCTAAGTTTGAGCTCAGTCTCACCTGTAATCTTGGATTCATTCAGTAAATTTGTACTGAATGCTGCCTAGAGTCAGGCATTCTTGGCACTGACTAAAAGCAAAGAGGAAAGTTATATACTGTGGAGGGCAGAGAAAGGCCAATAATCACTGTGTAAGAAATTAAATGAAGAATCTGATTTGACATAATAATGTGGAGAAAATAAAATGTGGCAATGATTAGGTTGGAGTGGTGGTATAGGGGCAGTTACTTCAGCTAAGATGGTCGGGAAAGACTTGTTAGAAGAGGTGAGACCAGATTCATGATAAAAGAAGAATATTACAGGCAGAAAAGCAAGTTAAAAGACCCTGAGATGAGAATGGTTTGGGCACTTCTTAGGTATAAAGTGAAAGTTATTGTGGCTGGATGAGGCGGATAGGGAGAACAAGGTAGGAACTGATGTTGAAAAGGTGGGTAAGGGTCAGGTCATGCAGGGCCTGCTTGGGTGTGGAAAGGTATTTAGATTTTTTTTCCCTCTATAAAAAATGTGAAAAGACATTCAAGTGTTTTAAGCAGCAGAGTGTATTGACCTGCTTTATGCTTGTCTAAAGATCATTTGAGCTATTGTATGGAGAAGAGCCTGGGAATTTTGAGGTTACAAGAGTTGAGACAAGGAGACTAGCTGGGACATTGTTGCAGTAGTGAAGTGAAGTGAAAGTTGCTCAGTTGTGTCTGACTCTTTGTGACCTTATGGACTATACATGGAATTCTCCAGGCCAGAATACTGGAGTGGGTAGCCTTTCCCTTCTCCAGGGGATCTTCCCAACCTAGGGACTGAGCAGTAGTAGAGGTAAGAAATAATGATGGCTTCAATTAGGGTTTTCAAGAATGGTGCTAGGAGAAATGGTCCAAACTGGGAGAGATTTGGAGGGCTATACTGAAAGGACTTGCTGATAGGTTGGATGTGAGAAGTGGTGAAAAGAGTAGCACCTTATTAGATGTAGCACTTGAGAGATTTAAACCTACAAAGCAGTTGTCACCCAGTATTTAGTCACCCCTTTGTATCACTTTATGCTCTCCTAAAGAGCCCAGAAAAGCTCCTTGAAAATAGCAACCCTTCTTGCTTAACTTTGGATCACCAAGATCATGGCATTTATTATTGTTCAGTAAGTAGTTGTGGAATGAATGGAAGTCATGGAGGTACATCTAACATTATCTGATTTGACAGAATAATAGCTGCTGTGTTAAAAACCATTTACAGGCCCATTTTATGGCATAAGAACAAAGGATACAGCATTTTGGCAACACACTTTATAGAATGATATGATTTACCAGATTCACACAAACAAATGCACAGTCTAGAAATGAACTGGTATGTTTACAGGTGAAAAACAAGTATAAAAATACGAATAGATCATAAATATCTTCCTATCTGAATGCTTAAAAGTTCACATATAGATAAGACTCAGGTCCTCTTTAAGAATACCTTAATTCTTAAACTTTTGTGTGTGATATTAAGGATACATTTCTATCAATTAGCACACTTTTGGATAAATTGACCTAAGCTCAAATCCAAATGGTTTTGAAGCTTGAAATGACTGAAACAGGATTTAAAGGATGTTTCCAGGATTCTTGTCCCTTATTTTGTAGCTATAATCTTTACTGTAGCTTTAGCTTTATTCTCTTATGGTTAAAAAATGGCAGCATTACCTCAAGACCTCACATACTCTAATTTTAAGAGGGAGAGAGAGCTACCAGTGGAACAAATGTCTTAAGCCTGGCTCTCACTGGTTTAAATCTGGATCATGTGCCCAGCTCTGAACCAAGCTATGTGGCATAAGAGAAGTTGTTCTTCAAAGGAATTTGGAATACTATTGGGAAGAAAGAAGAGAAAATGGCAGGCTAAAATATAACACATGTCTAGCACATAGGGGAATGTTTTTTGTCAAATTTTAAGCATGGGTATGGATTCAATACACTCTTTAAAAATAGATAATATTTTGAGGTATATTAGACTTTCAGCTTTATAAATGCAAGGACCATCTGTTATTGTGTCCTTGTGGCTTAACAGTGTGCCTTATATAAAGTAGATATCCAATAATACTTTTTGAATGAGTAAGTAAACATGAGCCATCCCTTAACCTTACAGAAATCATTGCAGGACTTCTCTATTGACTTGTGTGATAAAGCAAAATAAGAATTTCTATACATATGAATAAAATCGTTTGGAAAAAAGTATTCATTCTCTACCAAATTAAAGAAGAATTTGTTAGATTCAATCACAGTATCATGAAAAGATCTTTACAAGTTGAGATTTTGGCCTCTATTTTAAAATTTGGATTCTTTTTGATCTCTTTCACCTTTTGCATATAAAATAAACACCATATTTCCTTCGGCATTTTGGAGAACTGAACTTGATAATCCTGGCAGTGCTATTTTGCTCTTTCAAGACATTCAACAGCAAGCACATATGTGTCTGACTAAATGTCACTATGCTTAAGGTTTCTATAATTTGGCTCTGAAGGTTGGCAAAGAGAGAAGGAAGGCAGAACTTTTTAGTTTCTTATTACCCTATCCCATGATGTTTCTTTGTTCATTTGATTCTAATGATTCCAACAGGAGTGGAGACCAAAGCTGGAGGACTGGCCTACCACGGGTTAATTAATTAGTGGAAGGGCTATTTCTTGAGTCTGATGGTGGGGAATGGGTCAGAAAAGACTAATTAGACAAGCTTCAAATTCTAGGAACTGCCTGTGGAACAGGTGAAAATAAACTGGTGATAATTGAGGGGCTAATTATCCTCTACCTAGCAATTGGCCACCAGGTGTTCTGCAGCACATAAAAGAAGAGACCGGCAGAGCAACAGAGGCTGTTTCGTTCAGAGAAATAAGGACGTGGGGATGGGGAGCAGGGAGTGGAGCACACACACAAAAACCCAGAGGACTTTTTAAATCTTTAAAATGATGTCTATTTTTTTTTTTTTTGCATAATCTTTCTTGTTTCATTGGGTAGAAAACTGGACCAAGGATATGTGCTGGTGTTTTGTTTTATTTGTTTTGAAAGAACTAGTGTCCCTTCTAGTCTGTGTACTCATGAAGAATTTCAGTGTTGGGTATACACATACATTTATCCTTGTAATTGAGTTTATGGTAACAATTTACATGGCGCATTTATTAGATAGAAAGTTTATTGGCACTTAGAAAGTCAAGGATTAATAATAGAATGGAAACCAACCAGCCTGAATTGTTATGAGCAACTATTTGTTTCACAACAACCAAACCTCCTCTTATTTATGCTCTATCGGAATAATGAGGTCTCGGAATATCTCTAGTGGTGTGAAAGGTATTACGAAGGTATCCTTTAACAGATTTTTCAGCTCTCTTTTATTGTCCTAACATGTCATTTTGTAAAAAATCAGCACTTAGAAGCCAGTAACTAAACAGGACTGTCTCTGATGTAATATTTTATAGGCAGTATAAAGAGTGAATACAAGGGGTTAATTATTACTATTAAGATAATATAATGTCCCTGTCTTAAATATGTCTGTAAGTCTGAGACAACATGACAAAAGATAGAAACTATTTTTAAATGGCAAAGGTAAAAATTAGGTTGTCAGGAGAGTTAAGCTTAGACATACATCTTGTCTGATAACAGCTCTCTCTCCTGTCTTCGCAGGTGTCCAAGGCTGGAGAAGGCATTGCTTCTTTGGAGCAGGGTGCTTTGCTCTGAAGCAAGGACACCTCCCCCTCAGGCTCTCAGCACTCAGTGTGGGTGGAGCTCCCTATAATGCACTGTTCTGGCCTGGGACAACTATGCTGCAGTTATATGGCTGTTTTTAGGCCTGGATTTTTTTGTTTGTTTGTTTTTGCTTTTTCCCCCCCTGCTGTTGACATTTCCCCAGTAGGAAGAGCAACTTAAAGGTATTTCAGAACTGGATTGGAATCATGGCTAGAACACATACCAGTGTTGTGACTTTGAGTTAAAGACCTTAAATTCATAGACTTTTGCTTTTTCTCATCTGTAAAATGGAAGTAATGGTTACTACCTTCCAGGGAACTTGTAAGGATTAAATAGAATGTAAAATGTCTTTGGTTTCATGAAGTTTTGACTGGAAAAATGAACCAATCACCTGGTGTATAAACACCACAAATGTATTATATAGGGAACTGAAATACAGAGAATGTGATACAAATTTTACGGAATAGCTGAAAAGCCAAACAAGGAGTGGTTAGGCAACTTGGTGATTACTATTAATACATCAGGAAGCAAATTCCACTCCTCTACTGAGGGCATAGGGAAAGGAGACAGCATTACTACAACTCAGGGACCATGTTGGTCTTGGCAAGCCAGAACTGTAGCCAGTACATCTTCATGGGGACACACCAACACTGATGCTTTGAAACAGAGAAGAGAAACATTCTACTTCTTCCCAGTCCCACCCTCAGTCTCCACCCTTTTTCTCCCCTCAGTTGAACTAAGCCAGAAGCCACTAGACATGGAAGCCAGCCTAAGAAATCCATTAGCCTGTTGGACACAACTCCCCTGAGATCCAGAGAGAATAGAAAAAGGTCAAAGACTGGCTCAGACAGTAGTAGTCCTAGGACTGGTACCCGTGGCATGTTGCCTGATACACTGGTACGTTACTGAGATGTCAGTAGGCCCATGTCTTTTGCCCCTGGGGCCCAGGAGTCTTGCAGTTCTCTTTTTCCTCCCTCATTTCCCTACTCTGACCATTTAAAGGTCCCTTGAAACCTGGTAGAGATCAGAAAAGAGACTTCAGCCTCAGCACAGCTCCTTCATTCTCGCTGGTGCTTCTTCCTTCCTACACTGTGGACTTCTTGGAATCCATCTCTTTTCTGCCCCCTCCCCTTTTTTTTTCCTGAGAGACAATAATTTATCCTTTAGATGAATGCAGGGAATGAGAATTTTCTTAAGATCTCCCACCTCATTCTCTTCAGGGAAACCTTTCAGCTTTCTAATTTGTCATCTAAATCCAGGGAACATGATTTACTTTATTTATTTATTTTATTATTTATTCATTTATTTTTTACTTTACAATATTATATTGGTTTTGCCATACATCAACATGAATCTGCCACGGGTGTACACGTGTTTTTTACTTTAAAAGCATACATCCAAACATCATATTAGGTGCTAGAAAACCCTACCATAACATTGACGAATGTAACTCTTCCCAGCAATGCCTATGACTGGATAAAAGAAGACTAATTCTTAAATAGTTGCTGAAAAATCAAGAAATGTTATTCTTGACCCCTGGCTACATTTATTGGACTTCTCAAGGGGCAGAGTAGTAAAGAATCTGCTTGCCAATGCAGGAGACACAGGAGACACAGGTTCAATCCCAGGTTGGAAGAACCCCTGGGGTAGGAAACGGCAACCTACTCCAGAACTTGCCTGGAAAATTCCATGGTCAGAGGAGCCTGGTGGGCCACAATCCACAGGATTGCAAAGTTTCAGACATGACTAAGTATAGAATTCTTAATGGGCTTGTATATCTAGTTTCCATACCCTCAGCAAGTCATCAAAACTGAGAGCATTGTAGGGAGATGAGGAAAATGGGAACAACACAAAAATACACATATCCTTACAGGTAAGTCTGGATTGAGTGAAGAAGCATTAAACATCATTTTGAAGTGCCAAAATGAACTAAACTGTATTCCCCAGTGGTCTGGATGTTGTGAATGTTTATCTTGAATAAAGGAATAGTAAATAGTTTCTGGCACCTTCTGCTTCAGGTGGTCATATAACTCCTTAAAGATTTTGAACCCAAAAAATGGTTAATGGTTTGACTTATTAAGAAGTAAGTTTCAGTTGTGTGACTAATTATTTACATTAGGCTACTCTGGCCTTCTTTTATGCCATTCAAATGAGGTTTACTGCATACCAAAGCCTGCTTTTTTCTTTTCTTTTTAAAAAATAAGTTGCCCCACGTGGACTCATCAAAGGTTTATCACTTTCTAAAAGCTGAACGGAGGACAAGATAACATTTGTATTATAAAATAGATTACCTTTTCCTTTTTTCTGTGTGTAATATGTATGTAAAATTAGACATTGAAGATCAGAGAAAGACTACAATCAGCTTTTTCTTTTATTGTGGAAGTCTCCATTTAAGAAGTTCCTAGACTTAGAACTAGACATTAGGAGAGGCGTCTGAGGAGTGAGGAGTCATGGGGATGAAAGGTTAAAGATAAGAGAACTCTGTGTGGGATTTTAATCCACTGGGGAAGCTGTCACAGCATAATTAGAAGAATAAGCTGCGTAGGGACCATGCAGAATGCAGCTGCTCAACCACAGCCTATGACAATTTAGAAAATTCATCTTTTTTAGCCTCAAAATAAAAGCTTTTCCCACATCAGGACTGTCGGGAGAATATGTCTTCTGTAAACTCTGCATGAAGACTGATTTAAGATTCCTGAAAGAATACAGCATATTTCATAGGGGATATATATCTAAATTAGAATAGCTTTTCTTTTAAAGTGTTTCATCTTTTTAACTCTTCAGTGGTTTAACTTCTTGATTTTGTATGGCTCATGTATTCCTATTTTTTGAAATGATGCTTAGCCAAAGTCTAAACTATTTGGGAGGAAGAGTCAGCAGTAGTTTGATTTAGTCAGCTCCAATAGCCAAAGGGAAAAATAGGTGAATAAATTAGCTGAGTACTATACTAAAACATCTAGATAGGCCAAATGATCTATCACCCAGAATACCAGCTCCTGTCTGGGTAGAGGGAATGGCGAGAGAGAGGGAATTGTGGATTCTTAGCCCAAGTAGTAAACTGTATCAGTTCAGTTCAGTCGTTCAGTCATTCAGTCGTGTCCGACTCTTTGCGATCCTATGAATGGCAGCACGCCAGGCCTCCCTGTCCATCACCATCTCCCAGAGTTCACTCAGACTCACGTCCATTGAGTCCGTGATGCCATCCAGCAATCTCATCCTCTGTCGTCCCTTCTCCTCCTGCCCCCAATCCCTCCCAGCATCAGAGTCTTTTCCAATGAGTCAACTCTTTGCAAGAGGTGGCCAAAGTACTGGAGCTTCAGCTTTAGCATCATTCCTTCCAAAGAAATCCCATGGTTGATCTCTTTCAGAATGGACAGGTTGAATCTCCTTGCAGTCCAAGGGACTCTCAAGAGTCTTCTCCAACATCACAGTTCAAAAGCATCAATTCTTCGGCACTCAGCCTTCTTCACAGTCCAACTCTCACATCCATACATGACCACTGGAAAAACCATAGCCTTGAATAGATGGATCTTAGTCAGCAACGTAATGTCTCTGCTTTTGAATATACTATCTAGGTTGGTCATAACTTTTTTTCCAAGGAGTAAGTGTCTTTTAATTTCATGGCTGTAATCACCATTTGCAGTGATTTTGGAGCCCCAAAAAATAAAGTCTGTCACTGTTTCCACTGTTTCTCCATCTATTTCCCATGGAGTGATGGGACCGGATGCCATGATCTTCATTTTCTGAATGTTGAGCTTTAAGCCAACTTTTTCACTCTTCTCTTTCACTTTCTTCAAGAGGCTTTTTAGGTCCTCTTCACTTTCTGCCATAAGGGTGGTGTCATCTTCATATCTGAGGTGATTGATATTTCTCCCGGTAATCTTGATTCCAGCTTGTGTTTCTTCCAGTGCAGCATTTCTCATGATGTACTCTGCATAGAAGTTAAATAAGCAGGGTGACAATATACAGCCTTGACATACTCCTTTTCCTATTTGGAACCAGTATGTTGTTCAATGTCCAGTTCTAACTGTTGCTTCCTGCATACAGATTTCTCAAGAGGCAGGTCAGGTGGTCTGGTATTCCCATCTCTTTCAGAACTTTCCACAGTTTCTTGTGATCCACACAGTCAAGGCTTTGGCATAGTCAATAAAGTAGAAATAGATGTTTTTCTGGAACTCTCTTGTTTTTTCCATGATCCAGCAGATGTTGGCAATTTGATCTCTGGTTCTTCTGCCTTTTCCAAAACCAGCTTGAACATCAGGAAGTTCACGGTTCACGTTTTGCTGAAGCCTGGCTTGGAGAATTTTGAGCATTACTTTACTAGCATGTGAGATGAGTGCAATTGTGTGGTAGTTTGAGCATTCCTTTGCATTGCCTTCCTTTGGAACTGGAATGAAAACGGACCTTTTCCAGTCCTGTGGCCACTGCTGAGTTTTCCAAATTTGCTGGCATATTGAGTGCAGCACTTTCACAGCATCATCTTTCAGGATTTGAAATAGCTCAACTGGAATTCCATCACCTCGACTAGCTTTGTTCATAGTGATGCTTTCTAAGGCCCACTTGACTTCAGATTTCAAGATGTCTGGCTCTAGATTAGTGATCACATCATCATGATTATCTGGGTCATGAAGATCTTTTTTGTACAGTTCTTCTGTGTATTCTTGCCACCTCTTCTTAATATCTTCTGCTTCTGTTAGGTCCCTACCATTTCTGTCCTTTATCGAGCCCATCTTTGCATGAAATGTTCCCTTGCTATCTCTAATTTTCTTAAAGAGATCTCTAGTCTTTCCCATTCTGTTTTCCTCTATTTCTTTGCACTGATCGCTGAAGAAGGCTTTCTTATCTCTTCTTGCTATTCTTTGGAACTCTGCATTCAGATGCTTATATCTTTCCTTTTCTCCTTTGCTTTTCACCTCTCTTGTTTTCACAGATATTTGTAAGGCCTCCTCAGACAGTCATTTTGCCTTTTTGCATTTCTTTTCCATGTATAAACAGTATAAACTTTCAGAAGACTGCCTCATGTTTCCACTAGGTAGGTGTTACTATTGTTGTTTGAAAGAAAAAGAAATTATGCTAGTGAGACAGAATAATTTATCGAGATATTAATTCTGGGTTGTTATCTCTTAATTTTTTTCTTCATTTCAAATTGATAGCCAGGCCTGTTAAAAACGCTGTTCTTGGGACTTCCCTGGTGGGTCACAGAAGAATTAAGAATCTGCTTTGCAATGCAGGGAACTAAGGTTAAGTATCAGCTTTGCAATGCGAGGAACTAAGATCCCACGTGCTGTAGAGCAACTAAACCTGTACGCCACAACTAAGACCCAATATAGCAAAATAAATAAATAAATATTTAAAATGCAGTTCTTTTCCCTTTTCTTTTATTTATTCTAGTTTTATTGAGACATAATTGAAATAGATCATTGTATAAAGTGTACAACATAAAGGTTTGACTTACATACGTTGTGGAATGATCACCGCAGTAAGTTTAATTAACAACCATCATCTCATATAGATATAATAGAAAGAAATGGAAGAAAAAAGTTTTCTCCTTGTAAGAATTCACTTGCCAGTGCAGGAGATGTAGATTCGATCTCTGGGTCAAGAAGATCCCCTGGAGAAGGTAATGGTGACCCACTCCAGTATTCTTGCCTGGGAAGTCCCAAGGACAGAGGAGCCTAGTGTGCTGCAGTCTATGTGGTCACAAAGAGACATGACTTAGTGACTAACAGCAACAAATGAGAACTCTTAGGATTAACTCTCTTAATTAACAATTTTCATATATATCATTCATCTGTTAACTAAAATCATCATGTTATAAATTACATTTATAGTACTTATTTATCTTATAATTGGAAGTTTGTACCTTTTGACCACTTTCCTTCAATTTCTTCTCCCCTCACCTCCACCTCAACCTTTGGTAGCTACAAATCTGCTCTATTTTTCACTGGATTTTTTCCCCCGTACATAAGTGAGGTCGTACATACAGTATTTGTCTGTCTGACTCATTTCACCTAGCATAATGCCCTCAAGCTCCATTTATTTTGTCACAATGGCAGAATTTCCTTATTTTTTTATGGTTGAATAGTACTCCTGGGATTTCTCTCATGGTCCAGTGGCTAAAATGCCCGAGTTCCCAATTCAGGAAACTCAAGTTTGATTTCTGGCTAGGAAATTAGATCCCATATGCTGCAATGAAGACCCAATCCAGGCAAAAGAAAAAGTTGGGGGGGGAATAATATTCCCTTGAATGTTTTATCCATTTATCCATCAATGGACACTTAGGTTGTTTCTATGTCTTGCCTTTTGTAAGTATTGCTGGATAGCCAGACTATGTTTCATATCTTCATGATTATTTACAGAACCTGAATTAGAAGCTACTTGAAGGCAACTTCTCTGTCTTTTGTGAAAGCCTAAACTCTTGTGGCTAATCTGGTAAAGGATCTGCCTGCAATGTGGGAGACCTGGGTTTGATCCCTGGGTTGGGAAGATCCCCTGGAGAAGGGAAAGGCTACCCACTCCAGTATTCTGGCCTGGAGAATTCCAAGGGCTATATAGTACGTGGAGTTGCAAAGAATTGGACAAGACTGAGCTACTTTAACTTACTATCAGATGTCTCCTACTTGGGCTTCCCTGGTGGCTCAGAGAAGCGTCTGCTTGGAATGTGGGAGACCTGGGAAGATCCCCTGGAGAAGGAAATGGCAACCCACTCCAGTACTCTTGCGTGGAGAATCCCATGGAGGGAGGAGCCTGGTAGGCTACAGTCCATGGAGTCGCAAAGAGTGGGACATGACTGAGCAACTTCACTTTCACTTCAAACTCTTTAAAGGGATTATGTAAGGGAGGAGAGAGAAGTGCATGTCTTTAAGGGAACCTAGGAGGGGCAAGTTGAGAGCAATAGCAAGAGCTTTTCTGGTAGCAGTGACTTGTTCAGTGCTCATGACAGTGACATCAAAAGGGGTAAAACCTCAGAGGGGATGTAACTGTGGTCACATCTGGAGCACAGGATCCTCCTGTTTCACTAAAGTTTCACATACACTGAGCTCAGCTCAGCCTTCAAATCCCAGGGGACCCTGAGGACTGGGATACCGTGTGTCTCAGCAGTGGCCCCTGCTGCCAGATAACCACTTATTGAAAGACCTTCCTGAGCCATTGATGTGAGGTTGCCCAAGACCCTAGAACTTTACAGAATACTTTGAGTGGATGTGAGAGTGGAAGCAATAACAAGTGAAATAAAATCCCATCCAGTGTGGTAGGATAAGGGCTGGGAGATGGATTTAAGTGGACTTAGAAAAATGAATCAGAGAAGGCAATGGCAACCAACTCCAGTACTCTTGCCTGGCAAATCCCATGGACAGAGGAGCCTGGTAGGCTGCAGTCCATGGGGTTGCTAGGAGTCAGACACGACTGAGCGACTTCACTTTCACTTTACACTTTCATGCATTGGAGAAGGAAATGGCAACCCACTCCAGTGTTCTTGCCTGGAGAATCCCAGGGACAGGGGAGCCTGGTGGGTTGCTGTATATGGGGTCACACAGAGTTGGACACGACTGAAGTGACTTAGCAGCAGCAGCAGAGAAATGAATAAATATTGGGTTTCCCTGATGGCTCAGCAGATAAAGAATCCACCTGCAATGCAGAAGACATGGGAGGCGTGGGTTCAATCCCTGGGTTGGGAAAATCCCCTGGAGGAGGAAATGGCAACCCACTCCAGCATTCTTGCCTGGAAAACCCCAGGAACAGAGCAGCAATAGTCCATGGGGTTGCAAAGAGACATGACTGAGCAACCTAAGCACAAGAACAGAGAAATAAATAAAACTTGTTATTTATCATAGTTTACCAATTAAAATTCAGACCCACTTTATCTGGGTCTGAAAAATGAAAAATTTATCATAAGGATAAAGTGATATTGTAGCCTTGCTTCTATCTGCAAACCCACCTCATTCTACCACCCCCCTTCCTTACTGTACTCTAGCCATGCTGATTAGTTCCCAATCTGCTGTGCTCCTTTGTTATCTGGGGATCTTTCCCATTCAGCTTCCTTTTGCCTAAAAAAATGCTCCTCTAAATATTTGCATGATTGGCTTTTCCTCACCTTTTAGGTCTTAAGTGCCATTTCTCAGGAGAAGTTATCTCTTAGAACCAAATGAAAAGAGCCTTCTCTTACATCTATGCCAAAACAGTTACTCTCAATTACCTTCCTTTATATTCCTTCTTAGGAGTCATCATAAAGCAGATAAATAGAGGGATGGGAAGATAGACAGACAATGCATTAGTAATCTAGAGCTGTGATACCACAGACTGAATGGCTTAATAGATGTTTATTCTCTCATAGTTTTGGAGGCTAGAAATCCAACATCAAGATTTTGCCAGGTTTAGTTTCTTCTGAGGCTTCTCTTCTTGACTTGCAGATGGCTACCTTCTTGCTATGTCCCAACATAGTTTTTTTTTTTTTTTTTTGTTTCTGTGAGTCTTTGTCCTAATTTCTTTTCTTATAAAGATACTAGTTATATTGGCAGAGAAGGCAATGGCATCCCACTCTAGTACTCTTGCCCGGAAAATCCCATGGATGGAGGAGCCTGGTAGGCTGCAGTCAATGAGGTTGCTAAGAGTCAGACACGACTGAGCGACTTCACTTTCACTTTTCACTTTCATGCATTGGAGTAGGAAATGGCAACCCACTCCAGTATTCTTGCCTGGAGAATCCCAGGGATAGGGGACCCTGGTGGGCTGCCGTCTATGGGGTTGCACAGAGTAGGACATGACTGCAGCGACTTAGCAGCAGCAGCAGCAGCAGCAGTCATACAGGATTAGTCAGATTGATCCAACTATATAGCCTCATTTTGTCTTAACTGCCTTTTTAAAAGCCTCCAAATACAGTCACATTCTAGGGTACCAAGGGTTAGAACTTCACCATGTGAATTTTGAGGGGATACAGTTCAGTTCGTAAGAGATAGATGGATAGATAGATAGACTATCACTAGTTTTTTCTTCTAGGGAGAGACACTGGCTTGGCTGTGGGCCTAAGGAAGAGGTTTGGGGTCCTCCTACTTACCCTAATCATTACTCTTCCACCTTGAGAGATACCTAGCATCTTTTACTCCTAACACTTATGGTGCTAATGGCATGAATCAACTTTCTTCTTTGAATTTTTCTGTACCTCACTTTTACCAAATCCTGTTCAGTTACTTGGAGGAGGAAATGGCAACCCACTCTTGTGTTCTTGCCTATAGAATCCCCATGGGCAGAGGAACCTGGTGGGCTATAGTCCATGGGGTTGCAAAGAGTTGGACATGACTGAGTGACTAAGCACATTCAGTTACTAGTCATCTACCTACTTCTTATCTTCTAAAATATTGTTGACATGTCTTACTTTATCATTTTGATTTTTTACAGTTCCTTCCTTCACCATAATTTTTGTAGCATTTCATGATTGTATGGAGATAAGTCTACATATTCAGTGCTTCATGTTTAAAATCTGTTATGTTGCTTAGCTTTGTTTAGCATGACTTTAAGGCTCTTAACTCTGGTTCCTGAATCTTGGAGAATTCCTTATTATTACTTGTGTAAAAGTTCTATTATTAATAATCAATCCATTTATTTTTATAAAATTAATTACATAAGAAATTATGTATTTAATTTATTAAAATTTCATGGGTATTATCCAGAAAATTATAAATATTGTATCTAACATTGGCTTTAGGTACTGTGGATCTGGTGAATTTTTATATACAAACCTGGGTCTATATATAATAAAATAGTATCACATCACATAATAACATTTAGATTCATTAAAATGATATTTGGCTCAAAGTAGATTTCAGTTTTGGTTCTCATTATGTGCATAGACAAAGCCTGTATGTAGTCCAACCAAATTATCAGTTTTTGTTCTCCAAACATGCCTGCACATTTCAGCCTCTGTGCTTTTGTTTAATATACTTCCTCCTCTTAGAATGATTCATCCTTATTTGTTAAAGTCCTTTCCGTTTCAAAGCCTCCCTCAAAACCCATCATCCCTGAGGCTTTTATCTAGATGTTCTGTCTCTCCTTTGAATTAGTATTTATAGTGCTCTTCCAGTCCTTACTTGACTCTAGTCAAGTAGTGTGGAAACTTGATTTATCTTTCTTGTTAGTCTATAAGCATCTCAATTCAGTTCAGTCACTCAGTCATGTCCAAATCTTTGCGACCCCATGATTCGCAGCACGCCAGGCCTCCCTGTCCATCACCAACTCCCAGAGTTCACTCAGACTCACGGCCATCGAGTCCATGATGCCATCCAGCCATCTCATCCTCTGTTGTTCCCTTCTCCTTCTGCCCCCAATCCCTCCCAGAATTAGAGTCTTTTCCAATGAGTCAACTCTTTGCAAGAGGTGGCCAAAGTACTGGAGTTTCAGCTTTAGCATCATTCCTTCCAAAGAAATCCCAGGGTCGATCTCCTTCAGAATGGACTGGTTGGATTTCCTTGCAATCCAAGGGACTCTCAAGAGTCTTCTCCAACACCACAATTCAAAAGCATCAATTCTTTAGCACTCAGCCTTCTTCATTGTCCAACTCTCACATCCATACATGACCACAGGAAAAACCATAGCCTTGAGTAGACGGACATTAGTCAGCAACGTAATGTCTCTGCTTTTGAATATGCTATCTAGGTTGGTCATAACTTTTCTTCCAAGGATTAAGTGTCTTTTAATTTCATGGCCGTAATCACCATCTGCAGTGATTTGGAGACCAAAAAAATAAAGTCTGACACTGTTTCCACTGTTTCCCCATCTATTTCCCATGGAGTGATGGGACCGGATCACATGATCTTCGTTTTCTGAATGTTGAGCTTTAAGCCAACTTTTTCACTCTCCTCTTTTTGTTAGCTCCTCTTCACTTTCTGCCATAAGGGTGGTGTCATCTGCATATCTGAGGTGACTGATATTTCTCCTGGCAATCTTGATCCCAGCTTGTGTTTCTTCCAGTCCAGCGTTTCTCATGATGTACTCTGCATATAAGTTAAATAAGCAGGGTGACAATATACAGCCTTGACGTATTTCTTTTCCTACTTGGAACCAGTCTGTTGTTCAATATCCAGTTCTAACTTTTGCTTCCTGACCTGCATACAGATTTCTCAAGAGGCAGGTCAGGTGCTCTGGTATTCCCATCTCTTTCAGAACTTTCCACAGTTTATTGTGATCCACACAGTCAAAGGCTTTGGCATAGTCAAGAAAGCAGACATAGATATTTTTCTGGAACTCTCTTGCTTTTTCCATGATCCAGCAGATGTTGGCAATTTGATCTCTGGTTCCTCTGCCTTTTCTAAAACCAGCTTGAACATCAGGAAGTTCATGGTTCACGTATTGCTGAAGCCTGGCTTGGAGAATTTTGAGCATTACTTTACTAGCATGTGAGATGAGTGCAATTGTACAGTAGTTTGAGCATTCTTTAGCATTGCCTTTCTTTGGAATTGGAATGAAAACGGACCTTTTCCAGTCCTGTGGCCACTGCTGAGTTTTCCAAATTTGCTGGCATATTGAGTGCAGCACTTTCACAGCATCATCTTTCAGGATTTGAAACAGCTCAACTGGAATTCCATCACATCAACTAGCTTTGTTCATAGTGATGCTTTCTAAGGCCCACTTGACTTCACATTCTAAGATGTCTGGCTCTAGATTAGTGATCACACCATCATGATTATCTGGGTCGTGTAGATCTCTTTTGTACAGTTCTTCTGTGTATTCTTGCCACCTCTTCTTAATATCTGACCTAAATCAAATCCCTTATGATTATATAGTGGAAGTGAGAAATAGATTTAAGGGCCTTGATCTGATAGAGTGCCCGATGAACTATGGAATGAGGTTCGTGACACTGTATAGGAGACAGGGATCAAGACCACCCCCATGGAAAAGAAATGCAAAAAAGCAAAATGGCTATCTGGGGAGGCCTTTATGGTTGTGAAAAGAAGAGGGGCAAAAAGCAAAGGAGAAAAGGAAAGATATAAGCATCTGAATGCAGAGTTCCAAAGAATAGCAAGAAGTGATAAGAAAGCCTTCTTCAGCGTTCAATGCAAAGAAATTGAGGAAAACAACAGAATGGGAAAGACTAGAGATCTCTTTAAGAAAATTAAAGATACCAAGGGAACATTTCTATAAGCATCTAGGACACAGAAAAGTGACAATGAAAGTCACTCAGTTGTGTTTGACTCTGTGACTCAATATACAGTCCATGGAATTCTCCAGGCCAGAATACTGGAGTGGGTAGCCATTCTCTTCTTCAGGGGAACTTCCCAACCCAGGGATTGAACCCAAGTCTCCCACACTGTAGGCAGATTCTTTACCAGCTGAGCCACAAGGGAAGCCCAAGAATACTGGAATGGGTAGCCTATCCCTTCTCCAGCAGATCTTCTCGACCCAGGAATTGAACTGGGGTCTCCTACATTGCAGGTGGATTCTTTACCAATTGAGCTACCAGGGACAGCTCTTGGATACAGAAAAAGTTCTTGTCCATTCTTCATGATTGCCTAATGGCACTACTTTACATTTAGTAAGAGCTCAATAAAATCTGTTGATGTAAATTGAACTCCCAATTCACAGGAATTTTTAGTTGATAAGTATTGGGAAATATAAGCTTATTTACAGCCTTCCTTGGTGATAGCACAGATTCAGTTCTGGACTACCTCAGTAAAATGAATATTACAATAAAACAAGTCACATAAATATTTTGGTTTCCCATTACCTTTAATGTACTATACTATAGTCTGTTAATTGGGCAATAGTATGATACCTAAAGAACAATGCACATACCTTAATTTTAAAATACTTTGTTAAAGAAATGCTAACCATTATCTGACAATGCAGCCCTGCCACAAGTCTTAAATTTGTAAAAAAAAAAAAAAAATAAATATTTGTAAATTACATTAAAGCAAAGCACAATAAAATGAGATATGCCCATGAATACTTATCTCTATGAAATAATTAGAAAACTAAATCTGTTGATAATACTATTATGCACCCCCCTGCCAAATTAAAACCCAAACCAAAACATTGTAAATGCAAAATCATACTTCATTTTCACATTACATGGGTAATTTGATACTTTGTTTTTTGTTTTTTTACATTTCTTAAAATAAGGAAAATGTCTTGAAAACTGGTTACATAGATTCATAAGCAAAGGTTTTAGAACAAATTGAATAGAGGATTAAAGGCTTGTAAGTCTGTTAAGTTCAAAAGACGTAAGGAGTGTCTACAGAAAATGGAGAAGACATCTGTTTAAGAGATATTCCTGCTGAAGCAGAATTAGGAGCAGAGATCAATGGTTTAAGAAGGGAATAGAGCAGAACTAGGCAGATGATACATCTAGCAGTTTTCCCCCAAGAGGTTTTGAGTGTAAAGAAGTGACACTACCAATGTACTAACAGCCCTTCAGGGAATCCTGAGGCTTCAGTGCATTGATCTGTGCCACTAAATAGGATATTCAGAGGAGTGGAGATGGGACAGTCTCAATAATTCCAGAAGAGTTTGGTTTCCTTAAAAACAGCACACGCTTCAATGTAACAAATGGTATAATTTTTCAACATTGCACAGCATTATCAAGTGATAACCAATGATTTCTTCATCTTGTTTATTCCATGGCTATGTCATCAGGGACAAAACAAGGCAAATTTCACTTTGTGCACACTATACACCTGACCAAATAGTGATATGACATGAGGAAAATGAGAATATAGGAAGATACAGGAATCAGTTCAGTTCAGTTCAGTTGCTCAGTCATGTCCGACTCTTTGTGACCCCATGAATAGCAGCACGCCAGGCCTCCCTGTCCATCACCAACTCCTGGAGTTCATTCAGACTCACGTTCGTCGAGTCAGTGATGTCATCCAGCCATCTCATCCTCTGTCGTCCCTTTCTCCTCCTGCCCCCAATCCCTCCCAGCATCAGAGTCTTTTCCAATGAGTCAACTCTTCGCATGAGGTGGCCAAAGTACTGGAGTTTCAGCTTTAGCATCATTCCTTCCAAAGAAATCCCAGGGCCGATCTCCTTCAGAATGGACTGGTTGGATCTCCTTGCAGTCCAAGGGACTCTCAAGAGTCTTCTCCAGCACCACAGTTCAAAAGCATCAATTCTTCAGTGCTCAGCTTTCTTCACAGTCCAACTCTCACATCCATACATGACCACTGGAAAAACCATAGCCTTGAATAGACGGACCTTTGTTGACAAAGTAATGTCTCTGCTTTTCAATATGCTATATGCTATCTAGGTTGGTCATAACTTTTCTTCCCAAGGAGTAAGCGTCTTTTAATTTCATGGCTGCAATCACCATCTGCAGTGATTTTGGAGCCCAGAAAAATAAAGTCTGACACTGTTTCCACTGTTTCCCCATCTATTTCCCATGAAGTGATGGGACCAGATGCCATGATCTTCGTTTTCTGATTGTTGAGCTTTAAGCCAACTTTTTCACTCTCCTCTTTCACTTTCATCAAGAGGCTGTTTAGTTCCTCTTCACTTTCTGTCATAAGGGTGGTGTCATCTGCATATCTGAGGTTATTGATATTTCTCCCAGCAATCTTGATTCCAGCTTGTGCTTCTTCCAACCCAGCATTTCTCATGATGTACTCTGCATTTAAGTTAAATAAGCAGGGTGACACTATACAGCCTTGATGTACTCCTTTTCCTATTTGGAACCAGTCTGTTGTTCAATGTCCAGTTCTAACTGTTGCTTCCTGACACGAATACAAATTTCTCAAGAGGCAGGTTAGGTGGTCTGGTATTCCCATCTCTTTCAGAATTTTCCACAGTTTATTGTGATCCACATAGTCAAAGGCATATGCGTTGATAAAAATTAAGCACAAGGAGTAACAGGCCAGTACTTTGTCACATTATGTTGTTCAGTCACTAAGTTGTGTCCAACTCTCTGCAGCCTCATGGGCTGCAGCATGCCAGGCTTCCCTAACCTTCATTATTTCCCAGAGTTTGCTCAGATTCATGTCATTGAGTTGATGATGATATTTGTCACATTATAGGTGGTAATAAATATCTGCTCAATAAATGAGTAATAGGTTAATGCCTCAAATGTGATCAATGATGATAGTATTAATTTATAGTTATTATTGATAGTTATAAGGTGATATGAAAGAAATAACACAAACCAGAATATTTTTTCTCTATCTTGGAGCAAATCATGCTCCCTTCATAGATAGCCGGTTAGAACAGGCTATAACATCAAATAAGTCATAATTCTTCTTTATGCATAAGGGAGGCTAGTCCCTGGGTTGTTGTAATCTTTTGTCCAGTGCCAACAGCTAATTAGCCTAAAGCTAAAAGTCAGGACTAGAATTCCAGCCTCCTCCTTTTTTTGGTTCACTTTTCATGCTTTTTCTACCCACTACACTACCAAAAACAAGCCAAGGTTATTAAGCAATAGATGTAGCAACTATTCTGATAAGCAACCCCAAACTCACTTTGATGCATTAATTTATCAGGACAATTTATATAATTCTTCAATTATCTATGTGTGTTGTGTTATGTATTTATGTCCAGCTAGAAAGAGTGAGTCATAACCATCAGCCTTCATTCAGTCACTTAACCAACATTTATTGCTTCATTCCTAACATATGTTAGTTTTAGCAAAAATCTATTTTAAGTTTTCACTGATGATATCCTTAATAATAAGTATTTGATACAAACAAATGCATTCACACACTTTAAGAGAAAACAAATAGGTTTTTATAAAGCGCTTGGCCCTGTTTTGCTTAAGATCTTTTTCATTGGGCATCCAATCTATTTTCTTCTGTATGGCTATAAAAAATTCCTTTACATCAGTCAGTCGTTTGTAAACTAATGCCCTTACTTCTAGAACTATTGAGAGTATGGATTAATCGTTGCTCATCCATTCGGTCTCTGACATGATAAGTATGGTAGCAGAGTCATATTATTATACACAGGGTTACAGGGAAATCTTGCCTTATTTAGTTGCTAAGTTGTTTCCAACTCTTGCAACCCCATGGACAGTAGCCCGCCATTCTCCTCTGTCCATGGGATTTTCCAAGCAAGAATACGAGAGTGGGTTGCCATTTCCTTCTCCAGGTAGTTTTCCCAATTCAGGGATTGAACCCATGTCTTCTGCACTGGCAGGTGGATCCTTTGCCACTCAGCCACCGGGGAAGCCCTGCAGAGGATTGATCTATTATTATAGATGAGACCCTTTGATTTTTTAAGAAAAATTGTTAAACATATGTTACATACAAGTGAAGTAACCTTAATAGCTTTTTAACTTCCCTTGTGGGAACTTGGTCGTTGGGCGGTAGTATAGAGCTTTTCAAGGGCATTTGTGGTGGATTTCTTTTTATAGCTTTCATGATTATTAGGCAAAAGCATGTCAGGAGAATAGTAAAGCCATGCCTTTTGCTTTCTGAGTGGGTCTCTGTAAGCAATTTAATGCGGTTCACCGAGAGAGGGTATGGTAGCTAGTCCATGTTAAGCCTAAACAAACCGCTGTAGAAATTGAAATGGTTGTTCCTGGCTCAATTCATGCCCCTGGATTAAACTGAAATATTACCCATGTCATGTAGGGATATTGAAGAGAGTTGTAATTCTGTTGGTTTCAACTAGGTACTGCCAGCAGTAACTGCCATATGAAAAACAGTGAAAATACATCTCCTGAAGAATTATTGGTAAAAGGTGAAACTCCAACAAGGAGTACAATTCAAAATAGCAATAAAATAAAGAATAAGGAAAATTATTTGCTATCTAAAAGTAAAATTATGGAAAGCTGTCATCAGTGAAATTACCCTCCTCATAGAATTACAGAATTGCTTAGATTTCTTTTACTGTGTCTGTCTATTGAGTAGGCTGAGTTTGCATTGTTTCCAGAGATACACACATTATATTATTTATTTCCCAAACTGGTAGAATTCCAGCACCATTAATAACTTTTCCCACAGACTGTCTGGTTTTATTTAGTGTGTACATATTAATGCCTTAAATTACATTTCTATAGCATATTCAATGGGCATAATAATAAAATTACAGCTGCTCCAATGACCTTGAGACTGAACCTCATTTCTTTGCCTGTAGAATTTTAAAAATACAGACAATGAGGAGGCACAGGGAAGATGCATAAGTAATTATGGATTCAAAGTGTATGTTTATCTCTGGGAGTATTTCTTCTCAAGTGTTGTTAATATTTAAATATACATTTTCTGAAAGCAGCTATTCTCTGATAATGAGAACTAACCTAACATTTTCCAACCAACCTAAAATTTTTCTGGCTGCCAATCTTCCAAGTAGACCCCTTTACTACATCAGCCTCTATAATAACAATTATCAATTTTACAATCCCTTTAATCACCATTGAACTTTGTAAATATTAACCAGGAAATCTCATATGACTCCTCTAAGAAGGGGCAACTGACTTTTCCTATAACTGCAAAAAAGGACTGAGATAAAAGTTCTAGGACCAGAAATTACTGAAATCAACATTCTAGTATTAGCAAAGCCAGTTTTAGATTTTGGTTTCCTAATGAGGAGTGGAGTATAGAGACATGAAGATATTAAAGACTGTTTAGTTAAGTATTTTCATACTTTGCCTCTGCCATGTATGTTTATATTTTTCTAATTCATAAAGAATGAGATTATAATAAAGGTAATGTGATCAACAAAAACTCTTTATAAGCTTTTTTTTTTTTCATCATTACAACCTAGAGTGAACCCAAAGCTCACTATTGCTCAATCCATCAGAAAATACTTGAAAAGCATCTCTTTTATCGAGGACATTCCAAGAAGGAGCAATATAGAATTTATGACTATCAAGTAAACTAAGTATTACCCCTGTTATCCCTCATCTTTTATTAGCTCTAACATTATCATAGTATTTTTAAAGTGAGCAGATAAAAATACTTTTTGGATGGTTGGTTTTGTGCCATATGCTGTTTTAAGAAAAAAATTAAATGAGGAAAGTATATTTTTAAAAATTATTTACATTCTACAGAACATGTTTACATTGCATATTAAATATTTTATTAAAAATTAAGTCAATATATTTTTATTATGAATGAAGTATATACTTATGAAACAGTTAAAACTATCATCAATTAACACTATAAAAACCTAAAAATTAAGGTTTGGTTATAATTTACTTAGAGTAGAAGATAGAAATATTAAAAAAATAAAAAAACAAAAAACTATCAGGATAAGAATGGAGGAAGAAGACTGAAGAAAAGAGGAAACCATGACTAATGTTCTGGGCAGTTATTAATGTGCTCTCCTTCCTAGAAAATTCTAAACCATAAGCTCATTGAATATTTTAGACCTGAAAGAAATGTGAGGGAGATTATCTTCTAATATGATGTTGTCATTTAATATTGCATTTCCTGAATTCTGAGACCCATGTTTCCCCCCAGTGCCAAAGATCTGATGCTTTTGAACTGTGGTGTTGGAGAAGACTCTTGAGAATCCCTTTGACTGCTAGGAGATCCAACCAGCGCATCCTAAAGGAGATCAGCCCTGGGATTTCTTTGGAAGGAATGATGCTAAAGCTGAAACTCCAGTACTTTGGCCACTTCATGCGAAGAGTTGACTCATTGGAAAAGACTCTGATGCTGGGAGGAATTGGGGGCAGGAGCAGAAGGGAACAACAGAGGATGAGATGGCTGGATGACATCACTGACTCGATGGACGTGAGTCTGAGTGAACTCCAGGAGTTGGTGATGGACAGGGAGGCCTGGCATGCTGCAATTCATGGCGTCGCAAAGAGTCAGACACTACTAAGTGACTGAACTGAATTGAATTGAGTTGACAGTCAAAAGCATTTTATTTTTGCTGTTGGCCAGTGTTTTCAAATTTCCAATTGATACTTATCTTTGGGATTCATAAATAAAATCAGAATTTGGGGAATTTTCAGAAATTCCCTTAACTATGTTATTCTGCCTTTTCTATAACACACTATTTGTATGTTTTAAGTAATAATCAGTGACCATAATAATAACAGTGTATCAGTTTTTTGTATGATAGGATTGTACTGGGATCTTCTTAGTTCAAAACAGGAAAATGCATGGTTTATTGGCACTATCAATTAAAATATTGTAATAACCCATAAATATCTACTTGATATAGACATTTCATAATAGGACACATTTAGAACATGAAGTAAAAGTTGTTTACAATATAAAAATTATACTAAATTTTTAATATTTAAAATGAATGAATTTTTAAAACACAAAGCATTTCTTGCCCACTGGATATTCCTTATTTTTGTTTTGTGATAAATATTTTAGATGTAAAAATATATTTCCATTTTGCATTGATCTGATTGTATTACGAGTATGTCCAAAGTAACTTAGATTTTGTCAAGTTTCTTGTTAAGGCATAGGCTGCTTCATCTAAAGGGCTTCCCAAGTGGCACAGTGTAAAGAATCCACCTGCCAATGCAGGAGACTCGTGAGAAGCAGGTTCGATCCCTGGGTCAGGAAGATTCCCTGGAGTAGGAAATGGAAACCTACTCCAGTATTCTTGCCTGGAAAATTGCATGAACAGAGGATCCTGGTGGTCCATGAGGTCACAGTGGACACGACTGAATGGCTGAGCGTGCACACTTCATATAAGCTATTTTTTTAAAAAGTGAAGATGTATTTTCAGCTTGTCTTGATTCTGATGTTGAAATCAATATTGCCATTGTTATTTCATATTTCACATCAGTTTCTAATTTCACGTTGTAATGTTCTACAAGAATATTTGCAATTGTTGCCTCTTTTTTGTTAAGGTAGTTACAAATAAGTGTACCTGTAGCAAATATCCAAGCATTTTGTAAAATGCCAGTGAATATTATGGGGTAGTATTAGAATAGTGTAACATTTGGATCTCCTAGCAAGGTCAACACTGCTGTATAGATTCACATGGTGAAATTGCTTATTTAAGGATTAGAAATTTGTTGTTTCTTCAAAACCACTCGTAAAATCCATATGAATATACTCTGCTTATAAACTTCTTAATAATTATTTTAAAAAAAGGCTTGTTATAGAAAGTTGCCTGCAGAAAAGACCACAGACTCACGTATAATATGGCAACAACTGCAAGCAAGATGGTTGCATACTAATGTCTCTCTATTATTAAGCTTTTACTTTCCTTGTTTTCTCTATTAATTTTCCACAAGATTTCGGATTCAGAGACATATGTAAATTTCTTAAGGAACTTCCACGTGGAAATGCTACTCTCAGCCAGGCAGCAATGATCACATGGTTGTTGCCTGTACATTTGTGAACCTCAAAAGAACCAATTCATCAAAATTTACAGAATGAGTTTCAGCAGCTTAGAAGAAAATTCCAGAAATAATTGTAGAGCACTCTTTTAGTGCTTATTCTAAACTAAATGGTTGTGAGATAAAGTAGACAAGGGGATACATCAGAATTGTTTAATAACATTCCTGAACTGAGTTTCAAAAGTAAGATAGTTCAACATAACTGCAAATCCTTGATCTTTTATTATTTAGGGAAAGATTTTTATTGATCTTTTTCTGTTTATATTTCACCAAGCATTTTTATTAGATACTGTTTCTGTATTTTATAAAATATCTTTATATCATCTATTGATATGTCTGTGGTGAATTAACTGATCCCTATTTTTCATTTCTCTCAGCATCCATACACATGCCACTGTCTCATCATGGATGGAATATTTTTTCCTTACCTATTGACGTTGATCTTTGTCATGTGACTTGTTCAGTAATAAATGAGTAGAAGTAACAGTGTGATATTTATAGGCCTTAAGAAATCTTGTGGGTTTCCATTTGCCACTTTGTACTCTGTAATCACGATGAGAAGAGCTTCTTTAGCTTGGTTCAGAATGAACATACAGAGAGCAGAGCTACCAGAGATACTATGAGTAGGAAAAGTCACCCAGTTCAGCCCAATTAAGATCAGCAGAATCACTCCACCTGGTTTGCTGACCCATGAAAATTTAATCACTGGTATTTTATGCGCTGAGTCATTTTAAAATGTAGTTGTAATGTGCCAACAGTTAACTGATTATGGCTTCTTAGTTGGCACAATGGTAAAGAATCTGCCTGCCAGTGTAAGAGAAGCAAGAGATGTGGGTTCAATCCCTGGGTCGGGAAGATCCCCTGTAGTAGGAAATGGCAACCTACTCCAGTATTCTTGCCTGAAAAATTCTATGGGCAGAGGAGCCTGGTGGGTCACAAAGAGTTGGACATGACTGAGTGACTCAGCAAGGCACAGCAAGGAGAATTTAGAGGGAATGTAGCTTGCAGAGTTGGAGAATTAAAACTTTTGTTATCACAGTTTCTGGAGTCAGTAAAAGATACTCAAATTAAGATTGAGTTCAAAGACAAAGAATAATCAAATGTATGAGCATTATGTATAACCTGATGATATATAACCAGACTAAACCAGGGAAGTAGACTCAAAACGTTTATTAAGATCTCTGAAATGGTATCTAGAAAACTTGTAGTACTGTCGAAGCCTCATAAACCCAAAGTACCTGATTAAGTAAAGAGAAGGAAAGAGAGAGGCATGTCTAAAAAATAATTGTAAGTGTGGCTTTTGACTTGCATCAAACATATAGATAATCCATAAGGTGTTGAAGAAAGAACCAGTTGGAACTAAAAGAAACTGAGCCTAGATGTTTGAAAAGGACTTTGGGTCTTCAAATTACTACAGGCAGGAAGCAGCTGAGAAAACTGCTCAACAATCTAAAAAGAGCATGTTTTCCAAAATGTTCTTCAGAAGTGGACAATGAGAATTATGGACAGGAAAGTAGCTCTCAGAGGACGGGACCAAAGTCTGCGGATGGCAATGGACTGAGGATACACTCCTGAGGATCAAAGATAAGACCTAAAAGGCAAATATCCCCCATCACAAAGTAGGGTAACTTAGAGCATTTGATCAGTCAAATTTTCTAATTGCTATTGGAACAACGGCTGCAGTGTGATGAGCTTCTCCCTGTTTCACCATTTTTATATTGGGTTCCTTGGGTGGGGAGTGGGAAGAAGAGGAGGGATAACTTATTTTCTTTTAATTCATAGGTCTCTGGATTAAGAGAGACTGATCTGCTTTGAGCTTCATGCTGTGATTGGATTAGACTTTCTGGAGTCCTTGGATAAGGGTGCTTGTGGTAGTTTGATTTACTCACCTTGATTCCTCATTTCCTGTAGCATTTGCAACCTTGTCATGGATCATCTGAGCCTTTCTTTACTCTGACTTTGTGCTTGGCCATGTAAAATTCCCATTTGACCTCTTGTATCTCTTCTTTCACCATGAGAAGAAGTCTTCCCAGGTGTCTTTTCCTTCCATGGGAACCCTAGAATGAACACAAGAGCAGCAGAGCCATTCCAGCCAACCAGCAGGCCTTCATGAAGGAAGCAGAGCTGCCCAACTGAGGTCATCCCAGATTAGCAGAGCTTCTTCAGTCAGTCTGCAGATTCATAAGAACGAGCAGTTAAAGCTGTGGTTGTCAAACTTTTCCTTTAAAGGGCCAGTCAGTAAATACGTTAGGTTTTGGGTCATGTCATCTGGTTGTCTATAGTGCAAAAGCAGCTATAGACAATTCATAACAAATGAGACAGCTGCATTCCAATAAAATCACTTAGACAGAAATTCATATAATTTTTTCTTATGTGAGATACTATTCTTATTATGATTTTTTCCAACTACTTAAAATTACATAAAAATCATTCTTAACTCACTGGCTATTAAAAAAAATATATTTCAGGTTGGATTTGGCACCAGGGCCAAAAACAGGTCACGGAAAATATTCCTAAAAATTGCTTATAGACACCTTCCTCTTGCCAAAGTTCCATTTCTTATGGTAAGTGTTCAACTTCATCTTCCTTTTCTACTTTTTTTCTCTGCTAGATCTTAGGCCATTTTATTCCCATCAGTGTACCTCCAAGTTACTTGTTATGTAAAACTACTGATATTAATATTTATTCCTTTATTTTTCTTCCATCTTTATTTTATTCTTTATCTCTAATAAGCATAAATCAAATGCTTTCCTTGAGACCTACTCTCTCAGAAGGCTGAGTACCTAGGAAAATGAACATATTTTTGATTTAGCTCAGGTACACATAGTTTACTCATGCTTATAGTATTACCTCTTAATGTTATTAGAAAAGTCTTGAAAACAATATTGTGAGATAAGATTAAACCTTTTTTTTTTTAAAGTGGCATTTCATACAGATAAGAATAAACAGAAGGCTGAACTTGAGTCCATCCTATCATAGAAGACAGAAAGAAATGACTAACTGATGTATCATAGTTAAATGCAATCACAAACCCAGAATTTTTAAGTGTGATTCAAGCACTGCTAGTATTTCCACCTCCATTTCAGTAGATACTGATGCTTAAACTGGAGTTTACTGTGACAAGTACAGAAAGCACAGTTAGGTTACTAACATCTGCTCTTGTTCAAATAAACGTGTTCGCCAAACTCCCTTTAGAGGGGTAAAAGAAGTCTAACTGATAAAGAAGCCTTAACTGATTTCATCACTGAACAGGATGGAACTGGTTATCATTTGTCAAGGACAGTTTATAACATATCCTTCAGTACTTAAAGCAATTTGACATGCTAGTGGTATTTCAGACTGTGGGATATATTTATCTAGTCTAAAATCCAAATAAAATGAAGAAAGACAAAGTCAAGCATTCCTTTCACCATTTTCTTTTCTTCTTGACTTCCTTCATAGTATTTTAATATGAAGTTTTTGAGTTTGTTGTTTTTTTTTTTTGCATTTTTCTAGGGAAAAGATATGGATCAGAACCTCAACCCTACAATGGCCAAGTTTGATTAATTTTGATAGAACTTCAGAGGGAAAGAAAAGAAAGGATAGGAGAAGGAGAAACAGGGGAAAGGGTGGTGGGGGGGAGGAGATAAAGCCAGAGAGAGCGAGGGAGGGCAGAGAAAAAGGAGAAAGGAAACAGGAAGAGGGAGTAGAAGGGAGCAAGGGAAAAAGTAGAACCTACATTAGAGAATAAGGGCAATTTTCCCTAAAGTCTCCTAGATACAGAGGAAATAGGGAGCTGTCTCAGTTTCTGCCTAGTAGAAAAGACTTAATTAAAAATTTTAAAACTGCTGAAATTGCTGTTTCAATGTTAACAGCACTTGTAAATTTTAAATACAACCCTTTTGTCCTTACCTCAGAAAATCTGGAAAAGCGATACAATTTTGAAAGTTCAAACAGGAAAATATCTCAAAGATTGGGGTCTAAAACCTTAAGGGCAGGGGTAGCATAATGATTCATGTTACATCTTAACTTTCACCTATTGATCTGCTCAGAGTGGTGTGCAGAGAAAAATTCCAATGCCATTTCTAGGTGTGGTAGACATGAGATTCACCTTTCAGATCTCTCTCAAGAAGGATTTGTTGTCCCAGCTGCTGGATGAGGAGTCAGCTGACAGCTCCCAGCATTCAACTACCTCAGGGGTCACCTCAGCTGCAGAGAATCATATTGACCAAAGCCATGTCCTTCCCAAGGCAGCATGCGTTCAGTGGTCAATCATGGTGAGGATACAAAGGTCCAATCATTTTGACCCACAACAGAACAACTCTGATGATGTTTAAGGCTTGTCAGGCATTTATCAGAGTCCCATTTCTTCCTCTGCCTTCCATGGGGTTGATCCCTAATGACTATCCTAGACCCATATTCTCTCTCTCTCAGTGTCTCCTTCCAGACAGCTCAGTTTACAGACCTTGGTGCAAGGACATTGATTTGTAGTTGATTTGTGATGTCTGCCATGACAAGGATAACCATTGCTGTTGAGGAAGAAAAGTATTCTTTAAGGCTCAAGCCATCAGGGCAGAAGAATTAGTAGTGTTCTGGTCCTGAGAGTAATATCAAAGGGAAGACTGGAATCTTGTGGGAGAAAAAATACCAGAAAGAGTCAATGATTTAATCATAAAGTGTTTATTGATATAGGCTGTATACCAGCTAGAATCCAATAATGCATACAAACAATTAAAATATAACTTAATAGATGCTGCCTAGAGCTCCTTAAAGGGGCTGTGGAAGCCTAGAAAGCAAAGCGAACTTTGCTGAAAGAGGTTGGGAAAAAGAAATGACACATATTTTCCTACCATAGGAAGAACACAATAGGGCTCCTCAGATGTCGAAGGTGGAATAGACACAGGCAGAGAGTCAGGGAGTGTGCTTGGGGAATGGCAGGTAGTTTAGCACGGTGAAGTGTAGTGTGAGCAAAGCTTGGCAAGTGCATCAGGTGGGGAGGCAGGAGATAAGACTAGAACATCTGGTTATTGCCATTGGGGAGGGTCTACTTTGCCTTGCTTGGGAATTTGGACTTAATCCAGCAGCCAATGGGCACTTTTGCAAAGGAAGCTGTGATTCTGTTACGTGTTTGCTAATGTCTTGGACAGATGTTCGGCTTTTCTTGTGCTGTTCTGGATTCTGATATTGCTGTCCTCTGGATTAGTGTACACCTTTGGGGGCCCTTTAAAGAGGGTGTTTCAGGTGTACCTCATTTAGGAAAGGCATTCCTCAGAACAACTAGAGAAAGAATCACTGTTTCTCTCTGGGCTTCTCATAGTCTGGGACCTGAATGTTAATGAGGGTTAATATGTTTAAAGCTACTACAGCATCCCAGGGTATTAGGCATGGCAGGAAGAGGGACTTTGACTTGAAGAAGCAGACCAGGAAGTGGGAGAGGGGACAACAAATTAAAGATGAAATATGTAAAATTATAAAATATGACTCGTGAATCAAATTTCTGAATTAACATCCTTTCTGTTTTCAAGAAGCTTTGGGGAAATTGTGTGGAAAAGAGTGTGTCTGGGCTGGGCTAGAGGTATCTCCCTGGTGTGCCAGCAAGTGGAATTAGGAAACACCCTGCTGGAAGTCCTCCAACTGCTCTGAGCAGGCTGTCTCTTTAACTGTAATAGGATGCTCAGGGACACAAACAGATGTCCAGCCACAATCCTGGATTTGTCTCAATCTCAGGAGCCACATATGAAATCTATAAACTCATACACAATTAGAGTTCATTACAGATACAGCTGAAAAACCTAGGGAGGGGCTAGATGTTCAGGCCAGTGGGAGGGAGAGGGGACAGCTCATGGAGTAGACTCTCAGGAAATACGAATGTAGGAGAATCACCAGGATCCTTGGCAGAAACAGTTCATAAGTGTAAGGCAAAGGGTAGGCTGAACAGCAGGGCTAAATGTGCAAAGGAGCAGTTGTTCTAGTACAGCAGGAAATTGTACTTGAAACTCTTCTCACAGCACTAACTCCTAGAGGGACATGTGCTCCTGGAAAGAAAGGGCTAGATGGTAAGATAGGATTATCACTCAAGTAATTTTGCCATGAAACTTCATCAAATAGAACTGGACCTGGAAAGGAGTAGCTATCACTCCCAGCTAGAGAGAAAAATGTGGTCCAGAGACTGGGAGGCAGGGAGTGAAGGAACTCACCAGTGTCATCATCAAAGAGAAGATAAGGTTTTAATCTATGAGAGAGGCTTGCCAGTGAAGAGTGAGGGAAATGTAGATGATAACATTAATAGGATACTGTGGCAGCAAATGTGAAGAATGAGTGAGGTAGAGGATCTAACAGTTCCTCTGTGACTGTTTAGGAAGAAAATGATATGAGAATTTAGTGAGAGATGCAGGTAAAAGACCAGAAGAAGAAAAGTGAGAAAAAGGTGAGTTTTATTTGGGGATAGTTTTTATATGTTGGAGCATGTTGCTTGATTGTCTGATGCTGTATTTGGATGGGAAAAACACCCAGCAGTTAGTTAGGATTGAGAACTTTTCATAGAAGTGGCAGGTGAAAAATTAAATACTGGAGATGGTTTAAAATAAAAGACTGGATTATACCATATTTAAGGAATAATTTGAGGCATGTACAAAATGCATGGCAAAAAATTTATGGGGGAAAGAAGGGGAGATTCAGGAATACAGCAAGTCTTCTCCATGTGAACAAGTTCTGTTCTGAGCATGCTTTTGTAAGTCCAGTTTATTCATAAGTCCAACATAGTTAGCCTAGGTACCCAACTAACACAATTGGCTATATAGTATTATACTGTAATAGGTTTAGAATACTTTTCATACAAATGATGCATAAAAGGCAAAAAAAAAAAATAAAACTTTTAAAATCTTACAGAACCTTGAAAAGTACAGTAGTACAATACAATAATTGGCGTACAGGAGTTGACATTGAGTGAACAGGCAAGAAGCGTTGCTGACTTGAGGAGGGAGAGGAAGTGGGAGATGGTAGAGCTGAAGGAATAGGCAACAGAAGCCTGATGTTTGATGGAAGGCAGGTTTGCATCTTTGAAAGTTCTCAACTTGAAAGTTTGTATGTAGGGGACTGACCATAATTATTTTGTGGAAAGCTGGGAGATTAGTTAGCCTGAGATATACCATATTGGAAAGAGGAAATGGTAAGGGTGAGGTCACCTCTGGGGAATCAGATGGCCATACAGTAAGACACTGTGGCCTGTGACACTGTTGACCTGCCATCACACAGCTGGGGAGGTTCTCTAGGGCACCAGGAGTATAATATGCAACACTGGACAGGTCTGAGTAGTGTGACAAAACATTGTACAGGAGATTTTATCATGTATTCCCATGACTAAGAAATTCCTGCTATTCAGGATCTGCAATTCAACCATTTCTAAAATATCAGGTTTCAGAAATTTTGCAGCAGTTGGGGAACTCAAGTGGCCACCTAGTGAGGACTTTAGCGCTTCATCAAGAACTGTCTTGACGTGGTCATCAGTTCTCCAACTACCCAGCACTATTTAGAAAGGGATGTATGCTGGAGCATGCTGCTTTCCCAAAATTATTCTTTGATTTAGATATATTTCTTAAAGAGAAGAATCAGCTACCTCTCCTTTGTCACCCTTTCCAAATCCTGTCTGGGATGTGCCGAGCTTTAGGGGAATGCTCAGAAGTTTCACCTCATGCTTGTGCTCTCTCCACCACCCCATACCCCACCCGAATCCTCCTTTTCTGGGTGTGCTCCAGGAACACTAGTTACTCCATGCAAAACAATGCCAAAATTGGGTACAGCACCGAAGAATCACATCCTGCCTCTCTCCAAAGAAGGGTAGGTTTTTTTTTTTTTTTTTTTTTGCTCAGAATTAAGGAATAAACCAATGCTACATTTTTCTTGTTTTATCATGAACAGACAAGGAGAAAAACAGGATTTACTGAAGGAGAACATGTAAATATTTGTTATTTATAATGCAGAAAACTAAGTTAAACAAGCAAAAACAACTTTGGCTCCTGTAGCCTCTGAGTAACAGTTACTTTTCTTGCAAATGATGTTTAACTGAGATCTGGTTTTCAAACTGCACAAAAGCAGAATTAATATTTCCCTTTTTATTATGTCTTTGTTTTCAAACACGAATGAGACATTTGAGTCTATTAATAATTGAAGATGTCAATGATTTTAAAGTTACGTTGGGCAGCCTGTATATTTTCACAGCGCTAGAACAAATAATTTCACAATTAGTATGGAAATACAAAAAGCTCCGAATAGACAAAGCAATCTTGAGAAAGAAGAATGGAATTGAGGAATCAACCTGCCTGACTTCTGGCTCTACTACAAAGCCACAGTCATCAAGACAGTATGGTACTGGCACAAAGACAGAAATATAGATCAATGGAACAAAATAGAAAGCCCAGAGATAATTCCACGCACATATGAACACCTTATCTTTGACAAAGGAGGAAAGAATATACAATGGAGTAAAGACAATCTCTTTAACAAGTGGTGCTGGGAAAACTGGTGAACCACTTGTAAAAGAATGAAACTAGAACACTTTCTAACACCATACACAAAAATAAACTCAAAATGGATTAAAGATCTAAACGTAAGACCAGAAACTATAAAACTCCTAGAGGAGAACATAGGCAAAACACTCTCCGACATACATCACAGCACGATCCTCTATGACCCACCTCCCAGAATACTGGAAATAAAAGCAAAAATAAACAAATGGGACCTAATTAAAGTTAAAAGCTTCTGCACAACAAAGGAAACTATAAGCAAGGTGAAAGACAGCCTTCAGAATGGGAGAAAATAATAGCAAATGAAGCAGCTGACAAACAACTAATCTCAAAAATATACAAGCAACTCCTGCAGCTCAATTCCAGAAAAATAAATGACCGAATCAAAAACTGGGTCAAAGAACTAAACAGACATTTCTCCAAAAAAAGACATACAGATGGCTAACAAACACATGAAAAGATGCTCAACATCACTCATTAACAGAGAAATGCAAATCAAAACCACAATGAGGTACCACTTCACACCAGTCAGAATGGCTGCAATCCAAAAGTCTACAAGTAATAAATACTGGAGAGGGTGTGGAGAAAAGGGAACCCTCTTACACTGTTGGTGGGAATGCAAACTAGTACAGCCACTATGGAGAACAGTGTGGAGATTCCTTAAAAAACTGGAAATAGAACTGCCTTATGACCCAGCAATCCCACTGCTGGGCATACACACCGAGGAAACCAGAATTGAAAGAGACACATGTACCCCAATGTTCATTGCAGCACAGGACATGGAAGCACCCTAGATGTCCATCAGCAGGTGAATGGATAAGAAAGCTGTGGTTCATATACACAATGGAGTATTATTCAGCCATTAAAAAGAATACATTTGAATCAGTTCTAATGAGATGGGTGAAGCTGGAGCCTATTATACAGAGTGAAGTAAGCCAGAAAGAAAAACACCAATACAGTATACTAATGCATATATATGGAATTTAGAAAGATGATAACGATAACCCTGTATGCGAGACAGCAAAAGAGGCACAGATGTATAGAACAGTCTTTTGGACTCTGTGGGAGAGGGAGAGGGAGAGGGTGGGATGATTTGGGAGAATGGCATTGAAACATGTATAATATCATATAAGAAATGAATCGCCAGTCTATGTTTGATGCAGGATACAGGATGCTTGGGGCTGGTGCACTGGGATGACCCAGAGAGATGGTATGGGGAGGGAGGTGGGAGGGGGGTTCAGGATTGGGAACACGTGTATACCCGTGGTGGATTCATGTTGATGTATGGCAAAACCAATACAGTATTGTAAAGTAAAATAAAGTAAAAAAAAAAAAAGTTGATTAAGGTTCAGTGAGTTTCTCTGTAGTGTTTTGAAAAAACAAAGTGACTATTTAGTAGGTAAAGGAGAAGACCTCCTGAGATAACAAATGGAATTAGGTAAAGATGTTTTCTCATTTATGTCAGAGAGAGGAACAGTCTCATCCTCCTAGTCACTTATATTACAAATGAATTTCATTTAAAAATGAACTAAACTTACTATTTGCAAAGATTTTATGTTTTAAATAAGTGTTTTCTTTCCCAATGATCACTTAGTTTTTGTTTTCAGCTCATTAATTAAAGGCACAATAAAATGAATTCTTAGAAATTCTCTGACATCATTTCTTATGGTATTTTAAGGCACAACACTCAATTGGCTTTCCTAATATTTCCTTTCATTTGTTCATTTCTTCTACAAATATTTACTGAGCACCCACACTGTTTGAGGTACTATGTTCGGAACTGTAAACAACCTCTGCCTCACCATTATAATTTTGCTTTCTGCAGAGTTGAGAGTGAAAACATTTTCCTCTCATAATCATGTAAGAATATAACTTCTTTTATCTCTTTTCATGCTGAAATTTTTTGGCATAAACGTATTTTCACTTTTGACAAAAGAAAATAAGTTTAATTCTCACCACTGATAAATCTAAAGGCAGTTTTTTCAGTTCTTGTCTTAAGTTTGATTATCATTTGCTTTGCCTTGCAGGGTGCTCAGCACTAAGAGGGTATATACATATCTTCCTTTTCTTCTCACTGCCCTTTACACTGTTCTGATTGCTTTCCTTCCTACAACCCTTAGCAAAGAACTCTTATCTGGCTAAACACTAGCAAGTGATCTTACTGGCAAACATTGACCCAGGGTCTAGTTACATATGTTCTGATCTGAAAAAAACAGACACATATTTCTCCAGCAAAGATGGGTTTACTGGGTATCAGCAGTGAATTGCAATTCAGGGTCTAAAGCCACAGCAAGCCAGGTGCAAGTACCTACAGGACAAAGGAAGGGAAACTCTTTTAAAGAGGCAAAAAAAGGTCAGGAGGACTGTAGTAAACAGAGTCTGTGGCTTTTCTTTCGCTGAGTATTTACCAAGAAATAAGTCTTTTCTTCTTCCTGTTGACTCTGCTATTGTCCCAGGCTGTGGGAAAGCCCTCTTCTTGTTACCAACTATATTTTGTTGAAATTTCTGTTTATTAATTTCACATGTTAATTTCTTTAGTTTATATACTTGAAATTCACAATAGCCATGGCAGAGATCACCTTAATCATGGCCTTTTGGGGCCACTGCATGCATGTTAAGTTGTTTCAGTCATGTCTGACTCTTTGTGACCCTATAGACTGTAGCCTTCCAGGCTCCTCTGTCCTTGGGATTTTCCAGGTAAGAATACTGGAGTGGGTTGCCATTTCCTCCTCCAGAGGATCTTACCAGCCCAGGGGTTGATCTGCATCTATTACCCGCATTAACAGGTGGGTTCTTTACTACAAGTGCCACGTTGGGGCCACTCATTCAATCAATTCAGTCACTCAGTTGTGTCCAACTCTTTGTGACCTCGTGAACCATGCCACACCAGGCCTCCCTCTCCATCACCAGCTCCTGGAGTCCACCTAAACTCATGTCCATTGAGTCAGTGATGCCATCAAACCATCTCATCTTCTGTCGTCCCCTTCTCCTCCTGCCCTCAATCTTTTCCAACATCAGGGTCTTTTCCAATGAGTCAGCTCTTTACATCAGGTGGCCAAAGTATTGGAGTTTCAGCTTCAAGATCAGTCCTTCCAATGAATACCCAGGACTGATCTCCTTTAGGATGGACTGTTTGGATCTCCTTGCAGTCCAAGGGACTCTCAAGAGTCTTCTTCAACACCACAATTCAAAAGTGTAAATTCTTCTGTGCTCAGCTTTCTTTATAGTCCAACTCTCATATCCATACATGACCATTGGAAAAATGATAGCCTTGCCTAGACAGACCTTTGTTGGCAAAGTAATGTCTCTGCTTTTTAATATACTGTCTAGTTTGGTCATAACTGTCCTTCCAAGGAGTAAGCGTCTTTTAACTTCATGGCTGCAATCACCATCTTCAGTGATTTTGAAGCCCCCAAAATAAACTCCCTCACTGTTTCCACTGTTTCCCCATCTATTTGCCATGAAGTGATGGGACCAGATGCCACGATCTTCGTTTTCTGAATGTTGAGCTTTAAGCCATTTTTTTCACTCTCCTCTTTCACTTTGATCAAGAGGCTCTTTAGTTCTTCTTCACTTTCTGCCATAACGTTGGTGTCATCTGCATATCTGAGGTTACTGATATTTCTCCTGGCAATCTTGATTCTAGCTTGTGCTTCCTCCAGCCCAGTGTTTCTCATGATGTACTCTGCATATAAGTTAAATAAGCAGGGTGGCAATATACGCCCTTGACATACTCCTTTTCCTATTTGGAACCAGTCTGTTGTTCCATGTCCAGTTCTAACTGTTGCTTCCTGACCTGCATATAGGTTTCTCAAGAGGCAGGTCAGGTGGTCTGGTATTCCCATCTCTTTCAGAATTTTCCACAGTGTATTGTGATCCTCACTGTCAAAGGTGTTGGCATAGTCAATAAAGCAGAAATAGATGTTTTTCTGGAACTCTCTTGCTTTTTCCATGGTCCAGCAGATGTTGGCAATTTGATCTCTGGTTCCTCTGCCTTTTCTAAAACCAGCTTGAACATCTGGAAGTTCATGGTTCACGTATTGCTGAAGCCTGGCTTGGAGAATTTTAAGCATCACTTTACTAGAGTGTAAAATGAGTACAATTGTGTGGTAGTTTGAGCATTCTTTGGCATTGCCTTTGGGATTGGAATGAAAACTGACCTTTTCCAGTCCTGTGGCCACCGCTGAGGTTCCCAAATTTACTGGCATACTTGAGTGCAACACTTTGACAAAATCATCTTTTAGGATTTGAAATAGCTTAACTGGAATTCCATCACCTCCACTAGCTTTGTTTGTAGTGATGCTTCCTAAGGCCCACTTGACTTCACATTCCAGGATGTCTGGCTCTAGGTGAGTGATCACACCATCGTGGTTATCTGGGTCATGAAGATCTTTTTTGTACAGTTCTTCTGTGTATTCTTGCCACCTCTTCTTAATATCTTCTGCTTCTGTTAGGTCCCTACCATTTCTGTCCTTTATTTTGCCCATCTTTCCATGAAATGTTCCATTGGTATCTCTGATTTTCTTGAAGAGATCTCTAGTCTTTCCCATTTTGTTGTTTTCCTCTATTTCTTTGCATTGATCACTGAGGAAGGCTTTCTTATCTCTCCTTGCTATTCTTTGGAACTCTCCATTTAAATGGATATATCTTTCCTTTTCTCTTTTGCTTTTCACTTCCCTTCTTTTCACAGCTATTTGTAAGGCCTCCTGAGAGAGCCATTTTGCTTATTTGCATTGCTTTTTCTTGGGGATGGTCTTGATTTATGTCTTCTGTACAATATTATGAACCTCCATCCATGGTTCATCAGGCACTCTGTCTATGAGATCTAGTCCCTTAAATCTATTTCTCACTTCCACTGTCTAGTTATAAAGGATTGATTTAGGTCATACCTGAATGGTCTAGTGGTTTTCTCTACTTTATTCAATTTCAGTCAGAATTTGGCAAAAAGGATTTCATGATCAGAGCCACAGTCAGCTCCCAGTCTTGTTTTTGCTGACTGTATAGAGCTTCTCCATCTTTAGCTGCAAAGAATATAATCAATCTGATTTTGGTGTTGACCCTCTGGTCCACTAGAGATCACCAAATGCATATATCAGTTTTAACTGAGAGAAAAACTAAATTAATCATGTTTGAAAGGGAAATCAACCAACCAAACCAATAAACTAACCAATATTCAGGAGCCTGGAAACTCAACTGTATATGGCATCATAGATAATGAATAGGAGGGACATGAAGAGGGAGTGAATTGGAGAAGACAGCCAGTCCCTTCTTGTAATTAGATTTTTTAGAACAGTAGTAAGAAGGCTTTGTTAATTCCTTGATAAAGTTGCAACTGAGCCAGGTTGAAATTTTATATGAATGGAAGTGTGTGGAACTGTGCACTTTCAGTGGACTTTGTAGCAAATTCCTCACCCTCAGTTTCTTTATATCCATTTTTCTCCCATCCTCCCTCCATCTCTTTCTTTTTTCCTTCCTTCTCATTTGCTAATAAGATCATATTATAGGAATAATTTATGAAGATGAAAATCTCTCCATCAGGCTCTTTCCAGGTCTTAGATATTAACAATCCTGTCCTGAAAATATTTCAAAGAGATGAGTTTGGTGGTTAAAAGCATGAATACTGAAATCAGATGGACTAGGTTCAAGTCTTTATCACTTGCTATCTGTGTGGCCTTTCGCAAATTACTTATCCTCTGTAAATCTCAGTTTCCCTCTCTGTAAAATTCAAATAATAGTAGTTATTATAGAGGTTTGTTCTGAGAATTAAAAATGATAAAAAGTAGCACTGAACATATTATAAGACTTATATGTTATAGTATGTTTTGAATGTGTGTTAAACATCAATAACTTCAGATATGCAGATGATGCCTCTTGATGAAAGTGAAAGAGGAGAGTGAAAAAGTTGGCTTAAAGCTCAACATTCAGAAAACTAAGATCATGGCATCTGGTCCCATCACTTCACAGGAAATAGATGGGGAAACAGTGGAAACAGTGTCAGGCTTCATTTCTGGGGGCTTCAAAATCACTGCAGATGGTGATTGCAGCCATGAAATTAAAAGACGCTTACTCCTTGGAAGGAAAGTTATGACCAACCTAGACAGCATATTAAAAAGCAGAGACATTACTTTGTCAACAAAGGTCCATGTAGTCAAAGCTATGGTTTTTCCAGTGGTCATGTATAGATGTGAGAGTTGGACTGTGAAGAAAGCTGAGCGCCGAAGAATTGATGCTTTTGAACTGTGGTGTTAGAGAAAACAGTTGAGAGTCTCTTGGACTGCAAGGAGATCCAACCAGTCTATCCTAAAGGAGATCAGTCCTGGGTCTTCATTGGAGGGACTGATGCTGAAACTGAAACTCCAATACTTTGGCCAACTCATGGGAAGAGTTGACTCATTGGAAAATACCCTGACGCTGGGAGGGATTGGGGGCAGGAGGAAAAGTGGACGACCGAAGATGAGATGGCTGGATGGCATCAATGACTTGATGGACATGAGTTTGAGTAAACTCTCGGAGTTGGTGATGGTCAGGGAGGCCTGGCGAGCTGCGATTCAGGGGGTCGCAGAGTCGGACACGGCTGAGCGACTGAACTGAACTGAAACATCTTTGAATGAAGAGCTTTGACATGTGGTACATGAATGCTGTAAAAAGCAATTTGGAAATGGAAGCCAGGCGTAAGTAGAAAGGGTTTTTCTGCCATCTATTGTTTGCAGGGTGCATGACTTATTTATCACTGTGTCCACAATATCAAGCACTATTTCTAAAACAATAGTGGGCATTCAGTGTTAGTAAATGAGTAAATGAACGAATGAATGGATAATCTAGAGAGCCAAAATAAATCTCATTCTCCATTCCAAATCTGATTAATTCGTAGGATCCGGAAAGAATTAATAGGGCAATTAGCTTGGCTGCACCAGTGAATCTGCCAGATATGTACAGGGAACAGTCGCATGAGTGCTTACTGATGCCTTGACCCCGGCTTTGGCCCTTAATCTAGTAAAGCAGAGAAATAAGAAGTTGGAATTGAGGAGATGATAGTTCCTTCTGTGTTCACTTGCTCTTAATTAGAAGAGACAAGTAATCCTACCACATTCCTCTTGGAAGGATTGGCATCAGAGAAAGTCTATGTTGGTAATAATCTAAAGCCCAATTTTGTAAACCATGAGCACAGTTTCTCTCATTAGTTCTTTTATGCTCAGAGAAGCAGGTGATCCTTCCACTTTAACTCTTCCCATTATGTTTTTAGCTTGTATCTCATTTAGATACTAGAGCATTCAATTTGCTATTTGACAGGTTTGCTCCATTAAGCTAGATCAAATTTATCAGCAAAGATTTTTAAAAATAACAACAGACTCCATTATAGAGACTCTGAGTCACAGTTCTCAGCAAGGCACCAGATATATGTGCTATTGGAAGGTCCACAGGTGATTTTGAAGTGTAGCTTAGTTGAGAACTATTAGTATTTTAAGTGATTTTATTAACTTGTATATGAATTATGGTTTCAGATATTTTTACCTATAGAGCCTTAGTTTACAGATCTTTAAAATAACATTCTAAAGTTACTGTAATAATCAGAAATAGTACTAAATATTAATCATTAATATTTGTGTCTTTAAAGAGATAATCTAAGGAAGATATTCTAAATCTATAAGAATGTGAAGAATTTGAAAAAATATAATATTATCAATATCAGCAGTCTTTTAAATTTATAAAATACAACTAGTTTACCCAGAATGGTTATGGAATTAGGTACTATGATGGACTTATTTCCCTGGAATAACCAGAAAATAAATTTTGATTTAATTCTCATTGCTGAAAATATTCTTATAATCTAATAGTCTATTCTACTTAAGAAAATTTAGTGCACATAATTGGATCAATTTTGATAATTCCAATACAACAGTGTCATCGTTCAGAACCAAAAAATTGTCATTGGATAGCAATATAAGCATTCCTTATTGAAGAAATTTAGGATGCAGAATTCAGACACTCAGGACTTGCCTGGAAAATTCCAGGGACGGCAGAGCCTGGTGGGCTGCTGTCTATGGGGTCGCACAGAGTCGGACACGACTGAAGCGACTTAGCAGCAGCAGCAGCAGCAGCAGGACCTATCAGGGAGGTTGTTTTGATACTTTTTGTTCAGTTCTTTATTTTTAGTATGAACCAATGTTAAATTCACCGGCTTCCCAGGTGGCACAGTGGTAAAGAATCCTCCTGCCAATGAAGGATATGCGAGAGATGCAGATTTAATCCTTGGGTCAGGAAAGTGAAAGTGAAAGTGAAATCGCTCAGTCGTGTTCAACTCTTTGCGACCCTGTGAACTGGGGCCCACCAGGCTCCTCTGTCCTTGGGATTCTCCTAGCCAAGAATACTGGAGTGGGTTGCCATTTCCTTCTCCAGGGGAACTTCCTGACCCAGGGATCAAACCCAGGTCTCTCACGTTGCAGGCGGATGCTTTAACCTCTGAGCCACCAAGATCCCCTGAAGTAGGAAATGGCAACCACTCCAGTATTCTTGCCTGGAAAATTCCATGGATAGAGGATCCTGGTGGGCTACAGTCCATGTGGTCGCAAATACTTGGACACGACTGAGCAACTGAGCACACACACACTCTTAAATTCATTGCTAATTTCTTTACTCCTTTGTTATTATTGTTCAGTTGCTAAGTTGTGTCTGACTCTGTGTGATCCCATGGGCTGCAGTACTCGAGGATCCCTTGTCCTTCACTATCTCCTGGAGTTTGCTCATATTCATGTTCATTGAGTCAGTGATGATATCTAACCATCTCATCCTCTGTTGCTGTCTTTTCCTTTTGCCTTCAATCTTTCCTGTAGCATCAGGGTCTTTTCCAGCAAGTCAGCTTTTTGCATCAGGTGGCCAAAATATTGGAATTTCAGCTTCAACATCAGTCCTAATGAATATTCAAGGTTAATTTCATTTAAAACTGAAGGAGATAAAACTGGTTTTATCTCCTTGCAGACCAAGGAACTCTCAAGAGTCTTTTCCAGCATTACAGTTTGAAAGCATCAATTCTTTGGAGCTCAGTCTTCTTTATGGTCCAGCTCTCACATCTGTACATGACTAATTGAAAAAAACATAGCTTTGACTATACAGACCTTTGTTGGCAAAATGATGTCTTTGCTTTTTAATACACTGTCTAGATTTGTCATAGCTTTTCTTTCAAGGAGCAAGCCATCTTTTAATTCAGTGACTCCAGTCACTGCCCACAGTATTTTGGAGCTCAAGAAAATAGAATCTGTCATTGCTTCCACTTTTCCCCCTTTTATTTGTGATGAAGTGATCAGATCAATGCTATGGTCTTAGATGCCCTTCCACCACAGGTTTTTGAATGTTGAGTTTTAACCCAACCTTTTCACTCTCTTCTTTCATTCAAATCAAGAAACTCTTTAGTTCTTCTTCAGTTTCAGCCATTAGAGTGGTATCGCCTGCATAACTGAGGTTTTTTGTATTTCTCCTGGCAATTTTGATTCCAGCTTGTGATTCGCCCAGTCTGGCCTTTCTCATGATGTATTCTATAAGCTAAATAAACAGGGTGACAGTATACAACCTTGTCGTACTCCTTTCCCAATTTTGAACTAGTTGTTCCATGTCCAGTTCTGACTGTTGTTTGTTGACCCATTTGAAGATTTCTCAGGAGACAAATAAAGGTGGCTTGTTATTCCCACACTGTTTGTGCAACTTTTCAGCACAGTCAAAGGCTTTATCACAATCAATGAAGCAGAAGTAGATGTTTTTTGGAATTCCCTTGCTTTCTATATGATCAAATGAATGTTGACAATTTCGTCTCTGGTTCCTCTCCTTTTTCTAAACAGAGCTTCCACATCTGGCAGTTCTTGGTTCACATACTATTGAAGCCTAGCTTGAAGGATTTTGAGCATTACCTTGCTAGCGTGTGAAAGAGTGCAACTGTGTGGTAGTTTGAACATTCTTTGGCCTTGCCTTTCTTTGGGATTGGAATGAAAACTGACCTTTTCCAATCCTATGGCCACTGCTGAGATTTCCAAATTTGCTGGCATATTGAGTGCAGCACTTTCACAGCATCATCTTGTAGGACTTGAAATAGCTCAGCTGGAATTCTACCTTCACTACCTTTGTAGTAATGCTTTCTAAGGCCCACTTGACTTCACACTCCCAGAAGTACCTGACATAAGAGCTCAGTGAGTATATATTGAATGAATGTTTGTTGTAAGTAAACCCAGCTAAATAAATACTACATATAATAACTGACCATCATGCTGTTTTCACAAACAGAATTGACTAATAGTAGAAATACTTGGAGACTTCTCTGGCAGTTAAGTGGTTAAGATTCTGCACTTTCACTGTATTGGGGCATGGGGCTCAACCCCTGGTTGGGTAACTAGAATCCCACATGCCACATTGCATGGCCAAAAAGTAAGATAAATAAAATAAAAATACTCTATTCCAAACTTTCCAAGTGAATTTAGCAGAAAGAGAATTACTGAAATATCTTATATTGTTCTTCAACATTGTTGAGTAACACTGCTGGGTTTTAAAACTCTTAACACATATCATCTGTTTTGATGATATTTGCTGTGTGCTTAGTCGCTCAGTCATGTCTGACTCTTTGCGACCCCATTGACTGCAGCCTTCCAGGTTCCTCTGTCCATGGGGATTCTCCAGGCCAGAATACTGGAGTGGGTTGCCATGTCCTCCTCCAGGGCATCTTCTCAACCCAGGGATCAAACCCAGGTCTCCCACATTGCAAGAAGATTCTTTACCAGCTGAACTACCAGGGAAGCCCTTTATGAAATTTAATGTCACACAAATACGGAAGACCTATTATAACAGAATTTTTTGAGCATGGAAAGATATTCTAAAGTTGTGCCATTCTTTCTTTTTGTAGAATGCTGCCAGCATTAGGCTCAATAGGAAAGAGAGGAAATTGAGTTGATTCCTTATTTTTAGCCTCTATTAGATGATTGTAATTCATTATTTGCTAGGTTACCTGAGGGTATACTTCATCAAGTGTGTTGCATTAGCATGCAGCTGCTTTGTCCAAGTCTCGGGAGATGCAGGCTTTCTCAGCCTACCACTGCTTCCCAAATCTCCCCACTGCCTCCCAAAGAAGTAGTATGTCAATATTTTGCTCTTATTGATAGCCACACAATTCACGTTTCACTTGTTTCCTTAAACTTTTTTCATTATGTGATTGTATCTGCTGGCTTAGCCCTTTCATGCTAGCCATTTATTTTGCCCCCAAGCATCTGGCCTTTAAAAAAAACAATGCATTTTGCTGGCTTATTGAATAAGAGATATATTGCTGTGCTTATAGTCAGGAATGACTGTGCTTACACACCAAGGCTTACTAAAGTACCTCAGCTTCCTTAATACTGTGTTAATTCTCATAATGGCCTGACAAATTTCCTAGTCATTATATGAATATTTTTCTTATTCTGCATTCAAAAATAAGTTAGACTTGACATTGGTTCTAAGACGAAATACTTTGATACCCTCTCAAATACTGTAATACATTACTGAGGACATGAATTTTCAGATGCAAAGTTACCTTGTACAGTGACGAAATGATAATCCTTGTAAACAAAACAAAAACAATACATGTAAAATATCTCATTTTCAGGAAGATTTGAGTCTGTCTCATATCATATTTCATCCACAAACTAAAGGTTAATGACTTAGAAAGCATTCGACTACCATGTGAGTTCATTATTTATAAGACAATTATAGATAAAGAGAAAAAGGCAATTTTATGTAGCTAACCTAGAGGACTCGCTTTAAATTCAGACAATGAGTAGAAAATGTGTAATGTGTGATACTTATCAATGCATATTTTTAAATGTTATTTTACCTGGGTATTAGAGATGCATTTTTTGATGACTAAAAATTCTAGGTAAAAGTTGTTCCACTTCAAAGGTAGGAATAGAATTCATAACTTTGATGTTATAAAGACATTGATTATAAATTGTTCATATGGTAACACATGCAGGCATCGGTACCAGGCTAAATAGCAACAGCACAGGGGGAAATAGATAGGCTCACATTCAATAAACTTTTTATAAGAGCTGGATATCAGAGTGAAAGCGCTATAGGTCAACTAGCTATTAGCAGGATGTGAATCTCTTATGTCTCCTACATTGGCAGGAGGGTTCTTCACCATTAAAACTTACCAACAATTCATCTAAACCTTAGATCCATTTTCAAGAGACCTAAGTTCTTTCTCTCTTGCTGTTTTACCATTTTAAATATCTTAAGTATCATTTAAAGTGACTGACCAAGTCAGTGACTGTATTTACATTCCAGCAAGTAGGAAGAAAAAGAAGCCTAGAAAGGCCCATTCTTTCCTTTAAGGAGACTTCTTGGAATTTGCACACACATTTCTCTGTGTGTGTCTCATTGGCTGGGTTCTCTATTAATGAGGGAGAGGATTAGCTATATATTGGAAGGCAACTAGCAGTTCTTGTGACATGGTAAAGAAAAAACAGAACAAAATGTATGCCTGTGGTTTAAAAAAAAAACAAAAAACATATAAACAGTATAGAAGGATATATGTGCAGAGTTCAAATTTGCCTCTCACTTAATGAAATGTGTCATTGTAGTCTGCTTGAACTTTTTTGAATACCCTCTTTTCATAAATGGTCCTCATTATTATCCTTATTTTTCTAAAGAGGAAAAGAACAAACCTATATTTAATAGTCTTTCTTTCATCCAGAGTACAGATATGTGAATTAGGCTACACCATTTGGAAGCATCCATGTCATGCTTTAATTTGGAGCTCAGTTATACGGGGAAGGAAGTAGAGTTCAGGGTATTCCTTGAGCAGATTGTGGCAGAGACTTCATGGTTCTGGAAGCAATAGCTGTGGCAGCAACTTCCTGATTCAGCCAGGTCTCCTGCATTGTGGATGGATTCTTTGCCAGCTGAGCCACAAGGAAAGCCCAAGAATACTAGAGTGGGTAGCCTATCCCTTCTCCAGCAGGAATCAGACCAGGGTCTCCTGCACTGCGGACGGATTCTTTACCAACTGAGCTATCAGGAAAGCCCCGGTTCCCTGACTGGCATTACAATCACATGTCAGTGTTTTATCACATGTGATTCTGAGAGCGTGGTTCTGGAGCTGGCAGCCAGGGGCAGCTTTTTGATTCAGTTGTGGCTTGGCTGTGACAGAAGCAATGCTCCATTAGTGGACCAGTCCTGTGGTGTGTGTCTCAGTCTTTTATGGATCCTCAGCCTAAGGGCTATGTCTTCAGCTTCTGCAGAAATGCTTTCAGCTTGAGAAACTAACATTCCTATAGAATTGAAGCTCCCTGGTCGTCTTCCTGATAAGAATCTCCTCTATCTTATATACAACCCACTTACTCCCTCATTAAGATGATCACTACCCTGAATTTGGTATTTATCATTTCTTTGTATTTACATTTTTTAATCGATGTATATATCCTTAATTATACAATACTGTTGTTTAGTTGCCAAGTCTTGTCTGACTCTTTTGCAACCCCATCGGTCAGTTCTCCAGGCTCCTCTGTCCATGGGATTTTCCAGGCAAGAGTACTGGAGTGGGTTACCATTTCATTCTCCAGGGAATCTTCCTGACTGAGGAATGGAATTCATGTCTCCTGAATTGACAGATGGATTCTTAACCACTGAGTCACCAGGGAAGGCCTAATTATATGCTACATATATATAATATTATTTTATGTGAGTATATTTATATATGAATGACAGCATTCTTCAAGTATTCTACTGTAGCTTTATCCTCCTCATATTATGTTTACGAGATTCATCTGCTGATTCATTCATTTTCACTACTGTGTAGAATTATATAATCTAACATAATACATTTATCATTCTTCTGTCAATGTAAAAATTAGCTTTTACTGTTTTAAATAATCCTGTTAAGAATTTACATTTTGAAAAAAAAAAAAAAAAGAAAACATGTCCCCTTGTGTTCACAACGATGTGGACATGTTTATTTAGAGTGTAAACCTAGGGACAGATTTACTGGGTTAGAGTGGTTCTATCTTTAACTTTATTAGTTACTGTCACATTTTTCTTTAGAGTGGTTGTATGGATTTACATTTCTACCAACAGTATATAAATTGGCTGTTATCCGCACCTTTATCGACACAATATTAAACGTTCTTAATTTTTGCTAATATGATAGATATGAAAATTTTATTTTGCTTATAATTGGCATTTTCCTATCATTGAGATGAATCATCTTTTAATAGGCTTATTGGCCATTTGAGATAAACCCTTGGTAAATTATCCATTTTTATCCTTTTCTCATATTTTTATTGGGTTGGTGTGTAGGGGTGTTCTTTTTCCTTTATCCTGGGTAATAATGCTTTCTTAGTTATATGTGTTGAGAGTATCTTTTTTTTTCCCCAAGTCTGAGATTTGCCTTTTCAAATGATCACTTTTGACTAATAGACATTTTAAAAATGGTAATGTTATTGAATTTACCAATATAATTTTTATGGTTTATGTCTTGTTTTTAAAAAAGTTTCTCTATCAAAGTCATAAAAATATTCCCCATATTAGCCTGTAAAACTTTTGTAATTGGGCCTCACATTAAAGTGCTGTATCAGTTGGTATATTCAGGAAAACAGAACCGTTTAGAATGATGTAGAATGAGGAATTTTCTTTAGGGACTTGACCGTCTATCACTGTGGAATTTGGTAAAACAGTCTTATTTCCATTGTTTCTTCTGCATCTGGTGCTGAGTCTGAAGTCAAAGGGCAGATTGGAATGATAGATGTGAAATGGTAAGAGCAAGAAAAACTAACTGTGTGAAACAAACTGGAACCTACCTTAGTTTCTCACCGGCCAGCTTTGGCCTCTCCCATTTTCTAAGCCACCAACCTTCTAGCTGAGGATAACCTGCAGGAAGTGCTGGCTGCCACTCTTGTCAAGGAGCTACAAGGGCAAGGACCTGAGATGTAGAAAATGTAAAGGAAGATATCCCATTGGAACTCATGGAACTGTGAAACTCAGCTACTCTTCTATGCCAACAGATTTAGCCAGAAGAATGCAAAAATGTGTAGGAGCTGCAAGACAGCCTGACTTACATTAATCTTCAGAGTAAACATGATTTCTGTTATCTTCCTCCTGTCAAATCCCAAGCAAATTTCTCTGGTGGCCAAACCTAACCACCAAAAATCTATATAGAGAGAATTCTAGAAAACATAGCCAAGTTAATGCTACAAAGTGATACACAGAATTTATTTTATGTATTCTATGGAGCAGTAATTAAAATCTACTTTGTTCCATGTGGATAATTCTAGCTCCACTTATCAAATACCCCATTCTATCCTCCTCTGATTTACAATGCCACTTTTGCACCACATTATGTTTCACTATATATTGCGTTCTGGAACATTTGTTTTGTTCCATTGCTATTTGTTGATTTCTGTGCTACTGCCTTGTTGCATGCTAAGTTGTTCCAGTCGTGTCCGACTTTGTGACCCCATGGACTGTAGCTCGCCAGGCTCCTCTGTCCATGTTGCCATACCCTCCTTCAGGGGACTGCCTTGTTAATACGACTTTATTATAAGTATTGATATCAATGGTAAAATAAGTCCCACAATCTTGCTTTATTTTCATTAAGAATATTTTGCTTCATCTGACTCTTTGCTCTTGTATGAAATAGTAGAATCTCTTTGGCATTTTGACTATAGTTGCTTTAAGTTTAGATATTAATTTGACATCTTCATGATATTGAGTTATTATATGTATAAATATGATATAGCTCTAAAAATATTTAGTCTTCCTCCAATACTTTCAGTAAAGTTTTATAATTTTTTAAGGTTACACACACATTTATTCCTAAATACTGTTTAATGGGGCTTCCCAGGTGGTGCAGTGGTAAAGAATCCACCTACCAATACAGGAGATGCAGAAGGCTCAGGTTCAGTTCCCAGACTGGGAAGATCCCCTGCAGAAGGAAATGGCAACCCACTCTGGTATTCTTGGCTGGAAAATTCCATAGACAGCAGAACCTGGACCAGTTCATGGGGTCACAAAGGGTCAGACATGACTGAACATGCACGCCCTTTTTAATGCTGTCATTGTTGAAATAGTATCATTTTTTTAAAATTATATTTTAAAAATATTTATTCATGACCTATAGAAATCAGTTGATTTTTGCTTAATTAGAAACTTTTCTGAACTTTTTATTAATTCTAATAATTTACCTGTAGATTTTCTTGTGTTTTCTACAGATACAAATAGTTAAAATGTTAGTCACTGAGATGTGTCTGACTCAGCAATACCATGAACTGTAGCTCATCAGTCTCCACTGTCCATGAAATTCTCCAGGCAAGGACACTGGAGTGGGTAGCCATTCCCTTCTCCAGGGTATATTTCTGACCCAGGGACTGGACCCGAGTCTCCCACATTGCAGGCAGATTCTTTACCATCTGAGACACCAGGGAAGCCCACATATATAACTAATATGTCTGCAAATTAAGGCTGTCTTTGTTCTTTAAATTATTACTCTTATAATAAAAACATTGATACTATATGAATCTATTTCATATAACATATAATGTAAATAAATAGATAACTCAGATTTCTGGCATAATGTAAAATAAAAGTTTTTTGATGTTTACATGAAAGCTTGACAAGAGCTGGCTTTGTGTTTATGCAAGACTCACCTGTTGTCACAACTGCAAAATCTGATTTGTAGTCTATCTGTGAAATTAATGTTTTTGTAGAAAATGCTATCTCAGTGTAATACAACTGCAATATTTTGCTTATGCAAGATAATTTTTAAAAAATCACAGATATGTATACTTTGAACAGTTGTCATTTTTGCAGCTGTAAAGCTTTACATTTACAAAATATATTTCCTCATAATAAATACACTTTTTTGATGAATTTTGTATCACATGTCTTTGAGATAAGAAACATTTTACAATTTACAATAGTGTTTATTTCTATTATACCTACTGAAAGTATTACATAGACATGGAAATCAGTAATATTTTGCTAGTTTGCAAATGTCACATTATTTGCTACTATAAATACAGTACATTTTATAAAACCTATATGTTATTTGAAATTTGAACTTGTTAAATTGTTCATGGTTCACATAGTACTTCCTTTTAAGTTTTAAGCATAGCCTTGAAAATGTGGTGTGTTGACCCTTTCTGTATCTAGAGATGCAATTAAAAATAATGGCCTAAATATTCAAGTAATAGCAAGTGTTGGCAATATGACATTGAGGCTATTCATTTGACCTTCTTTTCTGGCTTGCAGGCTTGCGGTTTGTTTTTAAATGGATGGCATGTTAAAGATCTGCAGACATGTCATTTTTTCCCCTGACAATTAGTGAGATATAGAAGGAGAAAACTTTTCTGAAGAAAGATTCCAGCTAGTTCACTACCCACAGATCAATAACATCAAGTGTTCCAATAATGTAAATATGCTCTAAGACTATCTCTAGGGGTTGGAGAGAGATCAGCTTTGTATAAACAGATGTTTTATTAGATGAGCAGACGATAGATGAAGAAAAAAATACACTATGGTCTTCATGGAGTGTTTCTGGAGTTTGGAAATGATTTTCAGATATAATCAACTCAAAGATGAGACACTTTAGTTAAGTATGCTATAATTTGTAACCCTAGAAAAGATTCTAATTTTAAACATCCTCTAATCTCAATTTCCCCACTCCAATATTCTTGCCTGAAAAATTCCACGGGGAAGAGGAGCCTGGTGGGCTATAGTCCAAGAGGCCACAGAAAGTCAGAAACGACTGAACAACTGAGTACAAACCTAATCTCAATTTAAAAGTGGAAGAAATTTTCTCTGAGCATCTATGTTAAGTGCTCTGTTTTTAAACTTCATTGTATCTTTTCTTTTATAGAGTTTAATATGTTTTTAATTGGAAAGAAATATGATTTTTTTGTTTAATTTCTAATCACCTGGATAATTGCTAGCTTTATGAGAGCACAAATATATCCATCATTTTCATTAATGTAATCCAGAAGCTTGTTTGGTGGTTGCTTAATAAATATAACTAACTATTAATGAATAAATGATGAAATAAGAAATGTTATTTCTTGAGAAAGAAATATTATCTAACTGCCTTCAATTGCAACAGCACAAAATTTGGAGCTAATGTAGGTACAAAAGGAATTTCTTGGATGGATATTGGGTATCTCATCAAAACAAATACTGAGGCAACAATCAGAGCCACTTTAGGAGTCTAGAATATAGAAATTAATGGATTGTTGGAGGGGGGTTCAGGATAGGGAACACATGCACACCTGTGATGGATTCATGTTGATGTATGGCAAAACCAATACGGTATTGTAAAGTAAAATAAAGTAAAATTAAAAAAAAGAAATTAATGGATTGTTTACCAAAGGCACCGTTGTCAAAATAAGTTGATTGTTTTCAGTTTTCATGTCACTTTGAACTAGATTAAGATTCTAGGGCAAGAATAGAAAAAAAAATATGCTTGCTTTGAGAAATGCAGAGAATCAAAGAGAAATTCATTCTGCCTCTCTGCCTCTGCCCGGAGAAGGCAATGGCACCCCACTCCAGCACTCTTGCCGGGAAAATCCCATGGACGGAGGAGCCGGGTAGGCTGCAGTCCATGGGGTCGCTAAGAGTCAGACACGACTAAACAACTGCACTTTCACTTTTCACTTTCATGCATTGGAGAAGGAAATGGCAACCCACTCCAGTGTTCTTGCCTGGAGAATCCCAGGGACGGGGGAGCCTGGTGGCGGCTGCCGTCTCTGGGGTCGCACAGAGTCGGGCACGACTGAAGCGACTTAGCAGCAGCAGCAGCCAGTACTCTTGCCTGGAAAATCCCAGGGATGGAGGAGCCTGGTGGGCTGCAGTCCGTGGGGTCCTTAAGAGTCGGACACGACTGAGCGACTTCACTTTCACTTTCATGCACTGGAGAAGGAAATGGCGACCCACTCCAGTGTTCTTGCCTGGAGAATCCCAGGGACTGGGGAGCCTGGTGGGCTGCCGTCTATGGGATCGCAGACAGTTGGACACGACTGAAGCGACTTACCAGCAGCTCTGTCTCTGCCACCCTCTTTTTCTTTCTTTCTATCTTTTATATTTACTCACACCTTTAAGTTTTTCCCTACTGTTTATTATTTCTTTTTTGTTACTGTTTGCCAAAATTTTCTTTCAACCTGAAAGATTGCTTTTAGTTTTTATTTTAGATCAGGTTTGCCAGTAACAAATTCCCTCAGTTTTGTTTTTGTGGGAATGGTCGTTATTTTAGTTTCTTTTTGTAACTATAATTTTGCTAGATCTAGAATTCTTGATTGACTGTTTTTTCCCCAAGTACTTTAAATATACTGTTACACTTCTTTATAGTTTTAACTGTTTTTGAGGAAGAATATAGTCTTTAATTATACTGTTATTCCCCTATATATGAGTTATTTTTCTGCTGTCAAGATTTACTTTTGTCCTTAGTTTTGAGCAGTTTGACTATAATGTGTCTAGGTATGGATCTTTTTCTGTTTATTATTCTTGGAATTCACTTGGGGTTCACAAGTGGACTGAAACTAGTACTCCTGAAACTAGCAAATTATTAAAGCAAGTACTCCTGAAACTAGTAAATTATTAAAGCAAGATGGAAGCATGCAAAGTTAACCTACAAAAGTTATTCATTTTCCTATATACTAGCAAATAAAAAATAGAATTTGAAATTCAAGGCATAGTACTAGTTACATTCAGTTCAGTTCAGTTCAGTTGCTCAGTCGTGTCTGACTCTTTGCAACCCCATGAATCGCAGCACACCAGGCCTCCCTGTCCATCAACAACTCCTGGAGTTCACTCAGATTCACGTCCATCGAGTCAGTGATGCCATCCAGGCATCTCATCCTCTGTCGTCCCCTTCTTCTCCTGCCGCCAATCCCTCCCAGCGTCAGAGTCTTTTCCGATGAGTCAACTCTTTGCATGAGGTGGCCAAAGTACTGGAGTATCAGCTTTAGCATCCTTCTTTCCAGGGCTGATCTCCTTCAGAATGGACTGGGTGGATCTCCTTGCAGTCCAAGGGTCTCTCAAGAGTCTTCTCCAACACTACAGTTCAAAAGCATCAATTCTTCGGTGCTCAGCCTTCTTCACTGTCCAACTCTCACATCCATACATGGCCACTGGAAAAACCGTAGCCTTGACTAGACAGACCTTAGTTGGCAAAGTAATGTCTCTGCTTTTGAATATGCTATCTAGGTTGGTCATAACTTTTCTTCCAAGGACTAAGCGTTTTTTAATTTCATGGCTGCAGTCACCATCTGCAGTGATTTTGGAGCCCCCCAAAATAAAGTCTGACACTCTTTCCACTGTTTCCCCATCTATTTCCCGTGAAGTGATGGAACCAGATGCCATGATCTTCATTTGTTGAATGTTGAGCTTTAAGCCAACTTTTTCACTCTCCTTTTTTACTTTCATCAAGAGGCTGTTTAGCACTTCTTCACATTATGCCATAAGGGTGGTGTCCTCTGCATATCTGAGGTGATTGATATTTCTCCCGGCAATCTTGATTCCAGCTTGTGCTTCTTGCAACCCAGCATTTCTCATGATGTACTCTGCATATAAGTTAAATAAGCAGGGTGACAATATACGCCCTTGACGTACTCCTTTCCCTATTTGGAACCAGTCTGTTGTTCCATGTCCAGTTCTAACTGTTGCTTCCTGACCTGCATACAGATTTCTCAAGAGGCAGGTTAGGTGGTCTGGTATCCCCATCTCTTTCAGAATTTTCCACAGTTTATTGTGATCCACACAGTCAAAGGCTTTGGCACAGTCAATAAAGCAGAAATAGATGTTTTTCTGGAATTCTCTTTGATGACCCATCGGATGTTGGCAATTTGATCTTTGGTTCCTCTGCCTTTTCTAAAACCAGCTTGAACATCAGGAAGTTCATGGTTCACGTACTCCTGAAGCCTGGCTTGGAGAATTTTGAGCATTCCTTTACTAGCATGTGAGATGAGTGCAACTAGTTACATTAGTGTCCCCCCCAAAAAACCAGTATAAGTCTAAAAAAGTGTACAAGATCTATATACAGAAAACTATAAAAGTTTGATAAAAAAAATCAAAGGAGAACTAAATAAATGGAGAGATATTTCATGTTTTGGATAGCAACACTCGTTAAGATATTAGTTACTGACCTGATCTTGAGATTCAGTGCAACCTCAATCATAATCCTTGTGGGACATTTTGTGGATATCTATAAACTGATTTTAAAATTTATATGAAGAGGTAAAATACCTAAAAGAGCCAACAAAAGGTTGAAAGAGAAGACCACAGTTGGAGAACTGATACTACCCAACTGTAAAATTATAAGGGAAAAATCTTTCTCCTTAATCATTTCTCATCAATTCCCCTGATAACATATGTGTGGGAGTCTGACCCACCAAGATATTCTCCAGTTCTTTTAGATACCAACTGACTGTCCTACAATTAAATTTAATTCTGGTACTACTTAGAATAAGTAACATATTTCACAGACGGCAAAGAAGGAGACCCGGTTCAGTCTTTGGGTTGGGTAGATGCCCTGGAGAAGAGAATGGCTACCGACCCACTCCAGTATTCTTGCCTGGAGAATCCCATGGACAGAAGAACTTGATGGGCTACAATCCATGGGGTCACAAAGAGTTGGACAGGACCGAGCAAGCAATGCTTTCATTTTTTTCTCTTCCCCCCCCCACAGTTTAAGAGCTCTGTCCCACAGTCTCCCCTCTACTAACTTCAGATGCCAATTCACAAGTCTAGTTGTTTCTGACTGACCAGTTGTAGATCCAGAATGTCCCATAACCCCCTCCCAAGATTTGATAACATGCTAGAATAGTTCATAGAACTCAAAAAGACAGTTTACTAGATTACTGGTTTATTTTGAGGGAATGCAGTTCAGGAACAGACTTATGAAAGAGACATATAGAGCAAATTATATGGGAAGGGGCATGGAGCTTCCATCACCTTTTTGGACATGCTACCCTTCTGGCACTTCCACTTGTTCACCAACTTGGAAGTTCTCTGAAAATTGTACTTTAGGAACTTTCTGAACGCTTCATTACATAGGCGTGGTTGACTAAACCATTAATTCAACCTCCAGCCTCTCCTTGATCCCCAGACTTCAATTATTTGGGGCTAAAACTTCCAGTCCTCTCATCACATGGTGGTTCCCCTAGAAAGAAGCCTCCCATCCATAGTGACTTCACAAAAGTTATCCCATTGATATAAGCTCATGTATTGTAAAAGGTACTTCTATTAACAAAATACATTCCTTCCCCTTTATTGCTCTTATATCTTAGGAAATTTCAGATTTTAGGAACTCTAGGATAGAAATTCCAGCTGAGCTATTTAACACCCTAAAAATGATGCTATTATAGTGTTGCACTCAATATGTCAACAAACTTGGAAAACTCTCAATGGTCCCAGGACTGGAAAACATCAGTTTTCATTCCAATCCCAAAGAAAGACAATGCCAAAGAATGTTCAAGCTCCTGTACAATTGTGCTCATTTCACATGCTAGCAAGGTAATCCTCAAAATCCTTCAAGCTAGGCTTCAACAATTTGTGAACTGAGAACTTCCAGCTGTAATAACTGGATTTAGAAAAGGCAGAGGAACCAGAAATCAAATTGACAACATCCCTTGGATCATAGAAAAAGCAAGGGGATTTCAGAAAAAAAAAAAAAAAGCCTCTTTGGCTTGACTACGCCAAAGCCTTTGACTGTGTGGATCACAACAGACTGTGGAAAATTCTTAGAGAGATGGGAGTACCAGAGTACCTGACCTGCTTCTTTAGAAAACTATGTATGAAGGTCAAGAAGCAACAGTTAGAAATGGACATGGAAGAATGGATTGGTTCAAAATTGGGAAAGGAGTATGTCAAGGCTGTATATTGTGACCCTGCTTATTTAACTTATATGCAGAGTACATCATGCGAAATACCAGGCTGGATAAAAGTACAAGCTGGAGTCAAGACTGCTAGGATAAATACCAACAACTTCAGATATGCAGATGACACCAACATTATGGCAGAAGCAAAGAGGAACTAAAGAGCCTCTTGATGAAGGTGAAAAAGGCGAGTGAAAAAGCTGGCTTAAAACTCAATATTCAAACAGCTAAAATCATAACATCTTGTCCTATCACTTCATGGCAAATAGATGGGGAAAAGTGTTTCCACTTTTTAAATTTTCTTGAGCTTCAAAATCACTGCAGACTGTGACTGGAGGTATGAAATTAAAAGATGCTTGCTCCTTGGAAGAAAAGTTATGACAAACCTAGACATCGTATTAAAAAGCAGAGATATCACTTTGCCAAAAAAGGTCTGTCTACTCAAAGCTATAGTTTTTCTAGCAATCACATACGGATGTGAGGGCTGGACCATAAAGAAGGCTGAGTGTTGAAGAACTGATGCTTTAGAATTGTGATGCTGGAGAAGATACTTGAGAGTCCCTTGGACTGCAAGGAGATCAAAGCAGTCAATCCTAAAGGAAATCAACCCTGAATATTCATTAGGAGGACTGATACTGAAGCTGAAATTCCAATACTTTGGCCGCTTAATGCAAAGAACTGACTCATTGGGAAAGACCCTGATGCTGTGAAAGATTGAAGGCAGGAGGAGAAGGGAGCAACAGAGGACAAGATGGTTGGATGGCATCATTGACTCAATGGACATGAGTTTGAGCAAACTCCAGAAGATAGTAAAGGATAGGAAAGCCTGGCATTCTGTAACCCATGGGTTCACAAAGAATTGGACACGATTTAGTGCCTGAACAATAGCACCAAGGACAGAAATGGGAATGAAGGCCAAATATACATTTATTATAATAAATCACAATATTATAAAGATTAAAACTGCAGTAACTAAGACAGTGTGGTATTGGTGACAGTACAGACAAATCAATGAAACAGACTAGAGAAACAAGTTGTTGATCAACCCAAATATAGCCAATTGAATTTTGACAAAGGGACAAAGACAATCAATTAGAGAAAAGAAATTCTCTTCAACAAATATTACTGGAACGACTGGACATCACATACAAAAAATAAACCTAGACATTCAAAAATTAATTAAAAATTCATCATAGACCTAAATGTAAGGCACAAAACTATAACATTGCCAGAAGATGGTATAGGAGAAAATCTAGAAGAGAAAACACCAAAAGCATAATCTATAAAAAATAATAATTGGTAATCTGAACTTCATTAAAATTAAAAGTGTGTGCTTTGTAAAAGAATGCTATCAGGAGAATGAGGAGATGGGTCACAGAATGGGAGAAAATAGCTTGAAAAATATATCTGATAAAGAAATTTTATACAAAATATGTAAGGAGCTCAATGATAAGAAAAATGAAAAACTTGACAAAAGACCTGAACAAACACTTCATCAAAGAAGATATGCAAATGGAAAATAAGTGTATGAAAAGATATTCCACACTATATGTCATTATTGTGATGAAATAAAATTCATATTTTATGGCAAGACAGAAAATTTTAAATGTGAAATTTTCTATGCCTATTTGGGCCTCCTTCTTCCCCTTTAGTGTCTATCGTGAATCTGTTAACCTGACCTCCTTAGGAGGTAACAATTCCTTCGTAATCTTGTAAAAGTTTGCTTTGTACATGGCGATTTGGAGTATGTAAACTGTCAGTGTTTTGTGTTTTGATGAATAACCTCTTATGTCATAAATATTTTTAATTGCGCTTTGACCTCCGATGGGTGGAACAGTCCTCAGAGTTTTCTGAAAGACTGTCTCCTGTGTTAAAATCCTCAGGTTAACTTCAATAAAATTTTCCTTCATTTCTCGGTTGACTATTGATTAATTTTTCATCAACATGAGACATGCAAATGAAAACAATGAGACACCACTACATGTCGATTAGAAAGGCCAACAATACCAAATGCTGACAAAGTTTAGTATTTATCTGAAAGAGGTGAAGGTATGTCCACATGCAAACTCACACATGGATGTTTACAGCAGTTTTATTCATCTTTGGCAAAACAGTAACAGCCTCTGTTTGTTCTTTAAACTGTTTTTTTCCTAAGATTGCCTAGGATTTGATCTTTATTCAGAAGCCATTTTTTTATTCTAGTATTGTTTATAATCTGAAGACACAGTATAATTTCAAAACTACTAATTCCTGGATCATTTTTGTTTAATGATTCTTCTCTCTTTCCAATCACATTTTACTGCAAAAAAACTGGAAGAAACCAGGTATTACTTTCAACATTCTACCTTGAAATCTTCTTAGCTAGATCACCTGGTAAATTAGATACATTTTGTTCTTTTCACATTAGCATAAGCAACAACATTACCACACTTTCTACTGTTAATGCTGGAGACCTTTATCCTTTGATTTCCAATAAAAGTTTTATTATCACCTAAGCTCTCACATGGAAGGAATGATGCTAAAGCTGAAACTCCAGTATTTTGGCCACCTCATGTGACGAGCTGACTCATTGGAAAAGACTCTGATGCTGGGAGGGATTGGGGGCAGGAGGAGAAGGGGACGACAGAGGATGAGATGGCTGGATGGCATCACTGACTTGATGGACATGAGTCTGAGTGAACTCCAGGAGTTGGTGATGGACAGGGAGGTCTGGCGTGCTGCGACTCATGGGGTTGCAAAGAGTTGGACATGACTGAGAGACTGAGCTGAACTGAACTGAAGCTCTCACAATGGCCTCCTGAAAACCATCATACATCTGATACAGTTTCTTTAAGGCATTTTATATTTTTACTAATACTCTATTCAAAGATCCTTGCCTCTCCACCCAAATACCAAAATTAGTATTTGCTATCTAGTGCCATATAACAAGTTGTTCCAATATTTAACAGCTTAAAAACAACATCAAAAAACATTGCTGTATTTTTCAGCCAACATTTACACAGAGATTCAAATTGGATCCCTGAGACAGTGTCATCCTACAACTGAAAGATAATATTTAAATAGCCTCTGAGGCAGCTGGATTAACTTTAGTCAGAGAAATATGTGTACAATGGATTATTTCTAGATATATTTTGTCCAACTCTATTCATAGGAAGCAGGTCAAAGACATGAGCGAAGTATAATGTGTAGGTTTTTAAGCACAGAAGCTATAAACGAAAGAGAGATTTCATAACTGCAAATGAACTTTTTCAAACTGATAAGTTGTCTATTCTGTTAACATGGATATTAAGTGATTTGCTGATTGAATCTTATTTATATTTATAATACTATTCATATTATATTGCTTTCAGCTGAACAGATGAAAGGAAAGTAAGACTATAAGAAATAGTCTGTTGTTCACTAGAAGAAAAGACAAGAGTTCAACATAGCTTTTGTAATTTTGAATTTGGGTGTGATGAGTGAGGGTAACCATGGGACTGGAGGAAAATGAAATCTTTTAGAAATTGCTTGATATTTTTAGTAATATAAATGATATGCAACTAATTTAATTAAATTTAGAATCATAACAGACCCTATTGAAGAGGAGTGGAATGCTTTTCTTTTGTGTATCTCCTTACTGCTGAAATGTAGTACATTAAAATGAATAAGAACAATAGATGGTTTCAACTGATCAAATCTGCAACTCCATCTGATCGAATGAGAAGATTTTAATTAAAACTGGACTTCATTCAAAAAGGGCTATTGTAACAAACTATAATTAAGTTGATTTTCCATAGTGCCTAGGTCATGCATTCATTTTTTAACTTTTATTTAATTCTCCTAGTGTTATATTTTTACCTTTAACATTTCTGTTTGTATATTCATGACAAATTATGAATTTTCTATTTTTCCATATGAGGCATTATTCACTTACTTCAGTGATGATCTGTCTGGAGACATTCCATCTTTAAAACTTTTAGAGATCTTTCCTTCCTTCATCATTCTTATTTTTAGTCACACCAATAAATAAGTAACCATTTCTTACAGAACTTCTCTGTTATATAACTTTATGCACAAATGTAAAGCAAATGTCAGTGTATTATATTTCTGTTTTCCTCAATCAAAATTAAAAGTAATTAACTAAAAATATAACAATAGCATAATTGAGAATAAGCAGTACACACACACAACATAATACATGCTGCATATGGAGCTGTTTGAAGGTCTGAATATAAATACAGAGGACAATATCTGATATATATGCATTCACTGCAAGCATTTATGCCTAAGATGTCCCATCACATTCTTATTGAATGACAATGCAGTTGGTTCAAACAAAGACTGATAATTAAAACAGTTTTATCCAAAGACATATATGAAATAATAATAGCTCTTGGAGACTGGCTAGGTTGAAGGTTAGTACTCTACGATCTCACAAAGGAAACTGCTGTTTATTCTTTTCTTTCATCTATTCTCATGCTCTTTTTAAAAGCCTGAAGCCAAAGAAAAACCTTTTTATAGCTGTTTTTATTTAAGAACTCTGAGTCTTTAATCACTTACATTTTTAGTCTATAAAATAATATTTATAAAATATGTGTATATCATATAATACATGTATGTACTCTTCTAATGGTTTCAAGAAAAGAATATTGTCATTCGCTTGGTAATCTCTTGTACATGCTCTTAAACACCAATCAGTTTCTTTCAACAATGTTCTGAATTTTGTATTTGTTATTCTCTTCCTTTCCTTTAGTTTTACTATATATTTGTATATTTATACAATAATGTTTACTTTTTCTTGCCCCCATATTATAATCATTCTTTGTAAAGATCCTTATGGTTGACTTCTTTTCCTGCTTAACTTTATGTTTCTAAGATTTATTTATGTTTTGGCATGTAGCAATAACTTATTGCAGATAGATTCCTTACAGTCTGAGCCACCGGTAAAGCTACCTGCAATGCAGAAGCCCCAGGTTTGATCCCTGGGTTGGAAGGATCCTCCTGGAGAAGGGAATGGCAACCCACTCCAGTATTCTTGCCTAGAAAATGCCATGGACAGAGGAGCCTGGGTGGGCAACAGTCCATGGGGTCACAAAGAGTTGGACACTACTGAGTGAATAACACACCTTCATAAAATACTTTTGGGTTTCCCTGGTGTCTCAGACAGTAAAGAATTTGCCGCAATACAGGAGATCCGGGTTTGATCCTTGGGTCAGGAAGATCCCCTGGAGAAGGAACTGGCAACCCACTCCAGTATTCTTGCCTGGGAAATCTCATGGACAGACGAGCCTGGTGGGCTACAGTCCATGAGGTCACAAATATTTGGACATGACTGAAGCAACTAACACTTCCTTCCTTACTAATAATTTATTTTCTCTGCTGCATACTCTTCTAGAATACAAGTATATAAAAATTTATTGTAGTTTTACCCCAATGGGTATTTTATTTACAATTTTTTTCTATTACAAATAATGTTGCTGTATATTGTTGAACAGTTCCCCTGACACGCGTCCATTAAGTTTCTTTAGGATATACATGTATGTGAAATTGTTGCATTATAGAAAATAAGAATACAACAAAATAAGAATAAAATAATGCTATATTATTTTCCTAAGTGGCTGTACTTTTTAACTTTTGGATATATGTTGGGTAAGAAATGTCAAATCATGAGAGATTTAATTTCTATTTTCCTGATTGTTAATAAGGTTGAGTATGTTTTATGTTTATTGACTGTTAAGGTTTTTTCTTCTGTATGGTGCCTCTTCAAGTCCCTTTTTTTAATGCTTGTCTTTTTCTTTTCCTCAGTGATTTAAAAATGGTATATTCTACATATAATTTTGTATTTTTAATTATCATCTGTCTTTTGAATTTTTATTCTCTTCATAGTAATTTTCTTAAAAGTTTTCAGTTTCATTTAGTTAAAATTATTCTTTGCCTTACAAACATGTTTTCTTTAAGATGCCCTTTTTTACCCCCAAATCAGATATTTTTTAAGATTTTGTTTTCCCAAATTTTACTTTTATTTTTCGTGTTTAGGGCTTTGACTGTGTGAAATTAATTGTTGCTTTTGTGTGGGACAGGAGAGAAACTTGTTTTTTTTTTTTTTTTTCCTCCATGTACACAGATTTACCACAGCACTATTGAATGAATAATCTATTCTTTCCTACTGATCTGCAGAGAAAATTCTATCATACTCAAGTTTATGTAATTATGAGTTGATTTCTTAGTTCTTTGTTTTGTTCAATCAGTAATTTTCTATTCCTGAGTGCAGTACAATGTTTTAATTACTATAAGTTTATAGTAAATCTTAACATGCAGAGAAATAAATATCCCTGTTTACTTTGAGTGTCTGTATCATGCTTAGCTATTTATTTTTCATATACAATATAAAATAACTAGTTAGTCTATATAAGAAGTTATAAATGTGATTAAAATAGTATTGATTCCTTGGGTTAATGTGAAGAAAATTAATCTGAGTGATATTGAGTCTCCCATTTATGAACACAGAGTGGTTACCATTTAGAGATTATATTTTATATTTTTCAGTATTATAGGTATAACAGTCCTAAATGTTTATGCACGTAATAGAACTTCAAAATAAATGAACCAAAAATTACTAGAACTAAATCGCTAGAGCTAAAACTAATTTTTCCTGGAACTAAAATTACTAAACTAAATTAGTTTAGAATTAAACTAAAAATTACTAGAACAAAATACATGAACCAAAAATTACTAGAAATAACTAGTTTACTAGAACTAAACTAACTAAAGTCCACAGTTATAGCTGAAGATATCAATACCCCTCTCTCAATAATTGATACAGCAAATTGATACAAAAAATTGTTAAGGATAGAGAAGATTTGAACAACACTTCCTAGTGGCTCAGACGGCAAAGAATCCGCCTACAATGCAGGAGACCTGGGTTAGATCCCTGGGTTGGGAAGATCCCCTGGAGGAGGGCATGGCAACCCACTCCAGCATTCTTGCCTGGAGAATCTCCATGGACAGAGGAGCCTGGTGGGCTACAGTCCATGGGGAGGCAGAGAGTCAGACACAACTGAGTGACTAAGCACATCAACTAATGTGACATAATTTTCATCTTTATTGGACCATAAAACACATGTCAATAAATTTTCAAATATTCAAATTATCCAAATATGTTTTCTGGCTACAATGAAATTAAATTTAAAATAAATAATAGTAATATCTTTGGAAAATTCCCTCATATTTGAAAATTGAGTAACACACATACAATGGGTCAAAATAGAAATTATTTTGAACTGAATAACAATGAAGACAATATATCTGAATTGGTTGAGATTTCACTGAACAGTATTTAAGGGCAAATTTACAGCATTAAACCTAAAGCTATAAGAATTCTAGAAGAAAGCAACACAGAATTCTTGCATACTTGGCTTAAGCAAAGATTTCTGAGCCCATGACACCAAAAGTTTGATCCATAATATATAAAATGACAAATCAATAAATAGGGCTTTATCCAAATTAAAAATCTAATCTTTGAAAGACACTGCTTAGAATGTAAAGAAAGTCCATAGACTGGGAGAAAATATTTGGAAATCAGACAGTTCATAAAGGACTATATCTAGAATATATGAGACTCTCAAAAAACTCCAAATTGTATGGAGATTCCTCAAAAAACCAAAAATAAAACTACTATATGAGCTAGCAATACTCCACCTGGGCATATATTAAAGAAAACGAAAACACGAATTCAAAAAAATACATGAGCTCAGTATTCTATATAAAAGTCAAGATATGAAAGCAAACTAAATGTCCACCACAGATGAATGCATATAGAAATGTACCACACACGCACACACACGGGAATATCATTTAAAGAAGAGGGGAAAAGTCAAAAAAAGAGTGGAAAAGACCTTGATGCTGGGAAAGATTGAGGGCAAGAGGAGAAGTGGGCGACAGAGGATGAGATGGTTGGATGGTATCACCGACTCAGTGGACATGGGTTTGGGTGAACGCCGGGAGTTGGTGATGGACAGGGAGGCCTGGCGTGCTGCAGTTCATGGGGCTGCAAAGAGTCAGACACATTTGACTGACTGACGACAACATATAAAAGAAGAAAATTTTGCCATCTACAGCAATGTGGATGGACCTGGAGGGTATTATGCTTAGTAAAATAAGTCAGATAGAGTAAATCAAATATTGTAATCACTTATACATAGAAACTAAAAAGTAAAATGAATGAATAGAACAGAGACAGACTCACAGATAAAGAGAATAAACTAGCGGTTACCAGTGGAGAGAGGCAAGATAGGGACTGAACAGGTACAGACTGTGTGCTGTGCTCAGTCACTCAGTCACGTTCACTTCTTTGAGATCTTGTGGATTGTACTCTGCCAGGCTCTTCTGTCCAGGGGATTTTCCCGGCAAGAATACTGGAGTGGGTTGCCATTTCCTTCACCAGGGATCTTCCCGACCCAGGAATTGAACCCTCATCTCCTCGCATTGCAGGCAGATTCTTAACCACTGAACCAATAGGGAAGCACAAGCTACTACATATAAAATAAGTAAGATACAAGAATATATTGTACAGAAAAAAGGATATAGCTTATATTTATAATAACTTTAAATAGAGTATAATCTATAAAATATTAAATCACTGCTTTGTATACCTGAAACTAATATAATATTGTAAATCAACTATGCTCCTGCTGCTGCTCCTGCTAAGTCACGTCAGTCGTGTCCGACTCTGTGCGACCCCATAGACAGAAGCCCACCAGGCTCCTCTGTCCCTGGGAATCAACTATACTTTAATAAAAACCAAGAAACAGCTCCAAAAATATGGACAAAATATTTGAATAGATACTTCAAAGAACATGCAGATGAGAAATACAAGGAAACATCATAATCAATGGTCATATTCCTACACACATTTTAAAATAACTAATGTGAAGTCTGACCATGCTGATCCTTGGCAAGATTCCCAAGCATCTGGGATATTCATAACATTGCTGCTTGAACTAACAATTACTGAAAAAATGTGTTAATAATCTACCATTCTAATCAGGATTTTTTAAAATGTGTTTTTCTGTTTTATACAATATTATTTGGTACATTTACATTTAAACTTCTTATGTAATGTTATATTTTTCTTTTCTAATAAATCTTACCTGAAGGTCTATTTTATTTGATATTAATTACTATATCAACTTTTAAAAATTGGTATTTGGTTTGTATTCGTATCCTTTTTCATTGAGCATGTATATATTCTAGATTTGGGATGTACTTCTTGTAGATAAAATAGAGCAGAATTTTAAAATATGACGAAAATTCTCATCTTTTTGTGTTAACACTTAATCAACTTTCTGTTTTTATAATTAATGATTTTAATTTCTAACATCTTATCTTATGCTTTTCATTGTTCTGTTTCTATATTGTTTCTTCATTCTTGCCTTAAAATGAATGGATTTTTTTCTCCTATCAGTTTCTTTCCTATACTAGATTTTAAGTTATACATACATATTTTCCATGATTAGTTTAGAAAATTTTAGCATGTAGAATTAGCTTATTGAAATTGGATATGCTAAATATTTTCATTCTGATTTCAAACAGTACAAGTTTCATAGAACACATTTAAGTGGTCCAGATGGTAAAGAATCTGCATTCAATGCAGGAGACCCGGGTTCCATCCCTGGGTCAAGAAGATCCCCTAGAGAAAGGAGTGGCAACCCATTCTAATATTCTTGCCTGGAAAATTCCATGGACAGAGGAGCCTGGCAAGCTATAGTCCATGGGGTCGTAAAGAGCCGGACATGATTGAACAAAGACTTCCGCTTCCACTATACTTTTTAAATTTGATTGAAAAATAGATAATGTGCATCCATGCTCAGTTGCTTCAATTGTGTCCAACTCAGCGATCCTATGGACTCTAGCCCAACAGTCTTCTCTGTCCATGGTAGTCACCTACAGAGATGCGACAGGTATTTTCACTCCAAATTTGTTCTGAATATTAAGACTGGTGACACTGTGAACACCAAAATGGTATGAAAAAGTTCATAATCCTTTAATGAGGCTTGTGGGAAGACTAGGGCAGCCTCTCCAACTGGTTTCAAAATGTTTTGAGGGTCAAAGAAGGAAGACGTGATAGACTTTTATTTTAGGATTGGGACTGGGACAAAGGTTCCTGTGTGCTGGCCTGGATTTCTGTGATTTGAACTTGCTGGTGCCAAATTCAGTTCAGTTCAGTCGCTCAGTCGTGTCCGTCTCTTTGCGACCCCATGAATCGCAAGACACCAGGCTTCCCTGTCCATCACCAACTCACTCAGACTCACGTCCATCACGTCAGTAATGCCATCCAGGCATTTCATCCTCTGTCATCCCCTTCTCCTCTTGCCCTCAATCCCTCCCAGCATCAGAGTCTTTTCCAATGAATCAACTCTTCTCATGAGGTGGCCAAAGTACTGGAGTTTCAGCTTTAGCATCATTCCTTCCAAAGAAATCCCAGGGCTGATCTCCTTCAGAATGGACTGGTTGGATCTCCTTGCAGTCCAAGGGACTCTCAAGAGTCTTCTCCAACACCACACTTCAAAAGCATCAATTCTTCGGTGCTCAGCCTTCTTCACAGTCCAACTCTCACATCCATACATGACTACTGGAAAAACCATAGCCTTAACTAGACGGACCTTAGTCGGCAAAGTAATATCTCTGCTTTGGAATATGCTATCTAGGTTGGTCATAACTTTTCTTCCAAGGAGTAAGTGTCTTTTAATTTCATGGCTGTAATCACCATCTGCAGTGATTTTGGAGCACCTAAAAATAAAGTCTGACACTGTTTCCACTGTTTCTCCATCTATTTCCCATGAAGTGATGGGATCAGATGCCATGATCTTCATTTTCTGAATGTTGAGCTTTAAGCCAACTTTTTCACTCTCCTCTTTCACTTTCATCAAGAGGCTTTTTAATTCCTCTTCACTTTCTGCCATAAGGGTGGTGTCATCTGCATATCTGAGGTTATTGATATTTCTCCCGGCAATCTTGATTCCAGCTTGTGTTTCCTCCAGTCCAGCGTTTCTCATGATATACTCTGCATAGAAGTTAAATAAGCAGGGTGACAATATACAGCCTTGACGTATTTCTTTTCCTATTTGGTACCAGTCTGTTGTTCCATGTCCAGTTCTAACTGTTGCTTCCTGCATACAGATTTCTCAAGAGGCAGGTTAGGTGGTCTAGTATTCCCATCTCTTTCAGAATTTTCCACGGTTTCTTGTGATCCACACAGTCAAAGGCTTTGACATAGTCAATAAAGCAGAAATAGATGTTTTTCTGGAACTCTCTTGCTTTTTCCATGATCCAGCAGATGTTGGCAATGTGATCTCTGGTTCCTCTGCCTTTTTTAAAACCAGCTTGAACGTTAGGAAGTTCATGGTTCACGTATTGCTGAAGCCTGGCTTGGAGAATTTTGAACATTACTTTACTAGCGTGTGAGATCAGTGCAATTGTGCAGTAGTTTGAGCATTCTTTGGCATTTCCTTTCTTTGGGATTGGAATGAAAACTGGCCTTTTCCAGTCCTGTGACCACTGCTGAGTTTTCCGAATTTGCTGGCATATTGAGTGCAGCACTTTCACACCATCATCTTTTAGGATTTGAAACAGCTCAACTGGAATTCCATCACCTCCACTAGCTTTGTTCATAGTGATGCTTTCTAAGGCCCACTTGACTTCACATTCCAGGATGTCTGGCTCTAGATGAGTGATCACACCACTGTGACTATCCGGGTCGTGTAGATCTTTTTTGTACAGTTCTTCCGTGTATTCTTGCCACCTCTTCTTAATATCTTCTGCTTCTGTTAGGTCCATACAATTTCTGTCCTTTATTGAGCCCATCTTTGCATGAAATATTCCCTTGATATCTCTAATTTTCTTGAAGAGATCTCTAGTCTTTCCCATTCTGTTCTTTTCCTCTATTTATTTGCATTGATAACTGAAGAAGGCTTTCTTACCTCTTCTTGCTATTCTTTGGAGCTCTGCATTCAGATGCTTATATCTTTCCTTTTCTCCTTTGCTTTTCTCTTCTCTTCTTTTCATAGCTATTTATAAGGGCTCCCCAGAGAGCCATTTTGCTTTTTTGCATTTCTTTTCCATGGGGATGGTCTTGATCCCTGTCTCCTGTACAATGTCACAAACCTCATTCCATCGTTCATCAGGCACTCTATCTATCAGATCTAGGCCCCTTAAATCTATTTCTCACTTCCACTGTATAATCATAAGGGATTTGATTGAGGTCATACCTGAATGGTCTAGCGATTTTCCCTACTTTCTTCAATTTGAGTCTGGATTTGGTAATAAGGAGTTCATGATCTGAGCCACAGTCAGCTCCTGGTCTTGTTTTTCTTTTGACTGTATAGAGCTTCTCCATCTTTGGCTGCAAAGAATATAATCAATTTGATTTCGGTGTTGACCATCTGGTGATGTCCATGTGTAGAGTCTTCTCTTGTGTTGTTGGAAGTCAGTGTTTTCTATGACCAGTGCATTTTCTTGGCAAAACTCTATTAGTCTTTGCCCTGTTTCATTCCACATTCCAAGGCCAAATTTGCCTGTTACTTCAGGTATTTCTTGACTTCCTACTTTTGCATTCCGGTCTCCTATAATGAAAAGGACATCTTTTTGGGGTGTTATTTCTAAAAGGTCTTGTAGGTCTTCATAGAACTGTACAACTTCAGCTTCTTCAGCATTACTGGTTGGGGCATAGACTTGGATAACTGTGATATTGAATGGTTTGCCTTGGAGACGAACAGAGATCATTCTGTCGTTTTTGAGATTGCATCCAAGTACTGCATTTTGGACTCTTTTGTTGACCATGATGGCTATTCCATTTCTTCTGATGGATTCCTGCCCGCAGTAGTAGATATAATGGTCATCTGAGTTAAATTCACCCATTCTAGTCCATTTTAGTTTGCTGATTCCTAGAATGTTGACTTTCACTCTTGCCATCTCTTGTTTGACCACTTCCAATTTGCCTTGAATCATGGACCTGACATTCCAGGTTCCTATGCAATATTGCTCTTTACAGCATTGGACCTTGCTTCTATCACCAGTCATATCCACAACTGGGTATTGTTTTTGCTTTGGCTCCATCCCTTCATTCTTTCTGGACTTATTTCTCCACTGATCTCCAATAGCATATTGGGCACCTACTGACCTGGGGTGTTCCTCTTTCAGTATCCCATCATTTTGCCTTTTCATACTGTTCATGGGGTTCTCAAGGCAAGAATACTGAAGTGGTTTGCCATTCCCTTCTCCGGTGGACCACATTCTGTCAGACCTCTCCACCATGACCCACCCGTCTTGGGTTGCCCCACGGGCATGGCTTCGTTTCATTGAGTTAGACAAGGCTGTGGTCCTAGTGTGATTAGCTTGACTAGTTTTCTGTGAGTATGGTTTCAGTGTGTCTGCCCTCTGATGCCCTCTTGCAACACCTACCATCTTACTTGGGTTTCTCTTACCTTGGGCATGGGTTATCTCTTCATGGCTGCTCCAGCAAAGCGCAGCCACCGCTCCTTACCTTGGATGAGGGGTATCTCCTCACCGCCGCCCTTCCTGACCCAAAGGAAGGAACAAATGGGCTTCCTTATCCTCTTTTCCAGATTTGGGACATATGGGGAAAAGAGACTGGAGGGGCTTGAAAGAAGTGAGCAGTCAAGCATCAAAGATGGAGTCAAACTCTGTGTTACAATTTATTCCTGATATTTGACTGATGACTAAAATGTGCCATGTTTCGTTTAATTGAATTCCACCTTCACTTTTTTTTTTTTCACCTATCAGACAGGCAAAACTTTATTTATTTATTTATTTATTTTTATATAAATGTATTTATTTTAATTGGAGGCTAATTACAACTAAGTAAGACATTATGATGCTGTATGAGGCCTGGTAATGAAACATGAAACTGGTAACAGTATTGGAAGTTATGCTGAATACTTTGTTCAGGAGCCCAGCATTGTATATTCTAAGAAGTGAAATGGGTGTCTGGGTCACTGTCAATCATGTTTGGAATCTCTAGCGGGGATAAGTGATATCTTAGTGAGGCCTTGTACTATAGTCTTAGCACGTGCAGGGACATGTATGACCTTGACCTATATTTTGCATGTATGTGAAATAAGAGATACTTAAAGTCCTTTCTTCCAAAGGCAAATCTTGAATAAGAAATTGTTGCTGTTGTCGATGGGATGAGATTCAGAAGTTGGTAAAATTGTACAAATGAGGCAGACTGTTGGCCAGGGTATCCTATGTTAAGATGGCTGACTGCCGTTCAGCTGGTTTTGTTGACTCTTTGTTCCTTTCTGGATGTAGAACACGAAGTTAAAGGATAAAAAGCAGCATCTCTCCCACAAGATTGGTCTCATGTGTGCTGGCTCTTCTAACCCTCTTATGTAAACTCCCTTTGCTGCACACTCTTGAAACCAAGGAGCTCCTTGGAAGTCTAAAGGGTGAAGAAGAAGTTGACTTCCTCTGTCATTGTGTCATTTGGCAAGGGACTGAGGACAGGACAATACTTTCTCCTCCCACCCTCTCTCTCACTCTTACAGGTGTGATAAACCACAGGGCCCAGGTATAGCTCTATTTTGTAGCAGGAAGACTTCTATATCTCTGCTGAGTTCATGGAGTACTTGTTTCCATGACCCAATGCATTATGGGTAGCTGGGTATGAAGCTTCCTGAGGTCCTGAAAGCTGCCACTGACTCAGGTCCTGAAGAGCCTCTGCTTTCAGGAGAACTCAGTGTGCAGCCACTTTAATGTATATGATATATTGCCAGTAAGGGCAATTTCTTGTACCAGAAGCCAGCGGGCAACTTATGAGCATCATGCTTGGAATAGGGACTCTAAGAAGAATGAGAGGAGGATGCTAAAGCCCCTAGAATGGAGTCTTTGGGGTACGCTAATGGAAGTGCCTATTATATTGTGATTCGGACAGTTCCTGCAGCCTTTTATTGTAGGATGTTCTATTTATAGTGAGCTGATTTGTGTGTAACAGTAAGATCTGTAAATGAGGAATATGTTGTCTCCAGAATCCCCAGCATAAAAGATCTTAACTTTGTTTTAACATCATGGGTACTGAGAAGGTCCATAGCTATTTCTTGATAGTGTCAGCGATGGAGCAGCTCTCAATTTATCAAATAATTTTCAGAAATTTAACTAAAGTTGGGAGGACTTGTAATAAGTATGGAACAATGGCCCATGTTATTTTTGTGAACCCTTTGGTGAGTATTTATATGTTTTGAATTAATGTATCAAATGAATCTCCTTGGAGAAGGATGTTATCAGTGTGATGACATAACTTGTATTCCTGGAGAAAGTTGGATACAGTTAAGATTGTACCTGTAAAGATTATGTACAATCACAAGGATGTTGAGGTAGTCCATGAGTAGCCAGATAAGATATAGTATTGTGTCCCTTAGAAGATGAAAGCAAACTGCATTTGAGGGGTTATTGAAGTAGACACTGAAAATAGCCAAATATTACTGTAAATTATTTGCCAGTTGCTGGTTGGATGGGGTCAGTACTTTGGATAATACTGGGTATGGGGAGGCGCTTAATTGGTGTGACTACAGCATTAACATTACATTAATCCACTATGAGGTGCCATTCACTCTTTGCAGGTTTGAAAACAGGGCTGTTAATAGGGAAACAGTGGCAATACTCACCCTTTCTCTAAGTAGGTTTAATATAATGGATTTCAATCCTTGAAGCCCCTATTTTAATTTCTATTGGGCTATATGAACTATTTTATCTTGGGGAAAGGTCCTTAGGGTCTCATTTTATCAAGCTAATTTTAAGTGCCAAAGACTTGATTTAATTTTAATTTATTGCTCATTGATTCAGAGCAGCCATGACCACTATGGGATACTTTAGAAAGTTGGGCACAATGACTACAGGGAATTGAGGTAAGGCAGTGGCTCCAGTGGCTACGGTAAGGCATACCTGTTTATCCTCTCTTTTATGTTTAGTGACTCCCTTAATGTTATAGGGGTACCTTGTTTAAATTTAGTGGGATCTCTAGGAGTAGCTTTAATTTCAGTCTCCATAATGATGAAGGCCACAAAGGTTTGCCAATTGATTAATTTCAGCAGATATTAAAGTTAATTTAGAACCTGTTATTAGAGGCAAAATGCAGATCAGCACCCTTTTACTTTTTGTGTGCATAAATCCTTTTAATGAATTTGGGGTTTTAATTGGGACACATTTTGAACCTCTGTTTTCATTTTTTTCATCCTATATTCAGGTTTTTTAAATCTTGCCTTATTTGATGGCTACTAGCTGTATATATTTCAGCAAGGAAAGGGGTGTCCTCTCTACTCTTCTCATTTATATTTCTCCTTTCAGAGAGCCCATGGGGTCACAAAGAGTTGGACATGACTGAGCAACTGAACTGAACTTCCAGAGAGCCTCAAATCAGTATTGTTAGAGGTAGGACACTTTGTCAATGTTGAGTCAGTGGCTGTTCCATAGGGCTGCCATGCTCCCTCTATCCCTGAGGATCAGGATCTTTACTGGGACAGAAGCATAGCTAGTAGGCAGTAACAACGGTATTTTGTAAGATCCTAGTGAGCCATTTTGGGCTTCCCAGGTGATGCAGTGGTAAAGAATCTACCTGCCAATGCAGGTGATGCAGATTTCATCCCTGGGTTGGGAAGATTCCCTAGAATAGGAAATGGCAACCCATTCCAGTTTTCTTGCCTGGAAAATCCCTTGGACAGAGGAGGCTGGGAGGCTAAGTTCATGGAGTTGCAAAGAGTCAAACATGACTAAGTGACTGAGGACAGCACAGCACAGTGAGGCATTTGCTTTTAGTAGTATAACCTCACCATGCTACACTGTAATTGTTCTTCTTCCACATGAGCCATCATCCAGTGGGCTTACATAGTGCACTGGGCATCAGTCTTTCCCCTGAACATTCTATAGGAAGAAAGTGAAGTCTCTCAGTCGTGTCCAGCTCTTTGCGACCCCATGGACTGTAGCCTACCAGGCTCCTCCGTCCATGAGGTTTTCCAGGCAAGAGTACTAGAGTGGGTTGCCATTTCCTTCTCCAAGAGATCTTCCTGATTCAGGGATTGAACCTAGGTCTCCTACGTTGTAGGCAGACGCTTTACTGTCTGAGCCACCAGGGAAGTCTGAACATTCTATAGAAAGGGACAAATGCCTGGTTGATGAGCTTCCCTGGTGGGGCAGCAGTAAAGAATGTCTGTTGATGCAGGTACTATTCCTGGGTTCAGTTCCTGGGTTGGTCCTGTCTCTAAGCAAAAACTTCCAAATTAGGTTTGTATAGTGAATTGAAAGTTTGTGTCTTCCCAAAATTCATATGTTCAAGCCCCAACCCTCATTTGTGACTATATTTGGAAATAAGGCATTTATGCCTGGAGAATCCCAGGGACTGGGGAGCCTGGTGGGCTGCCGTCTATGGGGTCGCACAGAGTCGAACACGACTGAAGTGACTTAGCAGTAGCAGCAGCAGGGCTAATTAACATTAAATGAGGTCATGAAGGTGGAGCCCTGATCCCAAAGATTGGTGTCCTTATAAACAGCTACTACAGAGCTCACTTTCTCTCTCTCTCTCTTCCGAAGTGAGGACACAGTGAAAAGATAGCCATCTGCAGTCCAGGAAGAGAGCTCTCACCAGGAACCAAATTGGCTGGCACATTGATCTTGTACTTCCCAGACTCCAGAACTGTGAAAAATAAATTTCTGTTGCTCAAGTCTATGGTATTTTGTTATGGCAGCTTGATCTAACTGAGCCAATTGGTTAAATCTAAACAGAGGCTTAGTAGGATTTTATAAGTGCAGTGCAAACCAGCACAGCTTCAAGCATAAACTTGCCAGCATCGCTATAAGCAATATAAACACTCACCCCAGATTTAGTTCAGATGTTGAGATTGATGATGCCACATATGCCCCCAAGAAGATGTGAATCAGTTTATCACTTACATAATGAGAGTTTCTGAAGAGAGCAGGGTACACTCCAAGGATGATCTAAAAATGTCTCAAAGGAGCAGAGAAAAAAGACTGACTAGGCTTTTATTGTGACTAAGGGCTGGAGCTGCATAGTTTGAACTTCATGCTGATACCAAAGGAGAGAGAATTTGGGCTTTCTTAGCTTACACAGATGTGAGACTTGAAAGCCATCAACAGACAAACAAAAACAAGGCAGTCTGACTCTTTCTTACTGATGTTTTAATCATCTAATTCTTGCCTTATTTTCTTTCTCTCTCCTGGTTTGAGTTTTGTTTTTATTTCTCTTGCTTAGGATTCATGGAGCTTCTAAGGTCTGTATATTTGATGTTTTTATCTATTCAGGACCATCTCAGCCATTATCTCTTCTAGTATTGCTGCTGCCTCATTCTCTCCTCTCATTCTGAAACTCAAAATTGTCACACATCAGACTCTTCCTGTCTTCTAACATCTCTTTCACATTTCTAATCATGTTATCCATGCATAACCCATACTATCTTATGATCAATATTAAATCTCAGTTATATCTATTTTCCTGTAAAAATATTAATTTTTTAATGTAATCAATTAGTTACCTTTTGTAAGAATTTTAATTATTACTTTAAACCTAATTAGTCACATCTTAAAGTTTCATTGCCAATCTTTGCCATTCAATTCCTTTCATTTATTTAGACTCTGATAATTATAGTATCAGAACTCTTTCTGGGTATTTTGCAATGTGACTTTGTCACCTGTCTCTTACTCAGAGTACTTTGTCTTCTTCACATTTTGACTGTGAACTTATATGCTTTAGAAGTTTATCTGTGAAAATCTTCTAAGTTCTAGGAGGAAGATGGGGTTTCTCTAAAGTACACTAGAGTTTGCTTCTTCCAGGAACCTGGGGCATTAATATATGGTTACTATATTAAATTCTTCACATGAAATTTTTTTGGCTCGTGTAGTATGAATTCTCATGTCAAATCCACTTTGAGGAAATGTTTTGGGGTTAGGAATTCTCAAATAAGAGATTTTCCCCTGACTATATAGTATCAAAATTCAAGGCAAACAATTTTCCTTACAGTATTCTTGAGTAAGGATTGATTTATTTTAACTTCACTCCTGTAATGAAGTAGCAGACCCACAGGCTTTGTTTACTGTTCTCAAGGCCCCCAGTGGCCTTAATGATTAAAGTTTAAGTTCACCTCATTCATCGAATGACCTCAAGACAAAAGTTGAATAAAGTACTCAGAAAGTTATCTTGGTTATGTTGACTGGAGAAAAGAAAGCATAATATGAAAGTTGTGAGTTGTTTAAGTTGGGGCAAGAAAAGGACTATAGCCCGGGAAACAAAATCTCAGATAACTCTAAGGTACTGATTCCAAAGAGGCAAGGAGAGAAGTCAGTATTGTATGTTAGTGAAGGGGGCATACCTTTTCACAGAGACACACATTTTCACAGAGGCTTGCTGCTAGCCACAAATAACATATATCATCATTAATGATTTTAATGTTTTTCTAGATAAGAGAGGATGCAAGAATTTGGGTTCATAAAATCTTCTCCTGAAAATATCTATCTGAAAGGTCTGTTCTGCAAGGTGTTCCCAGAGCAGAGTGCCTCATTCCTGATCTCTGCCCTGAACTCTTTTCAGGGCATGTTGAAGAGCAGTGAATATAGTGACTAGTGAGTTAATCCTTATAGAGGCAGATGGCAGGTGGCGTTTTCAGTTGGCAGTTCCTTCCTTTGCTTAATTTTTGATCCGATTGTACTTAATGCTCTTTTAAGTTTATCAATGCATTTAAGTGAATTTTTGATGTTTGGTTGTTTTCAGTACAACCATCAGTCACTATGGTTCATTTACTTTTCATTTTTATGCATATTGTTATTATTATTTGCAGTTCTCATAAACAACAACAAGAAGCCTTTTTGAGTGAATGAGGTTTTTAAAACCCTGGCTATATTAATCTGGGCCTTCTTTTTGCTTATAAACTATTTTTTAGGAGGGAGAAGATCTGATTCTAAGTGTTTGGGAAAGTGATTCTTACAGAATGCGCATGTGGTAGTTAATTTTTGTTATTTTTAAAAATTCACTTTAACAATTGATTTTGGACATATTCTACTACATTAAAAAGTGGTGATTGTTTCTTTAATAATGAAGTGCTCTTCACCTGCAGCATTTCATATTTATGGAATTGTTTTTGTTTGATATGTAAATGGATAACAGGATGTTTTTCTCCTTATCACAGAAGATGCAGTAATATAGGAATTTAATCTCATAGAGTCCATGTACATGAAAAAAATATATATGGAAGCTATTATATTGAGAAAAAGCAATGAATATGTCTTTTCCTCTCATATTTATGTCTTTTATAATGCCTTCATACAACGATGCTGGGCTTGGTCATATCAGAGTTTTGGTCAATGAGACAGTTGCCAAAGTGAGGCAGGCAGAGATTTGGCATATATATGGACCTCTGTATGCAGGCTGTTCTTAGAATTCTCCCTTCTGGAACTTAGGATCCATTGTATAAGTTAGTCCTAGCTCTTCTGCTGAAAAGAGGTCTTGTGATGAAGCCCTGGAGGATGCAACATTACATAAAGTGCTGACAACAGTGAGAATAACTGAGTTGACTGGAGTAGTCAATCCAAGGACCAGATAAGTAATAAGAGAAACATTCCTGAAACTCCTAGCCCAACTTGTCTAGTTGAATGCAACCTCAGAGTGACCCCAGTGGAGCCATATGGAGCAGAAAAAGAATCCAGTCAACTTCAGAAGCATGAAAATAACATTCCTATTGTTCTAAGTCATTAAGCTTTGGAATGGTTTGTTATTCTAGCAAAAATAGATAAGAAATGACATGTAAGATGTTTAATTCAGACCTGTTTACTGGGAAATCTTGGTTTCCTGTGTAAAAGTATTATACTAGAAGCCAAAATCAGTATGTATTTCCTTCATTCTATAGCATACTCTTTATTTCCAAAGTACTTTGAAATCTGTATTAAAGTACAAATTTAAGACCTTTTGCATGCCATTGTTCTTTTGCTGAAATATCTTATTTGGAATGAAATCATTTGGCAGAACTCAAATAATTCCATTATTATTTTGATCTATTTTAAGTGAAATGCTAAGTAAATGTTTGCTTTAACTTCTAAGAGCTATTGTTACAGGATTTATAGGCTATATTGATTAATAATTCCAGTCTGTGTTTCATGCCCTTTAATGAAATTTTGACCTTATTTGCTCTTAAAAATATCTCTGCTCTCAAAAGTTGTAATTCTGTTGAATGGTTTCTCAAATGCTTGAGGAGTCATACTGAGTACTATTTGCTATATTTCACAGTGTGCAACATTATATTGTATATATGTTTTACTATTGAGTGATTTTATTTTGTAGTCTCGCTAGTACCATCATATAATTAAATTGTAAGCTCATGTGGTACAAAGGTCAGACACATTAAATGTACAAAAGCAAATGCTATGTGTATTTAGGATTCTACTTTTTGCACACACACTGAAATCAGCATAAGGAAAGAAAAAAATCATGTATGTTACAGTTGACATTTCTAGTTTTTGGAATAAGGTTTCACAGCGTGCATGCTAAGTTATATCAGTGCTGTCCAACTCCTTGTGGCCCTATGGACTATAGCCAGCCAGACTCCTCTGTCCATGGGATGCTCCAGGCAAGAATACTGGAGATGGATTGTCATTCCCTTCTCCAGGGGATCTTCCCATCCCATAGATGGAGCCTGCATCTCCTATGGTTCTTACACTGCAGGTGTATTCTTTACTGCTGAGTACTACCAGGAAGCCCAAAGTTTTGCAGCATCCTGTTGTAAAAAAATCTTACAGAAATTCTTTTCAAATATGCCTCCATTTACTTGGAATGCTCATCGAGAACACACATTCCTGCTAGATATTTTTAACCTGGTTATGAATAAGACTGATCACTCTAGTTATTGGTTGCTTTTTTTCTTCTTAACAATTTCTCTTTTAAATACATGTTGATTTTTGCTTTGTGGCTGCTTTCACGGTTGAAATATACTACAACTTTCTTTCTGATGACCACAAATTTGGAAGATTGTAGCTGGCCTATTTGTATTTTGCTGCTGCTGCTGCTAAGTCACTTCAGTCGTGTCCGACTCTGTGCGACCCCATAGATGGCAGCCAACAAGGCTCCCCCATCCCTGGGATTCTCCAGGCAAGAACACTGGAGTGGGTTGCCATTTCCTTCTCCAATGCAGGAAAGTGAAAAGTGAAAGTGAAGTCGCTCAGTCGTATCCGACTCTTTGCAATCCCATGGACTGCAGCCCACCAGGCTCTTTCGTCCATGGGATTTTCCGGCAAGAGTACTGGAGTGGGCTGCCATTGCCTTCTCCATTCTTTGTATTTTAGTTTTTGATTAAGTGGGCACAATAATTTCAAACTGTTTCTGAAAGTGTTTTTTAAACTTCAAGGGAACACGTTTGCATTACTAACTATATTTATTCAATTTTACCCTTTGCCATGAAGATTCAATGGAAATCAAGGATTATTCAGTCTTGGGCAGTACTATTATTTGAGAGACCAGCAGGATATTAATATAAGTAATTCTTAGTAAAATAGTGTTTCAGTTATTCTTTGAGAACATTCTGGATTATATTTAAATAGGGCAGGTACTAATATGATAAGATAACTAAATCATTCATCTGTTACCTTTCAGCAATATAGAATAGCATTTATTTATCCATTTATTTAGAATGTGAGAATTACCTTAGAGTAGATACATATCTTAAAGCTTCATTTCTTCACCTGATAATTGATATCTTCTATCATTGGTCTTTCTAACTGATAAGTCCATAAAGAGTCTTCCTGATGTTAAATTCTATATCTGTATTCATATATGTGTCCATTTATAAACAATGTCCAAAGCTTTTATCAGCTTCTCAGAACTTAATAATTGCAAAAATGTTATGAACTTGATTATTTATCTCAGGCTTTCCAACCTTGGGGCTTTTCTGGTGGCTCAGACAGTAAAGAATCTGCCAGCAATGCAGAATTCAATTCCTGGGTTGGGAAGATCCCCTAGAGAAGACCATGGAAACCCACTCCAGTATTCTTGCCTGGAGAATCCCCATGGACAGAGTCTGGCAGGCCATAGTCTATGGAGTCACAGAATCAGACATGACTGAGTAACCAAGCGTGTCCATTTCAGGCTTTCCAACCTGGATGGGGATTCTTTCTCTGATGAAGCATGTGGTTTCTTTATATTCTCAGAGTAAGCATAAATATATTTCATATTGTTTTCTTTCATAGTTTCTGGTTTTAGTCCTTAGTATCAATGAGGAAAAAATCAAATTATAATATTCCAGTCTTTCAAATAAATAAAAATAACTATTTTGATTATTCTTATTTGTACTTAGATAATTTATAAATGATAGAAACAGAATTATACAAAATTGTTCATGATATTTATTTATGTATTTAAAACTAAACTTCAATATTCTCATAGTCAAAGCCGCATGATACTGGCACAAAAACAGAAACATAAGTCAATGGAACAGAAATGAGAGCTCAGAAATGAATTAATACTTATATGGTTGTTTAATCTATGACAAAGGAAGTGAGAATATATACACTGGGAAAAAGACTGCCCCTTCAATAAATGGAGTTGGGAAAACTGGACAGCTACATGCAAAAGAACCAAACTGGTTTACCTTCTCATACCACATGCAAAAATAAACTCAGAATGGTTTCAAGACTTAAATGTAAAACCTGAAGTCGTAAGAATCCTAGAAGAAAACATGCACTGTAAACTCTTCAACATCCATCTCAGCAATGTTGATCAGGATGTGTCTCCTCAGGCAAGGCAAGCAAAAGCAAAAATAAACAAATGGGATATATCAAACTAAAAAGCTTTTGTGCAGCAAAGGAATCTATCAAAAAATGAAAACGCCACCTACTGAATGGGAGAACGTTTTTGCAAACAATGTGTCTGATAAAGGGTTAATATTCAAAAGGTACAACGAACTCAGAAAACTAAAACAAACAACCTGATTAAAAAATGAGCAGAGGACCTGAAAAGGCGTTTTTCCAAAGAAGACATATACTGACCAACAGCCACATGAAAAAATGCTCAATATTAGTAATTATCAGGGAAATGCAAACCAAAACCACAATGACATATCACCTCACACCTGTCAGAATGACTATTATCAGGAAAACAACAAATAATATATATTTTTGAGGATGTGGAGGAAAGACTCCTGGTGCAATGTTGGTGGGAATGTAAATTGGTATAGCTACTGTGGAAAACAGTATGGAAATTCCTCTAAAAATTAAAAATAGAACTACCATATGGTCTAGCAATTTTTCTGGGTATTTTTCCAAACAAAACAAAAACACTAATTTGAAAAGATACAGGCTCCCCTATCTTCATAGCAGCATTATTTACAATAGCCGAGATATGGAAACAATCTAAGAGTTCATGGATAGATGAATGGATAAAGAAGACGTGTTATTTACGTATGAATACACACATATACATAGGCTTCCCAGGTGACTCAGTGTAAAGAAACTGCCTGCCAATGCAGAAATACAGGTTTTGATCCATGGGTCAGGAAGATCCTCTGGAGTAGGAAATGGCAATCCACTCCAGTATTCTTGCTGTGTCACAAAGAGTCAGACATGATTTAGCGACTAAACAACAGCACAACACACAGTGGAATATTACTCAGCCATAAAAATGAAATCTTGCCATTTGTGACAACATTGATGAACTTAAAGGATATTATGCTAAATGAATTGTCAAGCAGAGAGAGACAAGTACTGATGATTTAATTTTTATGTGGAATCTAAAAAACAAAAGAACAAGCAACATAAGAGAAACAGATTCATAGATACAAAGAAAAAATAAGTGGTTTCCAAAGGAAAGAGGGATGAGAAGGTGACTGAAATAGATGCGAGAGATTAAGAGGTACAAGCTTCCAATTAAAAAATAGTTAACAGATGACATGTACAGCATGGTGAATAGAGTAAATAATACTGCAATATTTTTGTATGGTGACAGATGGAAACTAGACTTACCATGGTGTTCATTTTGTAATGTGTAGAAATATCAAATCATGTTATGCACCTGGAACTAAATAGTGTTGTTGGTCAATTATTCTTCATTTTTAAAAAAATTTTTTAGCTTTTTTTATGTCCATAAGATTTATAGTGATGTTCTTTTTTTTTGTCTAAGCTCCTAATGTTGTTTACTTACTGAATTTTATTCTTAATTATCCTCATCAAGGTTTTATCAGTTTCATTAGACTTCTCAACAAATCAACATTTAGCTTTATTGATCTTTTCTATTTTCTATAAATATTCTATTAATTTCTGATGTCTTTAATATTATATTTTCTATTATATTTGTGCTTAATTTGCTCTTATTTAAACTTTTTGAGCTAGAGAATTAGATCATTGATTTTTCAGTTCAGTTCAGTTGATCAGTCGTGTCCGACTCTTTGCGACCCCATGAATCGCAGCATGGCAGGCCTCCCTGTCCATCACCAACTCCCGGAGTTCACTAAGATTCATGTCCATTGAGTCAGTGATGCCATCCAGCCATCTCATCCTCGGTCGTCCCCTTCTCCTCCTTCCCCCAATCCCTCCCAGCATCAGAGTCTTTTCCAATGAGTCAACTCTTCGCATGAGGTTGCCAAAGTACTAGAGTTTCAGCTTTAGCATCATTCCTTCCAAAGAAATCCCAGGGCTGATCTCCTTCAGAATGGACTGGTTGGATCTCCTTGCAGTCCAAGGGACTCTCAAGAGTCTTCTCCAACACCACAGTTCAAAAGCATCCATTCTTCAGTGCTCAGCTTTCTTCACAGTCCAACTCTCGCATCCATACATGATTACTGGAAAAACCATAGCCTTGACTAGATGGACCTTAGTTGGCAAAGTAGTGTCTCTGCTTTTGAATATGCTATCTAGGTTGGTCACAACTTTTCTTCCAAGAAGTAAGCATCTTTTAATTTCATGGCTGCAATCACCATGTGCAGTGATTTTGGAGCCCCCAAAAATAAAGTCTGACACTGTTTCCACTGTTTGTCCATCTATTTCCCATGAAGTGATGGGACTGGATGCCATGATCTTTGTTCTCTCAATGTTGAGCGTTAAGCCAACTTTTTCACTCTCCTCTTTCACTTTCATCAAGAGGCTTTTTAGTTCCTCTTCACTTTCTGCCATAAGGGTGGCGTCATCTGCATATCTGAGGTTATTGATATTTCTCCTGGCAATCTTGATTCCAGCTTGTGCTTCTTGCAACCCAGCATTTCTCATGATGTACTCTGCATATAAGTTAAATAAGCAGGGTGACAATATACAGCCTTGACGTACTCCTTTTCCTATTTGGAACCAGTCTGTTGTTCCATTGATTTTTAGGCATTTTAAAAATGCATTAACAAAATAAAAATAAAAATGCAATTTAAGGCTACAAATATTCCTATAAGAATAGTTTAATCTATATATTAAAAGCCTTTATCTTTCATATTTTTATTATTATCAGTTATCATACTGTGCGCTTCAGTATAAATGAAGTTTAAAAACAGGCGTGAGTGAGCAATCAGTATTTTAGAAGTCAGAATGATCACTTACCTTTGGGAAAGGTGGCATAGTAATGATTGAGAATCATCTGTGTGGCATTTCTGGGGTTCAGTTCAGTCTCTCAGTCATATCTGACTTGGCAACCCCATGGACTGCAGCATGCCAGGCCTCTCTGTCCATTGCCAGCTCCTGGAGTTTATTCATACCCTTTGAGTCGGTGATGCCATCCAACCATCTCATCCTCTGTTGTTGCTTTCTCCTCCTGCCCCCAATCCCTCCCAGCATCAGGGTCTTTTCAAATGAGTCACCTCTTTGCATCAGGTGGCCAAGGTATTGGAATTTCAGCTTCAGCATCAGTCCTTCCAATGAACACCCAGGACTGATTTCCTTTAGGATGGATTTGTTGGATCTCCTTCAGTCCAAGGGACTCTCAAGAGTCTTCTCCAACACCACAGTTCAAAAGCATCAATTCTTCCGCCCTCAGCTTTCTTTACAGTCCAACTCTCACATCCATACACGACCACTAGAAAAACCATAGCCTGGACTAGACAGACCTTTGTCAGCTAAGTAATGTCTCTGCTTTTTAATATGCTATCTAGGTTGGCCATAGCTCTTCTTCCAAAGAGTAAGTGTCTTTTAATTTCATGGCTGTAGTCATCATCTGCAGTGATTTAGGAGCCCCCCCTCCCCAAAATAAGGTCTGTCACTGTTTCCTCTATTTCCTCTTCTATTTGCCATGGAGTGATGGGACCAAATCCCATGATCTTATTTTTCTGAATGTTGAGTTTTAAGCCATATGCTCTATTTCTTGACCTGATTAATGAGTCTATGGAAATATACACTTTGTGACAATTTCTTGAACTGTGTTCTTATGATTTGCTTATTTTTAAAAATCTGTATTATTTAAATAAAATTTTTTTCAATATTAAAATAAAATATTACCATAAGTAACATTTTATGTTGTAAAGAATTTAAAATGCAGTTTTGAAAATATCATTAGCTTTCATTGCAGAAGGAGCTGCTATGCAAATAAACAATCTTAAATGAATTAAATTCAACACACACAAAATTAAAGTTGCCCAATTTCGAAAAAAATCTAATTAAAAAGATCAAAATAATTTCAACTTTCACTCTCCATGAATGCTTATATGTGTAGTTTGGTTATTGTTCCACTCAAGGAATATGTCAACTTTTCCATATAGAATGGTTTCATGTGATTAATTTCCAGATTAAGAAATACTAGAAAGTCAAGTAATTAAGCTTTATTTAAAGCAAAATTGGCAATTAAGTTTACTAAAACTGTCAAAATTTAACTATTTGGAAGTATCCAGAATATTAGTAAAAAATGATATTTTTAGTTGCAGAAATGTATCAATACCACATTATCATTGGTCTACTGCCTTTTCCCTCTCAGTCAATGTTAGGGCTTAGAGATACATGTTTACACTTGATCTTTCAGTTATCATGTTTCATTTAATATATGATTTAATGAACAAAGGTTAATAAAAGAGGTTGTATTTATTTTGGTAAATGACAAAATATTTTAACTTTATCATGCTTCCTGACATAGTGTCTTACCATTAATTATAATCTCCGTATTTTATTATACTTTCCACTCCTTCCCCCAGCAATTTTCTAATTATCCTCTAGCCTTTATATCTCACTTATACTTATCCTCTAGCCTTTATATCTCACTTCTTCAGCTAACCCCACCTCTGTACTACAGAGTACATTAATCCATTGTGTGTACACAACCCTAGCAATCTTCACCCTTACTTTCTAATGTGCATCTCACCTGTTTTTATTATTTCAGTGTGAACTCTTTTCCTGGATTTTGAATTCCAAAGGACCAAGACCACAGCTGTGTTGTGCACCAGTTCTTATTTTAGTGTTTAGTAAAGTATGTGTTGTTGTTGTTTAGTTACTAAACAACAAGGGTCCTGTCGAACCCTTTGCGATCACATGGACTGTAGTCTGCCACGTAGTCCTAGTGCATGGGATTTCCCAGGCAAGAATACTGGAGCAGATTGCCATTTCTTTTCCAGGGGATCTTCCTGACCCAGGGATCAAATTTGCATCTCCTGCATTGTCAGATGGATTCTTTACCAGGGAAACTCAGTAGAATATGTAGCTCATAGTAAATTTCAGTAAAATTTGTTTTGAATGGATGGATTAAATGTGGATGTCCTAAATAAAATAGTGTTATCATAGATATTGTTTTCTGATTCTGTCAAATTTTGGTTCTTCTGGAGGATCTAGAGAATTTGGAATGCACATTAATGATTTTTCGTTTTGCTTTTTTATCTTGAAGAGGCTTGAAGCAGCTGTCATAATGTTCAACCATTTTGGGGATATACGGAAATACAAGGAGATCAAACCAGTCAATCCTAAAGGAAATCAGTCTTAAATATTCATTGGAAGGACTGCTACTGAAGCTGAAACTCCAATACTTTGACCATCTGGTGCAAAGAACTGACTCATTGGAAAAGACCTGGATGCTGGGAAAGTTTGAAGACAGGAGGAGAAGGGGATAACAGAGGATGAGATGCTTGGATGGCATCACTGACTTGATAGGCATGAGTTTGAGCAAGTTCCAGGTGTTGGTGATGGACAGGGAAGCCTGGCATGCTGCAGTCCAGAGTGTTGCAGAGAGTTGGATGTGACTAAGAAACTGAACTGAAAATACACAAGTATTCTTATTACCTTTCTATTTATTCTATGATATTCAAAACTGGGGGGAAAAAGTACCTTCTACAATCTTGGCCATAGATGGCTAGGAGTAGGAAAAGAAAAAGGAAAAGAAAATGACAGCAAAATTGTTTGCTTACATGGAGGAGAAAATCTTTAGGAAGACAATCTCAAGCCTTTCCATGGAACCCAGTGTCTCTCTCTTGTAAGATTAAGGTAAGATTTGATTGGAAATAGTTGGAACCTTAGTCAACATATTCATTCCCTGTACATGATTTGGTTTTGAGCTATAAATGTAAATTTAATAGCTTGTTTAAAACAAACAAACAAACAAAAAAACAAGGAAGATACAGACAGATGCTAAACATTCAGAAAATTTAAAATCTATATTGTTTTAAAATTATTAAAAACATGAAACCATATTAGGATTGTATATATACTCATTATTCTTGTCATTCTAAAAGATGTGAAAATAGAGGTATTCTTATATTGAGGTATCTTCTTGAGCATCTAAAATTACTTATGGAATTACTAATGGAAATATACTTGTTTTTTCCACTTAAATTACTAATAGAAATATACTTGTGAACTGTGAGGGAGATGGCTTCAAACCAAGGCTTTTTAGTTTTCGGTGTAGCATTATTTATGTCAAAATCCAACACCAGTTTTAACATTTAGTGACTAAGAGTATCTACAAATACTTTTTCTAAATAATCATTTTGTAAATGATTATTTAAATTCTAATTATAAGATTATTTATGGCTGATAGGTAAAACAAGGATGTATTTTAGAGTTAACCCACAAATAATTTAATATCACCAAGATCTTGATTTTATGTAATAGTAAAGGGAAATTTTGGCAAAGATGTTATAAAAGAGAAGATAAAAAATTCCTAACATGTTTAATCTTTAGAATACACATAGTACTTACTTTTGAATATTGATTTCCATCATTATCTTTCAAAAACAGTAATTGCTATAGACTAGATCTGAGGAAATATCTGCATAATCACCAATATGTGAACAAAAAAAAAGTGAAAGTCGATCAGTCATGTCTGACTCTTTGTGACCCCATGGACTACACAGTCCATGGAATTCTCCAGGCCAGAATACTGGAGTGGATAGCCTTTCCCTTCTCCAGGGGATCTTCCCAACTCAGGGACTGAACCTAGGTCTCCTGCATTGCAGGTGGATTCTTTACCAGCTTCAAGGGAAGCCCAAGAATACTGGAGTGGATAACCTATCTCTTCTCCAGCAGATCTCCTGACCCAGGAATCAGCCCAGGGTCTCCTGCATTGCAGGCAAATTTTTTACCAACTGAGCTATCAAGGAAGCCATCATATGAACAAAAGTTACAGATAATTAATTTTTTTAAAAAATTTACCTGGAAATGTTGGAAGTATAGAGATATAATCTGTAAAACCTTGAATTATATATTGTGACATATGTCTTTCTCATAAAATGTCTTAGCTTTTGTTATTGATATTTATTTTCTTTTATCAATAGATATTTTATACATCTCTTGTCTCTGAGCTGGATGTACAGAGAACACAATAATGTCTTTTCCAATATGGGACAGCTTCTAACTGTATGTCAGGAAAGGGAAGGAAAAGAATATCAACTGAATAGTGTACAGGATGTGTTTAAAGAGTTGACAGAAAATCTTGTCTTATACAGGCTACATTTCCTATAAAATTAAAATCAAGACTATATCTAAATCTACTTCTTTAAAAATTCTGTATTCAATGTTTTATAGTGTAACATCTGATTGGAAAAAAATAAATTAATACCTGCTTCCTGTAGTATTTCTGAAAGACAATCACAATCTTTGTTGTTATTCAGTCCCTCAGTCATGTTCTACTCTTCGCCACCCCATGGGCTGCATCATGCCAGGCTTCCCTGTTCTTCACCATCTCCCGGAGCTTGCTCAAACTAGTTTCCATTGAGTCAGTGATGCCATCCAACCATCTCATCCTCTGTAGTACCCTATTCCTGCCTTCAGTCTTTCTCAGCATCAGGGTCTTTTCCAATGAGTGGGCTTTTCGCATTGGGTGACCAAAGTATTGGAACTTCAGCATTAGGATTTCTAATGAATATTCAGGTTTGATTTCCTTTAGGACTGACTGGTTTGATCTCCTTGTAGTTCCACGGACTCTCAAGAATCTTCTCCAACGTCACAGTTCAAAAGCATCGACACTTTGATGCTCAGCTTTCTTTATGGTCCAACTCTCACATTCATACAGGACTATTGGAAACCATAACTTTGACTAGACTGACCTTTGTTGACAATGTAATGTCTCTTCTTTTTAATATGCTGTCTAGGTTTGTCATAGCTTTTCTTCCAAGGAGCAAGTGTCTTTTCATTTCATGGCTGCAGTCACCATCTGGAGTGATTTTGGAACCCACGAAAATAAAGTCTCTCACTGTTTCCTTTGTTTCCCCATCTATTTGCTATGAAGTGATGGGACCAGACGCCATGAACTTAGTTTTTCAAAAGCTGAGTTTTAAGCCAGCTTTTTCACTCTTCTCTTTCACACGAACTTCATCAAGAGGCTCTTTAGTTCCTCTTTGCATTCTGCTGTAAGGGTGGTATTGTCTGCATATCTGATGTTATTGATATTTCTCCCAACAATCTTGATTCCAGCTTGTGCTTCATCCAGCCTGGCATTTCACATGATGTACTCTACACAGAAGACAAAGAAGCAGAGTGACAATATGCAACCTTGCCGTAACTCCTTTACCAATTTTGAACCAATCTGTTGTTCCGTGTCTGGTTCAAACTGTTGTTTCTTGACCTGCATACAGGTTTATCAGGAGGCAGGTAAGTACAGTGCTCTGGTATTCCCATCTGCTTAATAATTTTCCACATTTTGTTGTGAACCACATACTCAAAGGCTATAGCATAGTCAATGAAGCAGAAGTCGATATTTTTCTGGAATTTCTATCATGCAATGAATGTTGGCAATTTGATCTCTGGTTCCTCTGCCTTTCTAAATCCAGCTTGAACACCTGGAAGTTCTTGGTTCACATACTGTTGAAGCCTTGCTTGGAGAATTTTGAGCATTACTTTGCTGGCATGTGAAATAAGTGCAGTGTGCAGTAGTTTGAGCATTCTTTGGCATTGCCTTTCTATGGGACTGGAATGAAAACTGACCTTTTCCAGTCTTGTGGCCACTGGTGAGTTTCCCAAATTTGCTGGCATATTGAATGCAGTACTTTCACAGCATCATCTCTTAGGATTAGGAATAGCTCAACTGAAATTCCATCACCTCCACTAGCTTTGTTTGTAGTGATGCTTCCTAAAGCACACTTGACTTCTCACTCCAAGATGTCTGGCTCTAGGTGAATGATCACACCATCATGGTTATCTGGGTCATGAAGATCTTTTTTTGTATAGTTCTTCTTGTTTTCTTGCCACCTCTTCTTAATATCCTCTGCTTCTGTTAGGTCTATACCATTTCTGTCCTTTATTGTGCCCATCTTTGCATGAAATAAAGCAGAAATAGATGTTTTTCTGGAATTCTCTTGCTTTTTCTATGATCCAGTGGATGCTGGCAATTTGATCTCTGGCTCTTCTCCCTTTTTCTAAATATAGCCTGAACATCTGAAATTCACAGTTCACATACTGTTGAAGCATGGCTTGGAGAATTTGCGGAATTACTTTGCTTGCATGTGAGATGAGTGCAATTGTGTGGTAGTTTGAACATTCTTTGGCATTACTTTTCTTTGGGATTGGAATAAAAACAGGCCTTTTCCAGTCCGGTGATCTCCAAATTTGCTGGCATATTGAGTGCAGCACTTTCACAGCATCATCTTTTAGTAGTTCAACTGGAATTCCATCACCTCCACTAGCTTTGTTCATAGTGATGCTTCCTAAGGCCCACTTGCCCTCGCATTCCAGGATGTCTGGTTCTAGGTGAGTGATCACACCATCGTGGTTATCTGGGTTATGAAGATCTTTTTTGTATAGTTCTTCTGTGTAATCTTGCCACCTCTTCTTAATATCATCTGCTTCTATTAGGTCCATATCATTTCTGTCCTTTATTGTGCCCATCTTTGCATGAAATGTTCCCTTGGTATCTCTAATTTTCTTGAAGAGATCCCTGGTCTTTCCTATTCTATCTCTAATTTTCTTGAAGAGATCTCTAGTCTTTCCTTTTCTATTATTTTTCTCTATTTCTTTGCACTGATCCGTGAGAAGGCTATCTTATCTCTCCTTGCTTTTCTATGGAACTCTGCAATCAGTTGGGTATATCTTTCCTTTTCTCCTTTGCCTTTGGCTTCTCTTTTCTCAGCTATTTATAAGGCCTCCTCAGATAACTGTTTTACCTTTTTGCATTTTTTCCCCCCATGGGGATGGGCTTTTCCTTTCCCCTTGGATGTGAGATATCTTTTTCACTAGGTTCCAACATTCTCCTGTCAATGACTGTTCAGCAACTAGTTGTAGTTTTGCTGTTCTCACAGGAGAAAATGAGTGTAGATCCTTCTACTCCACCGTCTTGTGAGGGTGTAATCATAATCTTTTGTATTATACTTTTTATAGGATTTTGTGGAACAGATAATTTCATTCTGTATCTGGCTAAGTACAAAGACCTTTGCTATATTATGAATACTAGTTTTTATAGAAAGGAACAATTATTTTGATAATTTGCTATGATAAGACAGTATAATTGAATATGCCCAATTTGACTTCAGATAGGGTATATTCAGAGAGGTATGAAAATATTGAGTATGATGAAGTCCATCTTTTGATAATAATCTTGATTCTAACCATCTAACATCAGCAGAATGCTGCCTTAGAACTAGAATATTTCCTATATGAGAAGGTACCATTCAAAATTACAAAATCTTGCTTTCTCATTTTCAAAATGCGTGCTCTTAAACTTAAAGACTTTCAACATCTTTTATTCTTCTGAATCTGGAAGAAGCCAGAAGTTGGCTGGACATTATCTTTAAACAAATGTATGAATAATGCCAGAAAATATGTTAATTAACATACTTGCCAATACTTGACTCTAAATTTTTATTTACATACTAAAATTTGTATTCAAAAACTGCTTCATAAGCTATTTAAAATGAGCAATAACAGCAACAACAAAGAAACTGAACATGGTAAAATTTAATGAGCCATTTAGAAAATTAGCTTTTAAATAGAATAAACCTCTACATACTCATCACCCAGCTCTAACAATTTTGCCAATTTTGTTTTATTTATTCTCTCACTGTCTTTTTAAACTGAAATATTTTAAAGAAAATCTCAAAAGACATTATTTTACCTGTAAACAGTTCAATATGCATCTTAAATTGATAAGGACTTGTATTTTTAACATAGCATTCAACAAGGCAAACCATTCAACATCACGGTAATCCGAATCTATGCCCCAACCACTAATGCCAAGGAAATTGAGGTCAAATGGTTCTATGAAGACCTACAAGACCTTCTAGAACTAACATAAAAAAAATGTCTTTTTCATCATAAAGGATTGGAATACAAAAGTAGAAAGTCAAGAGATACTTGGAGTAACAGGCAAATTTGGTTGTGGAGTACAAAATGAATCAGGGCAAAGGCTAACAGAGTTTTGCCAAGAGAACACACTGGTCGCAGCAAATGGTCTTTTTCAACAACACAAGAGACAACTCAACAAATGGACATCATCAGATGGTCAATACTGAAACCAGATTGATTATATTCTTTGTAGCTGAAGATGGAGAAGGTGTATACAATCAGCAGCACAAGACCAGGTGCTGACTGTGGCTCAGATCATGTGCCCCTTGTTACAAAATTCAGACTTAAATTGAAAAAAGTAGGGAAAACCAATTGACCTTTCAGATATGAACTAACTCAAATCCTTTATGATTATACAGTGGAAGTGACAAATCGATTCAAAGAACTAGATCGAATGACAGAGTTCCTGAAAAATTATGGAGGGTGGCAGTGAACAAAAACATCTCAAAGAAAAGAAATGCAAGAAGGCAAAATGGTTGTCTGAGGAGGCCCTACAAACAGTTGAGGAAAGAACAGAAGCATAAGGCAAAGGAGAAAGAGAAAGATATAGCCAACTGAATCCAGAGTTCCAGAAAATTGCAAGGAGATATAAGAAAACCTTCTTAAGTGAACAATGCAAAGAAAAAGAGGAAAACAATAGAATGGAAAACACTAGAGATCTCTTCAAGAAAATTAGAGATACTAAGAGAACATTTCATGCAAAGATGGGCACAATAAAGGACAAAAATGGTATAGACCTAACAGAAGCAGAAGATACTAAGAAGAGGTAGCAAGAATACGCAGAACTATACAAAAAAGATCTTGATGACCCAGATAACTACAATGGTGTGATCACTCACCTAGGGCCAGACATCCTGGAGTGCAAAGTCAAGTGGACCTTAAGAAGCATCACTGCGAACAAAGTTAATGGAGGTGATGGAATTCTATCTAGGCTATTTAAAATTCTATACCTATTATTTAGAATGATGCTGTGTAAGTGCTGCACTCAATATGCCAGCAAATTTGGAAAACTCAGAAGTGGCCCCAGGATTGAATAAAGTCAGTTTTCATTCTAATCCCAAAGAAAGGGCAATGCCAAAAAAAATGTCCAAACTACCATACATTTGCATTCATTTCACATGCTAGCAAAGTAATGCTCAGAATCCTTTAAATGAGGCTTCAACAGTACATGATCCAAATGGATCATGAGAAAAGGGGATTCCAAAAATACTTCTGCTTCACTGATATGCCAAAGCCTTTGACTGTGTGGATCACAACAAATGTGGATCACAACAAACTGTGAAAAAATTTTAAAGAGATGGGAATACCAGACCACCTTACCTGCCTCCTGAGAAATCTGTATGCAGGTCAAGAAGCAACAGTTAGAACCTTTTGTGGAACAATGGACTGGTTCAAAATTGGGAAAGGAATATGTCAAGGTTGTTTATTGTCACTCTGCTTAACATATGCAGGGTACATCATGCAAAATGCCAGGCTGGATGACTTGCAAGCTGAAATCAAGATTGCTAGGAGAAATATCAACAACTTCAGATATACAGATGGTACCACCCAAATGGCAGAAAGCAAAGAGCAACTAAAAGGCTTCTTGGTGAGAGTGAAAGAGGAGCGTGAAAAAGCTGGCTTAAAACTCAGCTGTCAAAAGATCATGGCATCCACTCCCAACACTTGTTGGCAAATAAATGGGGAAACAATGGAAATGGTGACAGACTTTATTCTTGGGCTCCATAAAGCTAATAAATTAGCTTTATTCTTGTGGGTGGTGACTTTAGCCATGTAATTAAAATACTTGTTCCTTTGAAAGAAAGGTATGACAGACCTAGACAACTTTGCTGACACCACTTTGCTCTCAAAGGTCTGTATAGTCAAAGCTATGGTTTTCCCATTAATTATGTACAAATGTGAGATTTGGACCTAAAAGAAGTCTGAGCACAGAGGAATTGATACTTTCAAACTGTGGTGCTGTAGAAGACTCTTGAGAGTCCCTTGGACTCAGTTCAGTTCAATTCAGTCACTCAGTCATGTCCGACTCTTTGCGACCCCATGAATCGCAGCACGCCAGGCCTCCCTGTCCATCGCCAACTCCCAGAGGTCACTCAGATTTACGTCCATCGAGTCAGCAATGCCATCCAGCCATCTCATCCTCTGTCGTCCCCTTCTCCTCCTGCCCCCAATCCCTCCCAGCATCAAAGTCTTTTCCAATGAGTCAACTCTTCGCATGAGGTGGCCAGAATACTGGAGTTTCAGCTTTAAAATCATTCCTTCCAAAGAAATCCCAGGGCTGATCTCCTTCAGAATGCACTGGTTGGATCTCCTTGCAGTCCAAGGGACTCTCAAGAGTCTTCTCCAACACCACAGTTCAAAAGCATCAATTCTTCGGCACTCAGCCTTCTTCACCATCCAACTCTCACATCCATACATGACCACAGGAAAAACCATAGCCTTGGCTAGATGGACCTTAGTCAGCAAAGTAGTGTCTCTGCTTTTGAATATGCTATCTAGGTTGGTCATAACTTTTCTTCCAAGGAGGAAGCGTCTTTTAATTTCATGGCTGCAGTCACCATCTGCAGTGATTGGAGATCAAACTAGTCAGTCCTAAAGGAAATCAGTCCTGAATGTTCATTGGAATGACTGATGCTGAAGCTGAAGCTCCAACACTTTGGTCACTTGTCAGAAAAAAGCCACCTCATTTGAAAAGAAGCTGATGCTAAGAAAGATTGAGGGCAGGAGGAGATGGAATTGACAGAGAAAGAGTTGGTTGGATGGCATCACTGACTCAATGGACATGAGTCTGAGCAAACTCCCAGAGAGTTATGAACAGGGAAGCCTAGTGTGCTGCAGTCCTTGGGGTTTCAAAAAGTTGAACATGGCTTAGTAACTCAACAACTTATTTTTCAATTTGCATGTTTTATGGAATTAAAAAGTAGTTATTTCCGCAAGTTTTAGAAAAATACCAAATCTTTTGAAAAAAATTTGTAAGAATAGTGCATTGAGTACCTGTCTTCTTTCACTAAGATTTAGCAGTTGTTAAAATGTGGCCATATCTGCTTTGTCTGCTTCTCTCTCTTGCTCAGGAGTGCTTACATATACTCTGCTGCTGCTGCTGCTAAGTCGCTTCAGTCATGTCCGACTCTGTGCGACCCCACAGACTCTGCTGTCCCTGGGATTCTCCAGGCAAGAACACTGGAGTGGGTTGCCATTTCCTTCTCCAATGCATGAAAGTGAAAAGTGAAAGTGAAGTCGCTCAGTTGTGTCCAACTCTTAGTGCTTTCTTATTTTATCTTTAGAAAGCAGTTGAGAATTAGCTGCAGACATCATGATATCTCATTTCTGAATAATAAACCAGAAAAGAAGAAAAGAAAAAAGAAATCCTTGTTAGTTTCTGTGCTTCTGCTGCTTGGGGCATAAGTTCAATCCCTTGTCAGGAAACTGAGATCCTTTATGCTATGCAGCAGGGCACCCAAAAAGAAAAAGAGAAGAAACAATTCAGCTGATATCTCCTAAAAACTAAGTATTATCCCATATAATCACAATACAATGGTCAAATACAAAAAAATTAACATTAATGTAATTGGCTTATATACATACAATTTGTATTCAGTATCTCTCAATTGTATGAAGACTCCATTGTAGCTACTTATTTTCTTATACATTAGGAGCCAATCATGGATCATACTTTGCAGTTCACCTCCCGGAATCTAGTGTTTTCCCAAGTTCTTTCCCAATCCTCCCCTTTTTCTCTTTCTTGATCCAAAAGTTTAAAAATAATTCAGGCCAATTTTTCTCACAAAATGACCCTCAATTTATGTTTGTCTGAGTGTTGACTCATTAGATTTCAGTTAATATTTTATTTTTTCAGCAGGAATATTACATGGATACAGTACATCAAGAGATACATGACGTAAATTTGTTCTATTGCTGATGATGTTACATTTGCTCATTTAGTTAAGGTTGTGTCCAGCAGGTTTATCAATGTAATTAATACATAATATGTGGAGTGAAACTTCAAGAATTTGTGAATATCCTATTCTTTAACAAAGTGTCACTCGATAGGACCTGTCATTTATTATATTATTTTATACCCAGTCTTTATTCAAAACTTCTCACTTGTCTCATTAATGTTTTGTTTTCTTTGAATCATGATGCAGACGAGGTTTACACATTTTATTTCACTTTGATGTCTCTTAAATTTCTTTTCTTTTGTAACAGCCCACTCCCTGCTTTTCTCACACTTATTCTCTTTTCATATTCTTTGTTGGACATCTACATGTTGCACTGTAGAGTGATCATTTCCTGTGTCATGTTTAACTTGATGTTCTGTTTCCCACATAAACTGACATACTGGTAAACTGTCAACTGGTCTTGAGGTCTGGAGAGTTGATTAAATTCCCTTGCTTATTTTTTAAAAGCCTGCACTTCATAAGTGGTGCTGATAACTTTCTATGTATCTCCCAAAGCAGGAATTTTAATTTTTTATTTTCTAATGGTCTGACCAAAAACAACACAATTCTATCCAATGACTAAGGATTCCCTGCTTGTATAGAAGATATTATCACTCTTAGGCTTGATTCACTGTGTAAGGAATGGGACAAGTTTGAAATCAATGTATTCTTGCTCGTAAGCATCTTACCATAGCCTATGGCCATAAAGGAAAGAGAAAATGGCCAGAAAACGTAACTAAGTATGCAAGTTCAAGATCAAAAGTAGAAAATCCTGAGCAACAATGATCTTTGTCCTATAAAAATCATATTTCTTTTGTCTACATTGCATCTAAAAGAGGGAGAAGACCTTCAAGAGCAGGACAAAAGGAATTCTTCAGTTGAGCATCTGTGTAACAACTAAAACTGTACCACTTTTATGTACATAGATATAATGCATTAAAAAAATAGAATCATTAATTTTCAGGACTAAGGGGACAAATGCTATAGGCCCCCCAAATTTTGCCTGCTTGTCTCCAATGTAAGGGGGACACATTTCTTTCTGGAAAAGGACATCTCTATTCCCAAATAGTTCTGTTTCAGATGATACAGTTCTATCCTATGTTTTCTTCAAACCTGTCTCTAAACTCCATAATGAGGTTCTGGCTTATGCTTTCCGTGAAATCTTAGAGTAAGTTCATTTTTGCATTTATGTGACAATCTGTAACTGATTGAAAAAGCATGGCCATAGCTCCTCCTACTTTTTAGATCACCCAGGGAAGCCTCACCCAGGGACCTGTGGTGACATGGACTCATACCAATATAGTGACTGGGCTAGTAGCAGTTGGCTAGGCTAAGAAGCATTCGTTTTTATCCAGAGGGTAGGCAGCAGGCCTCCTGCCTCAGTCAGTTGTAACCAAAGGGAAATTGTAGGCCTTATACTGCCAGATCTCTTAATTTCCAAGAAAAACTGGAACTCTGGTTTGTATGAGAAATCTCTTGCTATGTAAATATTAGTATACATTCTAAACTTTAAAACACTGAGTACTGTGCAAGCCAAATAAAACACATTTGATTCTGCTTATCAACTGCCAGCAATGAACTCAGTTTTAATAAGCTGACAGATATCCAGACTCCTGGACTTCCTCCTTTGGAAGAGGTTCTATAACTTATCCCTGGCCTTCATGAAGTTGAAACCAGTCATGGTGCAAAGATCATTAAGACTGTCTCTTCCATTAGTTAAAACTAGATACTACTCTTTCAAATCTCTCTATTTTTAAATCATTGCCTCATTTAAGTGTGGTCTGCAAGAATGGGCCTCCCTGGTGACTTGACAGTAAAGAATCCACCCACAATGCAGGAGACCTTGGTTCGATCCCTGAGTTCCATCCCTGAATGGGGAATATCCCCTGGAGAAGGAAAAGGCAACCCAACCAGTATTTTTTCTGGAGAATCCCATGGATAGAGGAGTCTGGCTGGCTGTAATCTATGGGGTTGCAGAAGAGTAAGACATGATTTAGCAACTAACAACAACCACCATAACAGTACTCTGCAGTTGATTTTCTTCCTATCAGGCTAAAACTTTTTCTGGTTTTAAGGCATCTGGTTTTAAAGTTTACCTGTTCATTATTCTTAAGCTTCACATGGCAATTGCATGTCTTGTTCTGAAAGTAAATATGTTTACGTTTGAAGGAGTAAGAGTTTGTAATGGGTAAAATCTAAGCTTAATGTTTCTTTTTTTAACTTTAGGAAAAAAGATTGGGCGGATCACAGCAATACTACAAAGATAATTGTTACATTAACAGACCATTGGGAAGAAGCAATGCTTTTCAAGTTCTTTAAGGAAATGGAATAAATATTTATGTAAGATAGAAGCATGTTGTTTAATTTTATATTCAGCAGGATAGACTGAATTATCTTATTTAAGCTAATATCCATTAAAAAGTCACTTTGCTAATGGCAACAAATGTGAAAATGTTACTCTTTTTTTTGCAAACAATGAAATACTATCAAAATAGTTATTATCTCATTAGCTAAGATGTCAAGCAGTTCTGTTTTGTGTTTAAAAAACTATTTCTAAATTAAGATCACTGTCCTCTGAATGCTAGTGGAAATTCGGAAAAATGACTCCTTTTATTTTTTTACATGGTAACAGTTTGTTTAACATCTTAAATATAAATTAATTTTAATATGAAATTAAAAGTAACATTATACATTTCAACAACAAAACATGATTGACACCAGTTTCTAATAGATTTTTAATAGTCATTACTTTTAAGTACAAGATATATTGAAAGGAAGAAAGGCAAAAGAAAGTAGAGTCCTATGTTTCTATTGCATGTTAAAAAGTCCATTTTTGTTTCTGATTGTGATTGTTACATACTGAGGTGCTCCCATGTAGGGTGCATAAATCTTTATGGTTGTTATATCTTCTTGGATTGATCCTTTCTTGGATTGATGATTATGTAGTATCCTTCCTTTCTCTTATGACAGTCTTTATTTTAAAGTTTACTTTGTCTGATATGAATGTTGCTACTCCAGATTTCTTTTGATTTCCATTTACATGAAATATCTTTTTACATTCCCTCACTTTCAGTCTGTATGTGTCTCTAGGTCTGAAGTGGGTCTCTTGTAGATAGCACATATACGGACTGGTCTTGTCTTTTGTTTGGAACATTTAATTCATTTACATTTAAGGTCATTATAGATAAATATGTTCTTATTACCATTTTCTTAATTGTTTGGGGTTTGTTTTAATAGGTCTCTTAAGTTTCCTGCCTAGAGAAGTTCCTTTAGCATTTGTTGTAAAGCTGGTTTGATGGCAGCTGAATTCTCTTCACTTTTGCTTGTCTGTAAAGCTTTTGATTTCTCTGTCAAATCTGAATGAGATTCTTGTTGGTTGTAGGTTTTATACCATATCTACTTAAACCAATTGTCTATTGTACTTGGGTTGTTTCCCTGTCTTAGACATTGTAATCTTGATTCCTGAAGATCCATTTTAAGACAAAGATTATTCAACACTTTTATTTATAGTTAAAAACATAGTGAGTAAATTGTCCACTGCTCAAATCAGTCAAAGAAAATTTTCCTGAAGAACAGTTTTAATGATTTTCTGGGGTTGAGGGAGAGGGAGGATGCAAAAAGCAGAGTATGTTGGCCATGCCAACACATAGGGCTTGTTATGAAATAACTAGAAAGTTCAAAATGTACCATATGTAAAAGAGCTAGTGGGAAGTTGCTGTATAACACAGAAAGCTCAACCAGCTACTCTGTGACAACCTGGAGGCATGGGTTGGGGTAGGGAGTGGGAGGGAGGTTCAAGAGGGAGGGGACATATGTATGCTTATGGTTGATTCATGTTGTTGTATGGCAGAACAGAACATTGTAAAGCATTTATTCTCTTATTAATTTTTTAATTCAATTTGCTTTTAATCCGAGGCATTTGTGCAAACTGATAAAACCTCATACGTTTCCAAGCATAATGACACAGAAATTAGGAGTCTCTGAAATTTGGGCACTGGCTGAGGTTGTCTCCAGATAAAGGAAAACAAAAAAAAAATGATAGGTTTCCATCAAGTTCTACAATTCAGTGTTACTGCTATGTGATATATGGAAAAATCCACAATAAGATAGGACAGAAGTTGAGTGTGGGTGTTTAGAAGCTTTTGTATCACTTTGACATTGCTGCTATTTTTAAGCATGTGATCAGTAGGTTTGCTAGTTAAATCTAATTATAAAGTAATTATGCTTACTTTCTGTATATTTTACTGCTGATTTTCACTTCATTTCTGTAATTGATTTTTATTGCATTTCACACAGTAGTGGTGTACAATGGACTGGGAATTAAAACAAGCAAAACAAAAGATTCTTCATCACAGACAATTTGAGAAGCTCTGATCTAACCACCTGGGGCCTTGAGTAGTCTGTTACCCTCTGTTCAAAATCTACCCTGAAGGTGTCAGGGGTGGTCCTTCACTGAACTACTGGATGCCTGGCTTCACAAATGCCAGTACTATGGAAAGATGCTAGTTGTTAACATTTAAGTTCATGGTTTCTTCCTAATTTAATTAATGTGGATTAATTTAGGGATGAGGATGGAAATTGCCAAGTGGAATCTGGAAGAAAACAGATACAGTTTCAATCTAGTCACTATTCAGTTCAGTTCAGTTCAGTTCAGTCGCGACCGACTCTTTGCGACCCCATGAATCACAGCACGCCAGGCCTCCCTGTCCATCACCAACTCCCGGAGTTCACTCAGATTCACGTCCATCGAGTCAGTGATGCCACCCAGCCATCTCATCCTCTGTCATCCCCTTCTCCTCCTGCCCCCAACCCCTCCCAGCATCAGGATCTTTTCCAATGAGTCAGCTCTTCCCATGAGGTGGCCAAAGTACTGGAGTTTCACCTTTAGCATCAGCCCTTCCAAAGAGCACCCAGGACTGATCTCCTTTAGAATGGACTGGTTGGATCTCCTTGCAGTCCGAGGGACTCTCAAGAGTCTTCTCCAACACCACAGTTCAAAAGCATCAATTCTTCGGCGCTCAGCATTCTTCACAGTCCAACTCTCACATCCATACATGACCACAGGAAAAACCATAGCCTTGACTAGATGGACCTTAGTTGGCAAAGTAATGTCTCTGCTTTTGAATATACCATCTAGGTTGGTCATAACTTTTCTTCCAAGGAGTAAGCATCTTTTAATTTCATGGCTGCAATCACCATCTGCTCCTTTCTTAAACTGACATTACTCTGTAATGTCAATAGTATCCCTTCTAGGGTTGCTATGAGGATCAAGGGAGGTAAGTCATGCAGAAATACCTGACACACAGTAGGTGTTCACCAAGAGGATACAGACTGACCTTTTACCTTCCTTTACTCTCAATATACCATGTAAAGCTGAATGTGTTTTTTAACGAATGGCTGAAACTGACTTAAATAATCCTGATTAAGAATTTTTATAAATGTGTGTTGATTTCTTAACGACATCTTTTTTTGGAGGGGGAGTCTTGTAGCTTCTTACTTTTATAAAACTTTTCATGAGTGGCAATTGCTCTGACTAGGCAACCAAAGGAAAGATTTGAATCTGTTAGTTTTTATCTCAACCTGCTGAGGCTTATAGAAGAGCTGTGACAGAGAATGAAGGGATAATATCATAAGCCATTATTATTATCTCTGTCAATGAAATGATTTATAATGATCATGGGGCAAACTGTGTACTAATAATGAAGTCATTCCATACAATTTGTAAAAGCCACATATGGTGATATACCACTTCCTACTGTTTTATGTCTATTTATAACTCAATTACCTGGTATTACTATTAAGAGAGTTGCTTTGAGATTGAACTGTAACTGAGCTTAACTGATGGCAAAAACAAAATCTGTAAAAATGTTTTTAGCTTATCCTCTCTCTGCAACTCAGTGCCCAGACCTCTGTGATTTGGACAAGTAGTTTGGTTTGTAGATTAAATATGGTATTTCCTTTAATTTCCTACTTATATGTAGAAAGGTTGTTTGTTTCTTTGTTTTATATCTGGTACAATTAGTGACATGGACTCATTGTTATATTCAGTCAAAGGGTAAATTAGACTCATTTGAGAAGAACATTATCTGCTGCTACGTAGCTATTTCTGAAGTGGTCATTATGGTGGGTAATGACCACAAAAGTGTTAATGTGTTCACATAACCTCACTTAATTCCTCAGTGACTCATTGAGAATCTCAGTTCAGTTCAGTCGTTCAGTCGTGTTCGACTTTTTGCGACCCCATAGACTGCAGCACATCAGGCCTCCCTGTTCATCATCAACTCCTGGAGTTTACCCAAACTCATGCCCATTGAGTCAGTGATGCCAGCCAACTATCTCAACCTCTGTCATCACCTTTTCTTCCTGCCTTCAATCTATCCCAGCTTTAGGGTCTTTTCAAATGAGTCAGTTCTTCACATCATGTGGCCAAAGTATTGGAGTTTCAGTTTCAGCATCAATCCTTCCAATGAATATTCAGAACTGATCTCCTTTAGGATGGACTGGTTGGATCTCCTTGCAGTCCAAGGCACTCTCAAGAGTCTTCTCCAACACCACAGTTCAAAGCATTGATTCTTCTGTGCTCAGCTTTCTTATAGACTAACTCTCATGTCCATACATGACTACTGGAAAAATCATAGCCTTGACTAGATGGACCTTTGTTGGCAAAGTAATGTCTCTGCCTTTTAATATGCTGTCTAGGTTGGTCATAACTTTCCTTCCAAGGAGTAAGTGTCTTTTAATCTCATGGCAGTAGTCATCATCTGCAGTGATTTTGAAGCTCAAAAACATGAAGTCTGTCACTGTTTCCACTGTTTCTCCATCTATTTTCCATGATGTGATGGGACCGGGTACCATGATTTTAGTTGTCTGAATGTTGAGCTTTAAGCCAACTTTTTCACTCTCCTCTTTCACTTTCATCAAGAGGCTTTTTAGTTCCTCTTCACTTTCTGCTATGAGGGTGGTGTCATCTGCATATCTGAGGTTATTGATATTTCTCCCAGCAATCTTGATTCCAGCTTGTGCTTCATCCAGACCAGTGTTTCTCATGATGTACTCTGCATATAAGTTAAATAAGCAGGGGGACAATATACAGCCTTGACGTACTCCTTTTCCTATTTGGAACCAGTCTGTTGTTCCATGTCCAGTTCTAACTGTTGCTTCCTGACCTGCATACAGATTTCTCAAGAGGCAGGTCAGGTGGTCTGGTAATCCAATCTCTTTCAGAATTTTCCACAGTTTGTTGTGATCCACACAGTCAAAGGCTTTGGTGTAGAGAGAAGCAGATGTTTTTCTGGAACTCTCTTGCTTTTTCGATGATCCAGCAGATGTTGGCATTTGGATCTCTGGTACCACTGCCTTTCCTAAAACCAGCTTGAACATCTGGAAATTCATGGTTCACTTATGTTGAAGCCTGCCTTGGAGAGTTTGAGCATTACTTTACTGGTGTGTGAGATGAGTGCATTGAGAATCTAGGTAGCCATATTTGCAATTTCTTTTGCTTGTATTCCTTTTAGTTTAAGCACTATAATAAACGCTGTGTGTGTGCTTAGTTGCCCAGTTGTATATGACTCTCTGTGACTCTTTGTACTATAATCTGTCCATGGAATTTCCCAGGCAAGAATACTGGAGTGTGTTGCCATTTCCTTCTCTAGGAAATCTTCCCAACCCAGGCAACAAACCACATCTCTTGTGACTTCTGCATTACAGGAAGATTATTTACCCATTGAACGATCAGGGAAGTCTTCCTTTAATATATAGCATGTATGTGTGTGTGCATGTGTGTTATGCAATCAGATTGCTTCCTTTTTAACCATAGTTTAATATAAAGATATATATATATATAAATAAAGATAATGAGTTAGATCATTGATTTTATTTTTCTAATTTGCCTTTGTTTATAGTTACTTGAGCATTAGTTTACTAGCATGTGAAATGAGTGCAATTGTGCGGATGTTCAAGCTGGTTTTAGAAAAGGCAGAGGAACCAGAGATCAAATTGCCAACATCCGCTGGATCATGGAAAAAGCAAGAGAGTTCCAGAAAAACATCTATTTCTGCTTTATCGACTATGCCAAAGCCTTTGACTATGTGGATCAAAATAAACTGGGGAAAATTCTGAAAGAGTTGGGAATACCCAGACCACCTGACCTGCCTCTTGAGAAATCTGTATGCAGGTCAGGAAGCAACAGTTAGAACTGGACATGGAACAACAGACTGGTTCCAAATAGGAAAAGGAGTACGTCAAGGCTGTATATTGTCACTCTGCTTATTTAACTTACATGCAGAGTACATCATGAGAAACGCTGGGCTGGATGAAGCACAAGCTGGAATCAAGATTGCTGGGAGAAATATCAATCACCTCAGATATGCAGATGACACCACCGTTATGGCAGAAAGTGAAGAGGAGCTAAAAAGCCTCTTGATGAAAGGGAAAGAGGAGAGTGAAAAAGTTGGCATAAAGCTCAACAATCAGAAAACGAAGATCATGGCATCTGGTCCCATCATTCATGGGAAATAGCTAGGGAAATTGTGGAAACAGTGTCAGACTTTATTTTTTCGGGCTCCAAAATCACTGCAGATGGTGATTGCAGCCATGAAATTAAAAGACACTTACTCCTTGGAAGGAAAGTTATGACCAACCTGCATAGCATATTCAAAAGCAGAGACATTACTTTGCCAACAAAGGTCCGTCTAGTCAAGGCTATGGTTTTTCCTGTGGTCATGCATGGGATGGGAGAGTTGGACTGTGAAGAAAGCTGAGCACTGAAGAATTGATGCTTTTGAAGTGTGGTGTTGGAGAAGACTCTTGAGAGTCCCTTGGACTGCAAGGAGATCCAACTAGTCCATTCTAAAGGAGATCAGTCCTGGATGTTCTTTGGAAGGAATGATGCTAAAGCTGAAACTCCAGTACTTTGGCCACCTCATGCGAAGAGTTGACTCATTGGAAAAGACTCTGATGCTGGGAGGGTTGGGTGCAGGAGGAGAAGGGGACGACAGAGGGTAAGATGTCTGGATGGCATCACTGACTCGATAGACATGAGTTTGAGTGAACTCTGGGAGTTGGTGATGGACAGGGAGGCCTGGCGTGCTGCAATTCATGGGGTGGCAAAGAGTCAGACATGACTGAGTGACTGAACTGAACTGATAGTTACTTGATATCCTATCAGAATATTTGGCGTTGAAGGGATTGATAGTACAGTGCTTGAATGACATGGGAAATCACTGGTTAAATATTTCTTCAAAGAACACTGGCATGGAAAATGAATCAAACAAATCATTTGTCCTACATTTATAGTAGTGTTAGGAAATTACTCTGTATTATAAATAATACATTATGTTGCTTTGGCTTCCACACTAGTTGATTTGAGGGAATGCCACCAACTTTGTTATAAAAGAACACATCATTGAAGATACTAGTCTCTAACTAGAAAAGTACCCTCATAACACATTATGGTATTAACAATACCAGCTAAATAATGACAAAATTACTTTTCTTTAAATTAGAATACATTAATAATTTCACATTGTGGAAGTATTTAATATATTAAGTAAATGATCTGTAATTCTTTCAAAGTTTATGTAGAGTCCCCTAAGAAATAGGGTGTTTACAAGGGGCAGTGTCAATGACCTGCACCCATTATTAAAATGAATAAACAAATTAGTTAAATTTGGTGATGTGTTTTAAAAATATAAGTTATTTGTTTAAGATATGTTCTGCCACAAGCAAAGAAATGATCATAATTTAATATTGATAAATGATACTTAAGATCCTGTACACTTTTCCGGTCTAATGTGCAGAGTAATGGTCCAAACCACCACATTTGTCTGGGGTACCTTGATAGTAGTACAGGATTCTTTAATCATCTTCATAGCCAGATGGAAGCTAATTCTCATAAGGCTTACAGAATAGAAAGATGATCATCTCCCCAGCGAAAGGGCCCAGGCTTGATGTAGAGATGGAAGTGAGCAGTGAGCTTGGGTCTCTCATGCTCTGTTTGGTGCAATTTCATTTAATATTCTCACTCCCATCAGGGGAAGCTTAACCAAGTAGGTGAGAACCTTCCAACTACAAACTGAATCCACTTCATCCTGGGCCAGTCAACATAGGCTGAGTGGCTGGGACCAAGCTAGCCCAGAAACTCAGAAAATGGCCAGCTGCAACCATTTTTGAACTGGATGGTCATATCACTGCTTAAGGCACTTTAAAAATTAATGTTAATTTTTGGAGCAGTTTTAGATTTACAGCAAAACTAAGCAGAAAGTACAGAGAGTTCCTATAAACCGTATCTTTCCCTGACCCATCCCCCAACTTCTCCCATTACTGATGTCTCGTGCCATAGTGGTACATTTATTATAATAAATGAACCTACATTGACACATGATTATCACCCAATGTACATAACTTATATTAAGGTTCACTATTGGTGTTGTACGTTCTGTGGATTTGGAAAAATGTATGACATGTATCCACCATGCAGTATCATACAGCATAGTTTCACTGCTTTGAAGATTCTCTGTGCTCTGATAGTTCCTCTCTGCCTCTCCCCCAACCCTTAACAACCACTGATTCTCTTACTATATCCATAGCCTTGCCTTTTCCAGAATGTCGTATAGTTAGAATCATAGTATGTAGCCTTTTCAGATTGGCTTCCTTAACTTAGTAATATTCATTTCACTTTCTTCCATATCTTTGCATAGCTTGGTAGCTTATTTCTTTTCAACGATGAATACTATTTCACTGTCTGGATGTACCACAGTTTATTTATCCATTCATAATACTGAAGAATATCTTGGTTGCCTCCAAGTTTTGGCAATGATGAGCAAAACTTCTGTAACATCCACATGCAGGGTTTTGTGTACACATGTTTTTAGTTCCTTCCAGTAAACACCAAAGCTTAGTTGCAGATGGTATGTTAAAAATATGTTTCATTTTGCATGAAACTTCCAGATAATATTCCAAAGTGTCTGTACTAATACATTCTCATCAGTAATAAATAAGAGTTTGTTTTTCCACATTTTTGCTGATATTTGGTTTTCAGTGTTTTGAATTTTGGTCATTCTGAAAGTCATGTAGAAGTATATCATTATTTTAATGCTTAAGCATTTTTAAAGGTTAATAATCTCAAAAGTTAAAACTCCCATAAAAGAATGAGCATCTACTAAAAGATTCTGATATCTAGAAAAGACAGTCTTTTATTACAATAAAATGTTTTAAATTAAAACATTTTAAAGGAAATTACTAAAGAGTGGTTGGAAAAATTACTAGAAGAAAAGGAGACTGAAAATTCTAAAAACATATTATCAACATAACTCCTTTGCAAGTATTCCATTTTAGAAAAAAAGGCACTTTTGGCTTTTTTTCATCTGGTTGTGACCATTTGTTACCTAAATGTGTTTACCAAAAAAAGCACCAACTATGCAGAGAGTAAACCTTAGAAGGCTTAAGACTAAACTTTATGGCAATAATTCTAGTCTATATCAGTTTTTTTTCCTTAAGATTATTGCAACCATATTGAAAATATAATTTAGCTGTGGACATTCACAAATGTATTTTTCACAGAAATGGAACAAAATCTTTATAAATTTTTGTAGAAATACAGTTCAGTTCAGTTCAGTTCAGTCGCTCAGTCGTGTCTGACTCTTTGCGACCCCGTGAATCTCAGCACGCCAGGCCTCCCTCTCCAACACCAACTCCCAGAGTTCACTCAAACTCATGTCCATCGAGTCAGTGATGCCATCCAGCCATCTCATCCTCGGTCGTCCCCTTCTCCTCCACCCAATCCCTCCCATCATCAGGGTCTTTTCCAATGAGTCAACTCTTCCCATGAGGTAGCCAAAGTACTGGAGTTTCAGCTTTAGCATGATTCCTTCCAAAGAACACCCAGGACTGATCTCCTTTAGAATGGACTGGTTGGATCTTCTTGCAGTCCAAGGGACTCTCAAGAGTCTTCTCCAACACCACAGTTCAAAAGCATCAATTCTTCGGCGCTCAGCATTCTTCACAGTCCAACTCTCACATCCATACATGACCACAGGAAAAACCATAGCCTTGACTAGATGGACCTTTGTTGGCAAAGTAATGTCTCTGCTTTTGAATATGCTATCTAGGTTGGTCATAACTTTCCTTCCAAGGAGTAAGTGTCTTTTAATTTCATGGCTGCAATCACTATCTGCAGTGATTTTGGAGCCCCCCAAAATACAGTCTGACACTATTTCCACTGTTTCCCCATCTTTTTCCCATGAAGTGATGGGACCAGATGCCATGATCTTCGTTTTCTGAATGTTGAGCTTTACGCCAACTTTTTCACTCTCCTCTTTCACGTTCATCAAGAGCCTTTTTTGTTCTTCTTCACTTTCTCCCATAAGGGTGGTGTCATCTGCATATCTGAGATTATTGATATTTCTCCCAGCAATCTTGATTCCAGCTTGTGCTTCTTCCAGCCCAGCATTTCTCAAAAACACAAAGGACCCCAAATGTCCAACAAAATCTTGAGAAAGAAAAACAGAACTGAAAGAATCAGGTTCCCTGGCTTCAGACTATACTACAAAGCTACAGTCATGAAAACAATGTAGTACTGGCACAAAACAGAAATCTAGATCAATGGAACAGAACAAGAAACCCCGGAGCAAAGCCATGCATTATGATCAATTAATCTGTGACAAAGGAGGCAAGAGTATACAGTGGAGGGAAGACAGTCTCCTCAATAAGTCATGCTGGGAGGATGAACCTGGAACCTATTATACAGAGTGAAGTAAGCCAGAAAGGAAAACACCAATACAGTATACTAATGCATATATATGGAATTTAGAAAGATGGTAACGGTAACCCTGTACGTGAGACAGCAAAAGAGACACAGATGTATAGAATAGTCTTTTGGACTCTGTGGGAAAAGGAGAGGGTGTGATGATTTCAGAGAATGGCTTTGAAACGTGTGTAATATCAAATAAGAAACGAATCACCAGTCCAGGCTTGATGCAGGATACATGATGCTTGGGGCTGGTGCACTGGGATGACCCAGAGGGATGGTACGGGGAGGGAGGTGGGAGGGGGGTTCAGGATGGGGAACATGTATATACCTGTGGAGGATTCATGTTGATGTATAACAAAACCAATACAATATTGTAAAGTAATTAGTCTCCAATTAAAATAAATAAATTTAAATTAAAAAAAAGTCATGCTGGGAAAACTGGAGAACTGCATGTTAAATAATGAAGTTAGGACATTCTCTAACACCCTACACAAAAATAAAAACAAAATGGATTAAAGACCTAAATGTTAGACTAGATACTATACAATTCCTAGAGGAAAATATAGGCAGGGCACTCATTGACATAAATTGCAGTAATGTTTTTCTGGATCCATCTCTTAGAGTAATGGAAATAAAAGCAAAAATAAATAAATGGGACCTAATTAAACTTAAAAACTTTTGCATAGCAAAGAAAACCATAAACAAAATGAAAAGACAGCCTATAGAATGGGAGAAAATATTTACAAACAATGAGACTGCTGAGAGATTTGTCTCCAAAACTTACAAACAGCTCATGATACTTAACAGCATGAAAACAATCCAATCAAATAGTAGGCAGAAGATCACAAATGGTAAGGAACTAATTGAACTGCTTATGAAGGTAGTAGTTACAATACATTTTCTATAGGTCTTATTTCAAAAGCGCTGCACTCGAAGACCTAACTATGCAAATTGTACTAACATCATTGTTATTTTATACATCATATTCTTATTGATCAAATTTGCCATGTGAAATGAAAATATCATTACTGCTTCAAGGTACTGATATAAATTGAAATTCAGTTCAGGGATAAAAGATTAAGAAATCTTAATCAGGCAACACATAATTATTATTTGACTAGTCCTTTGGCTAGAAATAAAATAAGGAAACTAGCATTTTGGACTAATTTTTTTCATTTGAGCAAAATGTTCTTATTGGGTAAAAAAAACACACTATTGCATTTTATAGCTATAAAATTATTTCAGCAGAACCATTAATTGCTCTTATGATATAACAGGTAAAATTTACTGCTAGCAAAAGCTTATTTTGTAATTATCACACGAGAGCATTTTTTTTCTAAACTCTTAATTTCAGTAGACATTGGTTTAATTTATCAGAATTTCCCATTATTGTATTTTTGGGTAAAGCATTAAGTTATTACTCAAACACAATGGTGTCTGAATTTCTATGTATTACAAACTGAATGAGCAGACAGAAACAAAATTATATCTCTTTCTAGTGAAAATGACAGTAATATTTTCTCTCTAATAGCATCCTGCAGGAGCACCAAACTGATCTGCACTCTGCTCTCTATTTGTATGGTTAATTAATCTAAAAGAAACCTTTATTAACTTGAACTTCTAAAGCCTATTTAATTCTTTCAAGATCACTTTAAGATTGAATATTATCTAGCAGAGAAAAGCAGAAGAAGCTGATGTTGGAATCTAAAATATAATCAATAAGGGCATGTATTAACATATTCCCTACTATGAAAACTCATAGTTCCATAGTTTCCCTCTCTCTCCTCCTCTCTCTCACCTCTTTTCTTTCTCTCCTTTCTTTTTATATTAATATATAGATATAGAAGGGATAGGATGGCAGAAAGAGAATGAAACTGGATGTTGTATTAGTTTCCTATTGTGGTTGTATCAAATTGTTGTTGTGTTGTTCGGCTCATGTCTGACTCTTTGTGACCCCACGGACTGCAGCATGCCAGGGCTAAGCTCCTCTGTCCTCCACTATCTCCCAGAGTTTGCTCCAATTCATATTCATTGAGTCAGTGATGCTGTCTAACCATCCCATCTTCTGTTGACCCCTTCTCCTGCCCTCAATCTTTCCCAGCTTTAGGGTCTTTTCCAATGAGCTTTTCCCATTAGGTGGCCAAAGTATTGGAGCTTCAGCTTCAGTATCAGTCCTTCCAATGAATATTCAGGATTGATTTCCTTTACGATTGGTTGGGTCTCCTTGCAGTCTAAAGGACTCTCAAGAGTCTTCTTCAGCACCACAATTCAAAAGCATCAATTCTTTGGCACTCAGGCTTTATGGTCCAAATCTCACATCTGTACATGATTAATGGGAAAACCATAGCTTTGACTGTATAGACCTTTGTCAGCAAAGTGATGTCTCTGCTTTTTAATATGCTGCCTAGGTTTGTCATAGCTTTCCTTCCAAGGAGCAAGTGTCTTTTAATTTCATGGCTGCAGTCATGGTCAGAGTGATTTTGGAGCCCAAGAAAATAAATTGTCACTGCTTCCACTATTTCCCCTTCTATTTGCCGTGAAGTGAGGGGACTCGATGCCACAATCTTAGTTTTTTGAATGTTGAGTTTTAAGCCAGTTTTTTCACTGTCCTTTTTCACCCTCATCAGGAGGCTCTTTAGTTCTTCTTCCCCTTCTGCCATGAGAGTGGTATCAAATTTTCACCACAGTTTTAACAGTTTAAAACAATGCAAATTTGTTTTCTTACAGTTCTGGGGCTCAGAAGACCAAATAGTTCTCACTGCACTAAAATCAAGTTATTGGCAGGGCTGCCTTCCTTTCTGGAGTCTCTCGTGGAAAAACCTTTTTTTTTTTTGACTTTTTAAAAAAACACTAAAATGAGACTATAAAAAGGATTGAATCATTTGAATGATACTTTAATGCAATATCTTGCCTTAAAATTATACTTTTACCAAAGGTCACAATCACACAAGTGTTTATGAGATTCATAGGTTAGATATTTGTACCATATTTCAAATTTAGAATCTTTTTAGATTTGATTCCTCAATTAAGGTTAAAATACAAGTTCTCCTATCTCAAGGTATTGATACTAGAATGGCAATTCAGTGACCCTACTGAAGCCTGTTCTTCCTGCAACCTGAAATCTTGTAAGTGAATGTACTCTATTGCTTGTATTCTCTGTAGATGTTGACTTGAAAAGTCACACATAATGAGAGCAATCCTGAAGTAATAACCCTATCATTTTTATACTGGTTCAGCCAATAGTTTCCTGATAATAACAATAGATTCAACAGATAGAACAAGTGACTCTTCTAAAATCCTACGACCTCTATAGAGTGTGAGAGTAATAAACGCATTGCTCAAGAGAAATGGTGTAGTAGGAACAGCAGATATTTACTATTTGTATAACAGCTCTCAATAGTAGGAAGTTGACAGATTCAATACCTAAATGAATTAATTGTTGTCTATTATATATAGTAAATATAAATAATTATGTATAAGTGATATATGTATAAATTCATATATAGATTTATATATTTATATATACTTATCATATATATTTATATATGTTATATATATAAAGTATTTTACTGTTGCTTACTATATATAATATATATATTTATATATGTATAAATTCATATATAGATTTGACACAGATGGTTCATTCTCTGGTATATTTTACTGAAGTGTATCAGTCAGTCACTTTAACCTCCGAGAATTTTTAATTTGTGAACATATCATTTTAAAAATAAGATGCAGGAAGATAGTATAGAGTTATGGTTAAAACAACTGACTCTGGATTTAGATCCCCTTGTTTTAAACCTAGTCCCATCTATCATTCATGAATAAGTTATTTCATCTGTTTGTGCCTCAGATTCTCCACCTGCCAAATGGACAAAATAATAGTCCTTAATATGTTATAGGCTTACTGTGAGGAATATATGAGAATTGTGTACAATTGTAGCAGATAGCTTGCCCTTGATAAATGTACAAAAACATTAACTATTATTACTCTGTATAAGTTGACCTTATTGTAGATGTTTTCATCTGAAGTTATGTGATAATCAAATTCTTGCTCGAAAAAGAATCATACATTTTTTTGCAATTAAAGAACTAAAAAAAAAAAAGATAATAGTTTTGTATGTCCTTGTTAAGCTAACATAGACTTTTAGTCTTTGCACTTCAAGAAAAAAGTATTCATTGTTTTGATAATTGGAACAGTTATGAAAAAATATTCCAAGAAGTCATCAAACAGATGTGTTCTAAAATTTTATTAATGAAATATGTGCATTGTAAACTTTGAAATTGTCATTTGTTAAATGACTTTAATGTTGAATTTAACTGTCATTTTTTATGGAATAAAAATGCAAAAAGATATTTGCTTATGTAGGTAGTGCTGTCAGTATAATCCTTCTGATGCCAGGTATAAATATTTTTAACACCTAACACTGCATCCAAGAAGGAAGTAAGATTCACTGAGGCTAGATTCTAGTGAAAACACTTTTTCAAGTGCATCTCCTGTGCCTATTCATCACACTAGGAAATCAATGAAAGGGCAACGTTTGTTGTGTAGGGATTAGATATCAATAACTGGGTACTTCAGTGGAATGTAGAAAGATTTGAAGTGGCCGAAATGGTAATCTTAGTGTGGATTATTATCAGCTATGGAGTGAGTTGTGTGTGCTCAGTCACTCAGTTGGGTCCAGCTCTTTGCAACCCTGTGGACTCCAGCCTGCCAGGCTCCTCTGTTCATGAAATTCTCCAGGCAAGAATATTGGAGTGGGTTGCCAGTTCCTGCTCCAGGGGATCGTTCCCTTCCCAGGGATGGAACTTGTGTCTCTTGTGTCTCCTGAGTTGGTAGGTTGATTCTTTACCACTGAACCACATGAGTTATCTGGATACTATTTTTGTGCCCTACACATTCTTTCCATGTCTTTTTGATTAAGTTACAAATCTCACTCTCTCATTTACTATAATTTTCTTTTATTGTTTTGTCTTTTTATTTTTATCTGTCTTTTCTTCATAATATGATAACTATATGAAGGCAAATGTGATTAGTTCTATTGTTGTTAATAATGATTTTCTTAAAACATAGGGTAAATTAGCAGTCAGAAGATGATAAAGTCATAGAACTAATGGAATGTAGTCTGTACAAGGAGCTCTGGTTTTTAATCTGCTTGGTATTTGATGATTTTGAATTATGCTGGGTTCTTCAGACTGTTCTCAGTATGGTATAAATCAGTGGAGCTTGTTGTTACTGTGAAGAGAAAAAATAATAAAATAAAGAATGTGGGAGTGAAGCTAAGACATTTTTGTTGTTGTTGTTAACAGTAAACTACTTTACAGAGAGTTATACTGGTCTGAACAACAGGGAAGAAGGGTAAATTATGGAGTTTTCATGATACCTCATGGGGTTGCCCATGAGATTTTACTATAGGTTCCAAGCTCACAGAGCATGCTTTTCCTTAAAGTATGGCTATTATTTCTTGTCTTCTCAGGCACAAAGTGTTGCTTTTATCTGCTATGGTACTTTTTTTTTAGTTTTTTATTTTTTAAATTTTAAAATCTTTACATTTTAAACTTTGATCTGGAAGAAAAAAAATAGGTTCTTTAAATTGTGCTTCCTCCTGATGAAATTATGGCTGTCATCTCAAAGTTTGTGGTCATTATTGTTGTTGTCATATCCTGTCATTATTATTAGTCATTTTTAGTGACAAATGAAAAACCTTTCTATGGAAGATTCAGTAGTACTTTGAGTCAAACCAGCAAATATAATTACAGAATATTGAGACTGGAAGAAATATTATTTATATAGTATTGATTATTATAAAAATCAGAGTTGGACTAATTATGCAGTCTTGAGGAGAAAATACTCTTGATGTGTGAAGCTTTCAAAAAGGCTTACTTTCTGTTACTTATCTGTTATGTTTATTAAATATTTTAACTCATTTAATTCATGAAAAACTTTCAGGCCAAAATTTTTATTTTCTGTTAGCCTAACATGGCAAATTTTACCTTATCTATAGTGATGCTTTTCAATATTAAATAGGATTGCTTGATCTGTGTCAGAACATGGTGTTTATAAATAATATTCTATCAATGTAAAAATAGAAGGCTGGCTTAATTTATGTTTTATTTCTCCTTGTTCTTCTGAATATCCCTTCAGCTCCTTTCAGATAAGACTGTGGTATATAGTAATCTCACACTGTGGGTCCTTTCTTTAGCTGTCTAATACTTTCATTTATTTACTCAACTAAGCCTTCAAATGTTCACTTCAAATGTAAGTCAGATATCAAATAACATTTACTTTTAATAGTGCTGATTTATTGATATTTATAGGTAAAATATTTTTTTACATGTATGTCTGCTATAAAACTGGTATCTTGCATGTTTCATTGAGTTTTGTTTGGATAAATGTTCACTGTAGCTGCTGCTGCTGCTGTTGCTGCTGCTGCTGCTAAGTCGCTTCAGTCGTGTCTGACTCTGTGCGACCCCAGAGATGGCAGCCCACAAGGCTCCCCTGTCCCTGGGATTCTCCAGGCAAGAACACTGGAGTGGGTTGCCATTTTCTTCTCCAATGCATGAAAGTGAAAAGTGAAAGTGAAGTCGCTCAGTCGTGTCCAACTCTTCGAGACCCCATGGACTACAGCCTACCAGGCTCCTCTGTCCATGAGATTTTCCAGGCAAGAGTACTGGAGTGGGGTGCCATTGTCTTCTCTGTCACTGTAGCTAGGGTGACCATATAATTTGTATAAATTTTCACTGTAGCTAGGGTAACCATATAATTTATTGTTTATAACAAAAAACTATGAGATTGAAAGGGAAAATGATAATTAGGTTGGGTCAATAGATATAAAGTGAACCTGTATCAGGAAAGCTATGTCCCATAGATCAAATCTTGTTCCATGGACCAAATCCAGGGTACCACCTGTTTCTGAACAGCCCACAGATTAAGAATGATTTTTAAATTTTTTAATGGTTAGAAAAAAATCAAGAGAAGAATATATTACAAAGCAAAAATTATGGAGAGTAATTTGTGTACATAAATAAAGTTTTATTGAAACAGGTCACATCAAATTATTTATCTATGGCCTATGGCTGCTCTTATGCTACAATGTCAAAGTTAAATAGTTGCAGCACAGCTTTTGCCTAGAATGTTTACTGTTTAACTCTTCAGAGAAAAAGTATACTGACCCTTGATATAGATTAATACTAACCATAGCCTGATTTGTTTCAATACGAGAGGATCCTTATTTTTTTAATAGTGCCCATGAAGCGGTGTAGCTCAAACAATGAAAGTGAAAGTCGCTCAGTTGTGTCCCACTCTTTCTGACCTCGTGGGGATAGTCCATGAAATTCTCTAGGCCAGAATACCAGAGTGGATATCCTTTCGCTTCTCCAGGGGATCTTCTCAACCCAGGGATTGAACCCAGGTCTCTGGCATTACAGGCAGATTCTTTACCAGCTGAGCCACAAGGGAAGCCCAAGAACACTGGAGTGGGTATCCTATCCCTTCTCCAGCAGATCTTCCCAACCCAGGAAGTCCAGGGTCTCCTGCATTGCAGGTGGATTCTTTAGCAACTGAGCTATCAGGGAAGCCCTATGTATATTACTATCTGTATTATAATACTGATGTTGATAATGATGTTTCTGGTGATATTTTAATCTAATCTGTAGTTTCTTAAAACTGACTTGAAACTCTTCTAGGTCACATTTTTGTCACTATCCTAAAGTCTGCCAGGAGATTTTGTTACTTTAACAAGATACTTTTACATGTACTTTTTCAAGTTGTTAATTTTGATAGGAATTAAAAAGAGTTTTTGTCAAGAACGATATTTTGTGTTTTTCAGTGACATAAAATTATTAGGTGACCTTGAAAGCAGTTTTGATATTTGTCTGAATACTTTCTAAAGTGTGGGGTAGAGCAATATTTTAGAATAACCTCATTCTGTCTCTTCAGTACTGAATTAGATGAGTTACAGGAATTCTACCTCACTGTCCAGTGGGCCAGATAAATTTCTCCTTTAAAGTGAGTCATTTATTTGTTGGCTAACTAACAAGACATGTGCTCTAATAGAAGTTGGCACAGTTGGTACATTTGCAGCATTACTGTCTATTAAGTTTACCTGAACTGTGTGGTTGTTGAAATTCTTCACCATCTTTCAGATTAGACTGGATCTGCCAGTTGGCATGTGTGGAATATTTTAAAGAACAACAGTTAAAAAATCATGTAGATCTAGAATTAAATTAATTAGAGAAATTACAAGCACAATAACAACAGATACATGGTCCTTGGGGGCTTCCCAGGTGGCTCAGTGGTAAAGAATCCACTGGCAAGGCAGGACCCTTGGGTTTAATCCCTGGGTCGAGAAGATCCCCTGGAGAAGGAAATGACAACCCACTCCAATATTCTTGCCTGGGAAATCCCATAGACAGAGTAGCCTGGAGGTCTACAGTCCATGGTGTTCCAAAGAGTCAGACATGACGGATCAACTAAACAGCAGCAGAAGTTTAATGTCCTTATACTTTTTGTTCAGGGACTAAATGTCCAAATGTCAACTTTCATGAAATATGGCACAATCAGCAAATGGCCAGTGTGAACTGGAAGCTTATTAGGAATGAGGTCTGAATTAATATTCTCCTGGCACCAAAAATGTGCCATTCATACCTTTTCATTTGTAACACTAATTACATATAATAATTCTAGGTTTTAGTTTTTAAAAGAACCCTTCTTGTATAGGGTACTGTAGAACTATTCAGTTCATATGTCAACCCTAATTAAAACTTACCTCAGAATTCATTAAAATCTAGCTCAACTGTTTAACATCTCTTACAGCAGTGTACCTTTAGATGAAAAACGCTGCACCTTCAATTTTTTCCCTTTTCAGTTTTTGTTGTCTAATTAATAGAAACCATTAATTTGAAGGGATGAATTAAAAATGGAATGAATAGTATAGGCTTTGTGTAATTCTCTAAAGGTTTTATGTACCATAATCAAGGTTTAAAAAAATGTTTATTGCAGATGTCCTGAGCTGACAGACTATATATTTAGAATCATTAAGTCTGTAGTAACTAGTAAAAATAAAATGTATAATAAGGATAAAATTAAATGGATGATAGAATTCAAGCTTTAATGAGTCAAAGGGCAGGGTTGGGGGGGGACAACACTGACTGTAGTTCCCAAGTTCATGTTAGTCAAAGGAAATGAAACTCTTCAGTTTTTCATATTTAGCAAGATAAATTACTGAATTAAGATGCTCTAAAACTTTATCCAATTTGTAATATGGTGATAGAAATTTGTTGAAGTGCTTCTAGTAGACATTGTAAATATATATATTTAAGAATACTGACTCTTTGGCTATTCTGAGAAAAATAGAGAGAAAATATAACTCCCTGAGTAGCTGAGAAAGCAAATGTATGTTTTCCATGAGGGCAGAAGCATGAAAAGTACTGTGTCTTCACATCAATACCAAAGAGGTTTTCCTTGCGATTCCAGAAGAATGCAAGGAGCTGTCTACAGACAAAACCCTCGCTCGTATGGGTGTCTATAGTTATAGACTTGGGTGTCTGATACAAACATCATTTATGGCTCACAGTTCTGGAGATGGAAAAGTCTTGTATTAAGGTATTGAGATCTCGCTGCCTTCTGGTTCACAGACTGTAGTTTTCTAGCTGTGTCTTCTCTTATCAGAAGGGGCAAGACAGCCCTCTGTGGTTTCTTTAGTAGGGCATGTGCTTGTGTGCTAAGTCATTTCGGTCATATCTGACTCTTTGTGACCCTATGGACTGTAGCCTGCCAGGCTCCTCTGTCCATGGGATTCTCCAGGCAAGAATACTGGAGTGTATTGCAGTGCCCTCCTCCAGGGGATCTTCCCTACCCAGGGATCAAACCAGCATCTCTTATGCATCTCCTGCATTTGCAGGAGAGTCCTTTATGACTGGCGCCACTTAGGAAGCCCAATGTATCTCATTTATCAAAGTTCCACTCCCATGATCTAATCACCTCTCAAAGGCCTCACATAATACCATCATATTGGGGATTAGGATTTCAGCTCAATATGCATTTTGAAGGGACAGGCTCTTTCAGTTTATAAAAAGGTGTCCATAACCTTGAAAGTGATTCACAATGAAGTCAAGCCTTAGCTTTACACAGGTCGTCTACTAGAGACTAAAACAAATGATGATGAAAATAAAACGATAATTAGAGGTGAAAGCTACAGGTAATTGCCTAAGTTATTATTTTTAAAGAGCTAAGTTGCTTCAGTTGTGTCTGACTCTTTGCAACCCTATGGACCATAGCCCACCTGGTTCCTCTGTCCATAGGCTTCTCCAGGCAAGAGTACTGGAATGGGTTGGCATTTCTTATTCCAGGGGATCTTCCCAATGCAGGGATCGAACCTGGGTCTCTTAAGTCTCCTTCATTGGCAAGCAGGTTCTCTACTATTAGTGCCACGTGGGAAGCCTAGACAAATTTTACTACTTGTTGATTTGTCCTAGAAGCCTCCATCTAGGAAATTTAGAGATATTTAGGTTGGTCATAGTTTAATCACTGCTCACAAGGAAAAAAAAACTACTTGTTTGCAGGGTCTCCCAGTAAGCTCACATTTTTATCCCTGTCATGAATTGTAGCTGAACTACTAAAAGGAGCTAGAATCTATAGTGCTCTAATGGGAAAAACCTATCTTGGAAATAACACCCTGCAGCCTTTTTTCTCATTCTAAGATTGTTCTTGGGACTTCTGCATGAAAAAATTCCACACACTAGTCATCCATAAATAAATTAAAAAGATAATTTGACTTGATGAATCTGTACTTTCACCAAAGAATAACTCATACTGTCTTGGAAACATGTTTCTTCTAATGCTTAAATATTTCACTAGGGACAGTTGATCACAGTGATATGATGATTTATTAGTTGATTTCTTAAAAATTCATAAGAATGCATTCATGCTCTCTTCTACTCCCCTGAGTCTTGAACAACTCCCCAGATTAGTATGGGTATACAACAATGAAAACTGGCTTTCATGAACTAAGAATATAGTGGGGAAGACAGACAAGAAGCAGACTCAAAGCACATGATTCTAAAACCAAGCCAAAGAAAAACAGGGCAGAATGAGTCTTTTATTACTTCAAAACTATACTATATGTGTTGTATTTTTCAGTTTTAAAAATCAAGCTATTACTATTAGAGCAAAAGTTTGCAGAATAGGAATCCTCGGGAACATTACAATGTATTTCACAGAAGTTCTAAGACTTTCTTGTCATCATTGTCTATCAGGAAACTTTAAAACAAAAGAAAACAAAAATCCTTGCCCTCCAAACTGTAACAATCCTTTAAACTAAATAGTTATTGCAGAAATCAGCTGACTGCTTACAAAATTGGTTTCCTTTCTGCTGAGTCCTCAACTAGACTTCATTCCTAAGCCTTGCCTGAAGTTGGGTAGGGCCACATGACTGACATCTGGCTCACTGGCCCATAGATTATGAATGGAAATGATATATCCTACTTCCAGGCCTGGATCAAGAAATCAAAGAAAATTAAGAAAGCATAGAAATTTGGGAGTTTAAAGGGATGGAAAAAAAGCTGCCATTATAGTTACAAAAATAGGAAATTAAATTGAAATAGCTTTGGACAATCTAATGGCCTATGATAAATATCAGATTAAGAATGTGGCCTTCTCATTAAAGCAGGAATCAGGCTTCCAAATCTTCTGCAGCCCCAATGAAGGGCCTGATCTCACATCAACGTCAGGTGTGGCTATGATGATCAGGGATTTTTCAAAAGATGGAGGAAAGAAACAGGGGAAAAATGGATAAAGGGGATGTTCCCAGAAATTAAACTCCAAGCCTCATCAGGCAATGTGCATCTCCTCATGTGTAGGGGCTGTTCAAAATGTCTGCTTTGCAGGGATTCATAAATTCTTGCCTTTAGCTTCTAAGGCAAGGACTTGTATTAATATTTTGTATTAATTTTTTAATTAACATCACTAGAAGATACTAGACATCAAGCTGAATGAAATGACTGGATAGGACTTTAGGGGAGTGGAAGCTAAAGGCAAAGGAGAAAAGGAAAGATATACCCAACTGAATGCAGAGTTCCATAGAAAAGCAAGGAGAGATAAGATAGCCTTCCTCATGGATCAGTGGAGATAAATAGAGGAAAATAATAGAATAGGAAAGACTAGAGATCTCTTCAAGAAAATTAGAGATACCAAGGGAACATTTCATGCAAAGATGGGCACAATAAAGGACAGAAATGATATGGACCTAACAGAAGCAGATGATATTAAGAGGTGGCAAGATTACACAGAAGAACTATACAAAAAAGATCTTCATAACCCAGATAACCACGATGGTGTGATCACTCACCTAGAACCAGACATCCTGGAATGCTAGGGCAAGTGGGCCTTAGGAAGCATCACTGTGAACAAAGCTAGTGGAGGTGATGGAATTCCAGTTGAACTACTAAAAGATGATGCTGTGAAAGTGCTGAACTCGATATGCCAGCAAATTTGGAGATGACAGGACTGGAAAAGACCTGTTTTCATTCCAGTCCCAAAGAAAAGCAATGCCAAAGAATGTTCAAACTACCACACAATTGCACTCATCTCACATGTTAGCAAATTAATTCCCCAGATTCTCCAAGCCATGCTTCAACAGTATATGAACCGTGAATTCTAGATGGTCAGGCTGTGTTTAGAAAAGGGAGAAGAGCCAGAGATCAAATTGCCAGCAACAGCTGGATCATAGAAAAAGCAAGAGAATTCCAGAAAAACATCTATTTCTGCTTTATTACATCAAAGCTTTTGACTGTGTAGATCACAACAAACTGTGGAAAATTCTTTAAGAAATGGGAATACCAGACTACCTTACCTGCTTTCCGAGAAATCTGTATGCAGATCAAGAAGGAACAGTTAGAACTGGATACGGAACAGACTGGTTCCCAATTGGGAAAGGAGTATGTCAAGGCTGTCTATTGTCATCCTGTTTGTTTAACTTATGTGTAGAGTACATCATATGAAATGCTGGGCTGGATGAAGCACAAGCAGAATCAAGATTTCCAGGAAAAATATCAATAACCTCAGATACGTGGATGACACCACCCTTATGGCAGAAAGTGAAGAAGAACTAAAAAGCCTCTTGATGAAAGTGAAAGAGGAGAGTAAAAAAGCTGGCTTGAAGCTCAACACTCAAAAAACGAAGATATGGCATCTGGTCCCATCACTTTATGGCAAATAGATGGGGAAACAGTGGAGACAGTGACAGGCTTTATTTTCTTGGGCTCCAAAATCACTCCAGATGATGACTGCAGCCATGAAATTAAAAGACATTTGCTCCTTGGAAGAAAAGCTATGACCAACCTAGACAGCATATTAAAAAGCAGCGATGTTACTTTGCCAACAAAGGTCCTTTAGTCAAAGCTATGGTTTTTCCAGTAGTCATGATTGGATGTGCTGCTGCTAAGTTGCTTCAGTAGTGTCCGACTCTGTGGGACCCCATAGACGGCAGCCCACCAGGCTCCCCCGTCCCTGGGATTCTCCAGGCAAGAACACTGGAGTGGGTTGCCATTTCCTTCTCCAATGCATGAAAGCGAAAAGTGAAAGTGAAGTCGCTCAGTCGTGTCTGACTCCTAGCGACCCCGTGGACTGCAGCCCACCAGGCTCCTCCATCCATGGGATTTTCCAGGCAAGAGTACTGGAGTGGGGTGCCATTGCCTTCTCCGAATGGATGTGAGAGCTGGACTATAAAGAAAGCTGAGCACTGAAGAATTGATACTTTTTTAAAATAAAAATTTATTTTAATTGGAGGTTAATTACTTACAATATTGTATTGGTTTTGCCATACATCAACATGAATCCGCCACAGGTATACACATATTCCCCATCCTGACCCCCCCCCCCCACCCCCGTACCATCCCTCTGGGTCGTCTCAGTGCACCAGCCCCAAGCATCCAGGTTCGATGCATGATACTGAATGATACTTTTGAACTGTGGTGTTGGAGCAGACTCTTGAGAGTCCCTTGGACTGAAAGGAGATCCAACCAGTCCATCCTAAAGGAAATCTATCCTGAACATTCATTGGAAGGACTGATGCTAAGCTGAAACTGCAATACTTTGGCCACATGATGCAAAGAACTGACTCACTGGAAAAGATCCTGATGCTGGGAAAGACTGAAGGCAGGGGGAGAAGGGGACAACAGAGAAAGAGATGGTTGGATGACATCACCGACTTGATGGACATGAGTTTGGGCAAGCTCCCGGACTTGGTGAAGGACAGGGAAGCCTGGCATACTACAATCCATAGAGTCACAAAGAGTTGGACACAACTAAGTGACTGAACTGAACTGACAAATTCTTGCCATAGTCACTATTTTCCTCTTCTGAATGAAAAATTTTATTTATTTTTTCACTACCTTAGTAAAGTGGGTATGTATATGGCTTGGGAGTTTAAGATGGAAATATGTTTTATATTCATAAGAGCCACATTTGAATTTAATGGAGAGCTTTTGTATTAATATCACTAGAAGATACTAGACATCAACCTGAATCCAATGACTGTATAGGATTTTAGGAGAGTGGATGAATTAGTTCTATATGCAGGAGCAAAAGGGAAAATGGATATTAGTGACCAACAGAGGAGATTGTGGCAGAGACTGGCTAAATTTAAAAAATCAGTTTCCTTTTTTTCTTTGGTACTGGTTTTCCAGACTCTTTACATAGAAAGAAGCTGGAAGTCTGAGTGCTGGCTGATGCAATATAAATATGATTTATGTCATGTCTAAGCCAACCTCATAAAAATTCCCTGTATGCTCCTCCACACTTTCTCTCCTTTGCTTGGCAGCTGGATATTGAATGCCAACCAGCCAACTAAAATGGACTGGAATGGGTGCCTTTAACTCAGATGACCATTATATCTACTACTGTGGGCAAGAATCCCTTAGAAGAAATGGAGTAGCCATCATAGTCAACAAAAGAGTCTGAAGAATCAACCAAAGAGAACTTGGTTGCAATCTCAAAAATGACAGAGTGACAAACCATTCAATATCACAGTAATTCAGGTCTATGCCCTGACCAGTAATGCTGAAGAGGCTGAAGTTGAACGGTTCTATGAAGACCTACAAGACCTTCTAGAACTAATACCCCCAAAAGATGTCCTTTTTATTATAGGATACTGGAATGCAAAAGTAGGAAGTCAAGAAATACCTGGAGTAACAAGCAAGTTTGGCCTTGGAGTACAGTATGAAGCAGGGCAAATGCTAATAGAGTTTTGCCAAGAGAATGCACTGGTCATAGCAAACACCCTCTTCCAACAACACAGGAGAAGACTGTACACATAGACATCACCGGATGGTTAGTATCAAAATCTGATTATATCCTTTGCATCCAAAGATGGAGAAGCTCTATTCAGTCAGCAAAAGCAGGACCAGGAACTGTGGCTGAAATCATGAACCCCTTATAGCCAAATTCAGACTTAAATTGAAGAAAGTAGGAAAAATCACTAGACCATTCAGATATGACCTAAATCAAATCCCTTATGATTATACAGGGGAAGTGAGAAATATATTCAAGGGATTAGATCTGATAGGGTGCCTGAAGACCTATGGACGGAGGTTCATGACATTGTACAGGAGACAGGGATCAAGACCATCCCCAAGAAAAAGAAATGCAAAAAAGCAAAATGGTTGTCTGAGGAGGCCTTAAAAATAGCTGAGAAAAGAAGAGAAGCTAAAGGCAAAGGAGAAAAGGAAAGATACAAGCATCTGAATGCAGAGTTCCAAAGAATAGCAAGGAGAGATAAGAAAGCTGTCCTCAGTGATCAGGGCAAAGAAATAGCGGAAAACAATAGAATGGGGAAGACTAGAGATCTTGTCAAGAAAATTAGAGATACCAAGGGAACATTTCATGCAAAGATGGGCAAAATAAAGGACAGAAATGGTAGGGACCTAACAGAAGCAGAAGATACTAAGAAGAGGTGGCAAGATTACACAGAACTACACAAAAAAGATCATGATCCAGATAACCACAATGGTGTGATCACTCAGCTAGAGCCAGACATCCTGGAATGCAAAGTCAAGTGGGCCTCAGGAAGCATCACTATGAACAAAGCTAGTAGAGATGAAGGAATTCCAGTTGAACTATTTCAAATCCTAAAAGATGATGCTGTGAAAATGCTGCACTCAATATACCAGCAAATTTGGAAAACTGAGCATTGGCCACAGGACTAGAAAAGATCAGTTTTCATTCCAATCCCAAAGAAAGGTGCCAAGGAATGCTCAAATACCGCACAATTGAACTCATCTTACATGCTGGTAAAGTAATGCTCAAAATTCTCCAAGGCAGGCTTCAACAGTAACATTAATTTTAACATTAAATTAATGGAAACTCATTTACTTATTCTGGGTGGAGAACTGGTGGTCAAAATAAGATGGTGATTTAAGCTCCCTATCAGTAAAATTATTTTGAACATGGCAGAGAGATTTATAAAATATAAATAGAGAAAAATATTTCAAATACTTGAGAAATGATCATTTGTGTATATTTTATGGGCTCTACTTGTTAGGTCCATCTAGTCAAAGCTATGGTTTTTCCAGTAGTCATGTATGGATGTGAGAGTTGGACTATAAAGAAAGCTAAATGCTGAAGAATTGATGCTTTTGAACCGTGGTGTTGGAGAAGCCTCTTGAGAGTCCCTTGGACTGCAAGGAGATACAACCAGTTCATCCTAAAGAAGATCAGTCCTGGATATTCATTGGAAGGACTGATGTTGAAGCTGAAACTCCAATACTTTGGCCACCTGGATATGAAGAGCTGACTTATTTGAAAAGACCCTGATGCTGGGAAAGATTGAAGGCGGGAGTAGAAGGGTATGACAGGATGGATGAGATGGTTGGATGGCATCACTGACTTGATGGACATTCTGAGTAAACTCTGCAAGCTGGTGATGGACTGGGAGGCCTGGCATGCTGCAGTCCATGGGGTCATAAAGAGTTGGACACTACTGAGCAACTAAACTAACTAAGTCAAGTTGAATGTGGAAGATTGTGGAGGCTTCATCAGCTGGTCCTTGAATACCTCCATGGAAGAAAGTACCTGTCACCTTAGGTGTGCTGTTATATACTTGGTTTTGGCATAAATTAAAAGTAAATTTCAGTTGAGATAAATGACTGAGATCTCAACTTTTCTCTGTTATATAAGTTGGTGTGGTGGTGGTTTAGTCGCTATGTCATATCTGACTCTTGCGACCCCATGGACCATATTGTGCCAGGCTCCTCTGTCCATGGGATTCTCCAGGCAAGAATACTGGAGTGGGTTGCCGTTATATAAGCTAAGGCATCTAAAAAAAAATACCAGTCAAGATTGATAACTTTTAAAAATCCCGCTGAAAATAGTAATATTTAAGATTAAGAAATCTAGCATAGTGTGTTGCTGATTTTAATTGAAATTTTTTGAAAGCCAAGGGAGTTAATTTTATATATTCTGGTGGAAATATTTTGTATGAATTTTTGGAAGCTAAGAGAACATGAGGTGGCAAAATCACAATATTATGCACAAGGTTGACCATGTATATATTTGCAAATCCTTCAGTGGAGAGAATAATCTCAATTAGAAACATCAAGCCAAATAAAACGAGTCTTTGGCCAGGGTTAAAATTGGATAAGTTTTTAGAGAAAATAGAGGAAAAGTTAGGAAACACATTCTTTTATGAAAAGAATGCCAATATTTGTTAAAGTTCAGCTTTAGAACTGTCACCACCTCAACTTTTAGCTGGAATTCTGGCCTGGGAAGAAATCAGTGTAGACTTTGGGACAGGGGTTCATACCTGATGTATTGCTCTCACACTCCTCCCGGTTGACAGGGCCTCTGATTTAGCAGAAAATATGGTGGCTAAGTGGTAAAGAATCTGCCTGCCAATTAAAGAGACACAAGTTCAATTCTTGGGTCAAGACGATCTCCTGGAGAAGGAAATGGCAAGCCACTCCAGTATTCTTGCCTGGGAAATCCCATGGACAGAGGAGACTGGTGGGCTGCAGCCATGGGGTCACAAAGAGTTAGACATGGCTTAGCAACTAAACAACAACATGCATATTCATACTTCTTTCTTAGTAACCTTCACAGCACAGAAGAATAAATACTCAGTACTGATTCTTATTTCTATAATCCTGAATCTCTGCTATATACACATATTTATTTAACAAGCATCTCTATTATGTGTCAGACACTGCTTCTAAATATTAGAGATATAGTGAAAAAAACATACAAATTTCTCTGTCGTAATGAAGCATACTCTGTTGGGAAAGACAAAAAATAAAAAAAGTAAATGAGTAAATTACATAGTGACAGTTACAAGCGCTAAAAGAGAAAATGAAAACACACTGGGATACAAATAATTATGATGGAAATTACACTTTTAGAAAGAGTAAGATTTCACTGAAAAGGTGAACTTGAGGAATGACCTAAAGGAAAGTAGCTTCCCTGGTGGCTCACATGGTAAAGAATCTGCCTGTAACACAGAAGACCCAGGTTCAATACCTGGGTTGGAAAGATCCCCTGGAGAAGGAATTGGCAACCCACTCCAGTACTCTTGCCTGGAGAATTCCATGGACAGAGAAACCTGGCTGGCTACAGTTCATGGAATCACAGAGTTAGACACGACTGAGTGACTTTCATTCTCTCTCTCTCTCTTTTTTTTTCCCCACTAAAGAAAAGTGTGGACCAATCCATGCTGATCTGTGGGAAAGTTCATTCCAGGTGGAAGGAAGAGCCCATGTGGATACCGGAAGTGCGAGCATGTTTGGGCTGTTTGAAAAACACTATGGAGGCTAGTGTAACTGGAGTTGCATGAATGTGGGGATGAGTTATAGGGAATCATAGCATAGGGAGAATGGAATATTGGATAACATAGGACTTTGAGATTCATAGCAAAAATTTTGGCTCTACTCAGTGATATGGAGAAATATGAGAGGTATGAGAGGGTTTTTAGCAGATCTGACAGGCTTGCTATGATTCCAATATTGAAATAGAGTGAAGAAGCCTAGACTAGAATCAGAGTGACCAGATCAAAGCCTATTATGAAAATCCAGGCAAGCAACCATGTGGCTGAGACCAGGGTAGTGAAGAGAAGTCATCATGTTCTAGGTGTATTTTGAAGTTAGAGTTGACAGGACTTAATGATGAACCAGATGTGGAGTCTAAGAGAAAGATGTCAAAGATGACTTGAAATTTTATGGTTCAAATAGCTGAAAGAATAGAATTCCATTTCCTGAGATGAGGATGATAGCAGGAGGGTCTAGTTTATAGGGAAATATGCAAAGATCAGATTTAACACGTTTAAGTGTCATGTTTCCTTGACTGTGGAAGTGGAGCTTCCACAGTGGAGCTACTGAGTGTGTGGTTGGGTACATCAGTCTTGAATTTGGTGCTCACTTTTCAGCTAGAGATACAGATATGGGGCAGCATACAGAGACCACTTAAAGCTGAGAGATTAAATAATATCTCCTAGGTACTGAGTGAAGCAGAAAAAGAAGCAGTTTGAAGAATATACCCTCATTTATAAGCAAAGGAGGAATCTGAAAAGGAGTAGCTAAAAAGGAGAAAAATAGACACGTGGTTTTATGGAAGCTGAATATTGAAAAGAATTTTTAAAATATTTTTTAAGAAGGAATAAGCAGGCTTCCCTGATAGCTCAGTTGATAAAGAATTGCCTGCAATGCAAGAAACCTGGGTCGGTTCGATTCTTGGGTCAGGAAGATCCCCTGGAGAAGGGATAGGCTACCCACTCCAGTGCTCTTGGGCTTCCCTTGTAGCTCAGCTGGTAAAGAATCTGCCTGCAATGCAGGAGACCTGGGTTCAATCCCTGTGTTGGGAAGATCCCCTGGAGAAGGCAAAGGCTACCCACTCAGTATTCTGGCCTGGAGAATTCCATGGACAGTCCACGGGATCGCAGAGTCGGACACTGACTGAGTGACTTTCACTTTCTTCAAGTGATACACTAACCAGGTCAAGTAAGACAAGGACTGAGAGATTACATTTGGATTTAGCAACATGAAGATCACTTATGACACAGAGTTTTACTGAAGTGTAGGAATAGAAACCTGACTACAGTGAATTCAACAGGGATGGGAAGAAAGAAATGGTGGGAGGCAGCAGGTGTCAGATTTGAATTTGATGTATATAAGTGGTAATGTTTTACCTTTGATGTATATAAATGGTAATGTTTTGGCCATAAATTAAAATGAATTTTACTATTTTGACATACATTGCTCTAAATGAGGAATCAATCTCATATTTATCAAAATTGTATTGCAGTTTACAATCAACACAACATTGCCATATTGCAAGATCAAACTTCAGTGTCAGCTCTTCTGGGAAGTCTTTTCTGCCTCCTGCATACAGTTAATTGCTGTGTCTTCAGTACTCCCCAAACACATCACAAACATATTTGCAGTGTTTGTGTTGTGATGTTATGTTACAAACTTTGTAAAATTTGTGCTCTAATCATTTTGGATCTCTTTCAATCTATTGTGATCCTTCATCCTTATACAATAAGGCTGTTTTGGTAAAAGTATGTGCCCACTAAATGTATGGTGAATAAAAGAATATCACATTTTAAGTCAGAATACTCAGTCCACCTGATGCAAAGAGCCAACTCATTGGAAAATACTCTGATGCTGGGAAAGATTGAGGGCCAAAGGAGAATGGGGTGGCAGAGGATTGGATGGTTGGATGGCATCACTGACTCAGTAGACATGAATCTGAGTGATATACAGGAGACAGTAAAGGACAGGGAAGCATGATGTGCTGCAGTTCATGGGGTCCCAAAGAGTCAGACACAGCTGAGGGACTGAATAACAATAACTGATTGTTAAATATGGGTAGATACAGGAGCCTTAATCACGTTCCCCAAGATTTAAAGCCCATTGCATTAGGAAAATAATGACACCTATTTCTCTGACTGTAGTCCTTCATTGTCCATTTTGGTATTAAATAAAGGACCTACAAAATAATTAGCCATGAATATGCTATCCAACTAATTAATGTGCTTTTACTTTTTTGTCTTTTTTTTTCAGATTGATAACTTTTGACTCTTTTTTTCTCATTGTAACAGTATTCAAATTATTAATGTAGAAATTTCATAGATAACAGAATCTTGGTAAAGTTTCTTCTCTGGGACAGAAATCTGGAATTCAGTTTATAGGCTTTCTGAAAAGTTCCATATCTTCAGAGCTTACCTGTACTTAAACTAACATTACTATAATTTCAATATAAAAGGGAGACAGGTTGATCTGATTTGGGATACTGGGATGTTCTGCAGAGCTACAGTCCCAAGAGTGATTAGGTTTGATATTTATTTTTAATATGACTCATTTACAGCCTTCTCACACACATGATCCTGTTTGATCATTGAATTAAGAGTACAAGAAAAATGCATATTAAAACTAAAATATTAAGAGTGGGGGGATAGATTGGGAGTTTGGGATTGACATGTTCACAATGCATATTTAAAATAGATAACCAACAAGAACCTACTGTGTAGCACAGGGAACTCTGCTCAATACTCTGCAGTAATATAAATGGGAAAAGAATTTGAAAAATAATAGATATATAACTGAACCACTTTGCTATTATACCTGTAACGAAAACAACATTGTTAATTAATTCTTTTCCAATATAAAATAAAAATGTAAAAAAATCTGAAATATTAAATGTAATATAAAATATTTTATACCTCTCTACACTTAAAATATATAATTGTCATGGAAATCAAACTACTACTAAGAAAACCCTTACATTAACTAAAGGTTCAAGATAAAATGCTAATTCTATTCTAAATAACAGTAGACATATTTTGAGTGAGATAGATTTTTGCCTATTTGCTTTGATCGTTGTTTTTACTAAGGAAACTTTAAGCAAAGACATGGATTGCAAATTTTTCCCATTCTAGAGAACATTGAGAAAAGGAAAGTTATCTCCATCTATCTCTATATCTAAGTATATTATTTATCTATATACACTGTTTTGCCAAGAGAACACACTGGTCATAGCAAACACCCTCTTCCTGCAAAACGAGAGATGACTCTACACATGGATATCACCAGATAGTCAATACCGAAATGATTTTGATTATATTCTTTGCAGCCAAAGGTGGAAAAGCTCTATACAGTCAGCAACAACAAGACCAGGAGATGTTTGCGGCTCAGACCATGAACTCCTTTTTGCAAAATTCAGATCTAAATTGAAGAAAACAGGGAAAACCACTAGGTCATTCAGGTATGACCTAAATCAAATACCTTATGATTATACAGTGGAAGTGAAAAATAGATTCAAAGGATTAGATCTGATGGACATTCATGATTGTACAGGAGGCAGAGATCAAGACGATCCCTAAGAAAAATAAATTCAAAAAGACAAAATTGTTGTCATAGGAGGCCTTACAAATAGCTGAGAAAAGAGAAGCTAAAGGCAAAGGAGAAAAGGAAAGATATACCCAAGTGAATGCAGAGTTCCAAAGAATAGCAAGGAGAGATAAGAAAGCCTTCCTCCTCCTGCTTCTAAAATTCAAGTGAGAGGACTTAGTTATTGATTATATAAACTTAGGTTTGGTCAACTGGTCTAGATTTTGGATCTTGGGTAAATGAAGCAGATATGAAAATATTTAGGCATTACTCAGAGCAGCAGTAGTAGAGCTGAGACTCCAAAGGAGATTACAGATGTCCATGAAAATGTTATCCTTACCTGTAGCATGATCTTACCTGTGTGCTTGGCAATCTATTGGCTGCATTTTTGGTTGCATTTCCTATATTGATGTCATCCTGTTCTCCAGGTTTTCCCATCATTCTGAGAGTTATCCAAGAGTATATGAATTCCTTTTCTGCTCAAACTAGCCAATCTGTTTCTGTCGTTTGCAACCAAGACTGATAGACTATGACATGTGACTATACTGGTATCACAGACATAAAATATTGAGACTCCTTAAAGTAAAGTTTTACTTACATTTGAAAAATGTTTTTCAGTTTTTCTGAAAGCCTGAAATTAAAAGAGTTAAATTCACAGGGCTTTGGGGATTTTTTCAAACATCACCAAAATTTTATTCCTGACAATTATAGAAGATCTGACTCTTCATTTTACTGTGAATATTTACAAAGTGGTAACATATTCAAATATAGATTTTATTTTATTACTAAGCAATTTCTTATGAGAATTCACTATTAACTCTCCAAGTCACAGAGCAGTGGATGGTTTATTTCTTTCATTATATGTGATAAAATGAAATAGTCATATTTTCTTCAGAAAACAGTATGATATAATACCCAAAATCTATTATAGATGAAAGCCAATTAAACTTTTAAAGAAATAAGAGGAATGACAATTGCAAAATACAGAATAGAAAACTTTATTTGCCTCACTGTATTTAGTAATTATAAGTGTGGAAACTGAAGTCATATTGCAAAGAAAAGGCATTGTTCATTATAGATCTGGGCAGGCATTAAGTGTACACACACACACACACACACACACACACACACACACACACAAAGTCTTTCTTTGGGAACATTTTCCTATTATTTTTCAGAACAGAAAATACATTGTTAATTTTTTTCTCTCTCTCTCTCCCTCCTCCCTTGCTTCTTCTTCCCTCCATCCTTTTTTCCTCCTTTTTTCCCTCTTTTTTTTTCTTCTCCTCTCTTTTATTCAAATTTAAGGTGAGACTGGCTTCCTAGAGAAAGCATTAGAGAAACAGAGACCTTTTGCTCCAGTTTGGTGGTTGTCTTCTAAACATCCAGATTAACTCTATCAGTTAATTCCTTTTAAAAGTCTCTTCAAAGGTTATATAATCACACTTTCTTGTAGAATGAATGCCTGAAACGATGAGTGTCATGTGAACATTTTGAGCTATCTGACAAAAATTAAATGTCTTATTCTAAGCTAAGTTGATTTTTAACATATCCATAATCAACAGATGCTAGATTCTTCTTGAAATGATGCTAGCTTGAGATATTAGCTGAGGATCTCAGTGTAAAAATGGAGATCATTATATAAATTCTTGTGTTACTTGGTGAAAGATATATTTCAATCACATATTAAACTAAAAAGGTTTTGTTAATATATTGTTACAATTGAATTATGAGAGAATAGGAATTTGTGAACATACATGCAAGTTTGTCTATCTAAAAATTGGAAATACACATTTCCAGGAAAAAAAATTATTCCAAGTTGAAAAAAAAACCCAGTCTTTCTCTTTGTCAACATTTAAAATTATTAGATAGTAAGAATTTCAAAAGCATAATAAACTAGTTACCTAATATCAACAGGAAAAATGTATTTCCAAAAATAAATTTTATTCCAACAAAAATCTCTTTTTCTCCATATCGGCAGTTAAAGCAGGTGCCACCTTCTGATTAATTAAATCACAAGATGTTACTTCTGCGAAAATCTTAGCAAATGAAACAGAAACAGAGACTGTTGGCTGCACTGTTGTCATTTCTTCTTCGTTTTTTAAATTATCCAGAACACCACATGGCTGGCTTGGAAGCTTATTTTCCAGATCACTGACAGCAACGTGATTGTGTGTTTGTATGTGTGAGTTTGTGCTTTGTTTTGAAAGACATCAGCTGGAAGCGGTTTCAAATCTCTGGCAACAATTTCTTGAGGAGTACGTCATAAATGAGCTATTGACCACGTTTTTTGCCAGGTCACTTGTCAAATGTGTAGCAGGGAGACGTAAAGTTTCAGGGCAACTGCAATCCACATTTATGAAACTACTTAGAACACTATGTTAGAGTTCTATGGATTCTATTGGGTGCAATCAAGAAAATTGCTCTTTTTATTAGCATATTCCAGTCTGTAAACAATATTGCTTAAGTCCTTTTTCTAAAATAAGGTCCTGAATTTTTCTCAGGAAATTCCATGTGCTTGGAGTATTTGCTTAAGCACAATTCAAACCTGCAGGAAGTTGAAGTATGCTGTGTTTAGTGTAAAGTTAACTTTTTTGAATGTAAAAAAGTCAAAATTAATAAAGAAACTAACAAATTCAAAGTTCCACTGAGGAACATCATGATGCTTTTAGCAATTCACTTGAAAGGAAGGAGGAAAACCACCTTCTTTAACATTTTAAAGCTTTGAAAGCCTAATGAACCATGTTACCTCCTGTAGCTTCTACCAAACCAAAATTTGCAAGTACTAGGTTCATTAGCAGTAAGTGGAAGCAGACCATTCAGTTCATCAATGGTGTCTTGCAGTGTTTTCAACATCACTGTTGTATTTGGTTGAAGAGATATTGCCATATTAACTGTTACTTCATTCTCCTTATTTTTCATAAAAATTTCTGTTATCTCAAGAATTAAATGCTCCTCCCTCCAAATGATAAACACTTTTTCTTTTAACAAGGGTTCAAAATATATTCATTTTTCAACAAGGTAGATTATTGAAGAATGTCATCCTCGTTATATTTTAATTGTTTATTTCTCCTTCTATATGTCTCAAACTATTGGATATTGGTTTGTGGTTAAGGAAGAAAATGAGAAATTAGAATATAGAAAATGTAAAATAGTAGATATAGATAATGTGGTTTTATCTGAGTCATTACAATAGAGGTTATATTATCAAACCTTAAAATATTGGCAATTCATTTAATTCATGTGCTTTTAAGATTTTTGTATCTTATTATTTTAAGGGAAAAGCTGTGTGCATGAAAAACCCAGGTACTCCTTAGCAAACACCCTTGCAGTTTACCTGGTTCTGATTCTATGGGGACTCCACCTTTCACTGCATTTGAACAATTTTACAATGATAGCAAGGCAAAGTATATCTTGTCATCCAACACATAAATAAGTTCTGTTGGTTAAGGTTACAACTTTATTCTTCTCCTTACTCTGGAAGAATCCAGTTTTGCCTCTATAAACATATTAATTTCAATATTCTTGATCTATAAATATTCCTGTTCTTTGGATTGTCCTTTTATCCAGTTGTAACTTCTTGAAAGTGATAGTCGCTCCATCATGTCTGACTCTTTGCAACCCCATGGACTATAGCCTGTCAGGTTCCTCTGTCCATGCCATTCTCCAGACAAGAATACTGGAGTAGGTTGCATTCCCTTCTTCACATTGTCATGACTCAGGGATGGAACCCAGATTTCCCGCATCCTTCATTAATGAATTGATGTGTTCATTTTACTTGTATGTGAAAGCTTTGCTTTCTGTTTTTTTCAGACTAGAGTGACATTTACAGGATTTGCATTATATTTCTATTTTGACAACAAAATGCAAGTGTATTCCTTAGGTTGTATATAGTTTAATTTCTAAAATTAGAATCTTTCTCTCATTCTCCTGCCCCAGCACAAACAGATGTGCATATAATTAGTATTTTGGCATAAATTGGCTCAAACAACATCGCTTAAGATTAAAATCAGTATTCTATTGTGTATTTTAAAAAATGTGTGTATATATTCTACTCACCATTTCTCTAAGAATTCTGTTGATTGCAGATGCCTGAGGAATAGTCAGTGGGTTATTCAAAACTTGGTAGGCTTTTGCAAAATGCTATATAAAAAAGATACATATGCTTATGACAAGAGCCTCCATTTGGTGTGATGGGCCTAATATTATCAAGGGCTATGTGTCCACAGGTAGTTGCACACCCAAATTTTTAGATGAGATGTATAATGTGATTCATCTTTAAACCACATAACCTCTGGAGGCTTTGGAAAATAAAGGGATAGCATTAAAGGGAAAAAATACATGTAAACAAAGTTATTTGTATATAAATATAAGTGTACATATATTCTTTGTAAAGCTAATAATGTGGTCATATTTATTTCTAAGGAGGCTCATGGATATTGAAACAAATTGGGAGTATTCTGCATTGCACATTTGGTTCAAATCTGCCACTTAGTAGAAGCATAATCTTCAGCAAGTGAGTTAAAATTTATGAATCTTGTTTCATCATCAATGAGACAATAATAATGTTTTAAAGTACATTTAATGTCTGCTAAAGTACTTTACCGTGGTAAAATTCAAGACAGAGATAGCTGTGACACTTCAGAAGTAATTCTAGCTGACACGTCTGTCTCTGAGGTGAGCAGAAATGAGTAGAATTGTTAGACTGAAGGCCTTGGGAGAGTCATTCACTTGCCAGTTTGTTTGTTTTTTCTTTTTCTTTTTCTACTATATATGTCAATTTCTAAATATTTTTCATAAATCTGGGATTACTAGGGAAAAGTTCAAGTGAGCATGAAGGTGTATGCTTCTTGGGAAGTTCAGGGTGAGTACACTGATACTCTGGTGTTTGAATCAAATTACATTATCTTGAATGAATTATTCTCAGAAGTTTTTCTCTTAAAATTTTCAAATTTCTGCCTGCCAGGCAAAAGTAAGTAATTATCTTCCAAGTAGCTGGATGTCATTTTGAAGTATCTGTGTTTTGACCTCTGATATTCAGGGAGAAAAATAGTTCTGCTTCACATGCTAGCTTTCAGAGTCTGAGGCTTGATACTTATGTTTCTGTGTGATTGTTTGCATAATAGAAATTACAAAGGGAGAAATAATGAGCCAGAGGGAAAATAAGATGTTTATTTGTGCGTGTTTTTGGTTTTGAAAAGGGAAAGAGATTTGGTAGATATGGTTTTCACAGAATGGCAATGACACCCATACTTTAAAATAGCTTAATGCATCAAGTGTAAATCTTTTTCACAGTTTGTTTTTTTATCTACCACATTGTTCCCTTCTGTTTGCATGATGAGCATAAATGGACAGGTTTGGAAAAGAGAGGTTGAATCATTCATTTGGAGTGGCCCTCATTTTACACAAATGTTACAGCTGTTACAAACTATGGGCTTTCAGTCAAATCACATTTTGTTTGGAAAGCAAGGTGTTTTTATTGAAATAGTATCTGAATGCTTTGAAGTGGAATATATACTCCTTGTTTTATACCCAGCAATCTCATGAAATTGTACTCTCTGCCTAACTTCTATAGGCATTTCCATTTTCAGATCTTTAGTCTGTAAAACCAACAAGATTTCATCATCAGTCTCTGTTGCTTACTGTGATGCATTTTAGGAGGTAAAAGTTCTAAATAATTGATAATAAAATCTTTCCAGAAAATTTCTTCTTCAGGCTAGCTGTAGTTCAGCTTGTTAGACCTTTGGGGAATCAGGAACAGAGGGAAAGGCTACAAAGTGGATCCTTTTTAAACTGTAGCTTCTAACATTTTCATCTTGTGTTGCTTTGGAGTATCTGAAAGATGTGAGTGTGGTACGGTGGAAGCAACAGAAAAGAAGGGAATAGCAGAAATATGTTTACTATTTCTTCTCTTTTCCCTCAAATTAGTAGAATTTTCAAATGAGTCAAGTACATATTTTAATTGATAAACTGACTTTATATTCACCTATTGGAAACAGTACAACATATTTTACATCAGATTATGAAATATGGATGTTTTACTAAAAGACAGGAAGAGCTTATTCCAGTCTTTAAAGTAAATACATATTCAAAGGATCTTAAGGCATACCATTTATTCATATTCATATCTATTGAAATACTGTACATCCACATACTTCAATAAATAGTTAAAAACCTGACCTCTTTTTAAATCATTTCTGAATTTCAAAAAACAAGTTTTATTGAAAAGATTAAATAGATAACTTTTGGCTGTGTCACAAAGCTAAGCACAATGGATAAATTAACAGTTATTCAGTAAATTTAATCAATATAGATAATTGGCTTTGATAAATTTCTCAGAGTTTTCTGAGTTCACACACTGGGGTATTTATATATACTGTCCTGAATTATCTGGTAATTTCCTCAGTTCTCCAGTCTACTTTCTAGATATAGCTTAAATGTTATGATGAAGCATTAATTTTTCAGCTAAGTTTGAACTCCCCAACAGTGGCTTTAAGTTTGATGTTCTCTCTCTCTCAAATCTTGTAGTGTCCCCGCCATAACACAATACTATAGTTTGGGCAGTACTTTTCATTATATAATTGCTGCATAATAGTAACTCAATGGTGTAACAGGACTTATGTTTCAAATGGGATCATTGTAAATAAAACATAATTACACCAGTTGCAGTTAAAAGAATGCAAGTGAATTACGTCGACTACCCTAATATTCTGGCTCTTCCCTCCCTCCCAGCCTCTCCTTTCTTCTTCCCTCTTTCCTTCTTTTCCTTCCTTGCTTTTTTTCTTTCCCCTTTACCTTTTCCCCCTTTCAGTCTTTTTTCTTTCTACTCTACTTTCTCAACTGCTTTTTCTTTTTTCTTTCTTTGAAAAAAATTCAGGGGCAACAAAAAGAGTCCCACAAATCGAACCTGTAGAAATATAATGCTGAAATGAATAGCTAGAAAAATTGTTATAGATCAAAAGATAAATCAGTTTCATAAAACTGCTATTTTGAAATTGCAACAATCTTGTACAATCAGGACTGATAAAATGGAATAATCAGACATTTCAAATGTCCATAAATGTAAAATCATCTACTTGAACATTATATGCAATACATTCACACAAAAAAGCAAATACTGTAGCCTTATTTGAACAATATTGAACTCATAAATACTCATGATTTCACTCTGTCCAGGGGCCTAACAACTAGGAATGCTGCTTGATACAGAAAAACATAGTGAATACCTCCTTTATTTAAACATGTCACTCAAGAAAGTCTCTTCTAACATAAAGGCAAATACATATAGCTACTGAGCTATGACTGTACTTCTGTCACATTCTATGGGAAAAACACCAGACTCCACAAATTCGGAATCATGACAACACTTTGAACTAATTATTTGGTTCATCCATAGTTTATACCTCAGTTTACCTCACATTTACCCTACAAACCTTACAAAGAGGAGGTATTTTTACTCTAGGAAAGCGATCACTGTATAATATGCATTCTTGATCTGTTTCTTTCTCCCAAACAATGGTACTGATGGTTAACACTTCTGTGGTAGCACCACTATTTCTAGTAAGTAGATTATTATGGAGTGTGCCACTTTAAAGCTGCAATACACACAAAAAATATTTTGTAGTTTACTCACTGATTCCACAAAAAGATTTTGAAAAGCAAATCAATAATAATCAAAGTTAAAATGTCATATGTTGTTTTTGTAAAAACCTTTCTTAGTGCATCAGTCAAAATAACATAATAAATTATTACAGTAAATTTAATAGCATTATGCAATATCATTGCCATTTTGTGGAAATGTTGTATATATATGCCTCCTCATTTAGGATTCACAACTCTAATTAAAATAGATTTATGTTGTACTTTGGGACAAAGTTTTACTTATATTTTACTTATCTACATTATATATCTTAAATGTATACAACCTCTGTGAAATATCTTGTTTCTAACTAGATTAGCAGGTGTTGTTATAACTTGCAAAAGGGAACTATTTGCAGAAATTTCTCTAGGGATAGTAAAATTGGTAACTTTATCAAACTTGCAAATGGCTTTCAAGGCTATGGTCTATCTTTAGTAAAGAGTAAACCATCGAACTATTCTTGTAACATAATACTTGTAGAATAACAGCAATTTCCTTCAAAAATGTAGTTTTCATTCTTTGTGATAGAAATAATTTAAAATCCATGATAATTTAGCAATTAATTTAAGACATTCTTCATCACTAATGGCTTGTCTTCATTTGAACACATCTTACATATAACATGTAAGAAATAAAGCATGATAATTTTTTTTTCATTTTAGCTTTGCTTGTTTAAGCTGACATGGCTATAGAGAAAGATTTAACCACAGAATTAGTTATTTCAGGGATTGATCTGCTGCATACTAGGATGGAATATTTGTTATATTTTGGAGCATTTTTGTACAACATGTATGCCAAACTATCAACTGAGTAATGTTTTCAGCTGGAAAATATGCAAAATGCTCCTGTCCACAGGAACACTATATCTAGCGTACCAACTTATTTGCCACAGAACCAAATTAATTTTGAATGTTTACCATCTCATTTAATGTTCGGTAATTGGACTTTGTGTCCTTTCTGACAAACCACCTTAAAAATTTTGGCCTGTAATAGTGAAAGGAAAAGATGCTGTATTGCCAGACAATTTTGGATGGACTGTGCTATCATTTTAACGGGAATTATTTCCCAAAGTGAATCTAACACTTAGCTACAACTAAAGAAATCATACAGTGGATTTACCTGTACTATATTAGTTAAATTGTTTTCATCACAAAGCTGAGCTATCATGGGGCAAAATTCTCAAAACCCTATTGGTAATGAGGGAAGAGATTTTTACAATTTGATAGCTCCTTTGTTCTTTAGAGACAAGATATAGTTAGTATTAACTTTATCACTGTGGTTTATTTTTGCTTTCAAGTTGTAGAATTTGGCAAAAACATTTTATTAGTTGGAGATGAAGAGAAAATTATTTTATGAAGGCACACCCATGCTGAACTTACAGGAAAGAGAAGCAGAGCTGCACAGCCAGTTATATTAAAAGGATCATTCCTGAAACCTGAATATCATGCGAGCAGAAAAATCTAGATATGTTATATTCTGAAGAAATGATCTGAAGGCAATATTATTTGCTTTTTTATCAAAAAAGAAAAAAAATGCATCTTTGTAAATGTGGGTTGACTCTTATTGAAACAGGGAAATGAATGCTTGTATTGCAGCCTTAAAGAATCACATATTCACTGCAATATTCGTTTTTTTGTAAACTACAGCCTGCAACCTAGCAGACCATGACTGAATGCTTTTGAAAAGTTGTAGATTACAAACATGAAATCACAATTAATATCCTCTAAAAGTAATTTCAGAGCTTTCACGTCTTAAAAAAAGGACAATGTGTACTGCTTCACAAGGTAATGTAGCTAATCAAAAAAAGAGTAGAATTAAAGTATTTACATAATGAGCAATTCTACAGAAGGCGATCATCCCCATGTAAGCACTGCTGATTATATCCCACGCTGCTTTTAACAAACTGTACCAGATTGGATCCAGCCATCAGCACTTTCAGAGAATCCTTAAAAGCCTTTTATGGGTCTTTATATTTATTGTAGAATGGCATTCTTCAGGTAGAATAAGCTGGTGAAAGAGGACAGTGTCAACACAAGGTACCAGCAGGAGAAAAGAACGTCAGCGCTCCCGGTAATTCCATACTGGGCTGTACTTGGAGCTGGAAAGAAATGGAGAAGAATAAATCAAAATCTAATTTGTGTCTTTCAAGGTCTCAACAATAATCAAAAAGCAGCCGGGTGTTCTGGGGAAAAAACTAGCACTGGAGTCAGACAGATTTCAGATTCACATCTGGTTCTGCTGTATAGAAATGTGTGGCCTATTCGACTAACCTCTCTGATCTTCAGTTTTCTCAAGAACAAAATAGAAATAATATAATCCACCTGGCAGCACTGCAGTGAGAATTTGAGGTGAAGCACATGTAGCACATTGCATTGGACTGGACATAAGTCCTCAGCAAATATCAGCTAACATTATTTATCTTATACGCATTGTAACTATTTCTAATAGTGGACAATATTCATTTATGTATATATTTTAAATTTGTTTTTATTGAGATATAGTTGAACTATAACAGTGTGTAAGTCTAAGGTGTACAACAGTGTGGATTTGATACACTTGTATATTGCAATATGATCACCACCATAGCGGTAGCTGACACTTCTATCATGTCACATAATCATTTTTGAGACTTCTCTGTTCATCTAATGGTTAAGAATCCAGCTTCCAGTGCAGGAAACTTGGATTTGATCCCTGGTCCAGGAAGACCCCATATGCCACAGGGCAGCTAAGCCCATGTGCCACAGCCACTGACTCTGTTCTCTGGAGCCCCTGAGCCACAGCTACTGAAGCCCATGCACCCTATAGCCTGTGTTCCACAGCAAGTGAAGCCACCGCAATGAGAACATCATTGCAGCAAGAAAGTGGCCCCCATCCACCACAACTAGAGGAAGCCTACGTGCAGCAACTAAGACCCAGTGAAGCCAAAAATAAACAAGTAAACAAAATCTTTTTAAAGTACTATCATAAAAATAAAGAATATTATTATTAAAAAAATGATCATTTTTATGGTGGGAACAGTTAAGATCTAGTCTCTTAGCAACTTTGAAGGTTATAGCACAGTATTATTGTCTACAGTCACTATGTTGTACATTAGATCTACAAAACTTATGTGTCTACTGATTGTAAGTTTATACCCTTATACAACCATCTCTGCAATTTCCCCAGCTCCCAGCCTCTGGTAACACTAGTCTACCTGTGCTTTTACAAGTTCTGCTTGCTTTATCAGATTCCACATCTATGTGATATTTTTAATTTCATATATATCATATATGATAAATATATATCATATATATCATATATGATAATATATCATATATATATCAGCTGATACTTGCTGAGTATGATATATATATCATATATCTTATATATGATATCATATATCATATATCTTATATATGATATTATATATCATATATATTATATGATATTATATATCATATATGATATTATATATAATATATATTATATGTGATATTATATATCATATATATATTATATGGTTTGGTTTAGTCACTAAGTCATGTCCAACTCTTGCGAGCCCATGGACTATACCTGCCAGGCTTCTCTGTTCCTAGGATTTTCCAGACAAGAATACTGGAGTGGATTGCCATTTCCTTCTCCAGGGGATTTTCCAAACCCAGAGATAGAACCTGGGTCTCCTGCACTGCAGGCAGATTCTTTACTGGCTGAGATACTAGGGACAGGGCTTCCCTGGTATGTATGTATGTATGTATACATATATAAATACACACACACATATTTGTGGGTCTTTTTTATTGGCCAGATGCTATACTAAATGCTGAAAAAACAAAGAGATTTTCTCTTCCAGGACCTTGTGTGTGTGTGTGTGTGAGGAAAGATATCAAACAATTATAATACAATCTTAGGAATATTAGAACTGCATGGGCAAACTGCAGTGAGATAGAAAATTGTGTATTTAAAATTGCCTGGGCAAAGGGAAGATGATTTAACAGATAGTTTTACCAAAGGGGACGATCATCTGAGTAGAGGAAACAATATATTCAAAGGCATGAGGAAAGGCAAGATCACGGCATGTATTCTAGGCTCTAAAAGTAGATTAGTGTTGCTGGACTGTGAAGTTTGAGGCCTGGAGTGGAGAAAATTGAAACGGAACTCTAGGCAGATAGAATGAACTCGACTGTATTGAAAAAAATGTTTAGCTTTTTATACTGGAGGAGATTTTGAAGAATTTGGAGCTGTTGAATTGTATGACTATATTTATACATTGGAAAGATCACAATCTTAGAGAGAAACTCCTGTGGGTACTTGGCTAACAGTCATGCTGAATTTTCACTGAGAGATTGCACCTAGTGATTCACCAAGCATGGGATACTGTGGGAGTCTACTTAATGGATTCCACTTTGTTTCATAAGAGGACAGTTGCCTCTTTGAATGTGAATTATGTTATGTTCCAGAAACTGAATGTCGCAGACATGTTTAGCTATGCTTGAGACTGGTTCTCATTTACCATAAGAATAATAATAGTAATAATAAAACAACTCCACCAATGTATTTTTAACTACCTCTTATTAATGAAATCAGGATTTCAAGTACTGTTTTCTAGTAGGAAATGAATAATGTAATGAAAGAATGTTATTTAACCCCCAAATTCATAATTCAAATCTGGAAGCTGTTTTAGTCACACTGAATTTGAATTGCCAGCAGCTAGTTTTTAATGGAACTTTCACCAATGCCTATATTTTCATGTTACAAGAAGAATATATTGTGTTGTTTATAACTCTAAGAAATCAAAGGAGATAGAAGATGCCTTGAGCCCTGCCAGTGGGGAGTTTTCTTAAAAATACAATTGTTGATTCCATGTGAGTGAGATTCAAGGGCTAAAACTACTACACTTTAGTAAACATGTAGCAAAATCAACTATTTGATGTTTCTCTTTAAATGGCAGCCCACTCTAGTATTCTTGCCTGGAAAATCCCATGGACCCAGGAGCCTCGTAGGCTATAGTCAGTGAGTGGGGTCGCAAAGAGTCAGACACGACTGAGCGGCTTCACTTTCACTTTCACTTTGTATCACAAATGAGTTTTAAACAATGAGAAGATGATGAAGAAAATAAGTCTATTGTTGAAGAGATAGCTTTTCAAGTTTTGACATGCAAGAAGTCTAATTTAAAACCATGAAACTACTTAAATTATTTTCTCTTATTCAGGACTTAGAATCATGTTTTATTTTTTTAAACATAAATAAATAGTGAATTGGCCTGTTACCTTCTCAGTGACATCTATTTCATAGTTATTGCTACTGTTATTTAGGAATCTTGAGTGCAATAAAACCAGTATAATAATAAAGGACTAATCATTAGCAAAGTACATAAAATGATATCATAAATAAGAAACAGATCTTAAAAGCCAAGCACACAAAGAAAAGATATTTTTATTATCATGACAAATTAAATAGTACATTAATTGAGTAGAGTAAAAAGGACTCTCAAAACTCCTTATTCATCCTTTAAAATGCATTTTGGGTCAATCTTTCCTGAATCTCCTTTCCTTTTTCAACAAGCTGAACAGATTACCCTATTGTGTCATGAGGTCGCAATACATATTCCTTTTAATAAAACTATCATATTGTGTTACAACTATTTGTGTGTATATCTATTTCTTTCACCAGATTATAAACTCTCCTAGGGCCTGTTTTGTATATCTTACTATTTCCAGATACAAAGTCTGGTAAGTTCTGGTACACAGTGGGTACTCAAGAAATATCTATTGAACGAACAATTCAGTTAAATAAATAAATAGATAGGTTAGAGTCTTCCCTGATAGCTCAGTTGGTAAAGAATCTGCTTGCAATGGAGGAGAACCCGGTTCAATTCCTGGGTTGCGAAAATCCACTAGAGAAGGGGTAGGCTACCCACTCCAGTATTCTTGGGCTTCCCTTGTGGCTCAGCTGGTAAAGAATCCACCTGCCATGTGGGAGACCTGGGTTCAATCCCTGGGTTGGGAAGATCCCCTGGAGAAAGGAAAGGCTAACCTGTCCAATATTCTGGCCTGGAGAATTTCATGGGTCACAAAGAGTTGGACACAACTGAGTGATTTTTCACTTTCACTTTCAAAAGGAATATATGTCTCTCCTACAAAATAAAATCTTTTTTTGTGAAGCAAGCAAGCTACTTGTCTATAAGTTAGAGAATTTACCATACACTTTCATTCATTCAGCAAATATTTATTGAACTAGGTACTAAGAACTGTACTAAGTACTGGAAACACAACATATAATAATGTGGGTAAGGTGGCACAGTGGTAAAATATCTGCCTGCCAATGCAGGAAACACAGGAGATGCAGATTTGATCCCTGGGTCACGAAGATGCCCTGGAGTAGTAAATGGCAACCTATTCCAGTATTCTAGCCTGGAGAATCCCAAGGACAGAAGAGCTTAGGGGGGCTCCAATCCATGAGGTCATATAGAGCTGGACAAGACTGATTACTCATGTACATGTACATATGATTCTTTTATTACTCAATTTCATATATCTCCAAATATACCCTTTTATCATAGTTCTTGCATGAGTGTGTGCTCAGTCAATTCCGTCTGAGTCTTTGTGACCCCATGGACTGTAGTCCACCAGGCTCCTCTGTCCATGGGGTTCTCTAGGCAGGAAAAAGCTGGCTTACAATTCAATATTCAAAAAACAAAGATCATGGCATCTAGTCCCATCATGACATGGCAAATAGATGGGAAAACAATAGAAACAGTGACAGACTTTATTTTCTTTGGCTTCAAAATCACTGCAGACAGTTGATTGCAGCCACGAAATTAAAAGACACTTGCTCCTTGGAAGGAAAGCTATGACAAACTTAGACAGCGTTTTAAAAATCAGAGACATCACTTTTCTAGCAAAGGTCCATAAAGTCAAAGCTACTGGTTTTCCAGTTGTCATGTACAGATGTGAAAGTTGGACTATAAAGAAGGCTGACTGCCAAAGAAATGATGCTTTCAAACTGTGGTGTTGGAGAAGGCTCTTGAGAATCCCTTGGACTGCAAGGAGATCAAACCAGTCAATCCTTAAGAAAATCAACCCTGAATATTCACTGGAAGGACTGATGCCAAAGCTGAAGCTCCAATACTTTGGCCACTCATGCGAAGAGCCCACTCATTGGAAAAGACCCTGATGCTGGGAAAGATTGAAGGCAGGAGGAGAAGGGGATGACAGAGGACAAGATGATTGGATGGCATCACCGACTCAATGGATGTGAGTTTCAGCAAGCCCCAGGAGACAGTAAAGAACAGGGAAGCCTGGTGAGCTGCATTGAGCTCCATGGGGCTGCTTTGAGCAACTGAGCAACAACAGGGAGACAGATCATGAGGTAGATGATAGGGGAAAATCACGTATCAAACAAACTTTGTAGCATCATCCTCTTGCAGCAAAAGACAGAGAGTATAGATGAACCTGGGCCCCCAGATATGGTCTTGAATTTGGAGACATCCTTCTTTGCCTCTGTGATGGTCAGATCTGTTGTATGTTCCCTGCCATGTTTTTAGTTGCCTTTGAGTATCATACTGCTACCTATCCTAAATAACATTAGGAGGGAACTGGCATGTGGTCATAGGTGTAGTTGGACTGTAGTGAGAGTTTGTTTTCCTTCTGAGTGATATGAGAATCTACAACACAGTTACATGCAGAGGGACTAGCTGACATTTTAAATGTACCCTTGACTGTTCTGTGGACAGTAGATTGTACCAGCATAAGCAAGAGTAGGAGCCTACGTTAGTCCCAGACCTTCAGGGTTTCCACTGCCTGTTGAGGAAAGCCAAAATTGTGTGGCTCAGTATTCAAGGATGTCTGATATTTGGTTCTAGTCAACTTGTCCAGATTCATATACACTCTTAGCTTCAGGCACATAAGACATTTTTCTAAACAGTCTTCCCTGTCATTTGCACATACCATATCCTTAATCCTAAAAGGGCCTACTTCCTATTCTCCTTAGCCACTTATCAAAGTCCTATTCTTCTGTAAAAATGTAAATTAAAACCTCCCCCATAAAGCCCACCTAATCTAATAACAATTTTTAATCTCCTACCTTATTTCATAAATACTTCCTTTTTTACTTATGTGTGTGCTGAGTCACTTCAGTTGTGTCTGACTGTTTGCAACCCTATGGACGATAGCCCACCAGGCTCCTCCATCCACAGGATTCTCCAACCGAGAATACTGGAGTGGGTTGCCATTCCCTTCTACAGGGGATCTTCCCAATCCAGGGATCGAACTTGCTTCTCTTATGTCTGCTACATTGGCAGATTACCTCTAGCACCACCTGGGAAGCCATTTATGACAAGGGGGAATGTTCTATAATTTCATTATGCTTATAGACCAGTAGAAGAGAAAGATACACATATCTTTATTATAAAAATAAATTATATATATGTAGAAAGATACCTCTTTCTAACTAGAGTAACTTGGCATGTTTCTTAGCTGTGCTTAGTTTAGCATCCTCATTAGCAAATTAGGATTGGTACTGACAATATCTCAGAAGTGACAGTGAAGATTAAATGTGTTGATACACTTAAAACACCCAGTACAACATCTAACACAGGATAAACTCCCTCAAGTATTATCTCCCTCAAGTATTATCTAAGCACTATCAATCTGCTCATTCATTTAGCAAGTTGAGCCTGTGCTATGTGTCAGGCATTTTCTGAATGAATGAACAAAACTGAAGTGGCTCCTGTCCCCATAGAGCTTTCTCTTTAGCTTGAGTTGTTTTCTATGGAATAAGGCTGTTTTACTTCATTCCTCACCTCTACTTGGTTAAACCAATGTTTCTCTGGTCCTACAAAGCTGACCTCCATTTTATCTTACAAAAATATTTATTTTCTTTATTATCTTGACTTCTTTCAGAGGACGTGGATGCCAATTACTGCAAGATAATCGGCTGTTTCTTCTCTTTGCAGGCTGCTTGAAGACAGAGTATGACCCTCTTCCATTTCTTCTTTTCCTCTATCTTTTCTCAAGAGTAACCATGTGGCACATGTCCTTGGGAATGGTTTCATGGCTCATCTAATGCCAAGCTTGGTGACAGAAGGGCTTTGAGGCATGAAGCAGAGTATGTGGGCTATGTGGAGGGTCCAGGCCTTTGGGATTTCTCCCAGTTGCCAACAGGAAGATCCAATCTGGGCTTTAATACATATCTTACATCTTGTCTAATTATGATTATCACTCCCAATTACTTACAGCTGCTGAATATTATTTTCAGTCTTGGCAGTTTTCCCTTGTATTGCTCCAGTTTTTATTTTTAGGCAAAAGCAAATGTAACTGTGAAATATTTAGTTTGGTATAATACCAATTACTTGCCTAGGCAATTTCCTTAAATTACTGAAGCTTTAACTAAACTAACTTTGAGTCATATTTTTAAGATTCTTGTTGCAATCTTAGGTAGAGTTATTTAGCTACGTTAACTTTGCTTCCATAAGAGAATCTGGCCTGAACTTGCATTTTACTGAAACCTTATACCTTAATGGAAAGTGAATGATTTACACCTAAATTAGATTTTAAATAAAAGAGAGCGATTCAAAAGAGTGCATATTAGTTTACTGAGAAATCATGCAACACTGATTCAGTCTAAATGTAGTACAACTCACAATGTGGGAGTAGTTTGTTAGAAAGATAGTTTAATCCTTTCTTTAGCAATATCCACCCCTTAACACCATCAGCAGGTGTCAGGGATAACACATCAGAAGCTCAGATCACACCCAAATTTTTTACATCATTTACTTCTGCATGATACTGGGCGGCGATTTGGGGATGAGAGGAGCACGGAGATATGCTTTACCACCGGATGTACAACTTTTGATTACAGTGTCTGGATGAATCAGACACGTCTCAGCATCGGCAACATCATCTAATTATTCCTTTCTGAGCTATTTCTCTCTTAGGCCCACACCCTAAGAGAGGATGTATTGCTTTAAAGACACAGCACAAACTATGGCTTATCAGGAACCATGCCCTATCTCACTCCTATGGAACAGCTATTTCTGTGTAGGGGAGGGCTTTGTTTGTGTCATTACAGCATGTCCCCATACTGGCACCCTCCAAAATCTTCTTCCTCCCTTAGGCCTGGACTTGAGTAATGCTTGAGAACCATAGCTGTCATGCAGTAGGGCTACCAATGTGGACTTTTTCAGATGTTTTTACTCAACACACCTTTTTTTGCGCCATACATTGTTTCCTGAAATACAGAGAAATAAATATAGCATAATCCACTTTTCAAGCAGCTCTCAGTCCTGCAGAGTAAGGCTTAATTTGTGAGTTCTTACCACAGCAACCCACTCCAGTACTCTTGCCTGGAAAATCCCATGGACAGAGGAGCCTGGTGGGTTATGGTCCATGGGGTCGCAAAGAGTCGGACACGACTGAGCGACTTCACTTTACCACAGCTAGGGCCTCCCAGATGGCTCAGACAGTGAAGAATCCATCTGCAATGCAGGAGACCCAGTTCCATCCCTGGGTCTGGAAGATCCCCTGGCAAAGGGGAATGGCTACGCACTCCAGTATTCTTGCCTGGAGAATTCCATGGACCAGAGGAGCCTGGTGAGCAATAGTGCATGGGGTTGTAAAGAGTCAGACATGACTGAGCAACATTTTCACTTTCACTTCACCATAGCTATAGCTCCACTCATACTTAGAGGAGAGAAAGACTTGGACAACTGACTCTGAATTCCTGTTAGCCTTTTTTATTTTCTTTAGAAGGAATCAGGCTAACAAGGGCACATTGATGCACTTTTTTTCAAAGAGACCTAAGGTTATACAAAATCTCTATTTACATACATATCCTCATTGAGCTTCCCTAGTAGGAACTGAACTTCCCCTGTAGCTCAGTTGGTGAAGAATCTGCCAGCAATGCTGGAGACCTGGGTTTGATTCCTGAGCTAGTAGATCTCCTGAAGAAGAAAATGGCAACCCACTCCAATATTCTTGCCTAGAGAATCCCACGGACAGAGGGGTCCAAGGGGTCCCAAGAGTTGGATATGACTTAGCAAGTAAACCACCACCTAACATGTAAAATTTTTTACTTTTTCACTTGGTTAAAAATCAAATGCCTACCTTCAGGAAATTCTAACATTTTTTAGTAACCAAGCTTTCACAAGCATAAAAATATACAATTATTTTCACAAAAAGTATCTCCATTTTGTATTGTAAACAATGAGCAGAATGGCTAGAGAAATCACCCAATTCCTTTCTTTTTTCTGACTCATGGAATTTCCCTGCCAGCTTGTTTTTTGCAACTACTAAGCTCTTTCTCTGGCAAACCACCATTCTTGAATCTGTTTATGCTTGCTAAATAGTGATTTTACCAACGTTCACAGTATGCAATCCTGTTTACTCAGCATCAACCTACGTTAGTAATTTTAAATATATGTTTGTCTCTGTATTACCTATATTCAGAAATCTGCCTATTTGTAGATAAATTCTTTTTTCTGCAAATAGACAGATGAAACCCTCCATTTGAGTGAAAGAGAGTAAGTAACCACCCAAACAGAAATAAATTCTGTCCCCATTTTTCTGTCCTTCATAGTCATTGAAAAAATATTTCAGGCTGTAAAGTTCATCATTATCTTCTGTGTTAGATATTTTTGTTTATTTTTAGCAAATCATCAGTGATGTACCTGAATCTAAAGCAGCTCCATTTTAAAGTCTGTTGCCAATAGAGGTAATTCTGCATAACCTGAAATGGTTCTTTGAACTTGGGCAAAGTCCAGTTATTCATTCCACATTGGTTTGCAAATAGGTTTCTTTATTGTTATTACCTATTCTCTGTGTGTGTGGGAGTGTGTATATGTGTTTTAAAATCTGGTTTTGTTGTGTAAAATACATATGTAAACATAAAATACAAGCTGCCTTGACTCTAGAGTTTAGTTTGGCCCTTTAAAGCATCATCTAGCTGCAGAAAGAAGGTTTTACAGAAGTAAAAATAGAAACCCAGCTGTGTTCTTAAGGTCACTAATAGTCAATACCATCAGCTGTATCATCAGTGTGACATTGCTAGTGTGGTAAAAAATGGGTGAAATTGCAAACTGGTAAACATTTTCACATACTGAAGGAGTTTGTAAGACCAAATATGTGTGGTTATGTGGGTGTGAAATTATTTAAGCTTTTATGTGTTTAAAAAAGATTTCATGATCAAAGTATCTTGTTTATTAACTTTTTTTTCACCTTATGTGTTAGGAAGCTTATCCTGAATGGCTTCTTTTCTATTATTCTGTAACATGGTTCTTTCAACAGTCAGGATAAAGAATTTCATAAGGTTAGATTACTTTTTCCATTTTTTTGGAATCTTCCATGTACTTACCACTTTTTCTTAGCTTTTCAAATGCAATAAAGACCAATGATTATCTGACCATGTAGTTCTGATTTATTTAAATTGTTCCACTCGTTATGCTCCAGATTGACTTTCAGTTATTCTCAATGATTCTCTAATCATTGCCATTATATTTTGGCTACTTAAAAAACCTTAATAAAATCCAAATGCCTCTGTATGGAACTCAAAAGCCTCTGTAAACTTCCCCAAAGCTACCTTTCCAGTCCTATTGCTGGCTGCTCTCTGACATGGCAGGCACACTAGGCAGGAATATTCTTTATTCTCAGGATGTTGTCCATGCCTTTGCTTCATTTGCAGATTTGTTCACACTCTGCCTTCATCTCAGATGGGCTTTTGCACCTCTACCTGTTGAGATAGTACCCATCTTCCATTACGCATCTCAAATGCATTTGGCTTACAAAGTTAGAATCTGCTGAAACTCTAGGGAATACTGGTATTTAGTGCAAACCTTCACTTCCATAGATGAAGAGACGAGGCTGGTAGAGATTGAATGATGTGCTTAAGTTAGAGGCAAGAATAAGACTAGAATTCAAGTATGCTGAATCTCTATGCTTCCATTTCCTTGCGGTATTATTGAATTGCTGAATTACTACCTAACTCTAGGTGGAATTCATCTGCCAGTTCCTCTTTTCTCTCATAGCCATTTGTTTTTACTTATACTTTTTCACCCTTGTGTTCATCTCCTTAAAGAGAGACTAAGTTTCTTAAAAACAGTGGTAAGATTTAATTTACTTTTTATTACTCCCTGGATTTGATTAAGTGATTGGCACTGTCAAAATATTTATTACAGAGAACTATAGATAATTTTAATTTCTGCAGCTGAATAAGGTTTTACTGTAAAGCTCAAGAGCACTGTAGGGAAGGTGATATCATCAAGCAATAATGCAGGATTTGGAAACATTGGCTACCATCAAAAAGGAAGGTTGGTTCTAGTTTAGAGAAATGAAGAATCATGTATTCTTTGATGTCTTTGAAGACATCATATTGTAAACATACATAGTTAAACACACACATACACATACACACACACATACACACACTCCAAGAGCACTGTTAAAGAAGCCCTCTTGTGACTTTTACTTGAATTTCTTAGTAAAGAAATGGAGAATATATTTGTAACCATCAAGCACATAAACTAGCTTAACACCTCTGTGCCTCAGTTTTCTCTAGCTGAACAGAGGGGATAAAAGTATATTCCTTATAGTGTTGCCAACTAGGTAAAGCACTTAACTAGCATAAATTGAATTGTTCATTAAATGGTAGCTTTTAAGATGCATTAGTATTTATACAAGACATACAGATGTAAGCTCCTACCTTGGCCCAAGAAGAAATACCTAGTTGTTGGAATGAGGTCATATGTGCCTCAAAGTCCTCTACATTTGAAACAATAACAATCACACCAAAAATACGCTCCTTTTGTAGCACCTCTAAGGGTACAGATTAGAGAATTCACTCAATACACAGACAATGCTTGAGTACCTATAAAGACTTATTGAGCACTCTCACCGATTCAATGGACATGAGTTGGTGATAGACTGGGAAGCCTGGCGTGCTGCAGTCCATGGGGTCACAAAGAGCTGGACACGACTGAGCGACTGAACTGACTGAACTGAGCACTAACTGTGCCCAATGTACCTTTCTGTGTGCTGGGTCACAATCGTTATATATAATTCCTCACAGTCTGCTAAGTAGATCACAATACTCGGAACTAACTGTACCCTTGAACCCGCTGAGCTGCAACCCTTCTACTTGGCATTACCTTCTTCCACTTCCTCGTAGTTTCCCAGCCTCTGTATGACGCACCTTTCCTTCTCTTTAAGAACCCAGTTCCAGGTTTACCTCTGTGATAATGTACTTGACCTTCTAACCATTACTTGCTTCCTCTCTTGAGAGCTCTAAAATTCAAACTCTTCTTTCCCGACCTTGCGCTCAGATTTGCCTCGTCACCTAGACTGGGTTCCTAAAGGACAAGGATCATGTTTGTTCATCTTTCTTTACTTCTTTTTTTTTTTCCCTTCCACAGTGGCTAACAGTGACCTCATCTAATAAGGACTTGATAAATAATTGTTCTTTTTATCTCCACATGACATAAATTTGCACAGTATATTTGTTTCACTCACCTTTTGTGTCTTGCCCTATATCTTCTCATTACCTTTTACTTTAGCTGGTGATATGCAGATAATCCCACCCTAATGGCAGAAAGCCAAGAACAGAAAAGCCCCTTACTGAAGGTGAAAGAGGTGAATGAAATAGCTGGCTTAAAAGTCAACATTCATTTCACTCTTTCCATACATCTCCCCCTCCCTCTCCTCCCCTCCTTCTGTGTCCATCAGTTTGCTCTCTATGTCTGTTTATCCACCGCTGCCCTGAAATTAAACTCTCCCATATCATCTTTTTAGATTCCATATATATGCATCAGTATAAGATATGTATATTTCTATTTCTGATTTCACTCTGTATAATAGGCTCTAGGTTCTTATTGATGTATGATAGAAAACCACAAAATTCCGTAAAGCAATTATCCTTCAAATAAAAAAAAATAAAGAAAAAAGTCAACATTCAAAAAACTAAGATCATGTCATCTGGTCCCATTATTTCATGGCAAATAGATGGGGAAAAAATGGAAACAGTGGCAGATTTTATTTTCTTAGGCTCCAAAATCACTGAAGATGGTGACTACAGCCATGAAATTAAAAGACACTTGCTCTTTGGAAGAAAAGCTATGATAAACCTAACAGTGTAATAAAAAGCAGAGACATCACTTTCCCAACAAAGATCCATATAGTTAAAGCTATGGTTTTTCCAGTAGTCATGTATTGATGTGAGAGTTGGGCCATAAAAAAGGCTAAGAACTGAAGAACAGATGCTTTTGAACTGTGGTGCTGGAGAAGACTCTTGAAAGTCCTTTGAACAGCAAGGAGATCAAACCAGTCAATCCTAAAGGAAATCAGTCCTTAATATTCATTGGAAGGACTGATGCTGAAGCTGAAGCTCCTATACTTTGGTCATCTGAGGCAAAGAGCTGATTAATTGGAAAATACCCTGATGCTGGGAACGATTAATGGCAGGAGGGAAGAGGTGGCAACAGAGGATGAGATGTCTGGATGGCAGCACTGACTCAATGGCCATGCTGCTGCTGCTAAGTCGCGTCAGTTGTGTCTGACTCTGTGTGACCCCATGGACTGTGGCCTACCAGGCTCCTCCATCCATGGGATTCTCCAGGCGAGAATGCTGGAGTGGATTGCCATTGCTTTCTCCGCAATAGCAATGAGATTGAGCAAACTCCAGGAGACAGTGAAAGACAGGAAAGCCTAGTGCGCTGCAGTCCATGGGGTTGCTAAGAGTTGAATACGACTTAGCAACTGAACAACAGCCCTGGCATAATCACTTAAAGTCATCTGCTCATTTTGTCAGTTCCCAGACAAAGATAACACTCTTCTGTGAAGAAGACAAGAGTAACTTCTGTACAACTTATTAAAACTGTACTTCATATTCCCCACAGTGCATGGTGCTTTGCACTTGGTAGATATGCAATAATTAATTTTGGAAAAATAAGTTGATTGAAAGTAAACAAGTATCCTATCTCTTTGCTTCCACTTTTCTTAGCTTATGGTAGTTCAGCTGCACCACTTTTATGAAGTTGGTGATAATTATATTATTAGGTACATATCCTGAATAATGAAAAAGTAGTCTTAAAATCTTAAGTTTGATTTTTTTTTAGAGATTTTATCCTAAGACTATTATACCCACTATTTTTACACTCCCATCATTTTGGATTCTGCTACACTGGCAAAAATGCCTAATGAAAGTTCTGTCTCCCATTGTATTTCTTAAATATATGACTTCAGCTATAAAATATTCCCCTACCTACAACATCAAAATGCTCTTTTCTTGAGTCTCCAGCTTGTCTTACATTTTCTGCCTAAGTTAATCCAAGTTCTAAAATGGAAAAATGGGATGTATACAATTGCTATGGAAGGAAATTATGAACAGATTCACAAAAATCACATGCTAGGGAATTCTAGTCCAATGGACGATCCACCAAAGGATGAAAAGAAAAAAAGAAGAATGCGTTTGCATAGTGATTCAGCAATGAACATATACTGCAAACTGAACTCATATTGATTTTCAGTTCAGTTCAGTCTCTCAGTTGTGTCTAACTCTTTGTGACGCCATGAACTGCAGCACACCAGGCCTCCCTGTTCATCAACTCCTGGAGTTTACCCAAACCCATGTCCATTGAGTCAGTGATGCCATCCAACCATCTCATCCTCTGTCATCTCCTTCTCCTCCTGCCCTCAATCTTTCCCAGCATCAGGGTCTTTTCCAATGAGTCAGCTCTTCGCATGAGGTGGCCAAAGTATTAGAGTTTCAGCCTCAACATCAGTTCTTCCAATGAACACCCCGGACTGGTCTCCCTTAGGATGGACTGGTTGGATCTCCTTGCAGTCCAAGGGACTCTCAAGAGTCTTTTCCAACACCACAGTTCAAAAGCATCAATTCTTCGGTGCTCAGCTTTCTTTATAGTGAAACTCTCACATCCACAAATGGCCACTGGAAAAACCATAGCCTTGACTAGATGGAGCTTTGATGGCAAAGTAATGTCTCTGCTTTTCAATATGCTATCTAGGTTGGTCATAACTTTCCTTCAAAGTAGTAAGCAGCTTTTTTTTTTTTTTAGTTTTTTAGTTTTTAAATTTTAAAATCTTTAATTCTTACATGCGTTCCCAAACATGAACCCCCCTCCCACCTCCCTCCCCATAACATCTCTCTGGGTCATCCCCATGCACCAGCCCCAAGCATGCTGCATCCTGCGTCAGACATAGACTGGCAATTCAATTCTTACATGATAGTATACATGTTACAATGTCATTCTCCCACTAGATCACTTCCTAACACCGCACACAAAAATAAACTAAAAATGGATTAAAGATCTAAATGTAAGATCAGAAACTATAAAACTCCTAGAGGAGAACATAGGCAAAACACTCTCCGACATACATCACAGCACGATCCTCTGTGATCCACCTCCCAGAATTCTGGAAATAAAAGCAAAAATAGAAGGAGGAAGGAAAGATGGCGGAGGAATAGGATGGGAAGACCACTTTCTCCCTCACAAATTCCTCAAAAGAACATTTCAACGCTGAGCAAACTTTACAAAACAACTTCTGTAGGCTGGCAGAGGACATCAGGCAACCAGAAAAGCAGACCATTGTCTTCAAAAACAGGCAAACACCATATATAGTCTTTGGATGGTTGTTGATGGTTTTTTTTTTTTTTTGATTGTTTGTCTGTCTGTTTGTTTGTTTTTTAATAATTATTTTTCTTTCTTTCTTTTTTTCTTTCTTCCTTTTTCCTTCTGCTTCTCTTTAATATTGTATCTTTGAAAATCCAACCTCTACTCTAGATTTTTAATCTTTGCTCTTAGGTGTTTATTGCCAATTTTGTACATTTAAAAACCCAAACTACACTACCCCAGGTTACCTGAGAGCGAGATTACTGGCTTGACCACTCTCTCCTCCTCTGGACTCTCCTTTTTCTCCACCAGGTGGCCTCTGTCTCTTTTCTCCCCCATCTCTCCTCTATCCAACTCTGTGAATCTCTGTGTGTTCCAGACGGTGGGAAACACCTAAGGAACAGGTTACTGGCAGGATTTGTCTCTCTCCTACTCATTTCTCTCTCTGATCCTCCTGGTCACCTCTGTCTACTTCCTCCCTCCCCTCTTCCCTGTATAACTCTGTAAATACCTCTGAGCAGTCCAGACTATAGAGCGCACATAAGGAAGTGACTACTGGCTAGCTTGCTCTCTTCTCTTTTGATCTCACCGCATCTCATTCCAGTTACCTCTAACTACCTCCTCCATCTTCTCTTCTCCTTATAACCCAGTGAACCTCTCTGAGTGTCCCTCAATGTGGAGAAACTTTTCATCTTTAACCTAGATATTTTATCATCGGTGTTGTATAGATGGAGAAGTCTAGAGGCTACTGTAAAAATAAAACTGAAAACCAGAAGCAGGAGGCTTAAATACAAAGCCTGAAGACATTAGAGAACTCTTGAATTCAGGGAACATTAAGCAATAGGAGCTCATCTAATGCCTTCATACCTGCACCGAAACCAAGCTCCACCCAAGGGCCAACAAGTTCCAAAACAAGACATACCACGCAAATTCTCCAGCAACACAGAAACAATCCCCTGAGCTTCAATATACAGGCAGCTCAAAATTATCCCAAAACCTTTGATGTCTCGTAACCCATTACGGGTTACTCCACTGCGCTGCAGAGAGAAGAAACCCAGCTCCACCCACCAAAACTCCAACACAAGCCTCCCTAACCAGGAAACCTTGACAAGCCACTGATAGAACCCCACCCAAAGTGAGGAAGCTCCATAATAAAGAGAACTCCATAAATTACCAGAATATAAAAAGGCCACTCCAAACGCAGCAATATAACCAAGATGAAGAGACAGAGGAATACACAGCAGGTAAAGGAACAGGAGAGTTGCCCACCAAACCAAACAAAAGAGGAAGAAGTAGGGAATCTACCGGAGAAGGAATTCCGAATATTGATAGTGAAAATGATCCAAAATCTTGAAATCAAAATGGAATCACAGATAAATAGGCTAGAGACAAAGACTGAGAAGATGCAAGAAAGGTTTAACAAGGACCTAGAAGAAATAAAAAAGAGTCAAAATATAATGAATAACGCAATAAATGAGATCAGAAACACTCTGGAGGCAACAATTAGTAGAATAACGCAGGCAGAAGATAGGATTAGTGAAATAGAAGATAAAATGGTAGAAATAAATGAATCAGAGAGGAAACAAGAAAAACGAATTAAAAGAAATGAGGACAATCTCAGAGACCTCCAGGACAATATGAAATGCTCCAACATTCGAATTATAGGAGTCCCAGAAGAAGAAGACAGAAAGAAAGATCATGAGAAAATCCTTGAGGAGATAATAGTTGAAAACTTCCCTAAAATGGGGAAGGAAATAATCACCCAAGTCCAAGAAACACAGAGAGTTCCAAACAGGATAAACCCAAGGCGAAACACCCCAAGACACATATTAATCAAATTAACAAAGATCAAACACAAAGAACAAATATTAAAAGCAGCAAGGGAAAAACAACAAATAACACACAAGGGCATTCCCATAAGGATAACAGCTGATCTTTCAATAGAAACCCTTCAGGCCAGGAGGGAATGGCAAGACATACTTAAAGTGATGAAAGACAATAACCTACAGCCCAGATTACTGTACCCAGCAAGGATCTCATTCAAATACGAAGGAGAAATCAAAAGCTTTACAGACAAGCAAAAGCTGAGAGAATTCAGCACCACCAAACCAGCTCTCCAACAAATTCTAAAGGATATTCTCTAGACAGGAAACACGCAAAGGGTGTATAAACTCGAACCCAAAACAATAAAGTAAATGGTAACGGGATCATACTTATCAATAATTACCTTATACGTAAATGGGTTGAACGCCCCAACCAAAAGACAAAGACTGGCCGAATGGATACAAAAACAAGACCCCTCTATATGCTGCTTACAAGAGACCCACCTCAAAACAAGGGACACATAGAGACTGAAAGTGAAGGGCTGGAAAAAGATATACCACGCAAATAGAGACCAAAAGAAAGCAGGAGTGGCAATATTCATATCCGATAAAATAGACTTTAAAACAAAGGCTGTGAAAAGAGACAAAGAAGGCCACTACATAATGATCAAAGGAACAATCCAAGAAGAAGATATAACAATTATAAATATATATGCACCCAATATAGGAGCACCGCAATATGTAAGACAAATGCTAACAAGAATGAAAGGGGAAATCAACAATAACACAATAATAGTGGGAGACTTTAATACCCCACTCACACCTATGGACAGATCAACTAAACAGAAAATTAACAAAGAAATGCAAACTTTAAGTGATACATTAGATCAGTTAGACCTAATTGATATCTACAGGACATTTCACCCCAAAACAATGAATTTCACCTTTTTTTCAAGTGCTCATGGAACCTTCTCCAGGATAGATCACATCCTGGGCCATAAATCTAAACTTGATAAATTCAAAAAAATCGAAATCATTCCAAGCATCTTTTCTGACCATAATGCATTAAGATTAGATCTCAATTACAGGAGAAAAACTATTAAAAATTCCAACATATGGAGGTTGAACAACACACTTCTGAATAACCAACAAATCACAGAAGAAATCAAAAAAGAAATCAAAATATGCAGAGAAACTAATGAAAATGAAAACACAACAACCCAAAACCTGTGGGACACTATAAAAGCAGTGCTAAGAGGAAAGTTCATAGCAATACAAGCATACCTCAAGAAACAAGAAAAAAGTCAAATAAATAACCTAACTCTGCAACTAAAGCAACTAGAAAAGGAAGAGTTGGAGAACCCCAGAGTTAGTAGAAGGAAAGAAATCTTAAAAATTAGGGCAGAAATAAATGCAAAAGAAACAAAAGAGACCATAGCAAAAATCAACAAAGCCAAAAGCTGGTTCTTTGGACAAACCATTAGCCAGACTCATCAAGAAGCAAAGAGAGAAAAATCAAATCAATAAAATTAGAAATGAAAATGGAGAGATCACAACAGACAACACAGAAATACAAAGGATCATAAGAGACTACTATCAGCAGTTGTATGCCAATAAAATGGACAACGTGGAAGAAATGGACAAATTCTTAGAAAAGTACAATTTTACAAAACTGAACCAGGAAGAAATAGAAAATCTTAACAGACCCATCACAAGCATGGAAATTGAAATGGTAATCAGAAATCTCCCAGCAAACAAAAGCCCAGGTCCGGACGGCTTCACAGCTGAATTCTACCAAAAATTTCGAGAAGAGCTAACACCTATCCTACTCAAACTCTTCCAGAAAATTGCAGAGGAAGGTAAACTTCCAAACTCATTCTATGAGGCCACCATCACCCTAATACCAAAACCTGACAAAGATGTCACAAAAAAAGAAAACTACAGGCCAATATCACTGATGAACATAGACGCAAAAATCCTCAACAAAATTCTAGCAATCAGAATCCAACAACACATTAAAAAGATCATACACCATGACCAAGTGGGCTTTATCCCAGGGATGCAAGGATTCTTCAATATCTGCAAATCAATCAATGTAATTCACCACATTAACAAATTGAAAAATAAAAACCATATGATTATCTCAATAGATGCAGAGAAGGCCTTTGACAAAATTCAACATCCATTTATGATAAAAACTCTCCAGAAAGCAGGAATAGAAGGAACATACCTCAACATAATAAAAGCTATCTATGACAAACCCACAGCAAACATTATCCTCAATGGTGAAAAATTGAAAGCATTTCCCCTAAAGTCAGGAACAAGACAAGGGTGTCCACTTTCACCGCTACTATTCAACATAGTTCTGGAAGTTTTGGCCACAGCAATCAGAGCAGAAAAAGAAATAAAAGGAATCCAAATTGGAAAAGAAGAAGTAAAACTCTCACTGTTTGCAGATGACATGATCCTCTACATGGAAAACCCTAAAGACTCCACCAGAAAATTACTAGAGATCATCAATGAATATAGTAAAGTTGCAGGATATAAAATCAACACACAGAAATCCCTTGCATTCCTATACACGAATAATGAGAAAGTAGAAAAAGAAATTAAGGAAACAATTCCATTCACCATTGCAACGAAAAGAATAAAATACTTAGGAATATATCTACCTAAAGAAACTAAAGACCTATATATAGAAAACTACAAAACACTGATGAAAGAAATCAAAGAGGACACTAATAGATGGAGAAATATACCATGTTCATGGATCGGAAGAATCAATATAGTGAAAATGAGTATACTACCCAAAGCAATTTACAAATTCAATGCAATCCCAGTCAAGCTACCAGTCACATTTTTCACAGAACTAGAACAAATAATTTCAAGATTTGTATGGAAATACAAAAAACCTTGAATAGCCAAAGCAATCTTGAGAAAGAAGAATGGAACTGGAGGAATCAACTTGCCTGACTTCAGGCTCTACTACAAAGCCACAGTCATCAAGACAGTATGGTACTGGCACAAAGACAGACACATAGATCAATGGAACAAAATAGAAAGCCCAGAGATAAATCCACACACATATGGACACCTTATCTTTGACAAAGGAGGCAAGAATATACAATGGAGTAAAGACAATCTCTTTAACAAGTGGTGCTGGGAAAACTGGTCAACCACTTGTAAAAGAATGAAACTAGATCACTTTCTAACACCGTACACAAAAATAAACTCAAAATGGATTAAAGATCTAAATGTAATATCAGAAACTATAAAACTCCTAGAGGAGAATATAGGCAAAACACTCTCAGAAATAAATCACAGCAGGATCCTCTATGATCCACCTCCCAGAATTCTGGAAATAAAAGCAAAAATAAACAAAATAAACAAATGGGATCTAATTAAAATTAAAAGCTTCTGCACAACAAAGGAAAATATAAGCAAGGTGAAAAGACAGCCTTCTGAATGGGAGAAAATAATAGCAAATGAAGCAACTGACAAACAACTAATCTCAAAAATATACAAGCAACTTATGCAGCTCAATTCCAGAAAAATAAACGACCCAATCCAAAAATGGGCCAAAGAACTAAATAGACATTTCTCCAAAGAAGACATACGGATGGCTAACAAACACATGAAAAGATGCTCAACATCACTCATTATTAGAGAAATGCAAATCAAAACCACCATGAGGTACCACTTCACACCAGTCAGAATGGCTGCGATCCAAAAATCTGCAAGCAATAAATGCTGGAGAGGGTGTGGAGAAAAGGGAACCCTCCTACACTGTTGGTGGGAATGCAAACTAGTACAGCCACTATGGAGAACAGTGTGGAGATTCCTTAAAAAATTGCAAATAGAACTACCTTATGACCCAGCAATCCCACTTCTGGGCATACACACCGAGGAAACCAGAATGGAAAGAGACACATGTACCCCAATGTTCATCGCAGCACTGTTTATAATAGCCAGGACATGGAAACAACCTAGATGTCCATCAGCAGATGAATGGATAAGAAAGCTGTGGTACATATACACAATGGAGTATTACTCAGCCGTTAAAAAGAATTCATTTGAATCAGTTCTGATGAGATGGATGAAACTGGAGCCGATTATCCAGAGTGAAGTAAGCCAGAAAGAAAAACACCAATACAGTATACTAACACATATATATGGAATTTAGGAAGATGGCAATGACGACCCTGTATGCAATACAGGAAAAAGACACAGATGTGTATAACGGACTTTTGGACTCAGAGGGAGAGGGAGAGGGTGGGATGATTTGGGAGAATGGGAATTCTAACATGTATACTATCATGTAAGAGTTGAATTGCCAGTCCATGTCTGACGTAGGGTGCAGCATGCTTGGGGCTGGTGCATGGGGATGACCCAGAGAGATGTTGTGGGGAAGGAGGTGGGAGGGGGAGTCATGTTTGGGAACGCATGTAAGAATTAAAGATTTTAAAATTAAAAATAATAAAAAATAAATTAAAAAATAAACTGAAGGCACCCCCCCCAAAAAAAAAAGCAAAAATAAACAAATGGGATCTAATTAAAATTAAAAGCTTCTGCACAACAAAGGAAAATATAAGCAAGGTGAAAAGACAGCCTTCTGAATGGGAGAAAATAATAGCAAATGAAGCAACTGACAAACAACTAATCTCAAAAATATACAAGCAACTTATGCAGCTCAATTCCAGAAAAATAAATGACCCAATCAAAAAATGGGCCAAAGAACTAAATAGACATTTCTCCAAAGTAAGCAGCTTTTAATTTCATGGTTGCCATCACCATCTGCAGTGATTTTAGAGCCCAGAAAAATAAAGTCTGACACTGTTTCCACTGTTCCCCTCCTATCTGCCATGAAGTGATGGGACCGGATGCCATGATCTTTGTTTTTTGAATTTTGAGCTTTAAGCCAATTTTTTCACTCTCCTTTTTCACTTTCATCAAGAGGCTTTTTAGTTCTTCTTCACATTATGCCATAAGGGTGGTGTCATCTGCATATCTGAGGTTATTGATATTTCTCCCGGCAATCTTGATTCCAGCTTGTGCTTCTTCCAGCCCAGCGTTTCTCATGATGTACTCTGCATAGAAGTTAAATAAGCAGGGTGACAATATACAGCCTTGACATACTCCTTTTCCTATTGGGAACCAGTCTGTTTTTCTATGTCTAGTTCTAACTGTTGCTTCCTGACCTGCATACTGGTTTCTTAAGAGGCAGGTCAGATGGTCTGGTATGCCCATCTGTTTCAGAATTTTCCACAGTTTACTGTGATCCACACAGTCAAGGCTTTGGAATAGTCAATAAAGCAGAAATACATGTTTTTCTGGAACTCTCTTGCTTTTTCCATGATCCAGCGGATGTTGGAAATTTTGATTTCTGGTTCCTCTGCCTTTTTTAAAACCAGCTTGAACATCAGGAAGTTCACGGTTCATGTATTGTTGAAGCCTGGCTTGGAGAATTTTGAGCATTCCTTTACTAGCGTGTGAGATGAATGCAATTGTGTGGTAGTTTGAGCATTGTTTGGCATTGGCTTTCTTTGGGATTGGAATGAAAACTGACCTTTTCCAGTCCTGTGGCCACTGCTGAGTTTTCCATATTTGCTGGCATATTGAGTGCAGCACTATCATAGCATCATCTTTCAGGATTTGAAATAGCTCAACTGGAATTCCATCACCTCCACTGGCTTTGTTCATAGTGATGCCTCCTCAGGCCCACTGTACTTCACATTCCAGGATGTCTGGCTCTAGGTGAGTGATCATACCATTGTGATTTTCTGGGTCGTGAAAATCTTTTTTGTACAGTTCTTCTGTGTATTCTTGACACCTCTTCTTAGTATCTTTTGCTTCTGTTATGTCCCTACCATTTCTGTCCTCTATCAAACCATCTTTGCATGAAATGTTCCCTTGGTATCTCTAAATTTCCTGAAGAGATCGCTAGTGTTTCCCATTCTGTTGTTTGCCTCGATTTCTTTGCATTGGTCACTGAGGAAGGCTTTCTTATCTCTTCTTGCTATTCTTTGGAACTCTGCATTCACATGTGTATATCTTTCCTTTTCTCCTTTGCTTTTCACTTCCCTTCTTTTCACAGCTATATGTAAGGCCTCCTCAGACAGCTATTTTGCCTTTTTGTATTTCTTTTTCTTGGGGATGGTCTTGATTCCTGTCTCCTGTACAATGTCATAAACCTTCATCCATGGTTCATCAGGCACTCTGTCTATCAGATCTAGTCCCTTAAATCTATTTCTCGCTCCCACTGTATAGTCATAAGGGATTTGATATAGGTCATACCTGTATGGTCTAGTGGTTTTCTCCACTTTCTTCAATTTCAGTCTGAATTTGGCAATAAGGAGTTCATGATCTGAGCCACAGTCAGCTCCTGTTCTTGTTTTTGCTGACTGTATAGAGCTCCTCCATCTTTGGATGCAAAGAATATAATCAATCTGATTTCAGTGTCGACCATCTTGTGATGTCCATGTGTAGAGTCTTCTCTTTGTTGTTGGAAGAGGGTGTTTGCTATGACCAGTGCGTTCTCTTGGCAGAACTCTATTAACCTTTGCCCTTCTTCATTCTGTACTCCAAGGCCAAATTTGCCTGTTATTCCAAGTGTTTCTTGACTTTCTACTTTTGCATTCCAGTCCCCTATAATGAAAAGAACATCTTTTTTGAGCATTAGTTCTAGAAGGTCTCGTAGGTCTTCATGGAACTGTTCAACTTCAGCTTCTCCAGCGTTACTGGTTGGGGCATAGACTTGAATCACCATGATATTGAATGGTTTGCCTTGGAAATGAACAGAGATCATTCTTTTGTTTTAGAGGTTGCATCCAAGTACTTCATTTTGGACTCTTTTGTTGACTATGATGGCTACTCCATTTCTTCTAAGGAATTCCTGCCCATAGTAGTAGATATAATGGTCATCTGAGTTAAATTCACGCATTTCAGTCCATCTTAGTTCACTGATTCCTAGAATGTCGATGTTTACTCTTGCCATCTCCTGTTTGACCACTTCCAATTTGCCTTGATTCATGGATTTAACATTCCAGGTTCCTATGCAATATTGCTCTTTACAGCATCAAATCTTACTTCCAGTTCCATTCACAATGGGGTGTTGTTTTTGGTTTGGCTCCATTCCTTCATTCTTTCTAGAGTCATTTCTCCACTGATCTCCAGTAGCATATTGGGCACCTACTGACCTCTATTTTTCAGTGTCCTATCTTTTTGCCTTCTCATACTGTTCATGGGGTTCTCAAGGCAAGAATATTGATTTTAAAGAATGATTCATAATTTTCTTTCTAAAAATAAAGAAAATATACTGATCATAATTTCTCTGGACACTAATCAGGAGGTTTTTTTTAAAAAGGTGGGTATTTTTTCTAATTATTACATCAGAACACCTCACCTCTGCCTCACTTTTTAGATATTGCAAATTTAGCCACTTACTGCTTGAAAGGATTTTTGACTGAAACTGAAATAAGGCTTCCTGGAACTGTATTGATAAGTTTTGCAGGCTATTAGCTGGTAAGTTTATATCCACAGTTCCTTTGACCACAGTCAACTAGTTGAAGTCTTGTTATTTCTTAAGACAAAGACTTTACTTAAGAGATTCTTCAAATTTAGGAGTATTTTCAGTTATTTTTAACCTCAATATATATACTTAAACCTCAAACTGGAAAATTAATCTTAGATATGCCACAAAATGAATAATTTAGGAATAAATAACCTTTAGAACAGTAGTCATATTATTTATTCAACAAATGCTTATTTAGCACCTCCCCGGTAATAGTCACTGTGCTCAGTTATTGAATATACAAAGATGAACAAGATTTAATCCTAGGCTCTGAGGAATTTAAAGTCAAGTAGAAACAAAATATTCTACTCTAAAAGAAAAAGGATAATTTTCACCAAATCATATGTTATCATAATCCCAGGGTTAAAAGAACTTGGGGACTCTATTAGCTTTTGTCAAAGTATAATCAAATCAGAAAATCTAGTTACAGAAAGACATTTTAGGTTTATGCCACTTTAAAGCCAGAAGAATCTGAGGCCTAGAGAGGAAAGAGCTACGCAGAGAATTAACGCAAGTCTCTAGATACTGAGTTAGGTGTCCTTTCCAGAACATTGCACTGCCCACATTTATTTATTTAGTATATTGTTTCAGGCTTGTGTAACTCTCATTTGATTATTAATATTGAATGTATCTAATGTAACCTTAAAACGTTTCTAAATAAAATATGATAAAATAATTTTATAGTCTAGTAAATTATACAAAAGTTACACCCCACTTTAGTCACGTCAACCACTAAGATACAGAATGAGTTTATTCTACACATGTGTTAACAATGATACAATTATTTTGAAATATTAAGTGTTTGATATAATTTCCAAGATCTGTAGTCAATATGTGCTTTATTTGCATCTCTCATTATGTGCTCAATTTAGACTTCTTTTTTTCATCCATCAAGCGTGTGAAGTTCATAGTATTTCTTTTCTGCTTTTTTCTTTGGCCTTGAATTAACATATTTTATTGGGAAAAACAAATCACTTGGCCAAATGTAACTTCAAAGTGGCTGCAGTCTTCCTAAGCTCTCAGAAGAAAGATAATCAAAATAATTATAAAAGTATTCAATAATCAAAATATTTCCTAATGATTACAGCAGTGCACCCTTATGTTCAACAAATATTTGGTTCATTCTTCTTTAGTTCAGTTCAGTTCAGTTCAGTTCAGTCGCTCAGTTGTGTCTGACTCTTTGCGACCCCATGAATCGCAGCACGCCAGGCCTCCCTGTCCATCACCAACTCCTAGAGTTCACTCAGACTTGCGTCTTATCCCATGCTAAATATTCCAACTCTTCCTATAAACTGTTACGAGTCAAAAGTGATAAATTTCCCATGCATCCTTCTTTTTCACCCCAGTTTTACTGAGAAATCATTGATACACATCACTGTATACATTTAAGATATACACCATGATGGTTTGATTTACGTATATTGTAAAATGATTATCACTATGTTTCAGCAAACATCCATCTTCTCATACAAATACAATAAAAAGAAAGGAATAAAAGAATCATGAGAGGAAAAAAAAACACTTTTCCTTATAATGAGAATTCTTAGGATTGACTCTCAACCACTTTCATAGATATCATACAGCAGAATTAGCTACAGTCATCACGTTGTACATTGCACCCCTAGCACTTATGTATCTTATAACTGACCACCCTTTTCCAATTCCTCTTTTCCTCACCCTCTGCCTCTGGTAACAAGAGTAAGGTCTCTTTTTCTATTGAGTTTTATTCTTTCTTTCTTCTTCTTCTTTTTTTTTTAAGATTCCACATATAAGTGAGATCATAGTGTTCACATTCCTCTGACTTATTTCACTTAGCATAATGCCTCCAAGGTCCATCCCTGTTGTCACAAATGATAAGATTTACTCATTTTTAAAGTTTGAATGGTATTTTATATGTATGAATATACACCACAACTTCTTTATTTGAACATTTAGATTGTCCCATGTCTTGGCTGTTGTAAATGATGCTGCTGTGAACACGGGGATGTAGATATCTTTTCGAGTTAGTGTTCTCATTACTTTGGATTTATTCCCAGAAGTAGAATTGCTGGGTCATAGGTGTGAAATGCCACATGCTTGTAAGTTCTGAGATTTTTTTTTTCTGAAAAGGATACCAAATTGCTATGATTTATTCAGTAATCCTGGATAAATACTTTGGTATTATGTAGGAACTTGGATGATCCTTTCAGTTTTATTCAGTACTGTTATTTTTTAGAGATCATGTACATTTCAGATCATCAGCAGTAATGTAGCAGATAGGTGAATTTCTGTTTTAGAGAGGATTGCCAGGTATTATACTCTCACAGGTTCTTAGGAAATTTTGTGGACTGTTTAAGAGTTACTGAAATTCATTTATGGAATATTTTCATGGAGAAGGAAATGGCAACCCACTCCAGTGTTCTTGCCTGGAGAATCCCAGGGACGGGGTACTGTGGTGGGCTGCCGTCCATGGGGTCGCACAGAGTTGGACAGGACTGAAGTGACTTAGCTTAGCTTATGGTCATCTTATTTTTAAGTTTTGAGGCTCTTGCATAGTGACTGTTACCAATTTACAGTCCCACTAACAGTGTACAAGGATTTCCTTTTCTCCACATCCATGCTAGCATCTGTTATCTCATCTTTTTGATGATTGTCCACCAGGTATAAGGTGATGTATCATATTATGGTTCAAATTTACATTTCTCTGATGAGTAGTGACATTAAGCATTCTTCATGTACTTTTTGGCCTTTCAAATATCTTCTTTGGAGAAATGACTTTTCAGGTCCTTTTCAAAGTGGATTATTTATGAGGTATGCACCACGATTACCATATTGAAGAATCTAACTCTTATTATATATTTACCATTACCAGTGAGATTTATACAAGCTTTTTGTGTTTTTATGATGTTAATTAATGTTCTTTTACTTCCACTCAAATAATTCCCTTTAGCATTTCTAGTGAAACAGGCCTAGTGCTAATAAAGTCTCTCAGATTCTGCTTGTTCAGAAAAGGCTTTAGCCCTCCTTCATTTATGAAGGACAGCTTCACTGCATACAGATTTCTTGGCTGACAGTTATTTTCTTTCAATATTTTGAATATGTTATCCCAGTCTCTCTTGGTCTGAAAGTTCCTAAGATATCTGCCAATAATATTATCCCATAATATTTTATATAATTTCTTTTCCCTTGTATATAATTTCTCTTTCCTCTTGCTTCTCTTAAAGTCTTTACATTGCCTTTGACCTCTGAAAATTTAATTATACCTGCTGCTGCTGCTGCTAAGTCACTTCAGTCGTGTCTGACTCTGTGCGACCCCAGAGATGGCAGCCCATCAGGCTCCCCTGTCCCTGGGATTCTCCAGGCAAGAACACTGGAGTGGGTTGCCATTTCCTTCTCCAATTATACTTAGTGCAGCTCAATTTGGGTTCAACATATTAATATTTGGGATACTTTAGGGTTCATGGGTCTGGGTCCATTTTTCTTTCCATGTTTGGGAAGTTTTCAGTCATCTTTGCTTTAAGTATACATTCTTGTCCCTTTCTCTTTCTCTTCTCTTTCTGGATTTCCCATAATGTGAATATTGTTTCTTTTCACTGTGTCTCATAATTCCTGTAGGCTTCCTTCACTATTTTTTTTCAGTCTTTTCCTTCTTTTTGTTCCTTTGAATAATTAATTTCCAATGTCCTATCCCCTAGGCTGCTGATTCGTTCCCCTGAATGGTTGGGTCTACTTTTGATACTCTATATTGAATTCTTCAGCTATTTCATCTTTAACTCTAAGGTATCTATTTTTATGTTTGTTTTGATATTTCCTTGTCAAACTTATTTTGTTCATGCATTGTTTTTCTAATTTTGTTCTGCTTTCTGTCTGTGTTTTCTTACAGTTCACTTAGCTCCTCTAAGAGGATTATTCTGAATCCCAAATTATTTGGAGCTTTATTAGCTGCCTTTAGTGTTGTCATATTTAACTGGATTTTTCATGATCCTTGATTTTTTACATTAATATCTGTGAATCTGAGTAATGGAGTTACTCTTCACATTTTACAGATTTGTTTGGCAGGGACAGTTTTTTACCAATCAGTTTTTCTGGGTTTCTAGATGTGTCTGCTGTTAATGTCTTTGAACAGGTGGGCTCTGCTTTTCAGGTTTATTTGGGGTGAGACAATCCTTTGAATTTGAGGATGGGGGCTGTGGAGTGTACCCCTGGCTGGGAACATATGGATAGGATTGCTGGCTTGGTCTCCTATCCAAGAGAGGCTGTAGGATGGGCTATGAGCTTGCCTGACTAGATGGTGAGAACTGGGTACTATATTTAGTAATAGATGGGGCTGTGAATTAGCTCTTCTGTTATGGCTAGTACAGCTTGTGGTTTGGGGTGCCTGAATCAGGACTGAGTGTGCACTCAATTCCTTGGACAAGTGAGGCCAACTGTTTTGCTCTGCACACAGGAGAAGCCATGGGCTGTGTTATCTGTTCAAGTGTCCCTGTACATAGGATTCTATGTATAGTTGGGTGGACTCTAGCTCTGGATTCTGTGTGGACTATGTGTGCTTTGGTTAGCTTCTCTAGTCAGGCAGGCGGAAAGCTGTCTTCAGTGATGAGCAGGTTATAAGTCATATTTCCTGCCAAGCTCAGCAGGAAAAGCAGTTCGAAAACCAGTGAGCTCTTTGTTGTCTTAACTGGAGCTGAGCTGGTCCCCACCCCCAAGTTCCCTGGCTGGTCAGGGCCACCAGCTTTGCTCTGCACACTGCTGGCTCTGCCTGCCGTTTTCTTGGCTTGAACACTGCCAGGCTACACAGCTTGCAGGTGTTTTCGCCAGCCCTTCCGGCAAGACATAGCCAAAGACACAGTGGGTGTGGCTATGTCTAGATTATGTCTTGATTCTCAAAGATACATATAAAATCAGAAAATTATTCATAACATCTTTGCATAAAATGCAGGGTTTGGGGTTGTTTCTTCAAATGAAAGACCAGCTTCAGTTTCTTATTTGTGCTTGCAGTCAGGACTAGGAAGCTTGAAAAACTGAAAGGGGGTTAAAGTAAAAGTAAATTAGAGAGTAAAACTTAATTTAAAAACAGTTAAAGTGTTAATTTGATTTTATTGCAATAACATTTCTCTACTTTCCTAGTATACCAATAGTTAAAAGTAATCACTAAAGAAATCAGATAGACACATTTTAAAAATGACTGTGCTCTAATATACACTTTCCATTTCACACTAAATATAATTATGATCACAATTAATGAGAAAATTTAGCATCATTCTAATCATCAAAATGAATTTCTAAAATTCCCTGCAAGTTTATATGTAGGACTTAAAAAAAGCAACCATAAAGTGATTTCCTTTCCTGTGTGTATTTAAAACATGTCTTATTAGAATAATGTTTGGGCTACCTAACTGCACTTGGGTGTGTTTTTTTTTTTTAATCTTAACATTAAAAAGGCAGATGATTATTTTATCTATCAAAAAGAGAAAAGATATTAAATGTTAATCTCTCATCATTACACTTCTTCCTGAAGATAAAGAGATATAAAAGGAACACAATAATCACTGTGTATGTTCCTACTAATCTTACCAGAATCTCCTCCTATATTAAACTATTTCTTGTCTATCCTATTTAAACTATTCTTCTGATATGCTTCACATTTGACCAAGATGATCCTTTGTTAATGTTTAAGCATTATGGCAGCTACCAGCTTAAAAAGAGTAATGGAGCAACTTTTCCCACATGTGTGAATCAGGAACAAGAAACTCACCAACAATACAAATAGAGTTTTTCATTAAGCAGCATGCCTGTTTATTACAGAGCAACAATAATAAAATTTTTGGATTTCAATTTAACATTGAAAACAAATCCCAATTCCCCATCTCTTTGATGCAGCTGGCTGCACTATGCATAATGTCTGATATACAATGGTGGTGTCTATTGTTACAGAACTGGCTTATTTGTGTATTGAAAGCTTCATTCAAATTTGTATGGTTAAGAATGTTCAATGAAATGCACAAATTGGCTAGTTCAATATTTCTCAGTTTGTCATAACGGTTTTTATGTGAGTGTTTTCCTTCCTTACAACAACCATAATGCCATTTTTATTTCAGTGGGAACAAGGTGACAGTTCCTGTGAAATCTCACAGTCTGATGCTAAAGACAGGGCTCCAGGTCAAGCTCAAAGTCACTTAAAGGAGTATGAAAACCATCTCAGACTAGATATGGGCTTAGCAGCTATAGGAAAAAAAACCCACAGAAAGTTTTACTATGTTGTTTTCTGACAATGAAATGAAATATAACATGGGCCTGCTATGAAAAGGGTTTTGTATGTGAAAGGGAGTGATTGGGAAGATGAAAGAAAGCATTGGAAAAGATACTGAAGCTTAAGCAATGTTGGGGGAAGGAGTCATCCATCTAGGGAGACCCCATGATTGAAAACATCAGCATAAAGACAAACATACCCCGTTTGGAGTTCTGAAATACATCTCTTCTTATCGGAAATTTTGAGTCCTTTTCTATCGCTAGGTATGTTCACTAAATTATATGAATCTAGTAATTCCAATTATCCTTTGAATATCCATCCTTAAATGCATTTTACATTGTTGAATTGCATTTCATTATTAAGTTACAGAAGTCTTGAGTCTGTAAATATGGTTTGATCTCTAGGTCACTGAATCATTTAGAAATATATTCAAAAAGATATTTTAAAATAAGGGAAAATGACTAAACTAGAAGAAAAAGTTGAATATCACTGTTTAAGTGCTAATTAGAGACATGTTTAATTGCATGATGTTCATTTGAAGATATTACCTTTTCACCACTTCTCTGGTAGGTAGAGATCACTGGTCCTTTTCCAGCTGGTTACACATGATGCTGGAAGAACTAGACTCTTCTATTTGACACAGGTAACTAACTATTTTAATTCTTGAGGTGATGTATTTCCAGTGTTAATTACAGACCAGATGAACAATCGCATTATAATTATCAAACATTTGAGCCAGGCATGTAAAGGACTGCCCAGGGTATTAATTTTTAAAAAATATTTTTTCACTTCATTTACTCTTCTTACTACATAATTATGATCCTTCCTTTTCTTTTGCAAAGTAAATTGCTTTTACAAAATTTTTAGTATAAACAATTAAGACCTTCAACAAAATACTGAAGTACTATGAACTTCAATTTGCTGTCTGTAGGATGGGGTTATTAATATCCATGGGTCATTGTGAGTGTTAGAGAAGATAACTCCTTGTCATATATAAATCAGTTTATAAAAGCAATTTTGTTCCAGGGCATAATTCTCAGACTGTTGATAATTGAGTCTTTAAAGGAAAGAAATCCCTCTTAAATAGGTTGTCATTTGTTAAACAAAGAATCGGACACCACTGAGCAACTGAACTTAACTGAACTGAAACAAAGAATGGTATGTCTTCAGGTGACCAACCAATTCAATTCTGGCCATAAGCTCAATTGTAATGACCCTAAAGTAATTTATTCAGGTAAAATAATTCTTTTCACTTGGAGGCGCAGTTTTATCTATTAGTAATTGATACAGTAAGAGATATGACTTCTAAAAGGGTCTTTTATCATTTATTCATGCATATATTTATGATTCACTTAGGAAATATTTGTTTAGAATCCATTCTGCACAGAACTGCCTGGGTGTCACAGGTACCCCCCACCCCCATCTTCCAAGATTTCCATCCTCTGGGTGATCAGTCAAACACTCATCTTGATACTTCTGTGAAAGGATTTTGCAGATGAAATTAAAGTCCCAAGTTGGTTGACCAAGTTGGTTAGAAATGATCTGACCATTCAATGGTCAGACCTAGTCTCATGCAGCAGAAAGGAAGTCAGAGACAAAAATCCTGAGGGGAATTTGACTTGCTGTTGCTGGCTTGAGGATGGAGGGGCCCATGTGATAAGAAATACAAGTGATCTTTAGAAGCAGAGAGTAGCCTTTTCCAACAGCCAACAAGGAAATGAGAACTCAGGCCTAAAGTCACAAGGAACTGGATTCTACAACAACCTGAGTAAACCTGAAAGTGGATTCTTCCCTGGAGCCTTATAGACACCCTGTTTTCAGCCTGTTGAGATTATACATAGGGAACTCAGTTGAGCCATATTATAGTATAGTAGTACAGAACACAACTGTGAGCTAATACATTTATGTTGCTTTTTTTAAAACCACTATATACATGGAGATGGGGAAAAAGTGGAAATAGTGGCAGATTTTATATTGCTGGACTCCAAAATCACTGTAGATGGTAATTGCAGCCACAAAATTAAAGGACTTACTTCCTTGAAAGAAAAGCTATAACAAACCTAGACAGCGTAATAAACAGCAGAGATATCACTTTGTCAACAAAGATCCGTCTAGTCAAAGCTATGGTTTTTCTAGTAGTCATGTATGGATGTGAGAGTTGGACCATAAAGAAAGCTGAGTGCTGAAGAATTGATGCTTTCGAACTGTGGTGCTGGAGAATACTCTTGAATGTCCTTTGAACAGCAAGGAGATCAAACCAGTCAATCCTAAAGGAAATCAACTCTGAATATTCACTAGAAGGACTGATGGTGAAGCTGAAGCTCCAATACTTTGGCTACCTGATCAGAAGAGCCGATTCATTGGAAAAGACTGTGATGCTGGGAAAGATTGAAGGCAGTTGGAAAAGGGGCAGCAGAGGGTAAGATTGTTGGATGGCATCATCGACTCAATGGACATGAGTTTGAGCAAACTATGGGAAAGGGTGAAGGACTGCAGCCTGCCATGCTGTAGTCCATGGGGCTGCAGAGTTGGACGTGACTTAGTGACTGAACAACAACAATATACATGACAATTGTCGCATAGCAAGAGAAAAAGAAAGCAATCATTGTCTCCTTACATACTGTGACATATCACATAAACTATTGAAAGCAATGCAAGGGATAAAGAGTCAAAAACTGAAAAACCAAAAGACATATCAAGGTGAAATGACTCAGCATTAAATAGGTGACACATATAATAAGTGTTCTTAGTTCCAAGAAGATTGTTTCACAGTAACATGGATTGTTTTGAATTCTTCCTGGAGCAGGGTGCACAAAATCATGGAAGTTTTGGCAGGGAAGAATTTCTCTTACAATTTCCAATAAATCTCTCTTTTGAGCTATTTGTCTAATCTTTAATTCAAGTTTTTGTTTAGATGACATTCTATAAGAAACATTCTATAATCCGATGTCTGTTCATGTTTCCTACAAAGCTTTCCTCACCTTTGCAAACAATAAAAACAAAGCCTCCAATCAGAGACTCCAGGGGTCAGTACTATTCCATTGAGTTGAAAGGAAATAATCATAAGCCACTTATAAATCCAAGATTACTCCAATTCCATGCTGAGCCCTGAATGAGATAATATGCACATATATGCAATCTCTATCCAGAGTGCAGCAAGAAAGCTTGACCAGAAGCCCTGGGTGCACTCTTCCATACTTTTAAAATATAAAATGCCTTAATCTGAACACTTATCAGTGAATAACTCATCCTAGTAAACACATAACCATGCTCATTTTTTAACTCCTTTGTGGTCAAATAATGAATACAGATCATACAGAAAACAGATACCATGGCCAATTTGGACACACAGAATTTAGAGACAGTGACAGCTTAGTCAAGCATAATGCTCACAAAACTTAAAATAAAAATCAGGACAAAAAACATCAAATATTCCCCAGAGGCTCATGATTTCATGAGTCTGCCTCTAGAGTTCTTTGGCTTAGTGGGACCTCCTCTTTTTCTAGCAGTCATACTCCTATAGCAAAGATGTTTGGACTATAGCAGTCATTATTTACAGTAGCTACTGATGCTGCAAGAATAAGTAAGTAAATAAGTAAGTGAATAAATGTACAGAAGATAAAGAATGGAGTCCTGGGTTCATCTCATCTCCCCAAGGTTGCAATCTAATTGTGTTTACTGTGGGGTAAAAGGCACACACACACATTCTGATAAAAACAAACAAACATTTTTTTACATACTAAAAGTAAAGTCAACATACTTTTTTACTTGTACCATCTCTCCATTTAAACTGCTATTTGCTACTTATCATGCACGAATAGAAGAATATATAGAATGAAGAAAGGGTAGATTTTTGTTGTTGTTGCCATGTGAAGTTCCAGCAAATAAATTGCAGAGGAAAGAATAAATGTAGAAATAACCTAAATCTTTTTATGTAGATGAGGTGAAAAATCGGCCTCCTTTAGAATTGCTTCTTTAGATTATAATAGCAATTTATGTTAAAAGCCACTATGACAAATCGGCCCATAATTTATTTTAAGAAGTCAAACTAGCAAGATCAAGTGTACTGTAGGTGGTATTTTATCTTACCATATTAAAACAGTCTTGCCAAATGTAAAAGATAATCTCAACTGCTGTGTTCTGTAAGCAAGCAGAAAATTATGTAAATCTGATTTCCTTACTCTGCATTTGCTATCTCTTTAAAGCTTACTAAATCATATCCAGATTTGTAAACACAAAAGCACTGGATCCAAGATACATTTGCTTTTCAAACACTCAGAATGAAAAAAGGTATTTTGCAGGGTGTAATTGAAAAATTCCTATCTATTTTCAAAAGCTAACAAATCAACGGTTGTGTGAGATTAAAAAAAATACAAAACATCACCTCTTAACTTATTATGGGCTTAATTGCTTCCTCATAATGGAGTGTGACAATGTGATTGCAATAAAAATAGCACCTGCTTTGAAAATCCCATATCAAAGAGATGCCATCGAGGAGCAGGAAGCCCACACAGCAGCCATGTTCTTGTTCATCTACTCTTCAGTTTGCTCTGCTTCTTATCTATCTCCTTTAAACCTATTTAGACTCACTGCCTGAATAACAGATGTTTATTGTATTAGTACCCCTAAAATGTCTGCACCTAAATGCTCAGTAATGAGATTTCAAAGACACAGAAGTACATGCAACTAGTTGGGTCCAAACTCAGAGACCATTGTCCTTATAGTCACAGAAGCCCCCTGCATGGGCATCTGCTCTCTGTGTGAGAGAAGTCAAAGACTGTAAGCCAGACTGCACAAGCATCTCGTGTCAATAACCCTGCCAAAAGAATGGACTGTTCTCATTCTTCAATTGATCTAAAGAAGAAAAATCTTTGATATTAAGGTTAATGGGTTAAGTTCATTCCTATTATGGATTTACATTTATTTGCACTAACATAGCGACATTTAATGCCATATATCTAGTAATTGGAGAAGGCAATGGCACCCCGCTCCAGTACTCTTGCCTGGAAAATCCCATGGACGGAGGAGCCTGGTAGGCTGCAGTCCATGGGGTCACTAAGAGTGGGACACGACTGAGCGACTTCACTTTCACTTTTCCCTTTCCTGCATTGGAGAAGGAAATGGCAACCTACTCCAGTGTTCTTGCCTGGAGAATCCCAGGGAAGGGGGAGCCTGGTGGGCTGCCATCTATGGGGTCGCACAGAGTTGGACACGACTGAAGTGACTTAGCAGCAGCAGCAGCTTAATCTTTCATAAATATATATCTAATCCTATATTCTTTCACTGGTAATTTCTTACTTTGTGTTTAGAGCAAGGGAAGAAATCCTTTACATTTTCTATGACAAGCTGACCACGGACTAGGTCAATAGTCACTAAGTTGTTTCCAACTGTTTTGACTCCAGGGGCTGTGGCCTACCAGGCTCCTCTGTTCATGGGATTTCCCAGGTAAGAAATACTAGAGGTGTATTGCCATTCCCTTCTCCAGGGGATCTTCCTGACCCAGGGACCAAACCTGTCTCTCCTGCATTTCAGGCAGATTCTTTACCACTGGGTCACCAGGGAAGCCCTCAATAGGTTTAAAGACATTTAAATTACTAGCTATGATTCATTCAGTAGAAATGCATAGTATTCCATTCATCCTTTAAAAATGAGAATAATAACAAACTTCAGTTCCTGGAATACAGTAGACAGTTAAATGTTTGTTGAGTAATTCAGTAAGCAAACAAAGATAAACTGTGGTTCTATATTAATGAATTGTGTCAACTGTAAAATAAATTAATAGTCCATTCTAACTCCAACACTCTAGAATTTTAAGTGATAGACATTCGATGATGTAAAGAGATTAAAGAAAGTGTTTTGCACTTAGATGTGGTATGAGCCATACAAAGAGAATGGCCAACAAAGACAGGATAAATAATAGTAAGAGATGTGCTTAAAGGGAATTATGCAGCCATACATAACACACAGATACACTAACAACAGGCTTTCTTGTGGCTCAGCTGATAAAGAATCCACCTGCAATGCAGGAGATCTGGGTTTGATCCCTGAGTTGGGAAGATCCCCTGGAGAAGGGAAAGGCGACCCTCTCCAGTATTCTGGCCTGGAGAATTCCATGGACTATATCCATGGGGTCACAAAGAGTCAGACACAACTGAGCAACACACACACCTCATATATACCAATGATTTAGAGACACACGTAGACACTTATAGAAAGGTCAAAGGGACATGGAGAAATATTATGAGTAGAGAGGGGATAGCCACAGCATATGTGTTTATAGGCTAATGCCCTGAAAGACTGCAAGTGCCCTCTTGTATATTCACAGCTTAAGATATGAATGGCAATACCAGCTTTTGGTGCTTGCCCTTTTGGCTAGATGACATTAAACTAGGTGCATAATTAACTTGCAGGCTGAAGGTTTTCACACCTGCTGTAAAGGCAGTCTGTGTTCAGTCCCATCCTAAATAACATATGTGCAGTAACAGTGTTCAAACCAAAGCTTCACAGAAATAAGACTTGCCTTTACCCTTAAAACAGCTGTCAGAGTAAGGCACTGAATGTAAGCTTTAATCATTTCAAATGCTGAGGCCATATTGTCAGTGAGCTGTCAGTGAAATACACAGCTAAAGGAGAAGGAATAATTTGCATAGTTGGGTATCTCTGGGACTTAGAAGAAAATAATATCTATTATGTAAAATATTGTTCTAAAAATGTCACATATATAAAATTATTTAATCTTCCCAATCGTTTATATTTTTCCCATTTCCTAGATGGGGAAGACTGATCCACATAAGCATTGGAGATCTGTTTTAACATAGTTTGTGTAATTTTTAAGATCTTTGCTCTTAACCGTTTTACTTGCTGCCCCTCAGAGATATAAGCCCAAAATATAAAAGTTAAAAAATTTTGGAGTAAGAGTTGCCATTAAAAATGAGCAAGCAAAACTACCTTCAGAGTTTTTCTAAGAAAAAAAGGATACTTAAAAATCTTCGTCACATACACGCAATAAAGCCTTTTTAAGACTTCTGTTTACAAATAAGTATGAAGTAAGGAAAAACCTTGGTATGATCAACACATAATTTTTTGGTTCTCTGATTCAGAGGTAACATCTGGGTAGTTTCAGAATTTTTTTCACAAACCACATTGACTAGAATTGTTGATACTGTCAAGCGTAGCCATACTATTTCCAATGAACTTGGATTCACTGAACAATCTATGTCTAAAGAAAGAAAAAACAACCACACAATATTTAAATGAATTATTTTCCAACTCAGGAATATACATCACTATGTACCATAGCAGTTTTTATTGTATTTAAGGTAAATTTAAGACCAAAAAAGAACTTGAAGACATGTAAAGTCTAAATTGCATTTCATTTTCAAATCAAATGCTCCATGGATTGCATCCTTATCCTTCACTTCAGTTCAGTTCAGTTGCTCAGTTGTGTCCGACTCTTTGCGACCCCATGAATTGCAGGCTTCCCTGTCCATCAACTCCCGGAGTTCACTCAGACTCACATCCATCAAGTCTGTGATGCCATCCAGCCATCTCATCCTCTGTCATCACCGTCTCCTCCTGCCCCCAATCCCTCCCAGCATCAGAGTCTTTTCCAATGAGTCAACTCTTCGCATGAGGTGGCCAGAGTACTGGAGTTCCAGCTTTAGCATCATTCCTTCCAAAGAAATCCCAGGGCTGATCTCTTTCAGAATGGACTGGTTAGATCTCCTTGCAGTTCAAGGGACTCTCAAGAGTCTTCTCCAACACCACAGTTCAAAAGCATCAATTCTTTGGCGCTCAGCTTTCTTCACAGTCCAAATGTCACATCCATACATGACCATTGGAAAAACCATAGCCTTGACTAGATGGACCTTTGTTGGCAAAGTAATGTCTCTGCTTTTTAATATGCTGTCTAGGTTGGTCATAACTTTCCTTCCAAGGAGTAAGCGTCTTTAAATTTCATGGCTACAATCACCATCTGCAGTGATTTTGGAGCCCCCGAAAATAAAGTCTGACACTGTTTCCACTGTTTCCCCATCTATTTGCCATGAAATGATGGGACCAGATGCCATGATCTTCATTTTCTGAATGTTGAGCTTTAAGCCAACGTTTTCACTCTCCTCTTTAACTTTAATCAAGAAGCTTTTTAGTTCTTCTTCACTTTCTTCCATAAGAGTGGTGTCATCTGCATATTTGAGGTTATTGTTATTTCTCCCAGCAATCTTGATTTCAGCTTCTGCTTCCTCCAGCCCAGCATTTCTCATGATGTACTCTGCATATAAATTAAATAAGCAGGGTGACAATATATGTACTCCTTTTCCTATCTGGAACCAGTCTGTTGTTCCATGTCCAGTGCTGTTGCCTCCTGACCTGCATAAAAGTTTCTTAAGAGGCAGGTCAGGTGGTCTGGTATTCCCATCTCTTTCAGAATTTTCCACAGTTTGTGGTGATCCACACAGTCAAAGGCTTTGGCATAGTCAATAAAACAGAAATAGATGTTTTTCTGGAACTCTCTTGCTCTTTTGATGATCCAGCAGATGTTGGCAATTTGATCTCTGGTTCTTCTGCCTTTACTAAAACCAGCTTGAACATCTGGAAGTTCATGGTTCACGTATTGCTGAAGCCAGGCTTGGAAAATTTTGAGCATTACTTTAGTAGGATGTGAGATGAGTGCAACTGTGTGGTAGTTTGAGCATTCTTTGACATTGCCTTTCTTTGGGATTGGAATGAAAACGTACATTTTCCAGTCCTGTGGCCACTGCTGAGTTTTCCAAATGTGCTGGCATATTGAGTGCAGCACTTTGACAGCATCATCTTTCAGGATTTGAAATAGCTCAACTGAAATTCTATCACCTCCACTAGCTTTGTTCGTAGTGATGCTTTCTGAGGCCCACTTGAATTCACATTCCAGGATGTCTGGCTCTACAATGAAATCCTTATCAGTGAAAGATGGGCTGAGTAAAACTTCTTTTTGTTAGTGACTTGAGCCAAGTCATGCAGAGCCTGTGGCCTCTCAGACAATCTGTCTAGAAAGCCATTCATGGGAGGTTTTCTCCACCTGTTAGGTCTACTGTGCTGTGCATACCACTTTGCTCTCACTTTGCGAGCTCTCTGGCCATTCCCTGACCTATCCATACTTTATTATCCTTCAGCCAGACAAATGGCAGCAATTGTAACATCTTAATAGGGATGACATACTAGGTATGTTTGAAAAGGCCTTTCTATTTAAAACACACACACACACACACACACACACACACACACACACTGTTTTGTAGTGCTTGAAACTTTCCCAAAATATTCTTCCCATGGAAACTTTGTCTTTTCTTTCAGCTCAAAGTGATTCTGTAAGAGAAATACTTAAGAGACTTACAGAGGACGAGATTGTTGGACGGCATCATTGACTCGATGGACATGAGTTTAAATCAACTCTGGGAGTTGGTGATGGACAGGGAGGCCTGGCATGCTGCAGTCCATGGGGTCGCAAAGAGTTGGACACGACTGAGTGACTGAACTGAACTGATTTTGTTCTCAAGTGAAAAGATCCACAGGGTTACCATTGCTTATTTATAAAGGATTCACTGGGAGAATAATTTATACTTACTATTCCACAAAATGTGTTGCTTGCCTACAAGTTCAAGGCCCTGGTGTCTCTTCAGGGAATGCTAGTTGCCTGGAAGGGCAGGTAAAGCAAAGGCACAGGTAAGCGTGGCACAAGTGCCAAACCTCACTCTCCTGCCACTCCAGGGCCACTCTTTATGACCAGCACTGCAGCATCGAAGGGAGACAGCGGCCTTCTCTTCCACTTGGGCAACTCATTTCTGAACAATGAAGTATTTCTATCAATCTTTAGCCATTGGAGCTTCTGATGCCTTATTCAAGGCCTCCCCAGGTGGCCCTAGTGGTGAACAACCTGCCTGCCAAAACAAATCAGATGTAAGAGATGTGGTTTTGATCCCTGGGTTGGGAAGATCCCCTGGAGGAGGGCATGGCAACCCACTCCATTATTTCTGCCTGGAGAATGCCATGGACAGAGGAGCCTGGAGGGCTACAGTCCACAGGGTCGAACAGAGTCAGACTGAAACAACTTGGCATGCATGGATGCACGCCTGATTCAAAGATATTTTCTTCTCTGCTTTTGACTCTTTGGTCTCATTTGGACCTCAGCTCCTTTCCTAACCTGGCTCCTTCTCTTGGGTTTTGCCTTAATAACTTCTGCAGCTCACTGCTCTTTGATCTTGGGTCTCAGCTGGGTGCCTTTTTTCTTATTGATATTTAAAATGAAATTTCATGTTTTAGATTTTTTTTTCAATGGAATTGAAAAGTTTGCAGTTAAAATAGACATGCTCCATTTTCACTTTAAAACTTTTAGAGTATCCAGATGTGCCAAAGTTTATAGCACAGAATTGCTTATAAAACATTCAAATTTTAATTCAGTAACACAGAAAGTGTATAATTCACACACTTTAACAAACTTTCATGAATGGTGTATTTTGTACCTTTCTTATAGCTGTGAATCTTCATATAAGAATAAAAACAGGATCACTTTTTTTTTTTTTTTTGTAATCAGGCAATAGGTACATATTCCCTGGATTGTTTGCATGATAAGTCACTTCAGTTATGTCTGACTCTTTGCAGCTCTATCAACTATAGCCTGCCAGGTTCCTCTGTCCGTTGAATTTCCCAGGCAAGAATACTGGACTGAGTTGCCATTTCCTTCTCCAGGGATCTTCCCAATCCAGGGACTGAATCCACGTGTCTTACATCTCCTGCCTTGGAAGATGGGTTCTTCACCATTAATGCTACCTGGCATTGTTTAGATGTACTCAAAACCCACAGATACTGATTTCAAAGAAAATAAAATGTATCTGAAAATATGATGCAGCTATAAATCATGAATGGAGAAGGAAATGGAAACCCACTCCAGTATTCTTGCCTAGAGAATCCCGTGGACAGAGGAGCCTGATGGGCTGCCGTCAATGGGGTCACACAGAGTTGGACATGACTGCGGCAACTTAGCAGCAGCAGCAGCATGAATCATGAATCCAGTTTATTTAATGTTAAAGTACACAAAAATTCAGTTTGAATAAAGTGAAAAGTGGCTATAATCTTCCAATTTTTTTAGTGAAACATGCAATAATGGAAGAAGAAGAAATGAAAAATGTCTACCAAAGACCAAAGAACATTGGTGGTCAAGCTTCCTCATTGCTTCTAATATTTCATCCAGTGACTATAAAATGCCAGCTCTAAAACCAGGCTTGCAGTTAGCTTGTCTGGATTAGAAACCTCTCTTGTCTTTTAAATCTTTCAAAGTTTTCTTCAGGTTGAAATCAAATCAGGCATTCTTTTTTACCTAACAACTCATATTATACCATATTAGAAATAATTTTAGGGCTGAAAGCTAATTTGAAGCTCTAAAAACAGTTAATCATTTTGAATTGTACTCAGAAAAAATAGAAGAGCCTATAGAAATTCCATACTTCTGTTTTGGAGGTATTGTATGTATCTGAAGGGAAGAGGATCAATATTTCTTCTCTTTCATTCATTCACCCATTTGTACAATTAATCACCTATTCATTCATTCATCCTTTCATTCAACAGACATTTGTTAATTACCTACTGTCATTCCAGTACAACTTAAGCACTAGGGATTCAGCAGTGAACAAACAAGTTTCTTGCTATCAGGGAACTTACATGTGGGCAGGGAAAGGGAGAACAAAGGTCAGATGGTGGTGACAAGTGTTAAGAAGATAGGATAAGGGAATAGAAAGTGAATGCAAGGGAAGGGTGATATTTTATGTAGGATCAGGAATTTGGAGATATTCGACCAGAGATTTGAATAAAGTAACAATATGGGCCATCAAAATATTTGAGGGAAAATTGTATTAAACAGAGGGACCAATTAGCCCTAATGCCCAAGGTAGGCACATACTTGGTGTTTTTAAAAACAGCAGTAAGTCAGAATGGCTGGAGTACATTAGGAGAGTCCAGTGAAAGAGTGATTGCAAGAGATAAGGTTATAGAACTAGGCAAAATATTATACAGGGAACTTTGGATTTTATTTTTAGTGAGACAGGAAACTATTGGAGGACTTTGACCAGAGGAGTGACAAGTTTTAAATATATCACTCAGGCTGTTTGTGGGAGAGAGTAGATTGAGATGAGGCAATGTGGGAAGCTAGAGAGATGAATTAGGAGTCCATAGTAATAGTCCAAGTAAGACATATGTTTTAGCAGTTGCTTTTAAGAAATCTTCAAAGTGGACACCAATCATTGCGCCCCACACTGCCCAAAATCTTCTCTGTGTAATAAAGAAATATGGCTCCTGGCACCCAGTGTGCATGGCAGACAGAGATTGTCTTTCTCTGCAAGCTTAAACGTTTGTTGTTACTGGTAATAATCATGGCAGGTCTCTATATTCCAAAACAACTTCATAGGCAAATAGAAGCCACTGAAAATATGTTTTAGTAAAAAATATTTTTAGTGAAATATCTTTTGAAAAATTGAAGTCATATTGAGGTTGTTAAATCAGTAATGAGACAATAAGTTAGAAATAAGTCCTGTTTCAATGGCTGGTCAAATAATCCGCCTGCAATGTGAGAGACCTGGATTCTATCCCTGGGGTGAGAAGATCTCCTGCAGAAGGGAAAGTCTACCCACTCCAGTGTTCTTGCCTGGGGAATTCCAGGGAAGAAATAGTCCATGGGGTTGCAAAGAGTCGGGCATAACTGAGCAAGTTTTATTTTCACTTTTCAGGCAAGTATATAGAGACAGAAAGAATAGCGTTTGCTTAGGGCTGAGAAGGATGGGAGGTATGTGTAGAGGGGGTGATAGCTAGAGGTACAGGGTTTCTTTATTGAGTGCTAAAGACGTTCTGAAATTGACTGTGGTCATGGGTGCACAACTGTGGACACATGTTCAGCTGGCTCTTGCATAACATGGGTTTGAATTGCATGGGTTAGCTTATACACAGATTCTTTTCAATCAGTACTGTATGACATGTGGTTGGTTGACTCTGTGGATGCAGAGCCAGGGGTTAAAAGGACCAATAATAAATTTATCCTCAAATTCTTAGTTGGGTGGGGATTTGCCACCCTAATCCCTACATTGTTCAAGGACCAACTGTACTAAAAACATAAAATTGCACACTTTTAATAGGTGAATTGTATGCTATGAGTTATATCTTAATAAAACTGTTGTCCAAAAGACGATGATAAAACTGACGAAGTCTCATCTATATAAAACAATGGTCACATAATTCATGTTAATTTTTTAAAAAGCGAATATATCAGTGAGTCAAGAAACTAAAGTGATTCTGTGCTAAATTTCTTGAGAATGTTTACAAACTGTTCACTTTGCTTTTGGGAATGGTTATGCTCATCTATGCATTTTATATTCTCTTTTTGGGAAAATTCAGTTCAGTTCAGTTCAGTCGCTCAGTTGTGTCTGACTCTTTGCGACCTCATGAACCGCAGCACGCCAGGCCTCCCTGTCCATCACCAACTCCCAGAGTCCATCCAAACCCATGTCCATTGAGTCGGGGATGCCGTCGAACCATCTCATCCTCTGTTATCCTCTTCTCCTCCTGCTCTCAATCTTTCCCAGCATCAGGGTCTTTTCAAATGAGTCAGCTCTTTGCATCAGGCGGCCAAAGTATCGGAGTTTCAGCTTCAACATCAGTCTTTCCAATGAACACCCAAGACTGATCTCCTTTGGGATGGATGGATTAGACCTCCTTGCAGTCCAAGGGACTCTCAAGAGTCTTCTTCAACACCACAGTTCAAAAGTGTAAATTCTTCCGTGCTCACCTTTCTTTATAGTGCAACTCTCACATCCATACATGACCACTGGAAAAACCATAGCCTTGACTAGACGGACTTTTTTGGCAAAGCAATGTTGGGAAAATTGGAGAGAAGGAAAAATCAGATTGAACATGAACTCTTTGGAAAGAAAAAAAAGTATCATTAACCATTAGTTGACTACCATTTATCATTAGGCTTCCCAGATGGCACAGTGGTAAAGAATCCACCTGTCAGTGCAAGAGACACAGGATTCAATCCCTGAGTCAGGAAGAACCCCTGGAGTAGGAAATGGCAACCTACTCCAATATTCTTGCCTGAGAAATTCTATGGAGAGAGGAGCCTGGTGGGCAGGCTACAGTCCATGGGGTTGCAAAGAGTTGGACACAACTGAGTAGGCACATACTGTATACATACATACTGTATTTATCAGTAATTAACCACCCCAAGGAAATTAATTGCCTGAATTTGGATTTGTGTTAGATATGCCTACAAGGTTTGTTTGAGGTATCCTTAGTGCTCATGGTAAATTTCAGGCAAGTCAGGCATCGAGAAAGAGAATTGTGATTTTTTTTTCTTTAAGTCAGGAAAGACAATCTATAATGAACACACATTCCTGAAGCAACATTGCCTTTCAGAGGCTTCTTAAGAATTCACACTATTGGCAATAAACTTTTATCTAGAGATGCTTTCTCACAGGACCTGCATGATCTGATGGACCTGGTTCTTTCATCTACTTCTATTACCAAAAGCTGCCAATCCATGGTTCAAACCAGCTGCTGCTGCTGCTGCTGCTGCTGCTACAATGTCGCTTCAGTTGTGTCTGACTCTGTGTGACCCCATGGACGGCAGCCCACCAGGCTCCCCCGTCCCTGGGATTCTCCAGGCAAGAACACTGGAGTGGATTGCCATGTCCTTCTCCAATGCATGAAAGTGAAAAGTGAAAGTGAAGTTGCTCAGTTGTGTCCAACTCTTAGCGACCCCATGGACTGCAGCCTACCAGGCTCCTCTGTGCATGGGATTTTCCAGGCAAGAGTACTGGAGTGGGTTGCCATTGCCTTCTCCATCAAACCAGCTACCTACCAAAATTATGTTTGTTGAGAGTTTCAATAGTAATACTGTAAGATCAATCTACGTACGCTGTTTGGATAGATTTGAGAATGCATAAATACAGTTTATAAGCCCTGAGTCAAAGGCTGCTGAGCTTAGTGGTATTCAAATGAAAAAATAACAGGTGTTCTTAGATCTGTTGTTAAGTTTTGTACCAAGAATTACTGGATCTTATGCAGAGGTATTTAGAACAGCTTCTTTGAAAGGTACATCTGTACTTACATCCCAACTCCTAGAATATTTGCTTATTGTGAAGCATTTCTATCAGATTATAATGATACTTCAAATGTAATGAATCCTAGCACCCTTTGCAGTGCAGAAAAAATTGCTTTGCATATTAATAAACTCACTAAACAGATATAATTGCTTTCTTATCCCAAGGAAAAGGAGGATGAAGAACTACTTTTAGGGCAATAAACTAAACGGTTTGTAAAGGGTTTTTATGCTGAAAAAGTACACAGGCACAATAGTATTTTGTACTGGTTTGGAGCAACAGACAAAACATGGTCCTGGATTAGGGTACTGTGATGAATTAGTTTCAATCCAAGGTCATAACTCTAATTGTCAATGGAGCCTAGACATCTTGTAGAGACTGTCACAAGTGAAATGGGGCCAGGTACTCTTGAGAGAGCATCTTGTCCCCCTGGATGCTATTATGGCTATAATCTGAATATGCTGATGCAGAATATGGGCAGGTGTCCCTGGCTAGTGACGATGCATGGAAACCTGGGCTGTTTTTGGTATGCACATAGGAAGAGTAGGTTGTAGAGGCAGGAACACATGTGGATAGGTGCTAACTTATATGTCTAGCTAGACTATGTTTCTTTTTGTCCTGCCCTAACCAGCAAATAGCTAGATGTTCACTATTCATAGCCTCAAATTCACACTAAAAGTAAAGTTCCCCTATAGAAATCCCCAATTTCCATTTTCTGGAAACTTTACTCCTGATTCCATTTTCTATCACTGCTTTTATTCTTCTCCAAATTGCTTCAATTAATCATGTCTTTCAAGCACTATACAGGGCTGTAACTGATTTTGAGTAGGGCACAGTATATTAGAAGATCAGCTCATTTTACAGAAGAAAAAAATTGAGAAAGGGTGGTAGGAAAAGTAACTTTGGAGGAAGGAGCAGAAGTGTAAAGTATGACTATAATTTATTGGTTGGGTTTCGAGGACTTGAATGGAATTTCATTATGTTACCTTTTCTCTGAATAAATTTAAAAATCCACTCAATACTCCACTCAACACAGATGCCATATGCTTACCTTACCATGCTTCATTAAAGGTCCTAAATAGGACGCTGACTGAGAGATTCTTACTTTTCCTTGTATAGATTTCCTTAGCACCTCTGTTCATTTCTTAGGAAATTTAGTGCTTCCTGCATCGTTCTGTTCCCTGGTTTGTTAGCCGATTGGGAACTGGTGTCAGTCGTCCTACCACTGTTTCACCTCCACTACCCACCACTGTGTCATATTCCAGTAGGTACCAAATATTTTTGAGTGACTGAGTGCCAAAATATATTGCACTTTATTCTACAGATAAATTAATGCATTTTGTTAGCTGATTAACACAACTGCTAAAAATCACTGCAGATGGTGATTGCAGCCATGAAATTAAAAGACGCTTACTCCTTGGAAGGAAAGTTATGACCAACCTACATAGCATATTCAAAAGCAGAGACATTACTTGGCCAACAAAGGTCCATCTAGTCAAGGCTATGGTTTTTCCAGTGGTCATGTATGGATGTGAGAGTTGGACTGTGAAGAAAGCTGAGCACTGAAGAATTAATGCTTTTGAACTGTGGTGCTGGAGAAGACTCTTGAGAGTCCCTTGGACTGCAAGGAGTTCCAACCAGTCCATCCTCAAGGAGATCAGTCCTAGGTGTTCATTGGAAGGACTGATGCTGAACCTGAAACTCCAATACTTTGGCCACCTCACGCAAAGAGTTGACTCATTGGAAAAGACCCTGATACTGGGAGGGATTGGAGGGAGGAGGAGAAGGGGACGACCCAGGATGAGATGGCTGGATGGCATCACTGACTCGATGGACATGAGTTTGGGTGAACTATAGGAGTTGGTGATGGACAGGGAGGCCTGGTGTGCTGTGATTCATGGGGTCACAAAGAGCTGGACTTGACTGAGCGACTGAACTGACTAACTGACTGACTGAGAAATACTGAATTATCAGTAAATTCTCATGAGCATTACTTGTCTGGTGTAATTCTGGACTAATTGCCAACAACCAGAACCTGTGATTAAGCAATTAAGTGGTTGCTATTTGGTGAATATGACTCTATTTGGATTAGAGATCTATTTCTAAAATATAATTTATATTTATTTCCATCACACAAAAATATAGCTGGTCTCTGATATATGAAAAGAAATCTATAATAATTTACATGTTGAGATCAATTCTTACTACTTTTTAAAAATGCTGTTGTTACAAGATTCTTAGATAAGGATTTTATTCAGAAAAGGATATTGATGAATCGTTTAGAATCTTACCATTTCAGGGCAGTTTGGGTACCAATAGTAAACAACATGGCCTGGAGTTGCTAGGAAGGTAGGTCTCAAATCTTACTGTGTCTGAATTTGACTGGCCGTACAACCTCAACCAGCCTAGTTGACGCAGGTGAGCAGCTTAGTGAGGTTTTGAATATTAGTGCTTCCCTATGAGCAGAATCATGGAAACATACTGGTCACATGGAAACATACTGGTCACCTATCTTCTGAAATGGGAAAAGCAGTCAGTTAAGAGATAGAATTGATAGAGTGCTCACTATGTGCAGAGGTTTAGCTGAGGCTCTTCAGGTCATCACAAATGAATGCCTCTTGGAAGACATGTTTCCAGGTACCTCTAGTCAAATATTGGAGACATAGGTCCAAAATCATTATCATGCACGAGAGGTCATAATATACTTTTTCCTGGCAAAATGTGCAGCACTATCTGGAACTGTGGTCAACAACATGACCAGTGTGCTGTGCGATCAACAGTTATTCAGAAGTAAAGTGAGGATAAGAGCTATTTTGAAATCAGTGTGGCAAAGTACAGAAAAGCATCAGAATAAGGGCACACAATCATATAAATTTACACCTAGTCTGGTGTGGTGATTGTATTACTGGCCCAGTTCTTTACCCTCCCTGTACCTATACCCTTTGCCATGTACTTTCAGAGCCTCCCACTGTGGGTAGTATGTACTTCTGTCTCATGACTTTGGTTCAGCTATGAGACTTGCTTTAGTCAATGACCTGAGAGAAATGACAATGTGTCAGTTCTGACTCTCAGCATCAAAAGAACCTAGTGAACTCTGATGAGCACAAGTGCATGAACTGAGGCTGGGAGATGAGCAGAGGTCAGTGCAATAGTAATAGAACCGGATTTTACTTTTAGTGATCACAGTTTTTTTGTTTTTTTTTTTTTGGTAAGGATTCCCATTCTGCTCAGTAGCATAGGTATCTGAATGCATATTATTACCTATATTAGATTTTTAGCTCCATGAAGATGAGAATCTATATTATCTATTATTGAATACTTCCATGGAAGCACAAGGTATTTGGTAAATATGCCAAGAGGTAACTCAAATTGCTACATGTGTTAATAAATTACTAAGAACACAAACAGAGACAAGCATTTACAAAAAAAGACAGTCCAATCAGAGAGGAAAAATACTGCACAACTACAAAAGACTGTTTTATCCTGCCCATATATTTTGTACTTTCTGATCCTTGAAGATGGGAATCTAAATTATACAACACTGGAGAGTCTCCATACTTAGCACATGGTTGACGTTTGGTAAATACGTTAAATGGTAACCAAAATGAGTACATGTATGTCTGTATTTTTTTTAAATTGCTGACTATTATATCCTATAAAAGAAACTGAATCATAAAAACTATAGGTGTTCATTTACCATGTTAGGAAACACATTTCCATTATTTACCTTGAGAAAAATCACTTGTATACAAATGCATTAGCAAATATTAATAGTAATTCCTCTTGTTATATGACCATTCAAATATGAAATATTTGAAAATACTTTGTTTAAAATCACTTTTATAAAAAAAAGCTGGATATTATATGCTTCTTTTTATCTTCTCTAAGCAACATGGGAAGAATTAGCTGTTATTAAATAGTTAACCTCATATGGTACGACCATAGCAGACTTTTAAAATTACAGGGGCAGTAAACCAGGGTAATGGGAATTAGCCATGGTTAGAAAAGGTGTTGCAGTTCCAGGACAACACCAAGTATCCTTCTTCTGGTCACTGTTTTGGTAGAAAGTTATAACTGACTCCTACCTTTTGTCAGAAACCATTGAGGGTTACTGTGAACAGTATCTTCCTACATGTTAAAGGGTCTGAGCTTTCAGAGAAAGTCCTTTGTTCCTTTTCCCTGCCTCTGTTCAGGACCCTACTGTGTTCAGGTTAACCTGTGATCTGTACACTCAAGGCTGTCAGCTGTGGGAGACAGGCGGACAGAGGACAGAACTGATGACTTCTGCCACGACGTGGATGTTTGTTTGCCTTGAACTTCCTGATTGGATCTAGGGACAGGGTCCAGAAAGCTGGCAATTTTACCTTCTATGTCCTTTCTTTACAGCTCTGTAAATTCCTAAGAGTTATTTATTTATGCATCCAATATTTACTGGGTGTTTATCTACCCTTGAAATTCCTTTGTAAGCCTCTTCTCTATGAGGAAGACTTCACCAGCCACGTGAGATCTCAGAAATCCTTTCCTCCACACAACTGTCCCAGCCTTTATTTCCTGTATTGCTTATTAGGTACTTAAAAAGTCATTGCCTTCAAATGCGTTCTATTTTAAGTTAATATTAAAACCTTTTATTAGATTCACTTTTATTAATTATATCTATCCAGTTGAAATGTTTCTGAGGGGCAGAGACAGTTTCTCATCTATCTTTGTGTGCCCAGAGCACTTGGTGCAAAATAGCCATCAGAGCATATTTGTTGATCAAATGCTTGAATGAATAAATGAATGAATGAATGGCTTCATGAGCATCATTCATTAATTTTTTAATTCAATTTTATAGTGCCTGTTCTTGTGAAGCTTGCATTCTAATTGGAAAAAGCTCACTTTTTGTATTCCTTGCAAATATTTCATCTAATTCTAATGGTATTTTATAACTGTTGAGAAACATACATTAGTCTACTTTTTTCCAGTGGACTTAGTAATGCTTATTTGATGTTTACAGTTCATAGAAGATGGTAATCTATAGCCAATACTTGATCAACTGATGTACACAGTTTCTATATTTTTTCATTAGCACTTTCAACTGTTTAGGAGGATAAAAATGAATAATTTCAATTTCTGTTTTAGAGAATTGTTGTAAAGTTAATAGAGAGATGAGCAGCCTAGCCCTATTGATTTATGAGATCCTTGAACATCACCTGGGAACATCATTTATGCATTTGATTCTTGAATCAATAATTATCAGTAACTTGAGAATGTTGTACTATATTTACATATTCTCAACAGCAGGTGTGGAATAAAATATCTTATTCTTTTTCTTGTGTCAATTCTAAGTTTAATTATAGGAATCTCAACTCCCCAGATCAAAAATTTTCAACTTCTTACACATTTCAAGATATGGAGATTGCTATAATCAGTGAATGTGAGGACAAATTTCCCATCATTTCTAGGCTTTTCAAAGGTTCTTCAATACAATTTGCTTAACAGTTGCAAGTACTCAACTCTGCCGGTAGAACCCAAATGCTTTAATAGACAACATAAAAATCAATGAGTATGTCTATGTTCCAATAAAATTTTCAGTTCAGTTTAGTCGCTCAGTCATGTCCAACTCTTTGTGACCCCATGAATCACAGCACGCAGGCCTCCCTGTCCATCACCAACTCCTGGAGTCCAGAAAAACCAATTTCCATTGAGTCGGTGATTCCATCCAACCATCTCATCCTCTGTCATCTCCTTCTCCTCCTGCCCTTAATCTTTCCCAGCATCAGGATCGTTTCAAATAAGTCAGCTCTTCACATCAGTTGGCCAAAGTATTGGAGTTTCAGTTTCAAAATCACTCCTACCAATGAACACCCAGGACTGAGCTCATTGAGGATGGACTGGTTGGATCTCCTTGCAGTCCAAGGGACTCTCAAGAGTCTTCTGCAACACCACAGTTCAACAGCATCAATTCTTTAGCACTCAGCTTTCTTTATAGTGCAACTCTCACATCCATACATAACCACTGGAAAAACCATAGCCTTGACTAGACGAACCTTTGTTGGCAAAGTAATGTCTCTGCTTTTTAATATGCTATCTAGGTTGGTCATAACTGTCCTTCCAAGGAGTAAGCGTCTTTTAATTTCATGGCTGCAATCACCATCTGCAGTGATTTTGGGCCCCCCAAAATAAAGTCAGCCACTGTTTCCACTGTTTCCCCATCTATTTGCCATGATGTGATGGGACTGGATGCCATGATCTTCGTTTTCTGAATGTTGAGCTTTAAGCCAATTTTTTCACTCTCCTCTTTCACTTTCATCAGGAGCCTTCTTAGTTCCTCTTCACTTTCTGCCCTAAGGGTGGTATCATTGCATATCTGAGGTTATTGATATTTCTCCCAGCAATCTTGATTTCAGCTTGTGCTTCCTCCAGCCCAGCATTTCTCATGATGTACTCTGCATATAAGTTAAATAAGCAGGGTGACAGTATACAGCCTTGACATACTCCTTTTCCTATTTGGAACCAGTCTGTTGTTTCATGTCCAGTTCTAACTGTTGCCTTCTGACCTGCATACAGGTTTCTCAAGAGGCAGGTCAGGTGGTCTGGTATTCCCATCTCTTTCAGAATTTTCCAGTTTATTGTGATCCACATAGTCAAAGGCTCTGGCATAGTCAATAAAGCAGAAATAGATATTTTTCTGGAACTCTCTTGCTTTTCTGATGATCCAGCAGATGTTGGCAATTTGATCCCTGGTTCTTCTGCCTTTTTTAAAACCAGCTTGAACATCTGGAAGTTCAAGGTTCACGTATTGCTGAAGCCAGGCTTGGAAAATTTTGAGCATTACTTTACTAGCATGTGAGATGAGTGCAATTGTGCGGTAGTTTGAGCATTCTTTGGCATTGCCTTTTTTGAGGATTGGAATGAAAACTGACCTTTTTCAGTCCTGTGGCCACTGCTGAGTTTTCTGAATGTGCTGGCATATTGAGTGCAGCACTTTGACAGCAGCATCTTTCAGGATTTGAAATAGCTCAACTGGAATTCCATCACCTCCACTAGCTTTGTTCGTAGTGATGCTTCCTAAGGCCCACTTGACTTCCAGGATGTCTGGCTCTAGGTGAGTGATCACACCATCATGATTATCTGGGTCATGAAGATCTTTTTTGTACAGTTCTTCTGTATATTCTTGCCACCTCTTCTTAATATCTTTTGCTACTGTTAGATCCCTACCATTCCTGTCCTTTATTGAGCCACTTTTGCATGAAATGTTCCCTTGGTATCTCTAATTTTCTTGAAGAAATCTCTAGTCTTTCCCATCCTATTGTTTTCTTCTATTTCCATGCACTGATCACTGAGGAAGGCTTTCTTTCTCTCCTTGCTATTCTTTGGAACTCTGCATTCAAATGGGTATATCTTTCCTTTTCCCCTTTGCTTTTTGCTTCCTTCTTTTCCCAGATATTTGTAAGGCCTTCTCAGACAGCCATTTTGCTTTTTTGAATTTCTTTTTCTTGAGGATGGTCTTGCTTCCTGTCTCCTGTACAATGTCACGAATCTCCATCCACAGTTCATCAGGCACTCTGTCAGATATAGTCCCTTAAATCTATTTCTCACTTCCACTGTATAGTCATAAGGGATTTAAAATAAAATTTTAATTTTACATAATTTTCAAGTGTCATGGGACTTTTGCTTTTTAAAAACCATTTAAAAATCTAAAAGCCCTGTTTGGTTAAGGACCATATAAAAACATGTGATGGGTAATTGGCTGCCTATTTATTCATTTACATTTTATCTGTGGCTACTTTTTGAGCTACAACTACAGCAGAATTGAATATTTTTAAGAGAGACCATAAGACCCACAAGCCAAAACCCTTCACTATCTGGCCCTTCATAAAAAGTTTGTGGTTCCTGGTTTAGACAGTCATATATTTTCATCCAAAAGCAATATGCATTTAAATAATATGCTGTGTAAAGTACAATATAAAACACTCTCTTTGCCCAAAAGGAACAAATATAACACAGTAATATTTATGAACTCAAAAAATATGTTTTGAGCAGCTACCATGTGCTGAACACTATTTTAAGCATCAGAAATACTAAAACCCAGACAGGTAAATGAACAGAATCTCTGCCCTTCATGGAGTCTACATTTCTGCACTATACACATACAATGCATAATTGTAACGTACAGGTAAAATGATTCTCACAAACACTTCTGGTTTCTGAGAAAAATTGGAAATGATAGTAGCAGTACCAACATCCCCCTTATAAGGTTATCCAGGCTTGATGCTACCAGCCTGCCCATTTAAACTCTAGTGGGGTTAATGACTTATCATGAGGAAAAGCTAAAACCTTGTCTTCTCAGAAACTACAATAAGTCAAGGAGAAAGTACAAACATAAAGTTCAGACACAGGTTAAATATAATTTTTTTAAATTGGCTTAAACTACCAAAACTATCTTAATGCAAAGATTGTAGATGATGTTATGATACAATTAGAGAAATTCAGAATTCTCTATAGAGCTCTGGTTCAAAATTGGGAAAGAAGTATGTCAAGGTGGTATATTATCACTTTGCTTATTTAACTTACATGCAGAGTAAATCATTCAAAATGCAGGCTAGATGAATCATAAGCTAGAATCAAGATTGCTGGGACATATATAAACAGCCTCAGATATGCAGGTGATACCACTCTGATGGAAGAAAGCAAAGGGGAACTAAAAAGCCTCTTGATGAAGGTGAAAGAGGAGAGTGGAAAAGATGGCTTAAAACTCAACATGCAAAAACTAAGATCATGGCATCTGGTCCTATCACTTCATAGGAAGTAGAAGGGGAAAAAGTGGAAGCAGTGACAGATTTTATTTTCTTGGGCTCCAAAATCACTGCAAATGGTGACTGCAGCCATGAAATTAAAAGACACTGCTCCTTGGAAGGAAAGCAACGACAAACCAAGGCAGCATGTTAAAAAGCAGAGACCACTTTGCTGACAATGGTCCGTATAAGTCAAAGCTATGGTTTTTCCAGTAGTCATGTACAGATGTGAGAGTTGGACCATAAAGGAGGCTTAACACCAAAGAATTGATATTTTCAAACAGTGGTGCTGGAGAAGACTCTTGAGAGTCCCTTGGACTGCAAAGAAATCAAACCAGTCAATCCTAAAGGAAATCAATCCTGCATATTCACTGGAAGGACTGATGCTAAAGCTGAAGCTCCAATACTTTGGCCACCTGATGTGAAGAGCCAACTCACTGGAAAAGACTCTGATGCTGGGAAAGATTGAAGGCAAAAGAAGAGAGCAGCAGAGGATGAGATTGTTAGATAGCATCACCAACTCAATGGACATGAATTTGAGCAAACTCCAGGAGATAGTGAAAGACAGGGAAATCTGGAATGCTGCAGACCGTGGGGTTGCTTGCAAAGAGTCAGACACGACTTAGCGACTGAACAACAACAAAATGCAACTCTGGAAATAAAGATCTCTGCATATTGTTGCATTTGAAGTTAGTTGCATTAGTGAGACATAAAGACATCTCTAATGTTAGAGATAAAGACATTTCTAAATTTATGTCTTTAGAGAAGGAGGTTGGATGTATCATAAAAGAACAACTAGAAATGATGACTGGACACAGGGTAAATGATCTGCTTGGGGTCTGACACACTGACTCCTGAGTGTTCTGACTTTAGAAAAGTTCTTAAAACAAGAAACTTCAATCTAAACTGAGGAGGTTTGACAGGAATTCAATTTATGATACTGGGGAAAGAAGACCTGGAAAATATATATGGCTTTATAGAAAAATAGAAAACCCCAATATGCTTATTCTTATGTTCTCTCAAGTGGTTGACTTCTTGAACGGGATGTATGGGAGAGCAAATAGGCAAGTCTGATGTTGCAGTCATGGTCATGGGACTTTCTGGACATATGTCCCAAGAACAATGGAATAAAATTTCTATTTGATGTGATTCTGTGATGCAAATCCTCTGTCACTGAATTTCCTAGATTTCTGTTGTAAGAATTGGAAAGGGATGAAAAAAGACAAAAATATGCCATATCAATCTTTATCTTCAAATTATCTATTATGTTTCTACATTGCTTGTTAGATTATCCTTTGTAAGGTTTTTATCAAAGTAGCACTAAAAGGAACACTATTATTGTTTTAAAATAGTCAAGACCAATCAGAATATAAAATTGGAATCATGTTATTGTAAAGAGTTATCAGCATAGAAGACTTTATGTGGACTTTAGGGCATCAATGACCACATTAGAGGATATTTTTCTCTTTATCAAAGCCATTGCTGTCTCATTTGAGATGAACTCATTGGAAATCATTCCACAGAAAACCGTGAGGAAGAGGGAATAGGAGCCATTTCAAATCAGTTGTGTATCAAATAGATTTGTTTAGTTTGTTTTGAGACAAATGTCTCAGGAAAACAGAGCTGGGGAGGTTTTGTGTTGTTTTAGAATGAAAAAGCTATATTTTCTTAAATGTCATCAAACAGAGAGTTGTTTCACAAAATCAGGAGACAAGCCTCTACAATGTGCTCATGATTTTGAGAAAGTAAAACGAATTATTTTTGACAAGATTGACTTTTAAGAATTGCACACAATATTATTAAGAAGGGGACATAATTCAAAACTGACATGGTTACATGCATTATGTCACTATGACCAATTTAAGTAACTAACAAATTTAGCTGACATACTTAGATTTTAATTAAAGATGACAATATTAGGCCCTTGTATGTTCATAATAGAATCTGGTGATTCATATTCCTTTATACTCTTGATATAAACTTACAATTGAAATAGATCAGAAATTTGCATAAATTATAACTGTAGAGTGTGATGAATTTTCACAAAGGAAATATACCCAGATCAGAATGCACTCCTGAAGCCACCCTGTTCCCCTTATAGTAACTGAGCAAATTCCTAAGAGTAATCACTGTGTTAACTTCCTACTGTGGCAATATTTTAACTTTAAATAAATGGAATCAAACAATATATATTCTTTTGTGTCTGATATTTTCATTCAGTATTATGTTTATAACAATAATGATATGCGTAGCTGCAGTTCATTTATTCTCATTGCTCATCTTATATATCCATTCTATTGTATAAATATGTCACAACTTATTTATTCTGCTGATGGACATTTGTGTTGTTTCTAGATTTGGCCTATTATGAATAATACAGCTTTGTACACTCTTATATATAACTTTTGATGAACATATGTCTTCATTTCTGTAGGTATACCTAGAAATGGAATTGCTAGGTCATAGGTAGGAATCGGAGAAGGCAATGTCAACCCACTCTAGTACTCTTGCCTGGAAAATCCCATGGACGGAGGAGCCTGGTAGGCTGCAGTCCATGGGGTCGCACAGAGTCAGACACTACTAAAGCAACTTAGCAGCAGCAGCAGCAGGGTAGGAATGTGTTTAGCTTAGTTGATTTTGTCTAACAGTTTTCCCAAATGCCTGTCTCATTTTACACTCTAATCCAAGGGTCTAAAAATGCAGTTTGATTCTAGCCAACCCATTTTGATGGGTCTGGAGAGGTTTCAAATTGTGATTTTAATTTGCATTTGCCTGATGACTAAGGCCATTGAATGTTTTTTCATACATTTATTGACTACTTTGATATGCTCTTTTGTGCATATTCATATTTTTAAACCTGTTTATTTCATAGTCTGCCTTAATCTTATTGTTTATAGGAACTTTTGATATTTTCAAGATGTAAGTCCTTTCTTGGATATGTGTATTATAAATACCTTCTACAAAACTCTAGTTTGCCTTTTTACTTTTTCTGATTGTCTTACATCATATTGCTGAATAGAGACATTGTCACTTTTTAACATTATCTTCAGTTATTATTTTTCTTTTACTCCCTCATTATAGTAAAATGCACTGTATATCTGAGCCTTATGAAGCCCCAGATAGAAAGATCTATTTAATCAATAGCTTCAAGCTTGGTCTGTATTACAAAATCCCATTTAGGAATTTTGTCCCAAAGGTATAATCTATAAAATCAGGCTGTATAATATGCTTACCTTTTTGATCATCAAATTAATTTCATCCTAGTATTTAGTTTGAAATTAATTAAGTTCATATATAAAATATGATCTTTTTCTATTCTAAATATAAATAAATGTTCAAAAAGACTTGAAGATCATTGAAAATAAAAGTTACACCAGCTTATTGGCTTTATGACTATGGACATCTCCTACTCAGTCTTTCTATGTTATAACCTCTTCAGTCACTATATGTGACTCCTCGGAGCCTGTTATATTTTGTACTATCATCCTGACTAATCTCCCTGCAGAGACTGTTCCACCTCCATCTACCCTTTGACCTATTTCCAGAGATATCTTTATACATGTACATTGACATAAGACACTTCTTGGGTCAAAACACTGTATAAAATTCAAGCCTCTTTGTTCAGCACATGAGATCATGAACAAGATGGTCTGTCTCTTCTGCAATCACCTGACTTTACACATAGTTCCTTGAACAGACACAGGGTAGCACCCTTCTGCACTTAGAACGACTGTGTGGTGCTTAGTCACTTGCTTCCCTGGTGACTCAACTGGTGAAGAATCCCACCTGCAATGAAGGATACCTGGTTTCAGTCCCTGGTTTGGGAAGATCTCCATGAGGAAGGGAAAGGCTACCTACTCCAGTATTCTGGCCTGGAGAATTCCATGGACTGTAGCCTACCAGGCTCCTTTGTCCATGGGGATTTTCCAAGTAAGAATACTGGAGTGTGTTTCCATGCCTCCTCCAGGGGATCTTCCCAACACAGGGATCCAGCCCAGGTCTCTCACATTGCAGGTGGATTCTTTACCATCTGAGTCACCAGGGAAGAATGAATTTACCCCTGTTTTTTTCTACCTGCCAGACTCTGGTTATTTAAACTTCTGTTCCTGTACCTCTGAAAAGCCTTTCCCTGACCTTCCTAAACATAACTGTGCTCCTCAAATGTTTGAATATAACCCGTACTTATCTTCCTGTTTATACGATCTTTTTTCTCCCAAAGAAACTGGGAAGCTTCAGGCAGAGACAAATGTCTTACTCATTTTTGTGTCCATAGTGCCTAGAATGGGCCTAATAAAGTGTCCTGTATAAATTTATTGAGTAAATAAATTTACCATTCTTTCCTGTAAATTTCTTTTCCTTTCCAAAATACTTCAAGAATATCAATAAAATTATATCCCAGAAATTAATCTTCTACAACAAGGAATAATTAAAAAGTAAAGAATACAGTTACATACTTGGCTTCCCTGATAGCTCAGTTGGTAAAGAACTTGCCTGCAATGCAGAAGACCCTGGTTGGGAAAGATCCTCTTGAGGAGGGATAGGCTATGCATTCCAGTATTCTTGGGCTTCCCTTGTGGCTCAGCTGGTAAAGAATCCGCCTGCAGTACAGGAGACCTGAGTTCAATCCCTAGGTTGGGCAGATCCTCTGGAGAAGGGAAAGGCTACCCACTCCACTATTCTAGCCTGGAGAATTCCATGGACTGTATAGTCCTTGGGGTCGCAAAGAGTCAGACATGACTGAGCTACTTTTACTTTCACTGGAAGAAGAAAGTCTTGAATAAGCTTGCATTTTTGATACTTTCACAGAGCTGAATGATAACCTTATGGCAAAGAATAAAATGACCCAAAAAAGAACAGTGTAAACTTTTTCCTTTTGTTCACTTAGCCAAGATAAGACTTATTTATTGGTTGTTGAAAGTTATTCATAAATTTTAGTATTTGGTTAGTGTTAAAAGATAAGTGTTGAAAGGACAGAAATGAGGATTAACAGAGTTTAGAAGAAAGAGAAGGCTTGCAGTACCTCCTGAGGAAAAAAAGGCATTATTCCTTGTGCCCTGTCAGATAAGGGAGGTCCTTGGTAAGAAGCGGATGAGAGAGATTAGAGAGGCTGATATAACATTCCAGAAGCAGAAAACTCTGAGACCAGATGGTAGTGCAAGGTCCCCCAATGGATGCAGGGTAGGCTTACAACAATAGTAGTCTGACAAAAACACAAAGAAGGTTAAGGCTCTCCCCAACTTAGATATTATTTATACAATTGGCTCCAACTGTACCGCAGTAAACTTTCTAAATTACACCACGAACAGTTTTCTGGAATCTTTCATTACAATGACAACTGCATAATACAAGGATATAGGATAAAAATCTCATTACCTCCCATTTTCTCCATTCAAGAGGCTTATAATGTGGTTTGAGGCTATGTCTTTGTCAAATTTATTTGAGTTGTCAAAGAGAATATGAGATTGTCACAGAGATAGGAAAGTATAATGCTTCCATACTTAGTCTGTGTACTATTCACGGGCAGATGTCATGCTATAATCCACATCACAAGAGATGTAGATGTTAGATACTTCATACAATCAGTAGCTCTTCTCAACTCTACAAACTCTAATCTGATCACAGCAGAATTCACTATTGCTATATCAAGACTGGGAGAGGTATGAAAAAGACTTAATTCAAAAATTCAATCATCCATGTAGACATTTCACTGTTTCACTGTGTAAGCTAGCCTGATGAGGAATTGCTAATGTCAATTAGTCTGACACTATTTACATTAACTAAACTATATTCAGTGGTACATATATTTAAAGGTGTGAACAATCATTATTATGGAAAAATAAAGTAAACCTTCATTCAAGGCTGTTACTTGCATTTCAGTTCAGTTCAGTTCAGTTTAGTCGCTCAGTCGTTACTTGCATTTACTGATGTTCAATTCTGAGCATCAAAACCACCACTGAATTTTTTAACTTGGAAGACAGGCCTTGTTAGTAGTATTAATTCAAGTTAGGCTCTGTGCAATGACAGGTAGAACTATTACTCAATTTTAAGGATTAAATTTAAGAGCTAAATTTTAAGTTCAACTACTAAAGTATGGGCTATCATCATTCAATCAGCAACTTCAAGTTTATAGCACAACTCCATGTACATTATATCACCTAATTTTCACAAGTTTTTAGGCAAGCATTATTATTTCTCCTACTTTACAGATGGTGGAATTGAGGCTGAGCAAGAGCCACTAATGTGCTCAAGATAACAGAGTCATTCAATGGACTCAAGACTCAAGCTCATATCTCTGAACTCCAAATCCTCAGCCCCATTAATGAACACAGTTGTCTCAGCCTGGACAGTCCTTTTGCTTTGCATTCTCATTGATTAATATAAGCCTGGAATTGAATTGTTTTTAAATGAATAAATTTATATTTTCTGTTTATTTTCAAACTTTTTAGGAACTCATTGGAATTTTATATACATTATGATTTTTACCAGCAAGATATCTTTCTGTAATGAATTCAGAGCACAGCAAAATCTATGGCATATCAATGTAGGATGTGATATATTATTGAAATCATGAATATTGTGCATCAGTGGTCCTCAACATTTAAGGCATAGGGATGGGTCTTGTGAAAGACAACTTTTCCATAGACTGTGGTAGGAGGATGGTTTTGGGATGATTCAAGTGCATTACATTTATTGTACACTTTATTTCTATTATTATTACATTGTGATAATGTGGTAATGGGAGCAATGGGAGCAGCTGTAAATATAGATGAAGCTTCTCTTGCTCACCCACCACTCACCTCCTCCTGGCCTTTCTGTACATAAACAAAATATGAGAAATATTTTCCCAAGAGGGATTATTAACATATAATTCTAAAGGTAGATTTAATATGAATAATGATTATCTTTGGTTGTTGAAAATGTCAGTGACTTTTTTATGTTTCTCTATTTTCTAGATAATCTCAATAGACTATGTAATATGTACAATATTGAAAAAATATACGTTTTAAAAGAAAGCGTGTGACTTCTGCATGGTCTTTGATGTATTTTAAATCTTTGACCTGATCTAACCTCTAGTGTATTGGACTTCATAGAAAAGTCCAATTCTCATCTCTTCTCCAAACCAGGAGTTACCTTTTGTTTCTTAGTCAGTTATACCAATTGAGTATCATAGAAAAGTCCAATTCTCATCTCTTCTCCAAACCAGGAGTTACCTTTCATTTCTTAGTCAGTTATACCAACTGAGTATTTGGAAGATGCCCCCTCCAACACTAAAGTAATTCAGATCTCCCTTAGGTAGGTCAGATTTCCTTAATCAAGATGGGACTTTAATAGCAGAAGTTCTTAAATTGTTCTAGAACTCGTCTAACAAAAGTCTGAGTTTCTTTTCTTTGGCCAAGTCTACAGGGAAAAAAAATGATCTCCAGAGAGAACCAGTGGAACCATTTTACAATCTTATTATTGATCTTGAGGCCAATACTAAGCATATAGAATAGACAGTGTTCTGTTGTTGTCCTTGCGGTGATTGGGTGAAAGCTATGCTACTAGGTTTATAGAAGCAAGCATTTAAAGTTCCTTTGAAAAAAGGATATTTTAAATCTGATTATTAAAAGATTCAACAATCCTATTCTATATTCTAGTACATAATGTTGAAAAAAAGATGAGTCCTAAATGTGATTTTATTTTTAAACATGTAATCTTCATTAGACTGTGAATTCTTTCAAGGAAGGGTCCATATTTTATATACATTTACACCCACACCCTTTCCCCCAGCATCAGTAGGGGCTCAAAATTATCAGTTGACTAGGTGAATATTAATTGCATTTGAATGTCATAAGACAGTCTTCCATATTATATTGCGAATTGTTGTAATTTTACTGTGGAGAAAAATAGTAGTCCCTGATACCTGACAAATTGTTCTAGTTTATAAACCAATCCCAATGTACACACACATTCACACACACAAAGGCTCACGATTAGCACGAACCTCTTTTTATTTTATTCTTCTAAGTACCTATTCAATTGGCTTATTCTCACACCATTAGATTTTCCTAGTGCAGAGAGGCAAAGACAATCCTCAGTGAAGTCACTACACATGAAACTCCACAAAATGTCTTTATCTTTTACTTCAACAAGCATTTTTGTTAAAGTAGCAATCCACATTGCTATAAGGTTTGAAAATAATTTCATTTATAACTAAAATGTGACGTTTCTCAGTTAATGGTCCAGATAGAAGCAGGGCTTTCCACAGGGGCAAGATAAAATAATTGTCACTAGACATACTCAGAGTAGGAGAAAATATATTTTTAAAGGCATGATTCATTGGGGAAACACGGTCTTGTGTAATCATTAAATCCATGCCCCTGTCTCAACGTTGTATAGGATTCACAACTGTCCCTTCAGTACTGATTTGAAGCCCATTTTGACTGACATGCCCCCATGCCTTTTTCCTGGCCATCAGATCACATTAACACTGCATACCATTTATCAAATTATGAAGTTTCAGAGAAATGAAGGTAGATATTAGTGAGAAAAACTGGCATCTATTTATTTAAAATAACTAAGAAAACTGCATAAAAAGTGATTGCAGGAAATATACAACAAATAATAGTGCTAGTTCCAACAGTGTCACTTGTACTAACAACCTTTATAAAAATACCTATAGCAGATTTATTTCAGTAGCATAAACACTGAAGAGTCCTTTGACTTCCAAGAAGATGAAATCATATGTAGGTCATGAATACATAAGTTTTATTTCTATAACCGAAAGTATTTCACCACTTCAAGAAGTATTTATGAGACAAATTACTGGAATAGTACAGAATTAAATTTGGTTTTATATAGCATCTTTCATACCTCAAGTATCTCAATAGCTTTTTGAAAGTACAGAAATGCAGTGATGATTGGAAACTGGAGAAGCCATTATGCATTTAAGGGCAGATGATATAGGCTTGGATTCAGAGACGTGCTTTATGGATTCAGGGAACAGGATATTCTTCCACTCATTCTTTATAAGTTCTGTGTCATCTTTATGTTTTACCTGAACTGCAATCAAGGACATGCAGTGGGGCTTTAGTGCAATAGCTCCTTTAATCATAAAGTAAACTGTCCCTAGGTTGTAGGGACAGGGTTGCATATAATAGTATATAGTTTTATTATTAGACTTGAATTTCTCAAACCACTGACCCTCTAATGAGTAAGTCACCCTGGCATAGAACAATCTGTAAAATGCCATCCAATCTCCAGGATATAAATAAACTTATATTTAATTTCATAGGAAGATGATAGGGACTGGACCAAGTTTTTATTCCAAGATGGTCAAGAAATGGAAAAGTTGAGACAGATTTTATTTTCATATGGTGGAATTCAACTTATACCAGGCTGAAGAAAGATCTGAAAAAAAAAAAACCACCTGAAGCTTTTTCAATAAGACGTGGGGAAGAGAAATGTAAACCAGTGTTATTGCCCTTCATCATATTGTATATGGCAGAACAGTTTGTAACTGGAAAGTATTGTTCATGTCAGAGAGAAATTCCCAGGGAAATGAAAAGCTAATAAGGATCAGCATGAAATCTGGAATTGTTCTAAGCAGACTGTTCACTGACGGGGAACATTAGTAAATGGAGAGAGCCCCACACTCAGTAGTAAAGGTTAGAAATCAGAATTGTTCACAGAAGAAATAACCTCTGCCCCTTTCCTTTACTCTATCTAAGCCACAATTATGCTGCAAATGTTATTTTCACATTTACCCACAAAAACTGGTGGCCGACTGCCCCACTATTTTGCTTTATTTTTTTTATTCCTCTTCTCTTCAGCCTTAATTCATGAGTTCACTTTTTTATATTTTAACTTAAATCTTATTCTATGGACTTGATTTCTCCATTTCTCAAGGATATTTATTATCTTAATTTATTCCTGACCAGTTTTAACAGCAACGTTTTCTCCATTAGTATCAAATGACAAACTACACTTAATTTTCACTAACTTTAAGAATTCCTGTGCATTTTTGTGTTTAAGAAATCCTTACTAGAAAGGATTTCCTGCTTTCCTTTTCTTTAGAACTTTTGATACTATGGCTACTGTCATTAATTCTGGATCCAAATTATTTTTTTTCTATTTGATTCAGCTCCTTGTCTCAGCATTTAATGGGAAGAGTCTTAAAAATCTATAATATCTTCCAAATAGATACTTTTCAAAGTATCATTTCTACTCTCTGACATTTCCTCATGTTTTGACATTCACTTACATGACTTCTTTGAAACACTTCAATTTTTTGCATATGAGTCCTCTACCATTCACCCAAATATCCAGCTTTCCCTCTGGAATCTCTTTTATTTACCTTCCACTCCTACAGTTCAGTTCAGTTCAGTCACTCAGTCATGTCCGACTCTTTGTGACCCCATGAACCGCAGCACACCAGGCCTCCCTGTCCATCACCAACTCCTGGAATCCACCAAAACCCATGTCCATTGAGTCAGTGATGCCATCCAACCATCTCATCCTCTGTCGTCCCCTTCTCCTCCTGCCCTCAATCTTTCCCAGCATCAGGGTCTTTTCCAATGAGTCAGCTCTTAGCATCAGGTGGTCAAAGGATTGGAGTTTCAGCTTTAACATCAGTCCTATCAATGAACACCCAGGACTGATCTCTTTTAGGATGGACTGGTTGGATCTCCTTGCAGTCCAAGGGACTCTCAAGAGTCTTCTCCAACACCACAGATCAAAAGCGTCAGTTCTTCAGCACTCAGCTTTCTTTACAGTCCAACTCTCACAGTATGGATCCCCAAACTCTAAGCTGGGTAGAAATCACTCAGGGGCAGCATGGAAAAAGAGAAAGAGTAAAACATTTGTGATCAGAAGATCTAGCTTCAGGTTTTGGCTCTGCCCCTTACTGTGTAAGCTTGAAGAAATCACTCCTCTTTATTTTCTTGTCTAGAAGATGAAGGTGCTCATACCATCTGCCCTTCTTATACCCCAGAGTGAACTGGGGGATCAAATATGATAACAAATGCAGTGAGGCTTTGTAAACCACTGCAGTGCACACTGGATGTGTCATCTTGTTCAGTATCCTCTCATAGCTTGTGGTTTTAGTGGGGATGGCTCTAGCCTCCTTCAGCCATGTTTAGGAGTTAGGCATGCTTCTAGGTTTGGCCAATCAGATCACAGGCCAATTGCTTTAGGGGCTGGCCCAGATGCAAGTTGAAGCTCCAATACTTTGACCACCTGATATGAAGAGCCAGTTCATTGGAAAAGGCCCTGATGCTGGGAAAGATTGAGGGCAGGAGGAGGATGAGATGGTTGGATGGCATCACCGACTAAATGAACATGAGTTTGAGCAAACTCCAGGAGATAGTGAAGGACAGGGAAGCCTAGCATGCTACAGTCTATGGGGTCTCAAGAGTCAGATATGACTTAGTGACTGAACAACAGCAACATCAGAGGCACGTGAGGCAGTAAGACTATCTGCCAAAAGCTTATTATAAATATCACATAATAGTTGGTAGTGACTTATTGAGTGAGTCCCAAGACAGCATTCTGAAGTAGCTATCCATTATTTTGTATGATGTAGATTCCATGAACTGCTTTCCATCTTATCGCAAGGACAAGTTTTTCAGTATTTCCTGCAAGTCCAGGAGAAACACAGTATTCAACCAGAGAATCAATAGTGCTGAGATTGAAAAACGCTGCCTGAGAGCCTAGTATATATTTCTTGGTCTATAATACATCTTTCCTTTCACTACTGAGTTTCTCAGTAAATATTAATTGAAAGACTAAATGACTGAATAAATAAACGTGAGTGAACAGGTGGAAAGCTAATATCATTGAGAGCTTATTCAAGTTCATCTAGCCATCTTTTAACAAAGGTGGTACTTGAGTTAAGATCTTCTATCAAGCTGGTACTTTTATGTGCATTTTCTTTGTTATCTTTTCACATCTCTAAATAATAGTTCTTAATTTATGACTTGTCATTGTCAAATCATAAACTTATTTTCTTATCTTTTTCCATATTCTGTGATTCATAAACCCAAAGACATTGAACTCCAGATTACATGTAGTATGTGTATGCTTCTCTGACTGATAATGAAGTATTTTGTGTTGCTCCACAGAAATGCTGTTTGGTTCAGAATTTCAAAATACAGATATTCCTCAATTTACAATGGGATTATGTCCTGGTAAACCCGTCATAATCTGAAAACACTGTAAACTGAAAATGCATCCAATACACCCAACCTATAGATCATCATAGCTTAGCCTAACCTATTTTAAATATGCTTAGAACACTTACATTAGCCTATGGTTGGGCAAAATCATCTAACACAAAGTCTATTTTGTAGTAAAACATTGACTATGTCATACAATTTGTCAAACACAGCACCAAAAGTGAAAAATAGGATGGCTGTATGGGTACAGAATGGTTGTTAAGTGTATTGGTTGTTTACCTTTGTGATGGTGTGGCCGACTGTGAGTTGTGGCTCAGTGCCACCGCCCAGCATCATGAGAGAGTGTGTACTGCATATCCTGAGCCCAGGAAAAATCAAAAGTCAGAATTTGAAGTATGGCTTCTACTGAATGCATATTCCTTTTGCACCATTGTAAAATCGAAGAAATCTTTAAATCGAACCATTGTGTAAGTCAAGGATTTAATGTATGGAGAAAGTTTCCTTAGTTTTAAGAAGCACTTTTTCAAGAAAGACATGCACCTTTGTAATTCTTAGAAAATGGTACTAAAAAATCATCATGCAGTGTAACCAAAATTCAAAATTGGAGACAAATTAGAAGATTTTAAGATCTCTTAGACATTTTAAAATATGGTTAAATGCTTATTCAAGTATAGCACAGAAAGATCTATCTTGTGGAACTCTCAGAAAAACCCTGCAAAATCTGAGCATGAAAGAGAATCATGGCTAGGTTTGAGTAAGGGTGCTTTAGCATACTGAAGGCTCTGACTGCTGGCCCTGTTTTGTTGAGAGTGCAGGTAGAGGACATGTTGTCCAGCATCATGAGGCACCCATGGATCTGCTCAGACGATGAGGACCTTGCCTGTTTTGGAAGATGGTGAAAGTGTTAATTCCTTAGTTGTGTCAGACTCTGTGACTTCATGGACTGTAGCCCACCAGGCTCCCATATCCCTGGTATTCACCAGGCAAAAATACTAGAGTGGGTAGCCATTCCCTTCTCCAGGGGAATCTTCCCCACCCAGGGATCGAACCCAGGTCTCTTGCATTGCAGACAGAATCTTTACCGTCTGAGCCAAGGTGGTGAATGTGCCTTAATCATGTATTTTTTCCCACAATGGCTGGCTCAAGGCAAGTCTTCCTAACACATTTGTTGGATAGTTCCTAGCCTGCTATGACACAAAACTGCTGAACTTGAAAGGAATGAGACTTATTGTACTGAAGAATATGATAAAAAATGTGGTAACATGTTCATTGGTGCTGGTTGTAGTTAGTTGTGTAAGATAAGAAATCTGTGGAGAATCTCAGAATTTCCTTTGCCTCTGAAGGTCTTCTGTTCTGAGAATCTTCTCAGAACTAGGTAAAGAAGGATGGTTGGTCACTCTGTCTTGCTTCCCTGATTGGTTTTTATTGGCAGCACCAAGACCTTCTTCTGGTTTCTAAGAATTCTTACACCTCTCACTTCCTTTCTCTCTCTTCATACAGTCCTGGGATTCTTCATTCATGAAGTCTCACAAATACTTTTTCCCTCCTTCCACTCCCTTGTTCTAAGTCCTCCTGACTTCTCCCTACTACCTGGATGCCAGAACAATATCTGTAATGTACCACCCCATCATACCACTCCTTTGCTCATGTACTTTCAATGATGCTTCAGTGCCCAAAAGAAGAAGTTAAGATCCAAAGAACAGGATCAGCCTCAAACTTCAATTTCCAGTGTTTGGTTCTCAGTTTTCCTCTAATGTGAACTCTGTTACAAAACTATGTACACTCATAACATGCAAATTCACTTTTAATTTTTTCAGTCATTTATCACATGTTTATAGATGGGGAAACATTGGAAACAGTGGCTGACTTTATTTTTCTAGGCTCCAAAATCACTGCAGATGGTGATTGCAGCCATGAAATTAAAAGATGCTTACTCCTTAGAAGGAAAGTTATGACCAACCTAGACAGCATATTAAAAAACAGAGACATTACTTTGTCAACACAGGTCCGTCTAGTCAAGGCTATGGTTTTTCCAGTGGTCATGTTACGGATGTGAGAGTTGGACTGTGAAGAAAACTGAGCACTGAAGAATTGATGCCTTTAAACAGTGGTGTTGCAGAAGACTCTTGAGAGTCCCTTGGACTGCAAGGAGATCCAACCAGTCTATCTTAAAAGAGATCAGACCTGGGTGTTCATTGGTAGGACTGTTGTTGAAGCTGAAACTTCAATCCTTTGGCCACCTGATGCTAAGAGTTGACTCATTGGAAAAGACCCTGATGCTGGGAAAGATTGAGGGCAGGAGGAGAAGGGGACGACAGAGGATGATATGGTTGGATGGCATCACCGACTCAATGGACATGGGTTTGGGTGAACTCTGGGAGTTGATAGACAGACAACAGAGTGATAGACAGAGAGGCCTGGTGTGCTGTGGTTCATGGGGTCACAAAGAGTCGGACACAACTGAGTGACTGAACTGAACTGAACTATAGTCCCTGTAAGATCCAATAATTGTGCTAGGCCCTAGGGAAAAGAGGAAATGAGAGACAGGGGCTCTAGCCTTACAAAGATTGCTGTCTAGCAAGTTTTTTTTTTTTTAATTGCAGATTTAGTGAAAGAATGGGCATTTTATACATGCATACTTGGATCTGACTTTATATATACTGTTTTCTTTAATTCTCATAACAACTATATGAAAAAGGCCCTCATTATTTTTCCTATTTAATAAGAAATGTAACTAAGGCTAACTAAAAAAGCTACATCCCTACTCAAAATCACACATCACACATATATACATGTTTTTATCTTATGTCTATCTTACTGCAAGCTCATTTCTTTTTCCTTGTATGAAATTACTATTCCAAGGAGCTCATTTTTCATCCCTAGATGTTGTTAGACTTTTGCCTAAGCTGGATGCAAATCCAACTGGTCCACTAAAGTGCAGATTAATGTCTATCTACTCTATAATGTCTTCCCTGAGAGTCATGTGGTTGGTCTCTCAACTCCCATAAACTCATTTGTACTAGACCTCTGTCATTAGATTAAAGATTGTCTTGCTTTAACCTATTGCGTATTTGCGTCTTCCAAATCTAGACATGGTGTAGGCTGTTAATGACTGGGACTGAGCTGTTTATTTTACAGTAGCCTCTATAGTGCTTACATACCATAGTAAGTTTTTATTAAATATATTTTTGATTGTAAAACTGCCTTGCCATGTTCTACATAATTTAATTCAGATTGTCACTTTTCTGCCCAATTTTAATATGGCTTTAACTATACCAGTATGCCATAAGTATCTTGAAAGTGAGGCTATATCTTTATTAATTTTGGTGAACTCAATACCTATCACGGGGTCTAGTACACATGACACAGAATAGGTATTCCTTAAATGGATGAATGACTGAATTAGGGGCTCTGATGTCCCTGGTAACAAGGGACATATTTTCTAGGTCTTTCTCCAAATATTAATCAAATGCAACTTTGACATGACCTTATATTGGATCCAGAACATGGTCATTTGTTAGCTAAATGACTTTAACTTTTTCTTTAAAGGCTCTCCTGCCTCAGTATCTCCCAGTTCTCATCAGTCCCATATGTCTCTGACAGAGTTATCTCTCCTCTGCCTCTTGGATCATGTCATCCCATTTCTCAAAACTCTTCCCTGACACATAAAACTAAACCAAATTACAAACTGCAAGCTTCAAGTTCTTTATCAGTTCTGGCTATTTTTTTTCTTGTCTTGTTTATCTCTTTTCATTGTTTTAGGCATCTTCTTCTTTTAAGTAAAAATTAAATTCTCCCCCTTCCATCTATTAATTGATATTGTGTTATTATTCCAACTTGGTGATACCTTTTCTTCAAATTACAGCCATTCTTAACTTTAAAAGACAACCTCTGAGTTTTTTTCTCCCATAAAGTCTTCTCTGACTCTCCTCTAAGAAAAGAAAAAAAAGTCCCTCTTTATATACCATGTTAACTTCTCAGATCATTCATTCACTAATATGAGATTAGAGTGATCTTATGCCTCAATTTTCTTTTTTTCTCATATGAAGCTGTATGATGAAATTTTATAGCTCCAATTTATGTCAATTTCTCACTCAATATATTTCAAAGAGTTTCTGCTGTCCATCAATTTGGGTTGGCATTTAAAGCCTCTGATGAGCTGGTCCTAGTTGACCCAATATCATACCAGCCACGCTACAATCCTGACAAAGTTTTCTTGCCTCTGTTTCTTTGCTCTTAATAAATCCTTTTTCCAAGAATTCTTCCTTTGCCTCATGTCTGCATATCCAAATCCTGCCAGTCCAACAACACACAGGCTAAACCCTTTCATGGGGCTTACCCTAACTCCTTCAGTTAGAACTTACCCCCCACCACCCCCCGCCAACCCAAGCACTAAACTGACTCCCTACTAAACTTATTTCTTTGTACAATTTATCATATTCTGCACTGTATATGAATTACTTATGCATATGTCTTTTTCTATATGCTCCCATGCCTATAATGTCCATACTAGTCTCAGGTAGTAATTTCCTTCTCCTTTAGACATTGATTTAATCATCACTTTCTCATAATCCTAATAATCTGAATAGGACAAATACCAGAATTAGTCATTAATAGCACCATGTGCTTGTTCTTGGCACTTGTCACAGTTGCAATTTACTCTCAGTTGTATGATTATTTCATTAATGTCTGCTTCTCCCTTTATATAAAACAATAAAACATAAAGCAATATATATTTTGCCCTGTTAATGTATATACTTTGAACCATGTACAGCATTTAGATTGTAGCAGTGATTTAATTAATATTAGTTGAATAAATGAATAAGAGATACATCTTTTATTTCAGGCTGAGATGGTGTTTCCTAGAAAGAATAATATATTAAAGTGACTTGTCTATTGAGCAATACCTACAACATTTCTGAGTTGGGCAGCATCATTGAATGGACCAAGCACAAGCTCTGGAACTATACTGCTTCAGTTCTTTTAAATATTATTCATGGGACTATTGGCAACAAGGATTGGACTAAGATAAGACCACAGTTAGGGCACAGAATTTAAGTAGGCCCTCACATCTCAGAGAGTAAATTGTTGTTTTGTTGCTAATTCATGTCCAACCCTTTCATGATCCTATGGACTGCAGCCTATCACACTCCTCTGTCCATGGGATTTCAAAGGTGAGATTACTGGTGTGGGTTACCATTTCCTTCTCCAGGGGATCTCCCCAACCCAGGGACTGAACCCATGTCTCCTGCATTGTTAGGGAGGTTCTTTACCATTAGCGCCACCCTGGTGTATAGGATTTCTCAATAGATATTAGCTTTATTACCCATTGTTACTAAGTCTAAAGTAGACCTGAAGTGAAGGGCATAGGGTAGGTTTGGATGGCATGACAGGAATATGTTGAAGTTACCTGGAGAAAGATGTCAAAAAGCACTTCAAATAGTTGGAAGAAATATATAGACACTAGGCATAATGGAAGGAGGGGTAGAAAAATGCCAGAAACAAACTTATTTGCTTACTTCACAATTTGCTTTGGCCTGAACAATTTATACTAATCGTAAAAAAAAATTTGGTGTTCTGTTTTTTGCTTAATTCTAGGTGTATAATTTTTTAAAAACTTGCTCCACATCATTGCCAAATAATTTTTTCTTGAGGCTGACTGGTATCTGATCCTGAAGTAAACCTATCTTGGCTTTCTCATGGATGATGAACTTTTCACTCAGGGCTTTCTTGTCTTGCTGATAGAAAAACTGCTGCTTTATTTGCAACCAATGGGTGTTCATCTCAAGTTATTTATTTACAATATCAAGGGTAAAACATCTTAATGTATAAAAAATCTAATCATTATTCTCAAAAAAGGGTAGCTGCTCCAAGTTTGATTAAATTAACAAAAATATCATATATTTTTCTGCCAGTCTCTCATGTCACAAAGTTTCCCCCCATCAGAATCATGCCTAATTCATACTTTTTAAAAGAAAGATCACTTCTAAATGATTGTCCTTAAGATTTGCATAATTAGCTAAACTAAATTAACATCCCGAACCTGGTCATGATTGCCAAATTTGAAGGCCTTACTTACATTTTTGTTGAAGAAGTTTGAATTAATTTATTCTCTTATAAAACTTGTATGCATAACCAGTTTCTAATTTGAATAAGCAAACTGGCCCACAAAATTTTGCAAATTACTCTAATAAGTTCTCTTGGTATTTCTCACAGAAGACTGAACAAATGTTGATAGAGGGACACACTGTTTGCTTATGCCTAATCTTCCCATCTGATATAAAAATGTCACAAATGAATTTCAGACACATATCCAATGTCAAATATCCATAAGATGGTCCAGGAGAGAGGTAATCTTCATTTAGGACTGATGAAAGAAGATAGATTTTTGGCTTGAAAGAAACTGATTATTGGGGTACAGAGTAGGGAGAAAAAAGAAATGTGGAGGGAGTGCTGAAAGAGCATTTGCATTCAGAAACACATAAAGGTACTGGGGGGGATATAAAGACATTGAGGGTGTGGGAAAATTATGGAGCTTGGGATGGACATATACACACTGCTATACTTAAAATGGATAACCAACAAGGACTTGCTGTACACCCCAGGGAACACTGCTGAATGTTATGTGACAGGCTGGATGGGAGGGGATTTTGAGGGAAAATGAATATGTGCATATGTATGGCTGAATCCCTTTGCTATCCACCTGAAACTATCACAACATTGTTAATCAGCTATATTCCAATACAAAATAAAAAGTTTAAAAGAGATATAAAGATATCATTGAGGCAGCTGAACCAATGCCATCTTCTCTGTAAATGTCCTGTAATAGGCATTATTTTAAAAAGACTTTATATCACATCACATTTAGTCTTCATAGGCACGTTAGCCTATGAGAAATAGGATCTTAAAGAGGTCAAATAACACCCCAAGTTGCCACAGTGGCAGAGCAAGTGGCAGGATGGGCTTTGAACCCTGGTTTGTCTCATTGCTGATTTTAGCCACCAAATCATACATGAGTTAGACTACATTAAACTATTCGTTTTTAAACTAGCTGTACTAGAACAGTTAGCATTATTAGAGTAATACTTAACTGCATATAAGACCTTTAAATAAAATCCATTTATAAGTAAAATCATTGACGTAATCGAATGCATTGGGGAATGGGCTGGGAATACTCAGTGCTATTAATCTGAAACCTGTAACTGTTTCTTAAGTCAGAATGGGCTAAATTTTTAGTTAGGTATTCCTTTTATCCTTCTTTCAGGATAAGACAACTCTTTTTAAGATCAAGTAAAGATTCAATAGCTGGTATTTGAGAAATTCAACATAACAGTTTCAGAAGAAGAGCCTTTCATGAAGTGTGCCAGTTAGAGAACAATGGAGATGCAAAGAGAAAAATCGAGCACTAATAGGTCTCTTAAGGTAATTCTTTTTTGTAGTGCAAAGCAGGTCTTAGAAAGCAGGGCCTGGCCCAGCAGGACAGCCCCCTACCTGTCTGGTGACTGTGAGCACTGGGCCCAGCATAGGAAAGTAAAAAGTGAAATTGAAGTCACTCAGTCATGTCCGACTCTTTTGCGGTCCCATCGACTGTAGCCTACCAGGCTCCTCCGTCCTTGGGATTTTCCAGGCAAAAATACTGGAGTGGGTTGCCATTTCCTTCTCTAGGAGGTCTTCCCGACCCAGGGATTGAACCTGGGCCTCCCGCATTGTAGGCTCTACCTTCTGAGCCACCAGGAAAGTCCTTAACACAGAAGATACTTCAAATAATTTTTACCACGGGAGTGTAGTGAGAACAGCTTTTGTATTAAAAGCCAGAGATTACACTCTCGTTACAGTTAGATGAGACATTAAGCCATGATGAAGACAAAAACCCAACAGTTCTTTCCTCAGAGAATACAAGGAGCACTTTTCATCTTTTGGGCACAACTTATTTTAAAACAGCCAGCTAGTATGACCAACAAAATTTCATTTATCATCGCTAGTCTCAAAAGTCCATTCATGATGGCAAAATTGAGGAGATTTACAAAGATATGTGCACATGTACCTGTTGTTGGTATGCACACATAAGTGTGTGTGTGTTTATAGTAACAGATAAAATGTAAGTAGTATATAAGGAAGTCAGAGGGAAAAGCCATGGTAAGAAAATAAGATGAAGTTGAATGTATGCATGCTGTGAGGGTTTTTGTAGTTCATTTGTCCTTTTATTTAATACACAGTTATTGAGTGTCTCTTATGTATTTAACACTCTTCCAGACATGAGGAAATTTGCAGTGAACAATGAAGATAAGACTATCTGCCCTCATGTAAATTACAGTGCAGGTTGGATGGGAATGGGAAGGAATGATAAACGTAATACCTCTGTAAATTATACACATTATATGTCATAAGTTGACAAAACCTATGGAGCAAACTGAAGCAGTGCAAAGGAGACTGGGCAATGATGGGAGAGGGGAATGCCATTTTAACAGAGTGGTTATTTTAGTGGTTAAGGAGTTAACACTATTTCTTGTTCATCTTCTCCCAGGAACATGCTAGGACTTCCCCATACCAGTGAATTGTGACATGATCATGTCACCCACTTTGTCCAATAAGATGTGAACAGAAATTGTGCATTGTATTTGAACAGAAATCTTTTTAAAAAGTTCATGATTCTCCAAGTTTTCTTCCTCCTACTCCATCAATCACTGACTGGTTGGTAGAGGTTCCTGAATCCAGGGGTTAGAAGGCAGGAAGCAGTGCCCTCTGTTAAGGCTGATGGTCATGCAGTGTGAGCAAGAAATAGACAGTCAGACTTGATGGTTATTTGTAATGGTACTATTACCACCCATCTGAGCAGCACAGGTGGTCAGAGTCCATTTTAAATAGTTGCTAGAAATAGGCTGGGCTTGCCTGGTGGCTCAGATGGTAAAGAATCTATCTACCTGCAATGCAGGAGACCTGGGTTTGATCCCTGGGTTGGGAAGATCCCCTCGAGGAGAGCATGGCAACCCACTCTAGTATTCTCACCTGGAGAACCCCCACAGACTATGGCAGTCTATAGTCCATGGAGTCCTAAAGAGCTGGACACAACTGAGCAACCAAGCACAGAGCCAGGCTGCCAAGTTGTTTCCCAGGCTACCAGCAGGCAATGTTAAATGATGGGGTTCAGCAGGGAGGGTTCATAAACCCTGCTAAACCAAATCTGATGCCACCTGTTTCGTAGGACTTTGGAGTTAAGATTAATTTTGGCATTTTGTAAGTAGTTTTAAAAAAATCAAAAAATCAAAAGATACATTCTATTTTGTGAACCATAAAATATATCGAATTTGTATTTTAGTGCTGATAAATAAAATTTTGTTGGAACACAGAGATACTCATTCATAATGCATTGTTTATGGCTGCTTTCCTGCCATAACTGCAGAGTTGAGTAGCTGTGATAGGGCTGAATACTGGAATTGAGATTGAAAATCCTAAAATATTACTGGGCCCTTTACAGAAAGCCTTTGCTGAACCTTATAACAGTCACATGGCTCATATTATTGCTCAGAAAATGTAGACTACTCTTCCTGGGCATGAGACTCCTAATGCATGAAACTTTTTCTAAAGATTTTCTTACAGAAGAATATGAGAAACACAGTTAACAAATTCACCAGGAGAGTTTCTTATTCATAGTGAATTTCTTTTCATAGTGAAAGTAAACTCATAGTTCATTAAAAGCTATTCTACGCTGAGATGAAATGAGGTAGCTACATATTTTGTACAAGGCTCTGTGCTAGACTCTTGGCCTAACCCTGACAGAATTTACCATCTAATTAGAAAAGGCCCCAAAGAATACTGAAACTAAATAGATGGAGCTATACTAGATGAATTGTAAAGCCAGGAATCCAAGGGAGAATTGATCACTCAGAAGTGGTGTATGTCTTTAGGCAGAAGGTCAGAGTTAGACTCTTCTCTTTCCTGGGACGCTGTTGCTTTTAAACCCCCATCGGCTTTCAAGACATCTGCAAAGGCTCTATGTAGTTAATAAAAGTAGATTAGAGTCAAGTTTTCCTCTTCTGTAAATAGCTTGCTTATCTAGTCTCTTCATAAAAGAAATAAAACAAAACAAAGCAAAGTGAAATAGAATCTCCTGTCAAAGTTGACTTAGTGTTGTATCATTAACTCAGGGCTGCAAAACTACCACGTGTTGCTATTACTAGCTCACATATGACTAGCACCACATACTATTCTGATTGTGTTTAAGTATACCTCACAATGATTTAAGGAATATGACAAATTTGTTGGATTAGGAAAGACTGCAATGGCTTTTAGTTGTCACTAGCAGTATGGTAAGTTTAAAAAGAGAGCAAAATGAACTAAAAATAAAGATTGGTAAGGAATATGCACCAAAGGAAAGGGTTAAGGAAAAGATAAAATCCAGTGAATGATGCCTAATCAAATTATAGCTTTATCCTCATTAGTGCCATCCCCATTTTGATTTAACACTGCTGAATTAACTAAACCAATATATTTTTAAAAAGCTGTCAGAAATGGAAAATGAAAGATTAAGTTTTTATTTTAGAGCTTTCTTCATAGTAGAGTGCAGAAAATGAAGAGCACTTCTGTGAACTGATTTGTCTGGAAAAATATGCTTTCCAGAATCAAGTAAAAACATCCTACCTCAATCTTGTGTATATTGTTAACTAGACAGAGCAATTCACACTGCATGATCTTGGTGTTGAGGGAAGTCTACACGATGGAGTCTAATATAAAATAATAACAAATGAAACCTGATCTCTAATGGCTGAAATACCAACAAAGGTAGAAATATACAACTCTGCAGGAGAAAATGGAGCTTGGCTGTTCATTAACTCTTCAGAAAACCCATGTCAACCCAGAATTCAAGACAAAGCACTTCAGATCCTTCCTTCATTGAGGAAGGACCATTCTGGGAAAGCCTGTATGCCATTTGAGACACAGAATTTGTACCATTTATTTCAGTAAAGATATCTCATTCCTGCTTCTCTTGCAATGTGACTGCAAATATTGTACATATAATGGAAAAAGAGAACTAAAAAAAGTTTTGATGAGAAGAGTAGCAATAAAAACAATAAAGTATTTTTTGAGTTTTACTCTGGGCCAGTCACTGCAATAGATTCTGAAGAAACAGCAATGAATAGGACAGACTCTAACCTCATGGAGCTTTCAGTTCTTCCTGGGTGGCTACTGACACCTTCTCTAAGTTTTCTACTTAATCACTTTTGGAACAGAATGAGCATAAAACTGGTCCCCTGTGTTTGTGGTCAATATTGAAGCAGTTATGATCCGGGTACTACATCTGCTCTAGTCTTCTGTATCTCATTTTAACAAGTACATGTGCCAATTTACAGAAAAGGCATGATAACCTTTTTGCAAACAATGATGGTACTAGGGTCACAGCCTTTTAAAACTGAATATTTATAAACTCATTAAGTTACATACAGGACTCAACTTCGGACACTGATCCTACTCATTTCATTACTAGTTCCTTCAAGTCTAGCTTTCTTACTTTGTTGGAGGGAGAGCTGCGTCAGTGGATAAGTAAACTGGGATTGCACAATAAAGAGAATATCTACTTAAGGAGATACATTGGAGGCCTCTGCTCACATTAATGGCATGACTGCAGCTGTGTTTTAGGCCAAATAAATGACCACAGGGCACAGAATGGTTTGGAATAGAAAGAGAGCAATATTAGGAAATTATTCATCATTCATGTGACAAATAATAGGTACTTGAGTGCGGGTGTGTATACAAAGGATATTAAGGAAAAAACTATTATCATGACCCACTTTACCAAACTTATGTTAGAAATGAGCTTTTCATGTGTTGTCTAATGGTTAAGAGTACAGCCTCTGGAGATGAGCACGTTCATGCACTATTCCTACTTCCTCCATTTCTTAGCTGAATGACCACTGAAGCTCTTTGAATTCCAACCTCTTCATGTGCAAAATGGTGACAATAATATGTAAGTAACAGGGGCATCTAATAGAGATGTGATGACTTGTGTGAAACAGTGAATGCTGCTTAGCACACAGTATAAAGGTCTTAGTAAAAGAAGTAATAGTTGTAGTAACAGTAATACTAAAATGCTTATTGCTGCATATAATCAATGTTCAGAATTTAAAACATATGTTTACTCCTTTTAATTCATTCATTCAACAGACATTTCTTGACTCCTGACTTAATGCCAGACTCTTCCTTCTCTGGGCCCTGGGGACACATTTACTTAACCAAAACACCCCCAAATTTCTATCTTCTTGGAGCTTACATTCCAGTGGGAGCAGATAGATTATAGAACAGAAACATTATAAATAATTAACTTATAAATAGAATATGGAGCTGAGCACCGAAAAATTGATGCTTTTGAAATGTGGTGTTGGAGAAGACTCTTGAGAGTCCCTTGGACTGCAAGGAGATCCAGCCAGTCCATTCTGAAGGAGATCAGCCCTGGGATTTCTTTGGAGGGAATGATGCTGAAGCTGAAACTCCAGTACTTTGGCCACCTCATGCAAAGAGTTGACTCATTGGAAAAGACTGATGCTGGGAGGGATTGGGGGCAGGAGGAGAAGGGGACGACAGAGGATGAGATGGCTGGATGGCATCACTGACTCGATGGACGTGAGTCTGAGTGAACTCCGGGAGTTGGTGATGGACAGGGAGGCCTGGCATGCTGTGATTCATGGGGTTGCAAAGAGTCGGACACGACTGAGTGACTGAACTGAACTGAACTGAACTATGAAAACAATAGAGCATGCTAAGTGAGCCAGAGCGTTCTAGAAAATGTAGCCAATCTATAAAACTGGTCAGAGTTGACCTCAGTGAGCACGTAGTAATTAAAGAAAGATTTGAAAGTCAAGAGGGAAAGAGTTATGTGATGTCGTGATGTCTGGGAGAATAATGTCACAAGTAGAGGGAATATAAGCCCTGAAATGGGGCTGTCTGATGTGTAGTAAGCACAGCATGGAAGCCAGAGTACATGGAGCAGAGTAAGCCAAGGGAACAGGCTGGGAGATCACCTATGGAGATAACTGTGTGGTGAGAACTCACAGCAGCCCAGGGGCCACGCTTCCACCACTGCGTACTAAAGCTGGAAGAGGAGAGTCCAAATCAAGTCTGTGGAGTAGTATAAAGATTCAGATAACCCTTCACCCAAGATTGTTCAACTCAGTGTAAACTGCGGGTTGTTGCCCTTAAGCCACCTCTTAAACCTGGGAAGCTCTTTCTTATAACTTTAACAGATTTTTATTTTATAGGTCATAAGTCAGATAGTCCTTGTCCATTGTCAACATTTATGTGGCAATGCTACAAAATATGTATTCATAAAGTATTATTTATAAAATTAATAAATAAAAGGAAAATAGAAACAATTGATCTTTGTCTTCTCAGAAGTCATACATTTTGGCACAAAGCTTGAGACTGAATTGTTTCACTAGGTTATTATTGCTATTGTTATTGTTCAGTCACTGAGTCATGTCTGACTCTTTGCAACCCCATGGACTATGGCCACAGGCTCTTTTGTCCATGGGATTCTCTAGGCAAAAACCTTGGAGTGCGTTGCCACTTTCTTCTCCAGGGGATCTTCCCAATCTAGGATTAAACCTGGGTCTCCCATATTGCAGGCAGATTCTTTACCGACTGAGCCACCAGCCACTAACCCTTCACTAGGTTAGTAAGTTAAATTTAGAACTAAAATATGAATGAATCCTGAGGTACAAGAGAAGTATTTAAGGTACAAGAGAAATACACTTGAGGTCTGTTAGTTTGCTAAAGAAGACGTCATGGTATAAAAATGGAAAACAAGGTAATAAATGAATACCCAGAGCATAATCTGCATTGCACTTGTGTTCTGTCATTTGTAGTTGTATTTTAGAGTCAAATTTCAATAATGCTTTGGTAATGGTATGCTAAAGGATGCCTTCATTTTTCACTGTCATATTTTAGAAAGTAAGAGGTTTCTAATAGGAAAGGAAATTTTAAATAGTGAACTAATTATTTTAATTTAATAGAATTTTTCTCATTTGCATTTTTGACAATTATTTATGACTACTATAGATAATTAGGGGTTGTGAATTTTTCAGAATACTATAAACAGCATTATAGACATTAGCTGAAGCATTAATTTCAACAGAGTCTGAAACACTTTATACTTTTGACCTTTTATAAAATATTCTCTTTGAAAAAAAATGCTTGTCAAAATTATAGTTATCTGTCCAATAGATATCTGGCCTTGTAAACAAACATTTGACTTACATATAGTATGGTAAATCTAAGTATTTGGTAACCACTGATAACTGTCCTCATAAATCAAACTTCACTAGCTTTGCACATTTGAAATGGAGTCGTAGAGTACACTGTAAATAATAAGCTGTTATTACCTTCTAGTGAAAATCCTGTGCTTCTCAGCATGTTTAACTATCACTCCTCTTCATGTATCTAAGGATGAAAAACTTAGTTTCTTGTTCCACAGATAAGAACACAAAATAAATTCCATAGATACAAACAGATAATCATTTGCTTTTTCTTTACAATCAAATTAAATGATTTGGGAGAAAAAAATGGTGTGTGTGTGTGTATATATATATATATTAGATAATCATTTTAATGTTTCATTGATTGTTTCTACTTATTATGTTAGCTTAGACCATGGACTATGTCTAACCCTTACTATTAATGCACTTTCTTTTTCATAGATGAATCTTCCATGTCTGATGAATCCATTAATGTTAAAAGTCTTACTCCCAAAATTAAGCAAACACATTTCCTAAGACTTTATCAATCTTGGCATGGAACAGATGAGCAAAACGCTGAGTTGATTTGATAAAAAAAAGTATCCCAAATCATTAACTAATAATGATGGAGCCTGTAAAGTATAGAATCTCTGGAGAAAGGAACTGACTTGCCTTATATGAATCATATTTTTATCTGCATTTCAATACTGCTTAAATATGTACTTCATTACAGGGCACAACTGAAATAGAAGGGCACCTGCTAAGTCAGAGCCATAAAACAGATCTACAGCCTGCTGGCATGTGAAATTTCTCTAATTTATATTTTTTATGAAACTACCCTCACATTATGTGGTTGGCAGCATAAATAATAAAGCATGTTACTTAAGCAATTTTACATTTACTGTATTAGTAAGTAAATGCAATGGCCACCCTTATTCTCAAACAATAAAAACTATCCAGCCTTTTCATGAAAGATGATTGCAATTTCCATTGGCCTGTATATGCAATAAAAAACCATAACTCATCAAAATTTTAGCTATTTTCTCTTAAGATAGAAGAGTATTTTGCTTGAACATTGAACGTGATATTAAATATTCATGAAATGAATAGTTAAAGTCCTAAGTAAAACTCAAATTCTTTTCAACTAGATTGGAATTCTTTTTTGAACCAGGTAAAAACTGCCACTGACCTGAAGAACTGTTCAAAAACACCATAAAGAGATTGTATAATATGTTCAAAGTGTTATAGTTATTTGGGATTGATTTTTCTGAAAAGCCTATTCCTCCTCTGAAATTGATTCATGGTAACAGCCTCCATTTGGGTCAAACAGTATTTAACCGCTTGTAAATTTTAATTAAATGATTTGTCACTTTGAACACATAGTTTGTCATCTTGCAAGTAAACGATGTGTCTTTATCAGAAAATGACTCAGGGGGAAGACATTCATCTAATATGTCACTTGGACACCCATTAAGATAATTTGGTTGTTGCATGGGGATATAGTTGAAGATTTGTAAAATAGAGTGCACCAGTTTTAGTAAGCAGGATCACATTGTAAACTATTAAAAAAACATAATTTGCTCTGTAATTAAATTCTAATAAGTACTTTATTCTTGGTCATTTTTCATTAGCAGATGTTTAAATTTCTGAGAAGAGAAAATTCTCCAGTTGAATCTAGTAGCTACAGCAAAATACAGGCTGCACATGAAAAGCAATAAGCTGAATTAGAATTATCTAAGGGAAAAAGTACTTTCATCAGAAGCATTTGTATCCCTGTGGACCCATCTGAGACCTCGTCTAAAGCTTGGATAATATGGTCACAGACAGCCTGGGACAGAGTGAAAGGGACGACTGAGGTATTATTGAGTAAATAGCAGAGGTCATGAAATCTTAAGCTAAAGAAGTCTATATTTGGTAGAAAGGAAGGTATTAAAATATATTAATTTTTGTGTCCAAAAGTTATTAGAAAGTTAGCATGTGTATATCTGAGTGCTAAAGTTGAGTATGTGAGGGTCACTAATTACTGCATATTATAGTGCCCTCAGTTCTTTTCTGCACTGATTCAGTGGTGAATATATGTTGTTAGTAATACCCAGCACGGAACAGATATGTCTGTCAAAATTACAAAGTATGTTCATACATAAATTTATTTCAAAAAATGAAAAGTCAAGTCTTTTTAGACCTTTTTAGACTCTCAGAAAGTCCTGAAGGGCATGGTGATATCACAAGCTTGTATGAAATAAAGGGAAATGGACTTTAAATGGAATATCTTTTTCCAACTAAAGTCTAAGTTCCTTGAAGTTGAAGACCAAGTATTAAATGTCCATATTTCCCATAAGGTTCTTTACAGTCCATAGAATTCTCCAGGCCAGACTACAGGAGTGGGTAGCTGTTCTCTTCTCCAGGGGATCTTCCCAATCCAGGGGTCGAACCCAGGTCTCCCACATTGTGGGTGGATTCTTTACCAGCTGAGCCACCAAGGAAGCCCAGGAATACTGGATTGGATAGCCTATCCCTTCTCTAGCAGATCTTCCCAAACCAGGAATCAAACTGGAGTCTCCTGCATTGCAGGCAGATTCTTTACAACTGAGCTACCAAGGAAGCTATGCTCACAGTGTATCAAAATCACCTGGGAACTTTAGAAAATCTGGTGTCTGGACCCTATAAACGCATTTTCCGTAAGTGCAACTTCCTTTGTTTTGGAGTATGGGCCAAAGCATTGGTATTTTTATTTTCTAATGTTTAGCCAGGGTTAAGAAGCAGTGCATTGATACATCAGTGTTCAAGTAATGTGTAATGAATAGAACTATCCTCATAAAAGATTGAGAAAGGTCTGTTTCTGTTAGTAGAATTAGTGATCTCATAATCGTGCCATTTAAAATTTAGCACCATCGTGAATTTCTCTCTCTTCCTAACATCCTTTAATCCTTCCTCATCCCACCACTATCAACCCACGCAACTCTTTTTGCTTCTTTGATTTCCTTTTTCTCTCTCATTTTGCTTCAGATATTCAGGCATATTACTATCTGCTATTACAAAAGAATTCCTCAGCTAATGCTGTTTTCTGTCTCTCACATATCTTTTCATTCTATTCCTAAATGTTAGATAAAGCTTTATAATTACAACTCTCATCATTATGGGCTTCCCTGGTAACTCAGTTGGTAAAGAATCCACCTGCAATGCAGGGGACCCGGGTTTGATTCCTGGGTCGGGAAGATCTGCTGGTAAAGGGATAGGCTGTCCACTCCAGTTTTCCTGGGCTTCCCTTGTGGTTCAGCTGGTAAAGAATCCGCTTGCAATGCAGGAGATCTAGGTTCAATCTCTGGGTTGGGAAGATTGCCTGGAAACGGAAAAGCTAACCACTCCAGTATTCTGACCTATAGAATTCTATGGATGTCCATGGGGTCGCAAAGAGTCAGACAACACTGAGTGACTTTCACTTTCACTATTTTCTCATCATTATGCCACTGTTCAAGAACCTCTGATAGCTCCAGCTGAAACCATCAAACCTTACATAGTTTACTAGTTATAATAATGTCACGTAACTATTCCATTGTCCTTATTAGCAAAGATTCATGACCAATACATAAATGAAATTTTTTGTTCATGATAGTGACTGTCTGGGAATGTTCAACTCTTTGATAAAAAGTATCAATAGTTTATACCCTAAGACTTCTTGAACTATTCATCTCAAAATCCTTGCTATGCTCACCAGTCCTAAAATATCATATTATAATCCTTATACAATCCTAACCAAATCCTACATGGAATGACCCACCTTAGAACAAATGTTGAGTGCTCAGTAAAATTTGACTCTCCCCCTCCCACCCCAGACACTATCAATTTCATGAAATAGTTTCCTCAGTTACCTAGACGAGGCAACAAACTCACCAAACTCAGTCTTCTATCAGTACACTGTGTTAGTGACATTTGGGGAGCCAGGGCCTAACAGTTCCTCAGCCCCAGCAGAACAGTGTCCCGGCATTCCTTCTCAGCTGGGCATTTCAGACCTTGAAGAAACTAAACCCCAGCTATCTTTCTGACCTTATGTCATACTGCTCTTTTACCTTCTTTATGTTCCAGACCATCTGGGCAAACATGTACTCTCTACAAACATCATAACCCTTCTTGTCATGTCTGACTCTTTGTGATTCTATGGACTATAGCCTGCCAGGCTTCTCTATTCATGAGATTTCCCAGTCTAGAATACTGGAGTGGGTGGCCATTTCCTTCCCCAGGGGATCTTCCTGACCCAGGGATGGAACCTGCGTCTTCTGCATTGGCAGGCAAATTCTTTACCATTGCACTGGGAAGCCATGACCCTTCTAATTGCATGCTATTCCTTGATACCAAAAATCCTCCCTCAGTTTAGTTTTCACCAGAATTTTTGTGGAAAACTTACAACAGTTAAACAACTAGGATTAGATGATCTCTACAGTTGCTTTAACTTCTTTTACTTTAAGATCTATCTTTAAGTCTGTACCAACAGAAATATAAGGAGTGAAAGACAGAAGGGGCATTGGCTATTAGAATGGAATGGCTTTGATTAATGATAAGATGTCTACGGCAAAATCACCTGACAAACTACTATTTTTTCCCTAATTTATAGATATTTACAAACTTGAGCTTTCACTTTATCTTTCCCTCCACTGTTTGTTGGTGAATTTGCCTAAATATAGCCTTTGTATCTCCATATATAATCTTTTTGATTCTTTACCCTTGAAGATTCTGATTGCGGTATGAAAGATGAAATCCAACTGGTCTAGTAAGCCGTGTATCTCATAAAGATGTATTGATTCTTTCTTAGCTTTTGAAGATATTTTACAGATTTGAAAATTGAAAGCAACTGGATATATCTGCAGCCCTATTATCTTCCTAAGCCATAGAACCTAAATAATCTATAGAAGTTACTTTGGTTTCTATTTATTTAGAAAGTATAGGACATGAGAAATCTTTACTGATATTGTATGGGAGGTGGTGGTAGAAAAAAGTGATTTTTGTTTCATTTTGATTCATGAAAAAAGAACATATTTATATTTTCCAAGTGAGAATTCGGGCCTAGGAAATCACTTAAATATCCATTCAAAAAAAGAAATTATAAAACAAAAATGAAATAAAAGTATAAATATGGAAAACATATTCAGGTTCTGAAGTGAAGAGTTATAACAAAGACTAAAATTGTGGTGAGCTTTATTTGGGACAGTGGGAACAGAGAAAACAGATGAGATTTTTCCAGAATTAAATAAATATATTTATACTAAGACTGAAAGTGCCTGTTGAGCACCTGTCAAGATAAATGAAATTAAATACATACTCAGACACAGTATGACATTATAATGAGCCTGTAAAGGACAATAATAAGGAGCCTATCTTAAAAGCTACAGAAATAGAAGATAGATTACCTACAAAGGAGCAACAGTTAGACTGACAACAAGTTTCTCATTAGCAACTAGTAGGTGTCAGAAGATAATGAATGACAGCTTCAAAGAACTGAAGGTAAAAACAAACTTAAACACAAAAAGCCTATCAACTCAGAATTAGACACCCCATAAAACAACCAGGAGAAAAAGGGTTAATACTAGGCCTGCAACTCACTCATTCTCTACTGGGGACCTGATTGAGTTTGGAAAGTTGGAAGTGAGTGATCTTCAATTTTTCTCCTTCCTTATGAACATGCTAATGAATTTGATTAGACTTCTCATCAGGATGATAATGGTGTTTATTACAGGTAGGGACATCATGGACTCAGCGGACATGAGTTTGAACAACCTGAAGACGGTGAAGGACAGGGAAGGCTGGTGTGCTGCAGTCAATGGGATCAGAGTTAGACACAACTAAGTGACTGAACAACAGATGGGGGTCTTTATTTAGAAATTGTTTTTTTGTAGGATGTACTTGGTATAACTAGATTGCTTATTGTAAACGAACCTGAGCTTTATGGATTCATGGAGCATGGCTTGCTGGAGAATAGGGGCAGTCATCTAAGTTTTCCTCTATTTGTGTAATTATTAGGGTATAAAACAAAGAACTCCAAATCCCTAACAGATTCTTTTGAGAACAATTTTGTATATATTGCTCAACATTATTCTATCTGAAATGAAAACATATCCTGAAATAGAGAAAGGAACATTTTTGGTAACTGAATAAGTTGGTTTTGAGTTCCTGTAAGAAATGAATATTTTGCCTGAGCCTACTGCTTGCCCATATCCTTTGAATGATTAATAAAATACAGTGCTGGGTAAGAGCTATAATGTGTATGAATGTTCTTTGACAATTCAACCCCATGGGTGAACACAGCTATCATTCAAAAATCCTAAACAAATTTTCAAGCATACCCAGGGAAAGAAAGCTTGCCATCCATGGACTCACACTGAAAGAACAAAAGAATGTACTTTAGCAAAAAGACAAGTTAACTGAGAAGATGGATGGTGTGAAAGAATAGTGGAAAGATAGAAAGTGGTATATTTTAGTAAAGTTAACTGTTGAGAAACAGAACATAATAAAACTTGTTGGTATATGTTCATGCATGTGTGTATGTGTATGTGTTTGTGTGATTAAATGGCAAAATAAGAATTAAAAACTGCATTAGGAAGACTGTGTGTATGTTGGGATGAGAGAGGAGACTAAACCATACTATTTCTTGTTGTTTGGGAAAAGATTACTGAATAAATTTGAGCAAATTAGAAAAACTTAACTCAGTATATTAAAATGTAAGAGAAATCACTAAAAGAATGGAAATATGATATACAAATGTATAACTTCCAACTCAACAGAGAAAAAAATGTAAAAAAAACAAACAAACCAATATGAAGTCACATAAGGAGAAAGAAAAAACATGCAAAATTTAGAAAAACAATTTCCCCAAATGTATTTTTGTATGGGTTCATAAAAATACAGTTGGCAAAAACACCCCACACCAGTCATAATAGCCATCATCAAAAAGTCTACAAACAATAAATGCTGGAGAGGATGAGTAGTAAAGGGAACTCTCTTGCTCTGCTGGTGGGAATGTAAATTGATACAGTCACTTTGGAAGATGGTATGGTGATTCCTCAAAAAACTAGGAATAAAACCACCACGTGACCCAGCAGTCCCACTACTAGGCATATACCCTGAGGAAATCAAAATTGAAAAAGGCACATGTACCCCCAAATTCATTGTAGCACTATTTACAATAGCTAGAACATGGAAGCAACCCAGATGTCCATCAACAGATGAATGGATAAAGAAGCTGTGGTACATATACACAATGGAATACTACTCAGTCATAAAAAGGAATGCATTTGAATCAGTTCTAATGAGTTGGATGAACCTAGAGCCTATTATACAGAATGAAATAAGTCAGAAATAGAAATATAAATATCTTATACTGACACATGTACATGGAATCTAGAAATAGGGTTCAGTTCAGTTCAGTCACTCAGTCATGTCCAACTCTTTGCAACCCCATGGACTGCAGCATGCCAGGCCTCCCTGTCCATCACCATCTCTGGGAGTTCACTCAAACTCACATCCATCGAGTCAGTGATGACATCCAGCCATCTCATCCTCTGTCATCCCCTTTTCCTCCTGCCCCAATCCCTCCCAGCATCAGAGTACTGATGGATTTATTTTCAGGACAGCAGTGGCAAAACAGGCATAGAGAACAGACCTATGGACATGGAGTAGGGGTAGGAGGAAGAGGGTGGGTTGTATGGAGAGTAACATGGAAACTTACATTACCATATGCAAAATAGATAGCCAATGGGAATTTGCTGTATGACTAAGAGAACTCAAACAGGGGCTCTGTGACAATCTAGAAGAGTGGGATGGGGAGGGAGATGGGAAGGAGGTTCGAGAAGGAGGGGACATGGGTGTGTCTATGGCTGACTCTTGTCAATGTTTGACAGAACAACAAAAAGCCTGCAATTCTCCTTCAATTGAAAAGTAAATAAAGTGGCAAAAAAAAAATTACAGTTGATAAAGATGCATCCTAAACTCAGGATGGGGGGAGTGCAGGAGAATAGGACAAAGTGAACTTCAAATCTACCACATAAAGAGATCTGAAGCAAATAACAGTAAGCATTAGCTTATTAAACCTGAATGGTGTGCACATGGATTTTTATATTAATCCCTACACTTTTCTGAATAACGAATGATTTATATTTTTAAATAGTGAAATTATATTACTTTTAACTATGGCTATTAAGCATTTCATAAATGTGATTTGAAACCCATTGAGTAGATAGGCTCTTCTTCAAAGTAGTTAAGAGAAAGTTTGAAAAATATTCTAAATTTGTGTTATCAAAGCTTTTCCAAATAGGGAATATGAAGAATTCATTACAATCAATCTGAGATTTTTGTGACAAGCATAGAATGTACTTGTTATATTTGTATACTAACAATGTATAATATTGTGTAACATTTTTGGCTATATAATAAATATTCTGAATGATATTTCCTCATATACACTATTGCTCAAAATTATAGAAGTTAAAACAATGATAACAAACACTATAGCATTACTTTAGTATGTCTGAGTACAACTTTAAAATTTAGATGTAACATAAGAGATTTCAATTTATTTGCTTTAGCAGGAGTAAAACATTCTTAACAACATCTTATTAAAAAAAATACTATTATTCTTAATAGGATCTGAAAAATAAATCTTAGGCTAAAATGTAAAATACAAGATGTTATCACCAAGCTCAATAAACCATTTATATCCCCCCTTCCTTTCTGATAAACATTTGATATTATCTAATTTTTTCAATGTATATTCTGATAATTTAGCATTACATTGTATTCCCATACCATTTTTCTCTAGAGACTATAATATCTTCAATTATTCTTTATTTCCTTCTTGTTCACTTGTTCAAGTATTTAGGCTTTAATTTATGAGATTCCATTCAGAATCTCATAGTAATATGCATTTGGTGTTCATAAAACCTGATTTCTCCTTTGAGAATTTTCTTGGAGGTCAGAGCTCTGTTTTTCTCAAGTTCTCTTTAAAATTTATTTTTCTTTAAATACTATTTAAACATCTCAGATATGTCTCATGCTTTATATAATTTCTTATAATTTTTTTCTTTTATCAACCTGGTCTACTTAGAGAAAATGTGAATTACTTGTTTTTTTTTATACTTGAATGGTAGGGGGGGAAAAGGAGAAAGACTATACTGGTATTTGATAGTATTAATAGATTGTGGAGTCCATTCTTGTTCACTTTCTCTCTTTCCTAAACTGAATTGTAATTCATGACAAGCAAAAAAACAAAAATATAACCAGTCATATTTTATCAGTATGTGGTTAAGGAATTTAACCTTACCCAACGACAGATCTTAGAGAAGGCAATGGCAACCCACTCTAGTACTCTTGCCTGGAAAATCCCATGGATGGAGGAGCCTGGGAGGCCGCAGTCCATGGGGTCGCTAAGAGTCAGACATGACTGAGCGACTTCTCTTTCACTTTTCACTTTCATGTGTTGGAAAAGGAAATGGCAACCCACTCCAGCATTCTTGCCTGGAGAATCCCAGGGACGGGGGAGCCTGGTGGGCTGCTGTCTATGGGGTCGCACAGAGTCGGACACGACTGAAGCGACTTAGCAGCAGCAGCAACGACAGCAATGTCCTTTGCTTCTAGCTTCTAGAAGAACCTTCAATCCCTTGTATTGGCATGCCTGATAGGAAGCTCTTTGTTTGGCTGGGGGTCTTGGAGTAGCCAGATTAGTGGCAGGAAAGCTTTGAACATCAAAATGCAACTTAGGGTGGGGGCTTTGTTTCACATGGTATCAGCTCCATCTTCTGAAGGGCTGGGTCCCTAATGTGGGCAGTCAACTGTATCTACATGATGGAGTTCTACAAAAGGCTTTGGACACCAAGAGCTGGGTAAGTTTCCCTGCTTGATGATGATACCCAGTGCATATTGTCACATATCAATACCAGGGAAGAACTCGGTCTTGATTGCATGGGGAGAAGACAATAGAAGCTCCATGTTTGAAACTTTACTTGGACTCTGCCCTATGGTTTTCCCTTGGCTGATTTTATGTGTATCTTTTAGCTGTAATGAACAGTGATCATGAGTACAACAGCTTTCAGTGAGTTTTGTGAGCCCTTCTAGTGAATTATTAATATTAAAACTAAGGGTGGTTTTGAGAACCCACTTAACTAGTAATAGGTAAAATATTAATAGATATTCTCATTTGCAATTATAACTTTCTTTCATCATGGTATGTCAATAATGAATAAGTATTGTTGAGTATCGTTTGATATTTACACCAAGAAGACTACTCTCCATGAGACAGTTTTAACATTAACCAAGGCTATTGGTAAGCATTCCTTATAATAATAAATTGCTTAACCTATGCAGTTTTAAAGCTTTTTTTTTTTTTTTTTGAAAAAAGGCTGCCTTGCTTGCTATTGATAATATGAGGTAACTGGCAGATATTTCCAAGACTGCTGTGGTGTGTGTTTTAGCAGCAAATTTTGTTGACTTTCACTGAAAATCCATCCTTAGGGCAGAAAATTTGGCAGATGCTTTTGTTCAGCAGGTTTCTTGACAACCGCATATGAAAAGCGATTTTTTGCCTTTCACAGGGTCTGGTCAAAGGCTGAGGTTTGCTTTTGGTGACATTACGTTAATTGTCTCCCTAGAGGCTGCCGGAACGCTGAAGGCAAGTTAGCATTTCCTGCCTCCTGACTGTGAGTCCATGCTTCTTGCCTACTCACTGCACTGTTTACGCCTGCAGCACGGCTGGCTGCCACCCTCCCTGCTTTGCTGGGATTTCCTCTTTCACCCTTTACCTGTGCCTGTCAACTGAATTTATGGGAGAAAGTGTCCAGTTCCTTTAGCCTAGCTAGCTGCAGCGGATGTCAGAGGGGATGTCAGATGGGCAGGGCAGTGGTTTTAGGGAGAATCAGGCTTAGTAGGAAGTGAAGACCTTGCTTGAAACTCTATGACCCTTCAGCTTGAGGCATTTTGTTTTCCTTTAGTAGATTACAGTGCTTTCGTGCTTTGTTATACTTATTTTCAGTATACATTTTGGGTTTTGATCTCATTTGTCTCACAGAGAGACTGAAGAGATATCCCCCTAATCAGACAACAATATTTCACTCTGGGAAGTGGTTTTAATTTTCACGCACAATGTTAAAGATCAAAACATCTAGGGTGCCCGAGGGGATGAGGATTTTTTATTTTTTATTTTTAAATCACAATGATCTGTACTTTTCTTGAATCATTTTCATCCATGTTTTCTCTTCAAATAAGTAGAGGACTGTCTCTGTTGAATTGGGGTGTTTTATCATAAAGGTTCCTCACAAGACAAACCTATGCTTTTATTTTTGTCCCACTTTATTTGTTCTCTAGGAATTGACCTATCTCATACTATTGATTTTTTTTTTTTGCTATTAAAAAGCACTCACTGTAGCAAATTCAAGATGTGTGTGTGTGTGTGTGTGTGTGTGCACATGTGTGTGTATATATATGTATATATGGCATAAAAATACTCTGACCCTTTTAAAGAAGGTAAAGGCTGAGCATATTATTTTCCTAAATAAAGTCCTTCAAAATTCCCAATAGCAAGGGAAAAATCTCAAATTCCTTAGCATGGCATTTAAAGGATCTCATGATCCAATCTCATGAAAAATAGTTCACAAAGATTATTTGTGAATACACTGACACTGTTCACTCTCATATAAAACACTTCTAGTGGTAGATGGATTGAGCCCTTAAAAAGGATTTAATTGCCTTCGCAGTATCTGTCTCTTTCTACTTGTCCACAGTAAGCTGATATTTACTGGGAAATTGTACTCTTCCTCCAGTCTTGGTTTAGATAGGGTTAATCTCTCACTTGACTTAATATATCAGCATATCTTATTCCTCTGGACATAGTAAATGGTTAATGAACCACTTTGGGTCACAAAGTGAAAGCAGTTCTCAGAAAATATGATTTAGGAACAACCAGAAGAAATCACTATTTTTTTGCCCCCTATTTTTTTTTGGTATTATGTGAGAATGGCAAGTCTGTAAATTGTGTATCATTTTGCTACTATAGAGAGAATTAGAGTTGCTGGCTGTTAGTGGAGATGCCTGATGATTAAGCTGATATCATGAATGATAGAAGAGACAAAGGGGAAAATAAATTCTCAGTGATACTTAATGAGCAGCTAGATCAGATCTTCCCTGAAGCCAACCCTCTTATATTTTTTTCAAGCTTTATTGTAATATAATTGATATATAACATTGTGCCAACTTAAGGTGTAGAGTGTATAGATCTGATACACTTACATGTTGTAAAATGATTACCACCATAAATCAAACATTATCTGAAGCTAGTCTTATTTATCATTTCGATTATATGAATCAGTATATTCTTTTTATTAAGCCATTTTAGATTTTTCATGACACTAAAATACAGCAATTCAGTCCTAAAAACCAATGCTTAAAACATATAAAATGTGAAATCTAATAGTAAAAATTTCTTTTTTAATAAAATATTTTCCCATATAAGCTAGGTAGAAAATATCATTTTACTTACTATTATAAAAATAATCTAGCTCAAGGAAAGTGACTGGGCTTTTCGAGTTTCCAAATCTTAACTCTACTTATCCTAGGGGCTGATTAGCTGTGCTGGTGGTTGAATCTGCTCTAATGACCTTCATTATGCTTTGTCAGTGGTCCTGGATTAGCTTCCTACTGTCTTTTTCTTGCCTGCTCTTTTCACCTGCTGCATCTCTCTTAACTTACTTATGCACTACAGCAATACTCTGACATGGGATGGAAAAAACAATAAAAAAAAAAAAACCCAGCATCCTGTTTTAGCTGGTTGGATGTAATCCAGATAAACTCACTATCTGGTAGAATTAACCAGTCCAAAAAAAAAAAAAAAGGTTGTTATAAAAGTACATCTCACTTGCTTGTTTTCTCTTCCAGACAAGCTAAATATTTAATAGAAATCCAGGTGTTATTTATTCACTTTTATTAGGTCCTTTTGACACCCAATCCTACCTTGTGATGGGCAATTAAGGTAAATATATGCTATAGAAGAAAACTTTGATTCTGGGTAACTATTTTCACACCAATCCCAGTCCAATTGAGTTATGACTTAAAAATCTTTAGTTATAGGTAGTAGATATATTTTAAACTATTTGAATTCTCTGAGAGAATCAGAAACTCTGACTGGTAAGGGATCTTTCTTCCTTGCCAGTATACAATCAATATTGTCATCGGTGTTGTTGTCTACAGTGGTGTTGCTGCTTAAAGTATCCTAATATCTCTGTGATTGCTTGCATGTAAATAAACTACAGACTTCCCTGAAGGCTCAGATGGTAAGAGTCTACTTGCAATGCAGGAGACCTGGGTTCAATCCCTGTGTCGGGAAGATCCTCTGGAGAAAGAAATGGCAATTTACTCCAGTATTCTTGTCTGGAAAATTCAACAGACAGAGGAGCCTGGCAGGCTACAGTCCTTGGCATCACAAAGAGTCGGACATGACTGAGAGACTAACACACACAAATAAACCATAATACACAACTGTTTAGCATGCTTTGAATATCTGCACTTCCTTTACATGGTTTATTTAAAAAATTATACTTGGCTATGAAATTTTCAAGGACAGCTCACATAACATTTTCATGATTTTTAAAGAGCGAAAATTAGATAACTAGAATGGCTGAAAACAGTGAAGTTAATAGACTACAGTTTAGTCAATGCATATAATTACAGTGGCCATATATTCCTAACTCCTATTAATAATAATAGTGTGTGTGTGTGTGTGTGTGTGTGTGTGTTAGTTGCTCAGTTGTGTCCGACTCTTTGCAACCTCGTGGACTGTAGCCCACCAGGCTCCTCTGTCCATGGGATTTCCCAGGCAAAAATACTGGATAGGTTGCCATTTCCTGCTCCTTTTAATAATAATAGTAGTGGTAAAGAATCTGCCTGCCAATTCAGGAGAGACGAGTTTGATCCCTGGGTCAGGAAGGTCCCCTGCAGTAGGAAATGGCAACCCACACCAGTATTCTTGCCTGGGAAATCCCATGGACAGAGGAGCCAGGCAGGCTACCGTACATGGGGTCATAAAGAGTCTGACACAACGGAGAGATGGGGCAAACATGCACATTGTGTTTACTATGTCAGGCATTGTTCTGAGTTCTACAAAAGGAATAATTCACTTAAATACCAAAGCAATTCTATTATTCACAATATTACTTTGGCAATATTACAAATGGAAATATTACCCATTTTACAGATGAAAAAAACTGAGGCCACAGAGGTTAAGTAACTTGCATAAGGTTTTAAGATAGTAAGTATTAAAACTGCAAATCCTCATCTCTTTTACTTTATGCTGTTCTTCCCTTCCTCTCTTTTTTCTTTTTCCCTTTTTCCTTCTCTCTCTCTTTCTTAAATAGCATTTATTACCTTCTAATAAACTATAAAATTTACTTATATATTTTTTTGTCTTCCTCTGCAAGAAGGGGAGCTCCATGAGGCCATGGAATCTGTTTCTTCACTGCTATACCCCAGACTTGGAACAGTGATGGCACACAGCAGATGAGCAATGCATATTTTTTGAATGAATGAAGCTGTAGCACCAGCATTAAAATACAGGGTGTACACATCAGAGTCCGTGTCTTTATCCACAACATTACTCTGCCTCAGAAGATAAAATAATAACATATGAATCCTGGCTACATCAGGAACTGTGTTTAGCATATTATATCTCTAATTTCTAATTCTCTCAAAGAACCCTTAAAAGTAAGAATACTTATTCTTAGTTCAGAATTAATGAAACAAGATCTCAGAGAGTTAAATAACTGACCTAAAAGTCCTAGGACTAATAAAGACTGGAGCTTAAGTCTGATTTGCTTTTCTTTTTTTTTAACTTCCTTTAGGCTTCTTCTGTTAAACTCTAATTCCTTTATTTTATATAATAACAATAATGTTTATTAAGATATAAGCATTATTACAACTATTTGGCATGCTTATTTCATGTAATAAATATCATTTCATAACTCCATGAGGTAGCCTTTATTATTAAACCTTCACCAAGTAAGGAAATGGATGTAGCATTTGTGTGAGGTCATAAACTGGTGAATGAGGAAAGCATTTCAGAAAGTCCCAAACCAGGCCACCATATTCTTCCAACAGAAGTTATCACCAGAAACTGGTGCAGCAGGTACCCAGTCAGTGCTCAGTCACTTGAAAAAAATGGGATAAAATATGTGATGAATTTAGCATCTATAGACAAATACTTTTGCAAACTATTTTTCCATGCAATGATATTTTTGGAATTAAATCATTTGGATAATTGTAACTCTTTCTTGTTTTTGTCCACATATATTCAGTACATGTAGATGTCACTTTGCTTTTGCCTTTCCAAATAGCAAAAAATTAAAAATGAATTGTATCTACCAAGTATCAAAATAAATTAAACCTTTTGAGTTGACTGGTGTTCTTGGAACATGGTCTTATATGAATAGTCTGCAGATATTTAGATGTTTCTACCAGTGAACATTTTAGTAAAAACCATCTTTCCGCTTCAGTAGATATAAGTTTACTTTCTATGTCTGTGAGTCTGCTTCTGACTTCAGACTGTACTACAAAGCTAGAGTGATCAAAACAGTGTGGTACTGGGGGAAAAACAACAACCCAGAAATATAGACCAATGGAATCAGAGAGAAAACCCAGAAATAAACTCATGCCCAATGGCTAATCTTTGACAAAGGAGGCAAGACTATGCAATGGTGGAAAGATGGTCTCCTTAATAAATAGTGTGGAGAAAAAAGGACAGCTAAATTAGAACATTCTCTACTACCATACACAAAAATAGATTAAAGGCCTAAATGTGAGACTGTATATTGTAAAAGTCTAAGAGGAAAACATAGGTAGGACACTCTTTGACATGTATCACAGCAAGTTCTTTTTGGAGCTGTCTCCTGGAGTAATGGAAATAAAATAAAAAATAAACAAATGGGACCTAATTAAACTTAAAAGCTTTTGCACAGCAAAAGAAACCATAAAACAAAAAGACAACCTACAGAATGGGAAAAAAATATCTGGAAATAATGAAACCGACAATGGGTTAATCTCCAAAATACATAAATAACTCAATATCAAAAAACAAATAACCTAACAAAAAATGGGCAGAAGATCTAAATAAACATTTCTCCAAAGAAAACATACACATGGCCAAAAGGCCCATAAAAAGATACTCAGCATTGCTAATTGTTAGAGAAATGAAAATAAAAACTACAGTGAAGTATCATCTCACACCAGTCAGAATTACCATCATCAAAAAGTCTACAAATAATAAATGTTGGAGAGGGTGTGAAGAAAAGGGAACCCTCCTGCACTGTTGGTGGGAATGTAAATTGGTACAACCACAATGGAGAACAGTATGGAGTTTCCTTTAAAAATTAAAAATAAAGCTACCATATGATACTGCAATCTTACTTCTGGACATCTATCTGGAGAAAAACATAATTCTGAAAGATACATGCACCCCAATATTCAGAACAGCACTATTTACAGTAAAGGTATGGAAGCAGTCTAAATGTCCATCCACAGATGAACAGACAAAAAAGATGCGGTAAATAAAGACAGTGGAATTATTACTCAGCCATAAAAAGAATGGAATAACGTCATTTGCAACAACATGCATGGATTTAGAGATTGTACAATGTGAAGTATGTCAGAGAAAGACATATCATGTGATATCACTTACACGTGGAATCTAAAAGACTTAAGGAAATGGACGCATTCATTGTATGTTCTTTTTATTTTTTTTTAATTTTTTAATTTTTTTTTAATTTTAAAATCTTTAATTCTTACATGTGTTCCCAAACATGAACCCCCCTCACTCCTCCCTCCCCATAACATCTCTGTGGGTCATCCCCATGCACCAGCCCCAAGCATGCTGTATCCTGCATCAGATGTATGTTCTTTTTAAATAAAACTTCTTTGAAAATTTTATTGGTAAGAGATGATACAGAATCTTAGGTACTGATTTGCTTGATCCTCCTTTCCCCATTTTCTTCCTCTTAAGTATTTGTTTGAGGTACTGCTTCTATAAATATAAGATTTTATTTAAACTATTTGCCTGTTTTATTTCATTCGCTTGTCAGGTGAGGTATGGTCTTTAGTCATCTTGTAGGTAAAGTGATATTCATGCCTTTGGTTAAAAATTTGTGAATTTGCCTTTTGTTCCTCTCCTTAATTTTCTGAACTTTATTTGTTTCACCCTCCCTGTACCTTTATTTTCTGGATACTTGCCTAATTGTAAAGACCGGAAGCCTAATTTCTGTAGCGAATTATAAACCACTGAGCATCAGAACTAATGTACCATCTCATTTCCAGCACTAGGTCTTTTGATACTGCTGAAACACTGGATCAACAGCAATGAAGATTAAACCCCTGCTTATTTTCTAAAGCGCCATTAGCTCTTCATACTGATACTGCTATACACTAAATAGCCAAAAGACAGAAACAAAACCCACACCACAAATAGCTGTTCATCTTCACTGTTGCCAAAGTGGAAACACATTAATATTAAACAACTAGTTTAGGAAAACAGTAGGAAAAAGGTATTTTGGGCTGAGTCGCTGAGAAACATCTTGCAAATACAGAATTTTTTTTTTTAACATGAGTGGAAAAAAAAACAAACAAACACCTGCCACAGCTCCTTTTTTTTTTTTTAAACAAAATGAAAAAAAAGAAAAACCTTAGGTGGTGGGAAACAGTGAAGAAACATATTTATTTAATTCACAAAGTCTCTTATGATTAAAAAAAATCTTTATACTTGGCAAGAAAGTAACCACTATTTTAAACAAACTTCACTATCAAATGTTGTGACTGAGAAATTTTTATGTTCTGTCTTTTCATTTAACATTTTCATTTCTTTAGTTTTCAGTGGAATTGATACCAGTAGAGGTTTTTGAGATTACGTATTCTGAGATAAAAATGTTTTCATCTCTATCATTTTCAAGCCACAAATTGCAAGCCTCTAAACTGAACACAATAAGTAGAAGCTGTGTTTATCAAGATTTTCTCACTACTTATACCACATCTGTGCTTCCTTGAGTCCTTCTGGGCATAACTGTTATTAATTCATTGATTCATGTAGGCATTAACTCAACAAGTAATTATCAGCTAATAATTGACTATATGCCATCTGCCCCAGATACTGAGTATAAAGTTGTGGGGAAAAAAAGCACTGCTGTGATGAAATTTACATTCTAGTTGAGGAGGGAACGACTGAGTGACTCAACTGAACCGAGGAGGGAAAAGACAATTAAAGAATGCAAAAATTATTTAATATAAGTGAGTAACGAAATAAGTTAATCAGGGAAGGGAAACCGAGAGTGGTAGGGTGGGAGGCAATTAGAAAGAGGGTGGTCCGGGTAACTTTTCAGGGTAGGGCACCTGGTGGTTCAGACAGTAAGGAATCTGCATTGAATGCATGAGACCAGGTTCGATCTCTGGGTTGGGTGATCCCCTAGAGAAGGGAATGGCTACCCACTCCAGTATTCTTGCCTGGAGAATTCCATGGACAGAGGAGCCTGGACGGCTACAGTCCACAGGGTCGCAATGAGTTAGAGAGGACTGAGTGACTAACACTTTGACTTTCAACGTTAACTTTTCAGGGCAGGGCACACCAAGTGGGTGAGCAAAAACTTGAAGTCAGTGAGAGGTCACGTGGATATCTCGAAGAAGTGCATTCTAGGTAAGGAATAACCAGCATAAAGCCCATGAGATAGAATCTGTCTGGCATGGATGGTCTAGCCAGGGACATCAGACAGAGGCCAGTCTGGCTGAAAAACATTGACCAAAGGAGGAAGAATTAGGAAGTGAAGTCAGAGTAATGGCAGAGTGTCAAGTCATGTAGGGTTATAGGGTTTTGAGCTTTTATTCCAAGTACAAGAGATACGTATGGAGAATTTTGAGAAAAAAAAAAAAATGAGATGACATGATTTATGTTTTAAATGTTGGCGTTAAATCTTACTCTCTAGAGATGACTGGACTCCAATGAGGCATTTGTTTGTATATACGCATATATAGATCTATGTATATGAATGTATCAAACCTTTAAGGCAGGCATGGTTCGGAGGCTTTATCTTCAGTGCCAGATCTCATCTACTGATAACGGCTGCCGGGTGTGCTATGATAAGAGAAAGTCTAAGACCGTGTTCATACTCAGAAGGAAGCCTGAGAGATTGTGAGAGGAGTCAGGGGAGTTTGATGTACGGTATGTTCCATCCCTGTTCAAAGGCAATTGTCATTACTGGATTTTAAATAGCTAACACTCTTTCTTTTGGTCTTTTGGTTTAAAACACATAAAATAAGTGAAAGTACTCAGCATTTTAATAGTAATTTCCACAATAGCAGTATCTACAAAGGTCTTTAAATGGCACTTTCACTAAGAATTTCCTTCACCTAGATTTCTATTCCTTAGAACTAAAGAGCAAAAATATATAGGTCATTTTCTATGCTCTGATAAATAACTGGTATGCTCTTGGGGAGTATAAACTTGAAAACCGTATGGGATTTTTAGATAAACTGATCAACTATTTTCATATTCTTCTTAATAGGACTTGAATTTTCTACCTTGACTGAGAACCAGCTTTGCTGACATCAACCCTCCATTCTGTTTCAGCTTTTCAACTAGGCTTTATGTACACCAGTTTTCATGGCATTTTGAACAATCTTAAAGTACTGCATTTGGGCACATGGATAAAATACCAGCTAGATGCTATCTTTTAATATTATTGGGATACTTTTCCCCTTCACATAATGTTATATTTTTCATCCTCAGGGTCAACTAACGTTATTTATTGCTACTCCCTGTAACCATTAAATATATAAGAATCTCCATATGCATCTGTATAAAATAAAGCTTTGAAATTATTTCTTCAAAATAGAGATCATTTGCATTTAGCAGGCAGTGCAAATTTATCTTTCTGTATAATTCTGCTACATCTTAAAAAGGCAATATCATAAATGAGATTATCCCTTCAGAAAGCAATCCCAGGCTAAAATAAATCAAGATATTGAAACCTTATAAATGCCCTTTAATATATTGGATATTACCAGAAAGTGTGTGCAACTCAAATGTTCTAAGACAACAATTTATTGCTAAATTCTCAATGTAGGTTTTTCTTTGAAAAAATATATTATCAGTCTCTATCCAATAGACTAATAATCTCTCATGTTTTCATAGCCAGGCAAATCAGCATAGCATTGTACAAATTGAAATCTCTATTCTCTTTACAAAGATGGAGAAACTGAGGCCTAGAGAAGATGACTGATACCCCAAATGACACAATGAACAGCAAAGACAAGAGACTACATGTAACTAAGAACTCTTTTCATGATAGTACACTGAACTGATCAAAATTTTTCTTACATGAAACTCTCTCCAACTTTTATGAGAAATCAAACAAAACACAATAAACTTTTAATATTTGGAGGTGATAACTGGACTTTTTTTAAACCAGTATAAAGATTGTACAGAATGTTTTCCAACAGCAGATATAAAAATTACTAATTAAATAACTGCCCATAACTGCCCAAGATAGAGGTTATTCCTGTGAGATGCTGCTGCTGCTGCTGCTCAGTCACTTCAGTTGTGTCCGACTCTGTGTGCCCCCATAGATGGCAGCCCAACAGGCTTCTCCACCCCTGGGATTCTCCAGGCAAGAATACTGGAGTGGGTTGCCATTTCCTTTTCCACAAACGTAGCCTACTAGGCACAAAGCAAGTTTTGCCCTGTTAGTCTCTGTAATCCTATTGCTAATCAGCTTCTACTTTAGAAAGTTGATTTTTAATGGAATCTCTTATGTTATGTGAGTCCCACATAGACATTTCAGAGCTCAGGGTCTTTTTTCTTTTTCCCTGAATGCAAACCAAGTAAAAGTTGGAGATAAAACACATGCAGCTAATTTATGTAAGGTATTTAGCACAGTTCCTGGCAACACTAACAAGTCAATAAATGCCATTAATAACATTAACAATTTTTGACCTTCCCTCATAGTTCAGTTGGTAAAGAATCCACCTGCAATGCAGGAGACCCTGGTTCGATTCCTGGGTCGGGAAGATCCCCTGGAGAAGGGATAGGCTACCCATTCCAGCATTCTTGGGCTTCCCTTGTGGCTCAGCTGTTAAAGAATCCACCTGCAATGTGGGAGACCTGGGTTCAATCCCTGGGTTGGGAAGATCCCCTGGAGAAGGGAAACGCTACTGACTCCAGTATTCTGGCCTGGAGAATTCCATGGACTGCATAGCCCATGGGCTCGCAAAGAGTCAGACATGACTGAGGAACTTTGACTTTAAATTGTAATTAACAATGCTATTATTCCTCTTTTATTATGTAAAATCATATATTCTCTTATGTCTTTAGATGTTTTTACCCCATGATGCTCTATACAACGGTTTTGAGATATTGGTCAGGCAAAAGACCATTTTGACTTCATTGTCCAAGACAGTAAGGTAATTTAGCAGTTAGAAAGGTATTTGCCACTTTTACTACATACAGAGACAGAAAAATGAAGAAGAAACAGAGTAAGGAGACATTTTTGCACCACTTACGTGGTTGAAAAATGAAAGAAGATCTATCTTAAAAACATCCAGTCTTTCCTTTATAAGACCACATTACATTTTCAGGAATTAATATGTAGGAATCTTTGTGAGATTTCAGCAGAGCAGAATCTGAAATGTTCTTGATGAAATAGTCCTACATTGTAATGCTTTGTCTAATGCCGCAATAACTTCTGAAGATTTACACCCTTTTTGAGAAGGAAATGGCAACCCACTCCAGTACTTTTGCCCGGAAAATCCCACAGGCAGAGAAGCCTGTAGGTTATAGTCCATGGGGTCGCAAAGAGTCTACTGAGCAACTTCACTTTCAGTTCAGTTCAGTTCATTCAGTCGTGTCCGACTCTTTACGACCCCATGAATCACAGCACGCCAGGCCTCCCTGTCCATCACCAACTCCTGGAGTTCATTCAGACTCAAGTCCATGGAGTCAGTGATGCCACCCAGCCATCTCATCCTCTGTCATCCCCTTCTCCTCCTGCTCCCAATCCCTCCCAGCATCGGAGACTTTTCCAATGAGTCAACTCTTCGCATGAGGTGGCCAAAGTACTGGAGTTTCAGCCTTAGCATCATTCCTTCCAAAGAAATCCCAGGGCTGATCTCCTTCAGAATGGACTGGTTGGAACTCCTTGCAGTCCAAGGAACTCTCAAGAGTTTCACTTGTTACTTACTAAAGCCTTCCCTGATAGCTTAGTTGGTAAAGAATCCGCCTGCAACGCGGAAGACCAGGGTTCTGATTCCTGGGTGGGGAAGATCCACTGGAGAAGGGATAGGCTACCCACTCCAGTATTCTTGGGCTTCCCTGGTGGCTCAGCAGGTAAAGAAACCATCTGCAATGCTGGTGACCTGGTTCAGTCTCTGGGTTGGGAAGATTCCCTGGAGAAGGGAAAGGGTGCTGCTGCTGCTGCTAAGTCGCTTCAGTTGTATCCGACTGTGTGCGACCCCATAGACGGCAGCCCACCAGGCTCCCCCGTCCCTGGGATTCTCCAGGCAAGAACACTGGAGTGGGTTGCCATTTCCTTCTCCAATGCATGAAAGTGAAAAGTGAAAGTGAAGTCGCTCAGTCGTGTCCGACCCTCAGTGACCCCATGGACTGCAGCCTTCCAGGCTCGTCCGTTCATGGGATTTTCCAGGCAAGAGTACTGGAGTGGGGTGCCATTGCCTTCTCCAGGGAAAGGCTACCCAGTCCAATTCCACAGACTCAACACAAAAAGTCGGAGATGACTGAGCCACTTTCACTTTTCACTTACTAAGGGACTACTTTCTTTCCTCTTATCCTCACTGCTGTCTCCCAGGCTGATGGTTTTAGTATAATTTCTGTAGCTACTCAAAAGCTCTCTCCTGATGTTTATTTTCTTCTCTGAACCCTTTTAGGTTATAGTCTTTCTGATTATGTTATTCCCAGAGTTTCATGCCTTTTGCACATTGTTATTTTAAATTCCACAAGTCACTTACTTGCTTGTAATCCAGGTGTTTCAAATCTTTTTGAGTTTGCACACTCTGTTCCATAGTATTTGCCCTTATTTTTGTAACATTAGCCAAACTGACTCATATAAAAGCTGCCCAGATGGTTCAAAATGAAAATAATGAGGTAGCTGAGAAGTAAATAATACTTAAAAATGACAAAGTTTTGCTCAAAAACTTTGTTGTTGCTGTAAGTAGTTTGTTGATATCCTAGCATCCAGCAAACAAATACAAATATAATATTTTGGTAAAAATGAGCAAATGTTTCCTTTTGTAAGCAAATGAATTTTTCCTTGAAATTTAAGGGTTTTCCATATTAATTTTCTTTATGGTGTAATAAATTTGCAGCAATCAAATTCTATTTGAAATGCACATTTTCTAAAAACATGCTAATAATATGGTAAATAGAACAGATTAGCTTACTTGGCATTTTTTCCCAACAACCTTCTGATGTGTTTTCTTGTACTGCAGAAGATGGAAAGCTAAAAATGACATTCTCTGACTCTGTTGAAATTAGATTTTAAGACATAATTTATATTCCAATAATGAAATGTATATGTTCAAGGCTTAAATTCAGAACTAATTTAATAGATGAGCAGGAAGCAGGATGTGAGTCCCTTTTGCTTCTGAGAAACTCAGTAGGAATGATGTGGTTCTGGAGTTCACAGTGCTAGCTACTCCCAGCTGACCTCAAGATTCTAATTAAGGCAGGATTTTTTCCAGAGGCAATAGTTTTGTGATGGACTTGCTGAATTCTCCAGCTTCCTGACCTTTGCTAGTGTAGTAGTTTCCTTGGTGGAAAGGTATACAATGTTCTGGCAGCCAATCCTGGAGGCCAGCCTAGAGCCTATTACTGCAACCCTCTCAATCTTGTCAACCTAATTCCCTGTAAAAGTCCCTTTCAGCTGATGAGTCTAGAGTGATTTTTACAATAGAACTCTCAGTTATTCAAATCTGAGTTCTTGAAATTAGGATTTGAAATATTGAATGTTCTTGAATTTTCTCCAAAGTTACCATTTCATTCCTGAAGAGTACACTTGTTTTCCTAACACTGACATAACTTTCTACCTACACTGTCATTCAGTAACTCACAGAAATAGATTCCTTATCAATTATTGGCTGAATTAACCCAATATTTTTATTTTTTTGGCCACTGTGTACTATGACAACTTCTATCCCTTCTTCTATTATGAATGGATTTCCCCTGAATTTAAACAAAAACCATTCAGATAATCCACCCTAAATTCCTATCTTTGAGTGTTTCTTGCAACCAGAAAGATTATATCATTAAACAATTTTAAAAATTACAAAGTGTTTTCAACCACAAAAACCATGAATGCTTCCATGTTCAGTGCTCAGTCATGTCTGACTCTTTGTGACCCTATGGACTGCAGCCTGTTAAGCTCCTCTGTCCACGGGATTCTCCAGGCTAGAATACTGGAGTGGGTTGCCATGCCCTCCTCCAGGGGATCTTCCCAACCCAGGCATTGAATTTGGTCTGCTGCATTGTAGGTGGGCTGTTTATCACTGAGCCACCAGGAAGCCCCACAAAGATCATCCTGTATAATAATAATAATAAAAAAGATAGGTTGTAAAGTTTGTAGACAAGCAGATCTAGATGTGAAAACTGGCTCCATCATTTTACTTACTATTAGTGAGACTTGAGAATAATTATTCAACTTTTTTGAGTTTGTTTCCTGAGATTAAAACATTTCATAGAGTCCTTACAAAAGATTAAAGGAGAAACATATGCACATGAACATAGTGTATATTTTTCCTATTGAAGAATTACTATTTCTCCATTGTATGTAGCTTTGTTTATAGAAGTATTAAAGATAACTAGGTTCTACAATATAAGCCAAAGGAGGTATTTCCTTTGTCTGTCTCAGGCTACATAAGGAATGGGTCCAGTGACTTCACTTCAGTGAATCAGGAGCTCCTTCTGAGATTTTACATCCCCCAGGGAGACGAGATTATTAAAAAGATCAAGGTAGTAGCAGTGCAGCCCTGCCTAGATAGTTTCATGCTGAGTTTCTAATTTCCTAATTCTTGGCTTTCAAGCATTTTATTCTCCTGGTCTATTCTCAGTCCTGGTTGCCCAGTCTTTTGATGCTATTAGCTTGTAAAATATCTGTTCAGTAAATTACCTCTTGTTTAAGTTTGTCCTAGTTGGTTTCTGTTGTTTCCTATAAAGAATACTGATTGAGAGAACATTAATTTTCTATTCCATAAAAGATGAAACTAAGTCACAGAATGATTGTGTTACTAATCCAAGGTCACAAAGCTAATAAGTAGTAAAGTTATGATTAAAAGCGAGTCTTTCAGAATGCAAAACTCTAGTAAAAGCTGTTTTTCTGCTTAAACAGAGCTGTCCTACTAAATCTGAATTTGTCTAACTGGTTTTATTTCCCTGGAGTATACCCAGGACGCTCTCATTAAAGCCAATTTGAATTACTTTAAAATAGGAAAGCAGAAAACAAAAGCCCATAAAGTTGTAAAGGAGGAAGATTTCCTATATTGCTTTCAATTCATCATATATTGGCATCAAAATGAGATAAAGCTGAAATGATTGCACTTGCTGGAGAGAAAAAGAAAACAAACAGCTCTTCACCTTCAAATAAAGCAATAACCTTATGTTAATTCATGATTTAAACTGAATCACATTATCACTTAGGTACTAATCTATATAACCCACTTAGAATGTATGACACCTGCTATGCATGGTTCTTTATATTATAAAGTAATCTGAGAAATGTCAGTGTGATGTCTATTACAGATACTGATAAATTTCTTGTTCTTAAATAATGATATATTATTTTCTAAGTGAATCTTTTGTAGAACTTGTGTTTTGTTTACACCAAAATTGTATGACATCCAGCCAAAGGTGACAACGGCTATTACATATCTGTTTCAATTTTAAAGTACAAATTTAGAACATTTGCTACCAACTTAACTGAAACTGAAATTTCGTTATTCTTATTAAAACAGTGTTCATGACAGTAGGCTACAATGAGCATGACCAATGACATTCTTCAAAAAAACAAAACAAAAACAATGAGATGCATAGCGTGACCCAGATGAATATTGTTTCTCCAACTTTTCATTGATCTAAAAAACAGCATTTATAGATAAGTAATGTAACTCTCCATTAGCCTCAACCAGTCTAGGTAATGTAATTTGTAATTCCCCTTGTGTGTGACTGGTTTAGGAAGACACTTGTGACAGCTCTGACAATGACTGAATCAGCACTTAGCAATGACATGTGAAGGGCAGACAGTCATGGGATTTGGAGGAATATTTCCCCACTGATGAAAGGAAACACACAAGAAGCAATGGTTCCTTTTCTACCTTTGGACATGGATATGTTTGCATGGAAAGCTTGTCATTGCAGCAGTCAGCCTGTGATGGTAAGGGCCATTAATCCCAACACAGAACAGAATTAATGGAAAGAGCACACTCTTTGAGTCACTCAACTAACTTTAACTCTGGAGTTGCTTTTCTGTTATATGAAATAATATTTCCTCATTGTTTAAGGAACTTTGACTTGGTATTTTCTTTTACATGCCGCCCAAAGAAACTTGACCAAATGTATAGCAAGTATTTCATGGAAGATCTCAGCACATTGACTGGCTCATAGCAAGTGTTCAACTATTATTCATTACATAAAATATGAATACAAGGAGGTTAATCTTATCTAGTACTTAAAGATATGAGGAAACTTTAATAAATCCATATTTTTCTCAGTTACAGATAATAATAGTGACTACAAGGAAATGATTAATATAAAGTAAGTAATATGATGGGGAAGAAGACAAGAAAAGGCGTCTTTTAGAACCTCTAGTGACCACCTCAGGGCTTGACCCTTTTCTCTTGAAGTGAAAACATGAACTCACAGAAGAGTGTTTTTTTCTCACCCTCTGTCCTCGTGTGGATGTCACTCAATACATTCATGGCAAAGATCAGTCCTCCACATTTCTAGCCTATAGGCACCATACTAGCAAATTTTCATTCCCAAAGGGCTATAGTTCCAGAATGGGGAAAAAAAAAAAGACAGCCACCAAATGTATAAAATATAAAGCAAAACAGAAGAATGTTCTTATTGGTTTTTCCTTCTATTAGCATTCTAGGAAAGAGACACTTTTCTCTTGATTTGTTTAGTTTGTATTCAGAGAAAATATAAACTAAAAGGCATTTTTCCTTCTAATGGAATGTTCTAAACCATTTACAATAGTGTTAGTATCTCTGGAAAACGATCAATTAAACCTTTATTGAAAAAACACAAGTCTTTTCTCCATCCTCATTATCAAGACCTCATAATCAGCCAAGCCTTAAAGTTTCAAGTATCCATAACAAAGGAGGGCCCTGATCATTCTCCTGTTTTTCCAACTCCTTGACTCCTCATTCAGCAATTTTCCCTTCTTTTCTCTAAACAGTCAGTATTCTTTTGCCATTTTTCCCCTATATGCACTTGCAGTTTATATACTTAATACCAAAATATTTACCGGAACTGAGCAAGACACAAAACTGCTTTTGTAAAATAAGAGAATATATGAAGCTTCAACCCCATTTTCAAAACTCTCAGAATCAAGTTTAGGACACAGATACTTAAGTAGATCTAATATCAAACATGTTGTGATAAATGCCAAAACAAAAATCTTAAAGCAACAAAAACAGAAGTCGCTGGCCTCCCACTGCAGTCTAAATGCAAAGTGTCTCACTATGTTTAAGAAAGAATGCACCATCTTTCTTATAAAAATTGTTCTCCATTGTGATGAGTGTTTCTACTAGCAGTTTCACAGTTAGGCTTATCACTCATGCTTGAAAGATGGATATTCTTTGCATTTTTCTCACTCATGCTCCCCATCTAGCCATTCACCACATTCTGTTCATTTCTCTTTTGAAATACATCTTTTATCCTTCTGTCCTATGGTCATTACTGCCTGCCTAGTCCAAAATTGGATCACTTCATACCTATATTCCTGACATTTCCTAGTAGATGTCTATGGACCAGCCCCAGGCTTCCCTCTTCTAAATTATTCTGTGTATTTTTTTTCTTTATTTTTTTTTAAATTTATTTTTTAGTTTTTTATTTTTTTAATTTTAATATCTTTAATTCTTACATGCGTTCCCAAACATGAACCCCCCTTCCACCTCCCTCCCCATAACATCTCTCTGGGTCATCCCCATGCACCAGCCCCAAGCATGCTGCATCCTGCGTCAGACACACTGGCGATTCAATTCTTACATGATAGTATACATGTTAGATTGCCATTCTCCCAAATCATCCCACCCCCTCCCTCTCCCTCTGAGTCCAAAAGTCCGTTATATACATCTGTGTCTCTTTCCCTGTCTTACATACAGGGTCGTCATTGCCATCTTCCTAAATTCCATATATATGTTTTAGTATACTGTATTGGTGTTTTTCTTTCTGGCTTACTTCACTCTGTATAATCGGCTCCAGTTTCATCCATCTCATCAGAACTGATTCAAATGAATTCTTTTTAACGGCTGAGTAATACTCCATTGTGTATATGTACCACAGCTTTCTTATCCATTCATCTGCTGATGGACATCTAGGTTGTTTCCATGTCCTGGCTATTATAAACAGTGCTGTGATGAACATTGGGGTACATGTGTCTCTTTCAATTCTGGTTTCCTCGGTGTGTATGCCCAGCAGTGGGATTGCTGGGTCATAAGGTAGTTCTATTTGCAATTTTTTAAGGAATCTCCACACTGTTCTCCATAGTGGCTGTACTAGTTTGCATTCCCACCAACAGTGTAGGAGGGTTCCCTTTTCTCCACACCCTCTCCAGCATTTATTGCTTGCAGATTTTTGGATCGCAGCCATTCTGACTGGTGTGAAGTGGTACCTCATGGTGGTTTTGATTTGCATTTCTCTAATAATGAGTGATGTTGAGCATCTTTTCATGTGTTTGTTAGCCATCCGTATGTCTTCTTTGGAGAAATGTCTATTTAGTTCTTTGGCCCATTTTTGGATTGGGTCGTTTATTTTTCTGGAATTGAGCTGCATAAGTTGCTTGTATATTTTTGAGATTAGTTGTTTGTCAGTTGCTTCATTTGCTATTATTTTCTCCCATTCAGAAGGCTGTCTTTTCACCTTGCTTATAGTTTCCTTTGTTGTGCAGAAGCTTTTAATTTTAATTAGATCCCATTTGTTTATTTTTGCTTTTATTTCCAGAATTCTGGGAGGTGGATCCTAGAGGATCCTGCTGTGATTTATGTCTGAGAGTGTTTTGCCTATGTTCTCCTCTAGGAGTTTTATAGTTTCTGATCTTACATTTAGATCTTTAATCCATTTTGAGTTTATTTTTGTGTGCGGTGTTAGAAAGTGATCTAGTTTCATTCTTTTACAAGTGGTTGACCAGTAGAATTCAAAAAGAGAAAGACACATTACCATCCAATGCAAAAACCCCTACAAATTAATTTAGAAATATAGATGAAGAGCCATCCACTTCCTGAATATTTACTGATGTAAACATAATTCCTGAAAATATTTATCATAATTTATATATTATTTTAATTGACAAATAAATGTTATTTATATTGCTAGGTCTATACTGTCTTTGCTTTATTTTTCTCCCTTCTATCCTAGTCTTGCTTCAGTTCAGTTCAGTTCAGTCACTCAGTCATGTCCGACTCTTTGTGACCCCATGAACCGCAGTACGCCAGGCCTCCCTGTCCATCACCAACTCCCGCGGTCCACCCAAACCCATGTCCATTGTGTTGGTGATGCCATCCAATCATCTCATCCTTTCTCCTCCTACCCCCAATCCCTCCCAGCATCAGGGTCTTTTCAAATGAGTCACTTCTTTGCATTAGGTGGCCAAAGTATTGGAGTTTCAGCTTCAACATCAGTCCTTCCAATGAACACCCAGGACTGATTTCCTATAGGATGGACTGGTTGGATCTCCTTGCAGTCCAAGGGACTCTCAAGAGTCTTCTCCAACACCATAGTTCAAAAGCATCAATTCTTCTGCACTCAACTTTCTTTATAGTCCAACTCTCACATCAATACATGACCACTGGAAAAACCATAGCCTCGACTAGACGGACCTTTGTTGGCAAAGTAATGTCTCTGCTTTTTACTATGCTGTCTAGGTTGGTCATAACTTTCCTTCTGAGGAGCAAGCGTCTTTTAATTTCATGGCTGCCAAGTCACCATCAGCAGTGATTTTGAAGTCCAGAAAAATAAAGTCAGCCATTGTTTCCACTGTTTCCCCATCTATTTGCCATGAAGTAAGTGAAGGCTTATTTGTAATATAAACTTTATCAGCTGTTGAATAAAGCTGCTTTGTCTCTTTAAGTCTTATTTTTCGAAAATTTATAGATACACAGTGTTCCCAGAATTGGGCTTGATATAAATTTTAGGCGTTACCATTTTGATTAGTCTCTTGTTTGTACTTTATAATTGTCAGCATTATTTAAAATGGGAGAGGGATCCAGAAATAAAGAGACTACTTTGGAATTTCTTTACATAGGGTTTTAGTCATTCTACTTATCTCACCAATTCAAGAAATTTAAAGATATCAAGTTCTTATTTCTTCAAAGCACAACTACTTGGATCTACTTAACTTCTGAGGCCATTCAGAATCTGTGTCCTCTTTCTAGTCCAAGAAATTCATCATCTCCTGGTTTAGCTAAACTGGGATGCTCATGTTAGCATTCTCTTTCATTCACTCAGGTACACTTCCAAACCACTCCTGATTGTTATCTTTTTGCTTGAAATGACTTTTCCCCTCTCTACTCATCTTCATCTTCTCTTTCCTTTAAAACGCAGTTCCAACTCTGTAGTGTGAAATCTGGAATCACACAAAGAGAAGTTTGAACTCTGCCTTTGGGTCCTGGGAGGAGATCTCTAGGCTTCTGGAATGGCCTCCCTGATAGAAGTATCTTTGTTTGCCTGGGGGCTTTGGCCACCACCAGATAATATAGAAAGGTGATGTATGACCTGGGCTTTGAGGACACATTTTTCCAGTTCTGACCTCTGGAAAAACTGATGACTAAAGGTTGCTTGACCTTTGTGAGGGGCTGGAGACCAAAAGTTAGTCAACGAGGGCAGGATGTAGTTAAGTCGTAATAAAAGCTCACTTGACCAATGCTCAAGTGAGCTTCCCTAGTTGACAATACTCTATGTGTGTCCTTGCACATCTTGGCCAGAAAAGGTAAAACCATCTGTGACTCTGCAATGAGAAGAGGTCCAGAAACTGTGTCTGTGGATCCCTCCTAGATTCCACCCTATGTGCTTCTTCTTTTGGCTGATTTTCTGTATACTGTCTCTGTATTAACCATAAGCATAATAACTTTCAATGAGTGAAAGTGAAGTGAAGTCACTCAGTCGTGTCTGACTGTTTGTGACACGTGGACTGTAGCCCACCAAGCCTCTCCGTCCATGGGATTCTCCAGGCAAGAATACTGGAGTGGGTAGCCATTTCCTTCTCCAATCTTTCTAGTGCATTATCATACCCAAGGATGAAGATGGGGATCCTTGAATTCATAGCCAGCTGGTTTGAAGTGAAGGTGGTCCTGGGGATCCACAAACTTATGGCTTATGTCTGAAGTGAGAGCAGTCTTGTAGGGACTATTTCCTCAAACTATACAGTTGGTTAAACTCATTGCACAGATCCACTTCTTTCTTGAAGCATCCTCTAAGTTCAGTCTCTCTCACTGATACCCTATTCTTCTAATTATCTACAGTAGTATACACTGAGTATCAGTGTAGTTAGGTAATAAGCAGATATGATAAACAAAGGTTTGGATTTGGGGAACCAGAAAAACTTAGTAATCTAGTAACTTTGAAAATAAGGGGGAAGTACAAGAAGGGAAGAAAAAACTATCTATATAATGCTATGTAAAGGTGAAAGAAAAATAAGAGGGTAGTGATGCCGACAAGATATGAGCATTTTCCTAAGAAACAACTGCAATAAAGGAACAGTTCAACAGTTCTATCAACATTTAATGAGCACACGGTAGACAGTGAAAATGTGCCACCAACTCTCCAACAATGAATACCTGATAAAAATAACTGATAACATGAAAGTGATAATTATTCCAACATTTTGTTTTTTGATAGCAAATTATTCTAGATGCTGCCTCTGACTGGTAGTTTACTCCTTTATTATTATTTTTCTTATTTCCTATTTCTATGTAAGATGCCAATGGTCAGTGAGGGGTTCCTGCCCAGTTTAACAGAAAGGGACAATTCTAAGTAATGTATCATACTCCAAGATAGAAAGAGTAGTGATGAACAACACATAAGTAAAGCAATATGGAAATAGGGCATCAGAAACCAGAAGGAATAGTGGAGTTAAAGGGCCAGAAATGGGCTCCATTGGCATCTGCAGTTAGTTTGGGAAAGGTAGTCATGGACACTTAGAAAAGTGCTGATATCAGAAATGATGAATTGCTTCTTGGTTTGAGTACAGCAGCAGATAGTGAAAGAGGGGACAGAAAGAATAAAGATACTTATTGCCTAGAAGTGTGATATCCTTTCTTTGTATAACACATCTTCTTTCCTGGTTTTACTTTTTCTTCTTTGAGAACTGTAATGGGGACAGAATTCACATTTCCTTGGGCTGGGGTTATGACAGACTGTGTTCTTTTATTTTTATCCCAATATAATGCCTTTCAGAAAGAAAAGCATTTCAAATAGGCATCCTGGAGGGTCCTGAAGGACCCTAAATTGGGACAATTCTGTAAAAACAGAATGTTTGATTATCTGCTTGTTCGGTTCAAGTAATACTACAGGCCCTGGCTGAGCTAGGGAGATATGCAGTAAATAAGTAACAAGGCAAGAATTCATTATTTACCTGCTAGAGTCCAATGATAATCTACCAACAGAATAAATGTGTAAATCCCTACTTTATAAGCAGTGATCACATTCCACTAGACCCCTTCCCAGACAGTTAAACCACCTGCAACTTTGCTAACATCTACCCTCTATACTGGAAAATTGATCAATCAAAATAAGGCATTCAATTTTGATGTGCTTAATTTGGTTTCTATTTGAAGCATTACCTTTTACGAATTAGATAAGCAGAGCACAGTGTGTCCAGTTTCAGAATACTATCTAACTCCAAATGCTAGAAAAAATTGGGGGAAAAGCTTGTTAATGTTGACATTTCCAATAAGAAATGCATATTTATTTGAAGTGATGTTAGCTAATACTTTACATACTGGGCTGGTAAATATTAATCAATTGGCAGATGGTGCTATTCTTGGGTAAAGAGAAATCATTCTTTCTGGATGAAAGAGATGCATTTATTCAGCAAACAACATATATCTTTATGATATTCTTTATTCATATAGTTTTCTAAAATAATACCATATGCTATCATAAATAAATATGGGAATATTAAGGCTTACCCTGCAGACTGTTTGAAATATATATTTCTCCTTTCAGAAGACAAATTTATGCTTATTTCATAGTTTAATTTTTTTCCAAATATGCTTAAGACAATTTGAGAACTTTTTGAAACTGAGGGTTAATCTCTTTATTGAGATCAGATGAATAAATTACTTTCACATAATCAAGGTAAATGATTCCCTAGACTAGTACTAGTTTGTTGTTTCTCTAAATTTTGGTGGTTTAAGAACTCATATTTTGTTTTGTTTTAAACATACAATCTCCACTGTTTTAAGAAGCTAGATAGAAAAGGTGAAGACAAATACATAATTGTAAAATATACAGATGTAAATACATTCCTCTTACAGAAAGATGACCATAGATCAAACAAAATATCTCAGGTAAAATAAAACACTGTTTTCTAAGAATAGAATATCTTTTCCATGTGTTAATATCTGTTTCTTTCAGAATAGAATGTTAAATTGTATAATTTCTATGTTTCATTCAGAATAGGAGCTAAATGAGATATAATTAATCTTGTATCTTTTTATATTACAGAAACAAATATATGCTGCATTAAAACTTATGACCTAATAGCCTCCATGGCCCCTAACACAGTATTAAAAACTCAGATGAGTTTATTAATAATTATTGAAATGCATATTGTTTCTATAAGTCTGAGCTTGGTCCTGTCTAATAAAATGTACAAACAGAGCAGCAGGGACTGTCTCACAGCTGAGAGGTAATGGTCATCTAGTATCCCGTTTCCTGGGAATGGGTTAGCAGTTCTCTGCACGTGTCATGATGAAGTTCATTGCACTCAAAATAACAACAATGTAAAACACGGCTTTGTCTCTCTCAAACACTTCCTTTTGGGTTAGGAAGTATCCTGTAGTAAGATACCGTGATGGACTAGTTGACTTCCCAGGGTCTTTTAATCTATGAAGTGAAAATTAATATCCTTTCATCAGACAAGGCTGGTATCCAATTATCTGTGGAGCAGGTATTGTGCTTTTCTGCTGGGTATAAAGAAAAGGGATGCATACATCATGCTTCAAGAGGTATACCAATATAAGTAGGATATTGACATTCTGCTGTGCTGCTCTCCTGAAGGTAAACTGCTCAAGTGTGCAGCAACCTCCTGCAGTCCCTCCAAATATCAAAAACGAAAAGCACAGCTATGAAAGGTCCTGGTTTGGCTCTCTTCATCAGTATATTATGGGAATGTAACTCATACAGCTGCTATGGGTACCTGCTGTCTGCCAGATCCCCTTGCTTCCGTTTCTTCTGCCCACTGGGTATAGCCAGTCATTTCCAAAAGGTAATTTTCGGTCGATTATGCAATCTGCCAAACCCAATCAATGTGCATACTCATGACCACTCATAAGATTATTTGCCTTAATCATGGGAGACCTCGAGGTGATTACTCCACCATAGGGAGCATATTCAGTGGAGATAGTCATGGGGGGTGCCCACTATCCCGCTGCCTGCCAGGTCTCTTGACTTCCATTATTTTCAAATTTTGGATGCAGCCAGTTCTAGCCAAAGTCACTTCAAAGGCAAATCCATTCGCTATCAGTGAGAAACCCTCCACTGACTACTGACTTCTGAGGCAGGAGGATAAATACAAAGACCTTGAGGACACTTCAGGATTTAGGCTTTTTTGTTTTATCTCTCTCTTCCTTTTTTTTTTTTAAATTAATGTTAGTTTTCAGCAACAGTTTATTCTATGTAGCAAAATAAACTTTCCTTAACAGTATAGTCTTAAAATCAAGGCTTTTGTTGGAATTTATTGGGTTTGTGATACCTTTCCAAATGTTTAAACCAGGTTGGCTTGTTTTTTTTTGTGCTCATAAAATTATTTTTAAAAAGTAAACTGCATCATCATATTTCAACACATACACAGGGGTTCTGACTTATAGACCTTGGAAGTATATAATTACTTAGTACAGAGAAAGCAAAGATTTATCATGTTTGTTGCTATTCTCCTTTCTCACTTCACACATTATTATATATGTGTAACATAATGTGTATATAATGTAATATAATGTACATATTCACACGCACACATATGGCACTATCATAGGCACTCAGAATGCAATAGAAAACAAACAAGATAATGTTCCTCCTTCATGATGCGTGCTTATATTCTAGTGGGGACAGAAACATTGATTCCCTTATCCAGCATTATTTCTTCTTGAGCTTGACAGAACCATGGCATCCTTGCCAACATTTGTTCCAGATGGTTACTACCAATCAGTGAGAATATCCAGGCAGAAAGAGACCTAGTTGTCATCTCTATCTAGTGAAGTGCTAGAGAAAAAGCTCAACCACAAAGCAAGTTTACACTTCTTTAAAATGAAACACCTGAACCAAAATATTTGAGCCATAATGAATGCTAGATCAACATACGGGCCACTGATTATTTAACCAAAACTTCTTCTCAACACTAAATTTTACTAAACTGCCAAATAATGTGATTCTGTTTATTGACTTAAACTTGTTTTACAAATATAAAGTACTTATTTGTTAACAGATTATAACAAATAACAGAGAAATGTTCATGAACCAAAAAAATCAAATATAATGCCAAAACAGTCAATTGTACAAAAAGAATTGTGTACAAATTGTACAAAAAAGAACTTGCACAATTTCTTATGTACATATAAATATATTTCAGAAAAATGGTCTGTGATTAACTTTAAACTCACCATGTCATAGATTAATATGGCTACAGCTGTATTATATATATTATTGTCAATGACATATTAGTGTTTTTTTTTAAATTATTATTCAAGTATAGTTGGTTTATAATGTTGTGTTAGTTTCAGGTATACAGCAAAGGGGTTCAGTTATACATATACATATATTCATTCTTTTTAAGATTCTTTTCCCGTATTTGTTTTACAAAATATTGAGTAGAGTTCCCTGTGCTATACAAGAGGTCCTTGTTGATTATCTATTTCATATATTCATATATAGTAGTGAAAGTGATAGTCACTAAGCCATGTCTGACTCTTTGTGACCCCATGGACTGTAGCCTTCCAGTTTCCCCTATCCATGTATGTTAATCTCAAATTCCTAATTTATTCCTGGTAATTCAATGAATAAAATAAACTTTACCCTTATGATGAAGTAAATATTTTCAACAAGACAATGTACTTTGAGGTCTAAATGATACCACTGTCTGGAATATTGCTGCAAATCTCAACTGCCAGTTTTTGGGGTTGTCAAATTTGCCCTGAATTGAGAAATATTAAAATGTAGGTTTTATCACTCAACTCTGCTTCTAATATCTGCATGACACCAGACAAGTCATTCAGTCTTGAGAAATCTTACCTTATCTATCTATAAAATGAAAACTAGGTGATCTCTATGGGCCCTTTACAACTGAAAAAACAATGCTTCTGTGTTAATATGTCTACTTCTTGGTAATATGTCAAAGAATGCCAGACTATACAACATGAGATTGAAAAGACAACATTCACAAAATTATAAATAGCAAAAAACATCATGAAACATAAGTAGAGAAGAGAAGGAGGAAAAAATATATAGGGACCATTTACATATCTGCCCGCTATAGATTTAATAACAGCTATTGTATACCACACAAAACCCTTTGTTAGAATAAAACACATTAATTACTTATTTGTATGTTAAAGTTAAATATAAATGAGCATCTTGCTGCATGTACAAAGTTCTATCAACTTGTTTTTCCCACTTTCAGAGGGCAAAATACATTGAAATAATCAACAAAAAAGTAAAAGTGATTCTATTTAAACTTCAGGGTTTTTTTTGTTTGTAAATTTGAAAATATAATTAGATGTGACCTATGGTTATTCAGTCAGAAGCCAAATCTTCTGGAAAAGAAAGATACACTTGGACCTGAAGGTTGTAAGGTTGCGTGTACACATAATTCTCTCAAGCCTTGACTTGTCTCCTTAGGCACAGATTTAGTCAATAAAACTCTCTTGGCCTGAAACAATTTTACAATGCTCTCCAAATCTAGGGCTGACTTCTGGGATTGCCTTGATGACTTTGCCTATCCACGCTACAAAGAACTTTTAGAGTGTGACTTGGAAGAGGCAGTAAAATGAAGACAAGGCATTTTGATTGCTTTTCAGACACCTTAACTGCAATCCATAGCACATTCAGCCTAATAAACTATGCAAAGCTACGTGACTGGTGAATACAAAAGGAAGAGTAACATTCTATGCTTAAGTGAGGTTAGGAAATCCTGAATTAAACAATTTATTAGGTTTGTTTATTGCAGGTTTTTTTTTTTTCCCCCAGCATCTCTAATGTGTTTAATGTATAACCCAAGTCTTCAAAACAATGACGTAGTACTCAAGAGTCTCCAAATCTATCTGGCCAATAGAAACATTTTGTCTCAAAATATGCTGGAAGACTAGTATTTGTGTCCAAGTACATACATTTCCCTCTATTTTCAAAAGCCTTTGTTTCACTGTTACACATCATGTGCATTGCATTTAGTTGTTCATCAGAGGCTCAACTAAACAAAGTGGAAAAAAAGAATTTAGTTTTCAAGAGCCCTGAGACTTCCACAGAAGTTCTGCAGAGTTGAAGCATTACTTACTGATTCTATGTAGATACCCGTCAGGATGTTATAAAATAAATCATCTGATAGGGAATGCTTCTCTGGTTGTGTTGAGATAAGCTGAATCCAAGAGAGATACCCTTTTGCTAATGTTTTCATGGTCACAAAATATCAGCACATGTGTTTTCACCAAGATGATTAGTGAAAAACACACAGAGCCAATATTAAATATAACTGATATGAATAGACTTCTAGTGTAAATAAACACATAATAAGGCATATCTTTCCTCTTTTTCATGCAAACTTAAGTTGAACAAGTTCATATGAGCACATTAGAAAAAAGAAACCTCAAAGAATAAATCTATTTTAGAGTTTCATATTATAGTATACACAGTATAATTACATGCTGTAGACATGGGTAGATTTATTGGGAATGGGTTAAAGTAGAAACTCCTGGAATTTTGCATTGAAATAAATTATAAAATGTGATACATGAGAAGTTCCATGATAGTTTTCTTAACTAAAGTACCACTATTGTTGTTTATTCTCAAACTAAAACCAGATTTTCTCTCAAAATAGAAATATTTCTTCCATTTTGTAGCATCAAATATTACATCTTAAAAATAACTGTCAATTATATGAAAATAAATATTTTCTGATATGAAATATGTCTGTTGGGAATATTAAATGTAAAAATAGTTCTTACTGCCTCCCTCATATTTTTTAAGTAAAGCAATATAAAAGTATTTAACATGACACTTTATTAAAAAATCTGCCTGAAATGCAGGAGACCCTGGTTTGATTCCTGGGTCAGGAAGATCTGCTGGAGAAGGGATAGGCTAGCCACTCTAGTATTTTGGCGCTTCCCTTGTGGCTCAACTGGTAAAGAATCCACCCACAATGTGGGAGACTTGGGTTCAATCCCTGGGTTGAAAAGATGCCCTGGAGAAGGGAAAGGCTATCTACTCCAGTATTCTGGCCTGGAGAATTACATGAACTGTTTAGTCCACGAGGTCCCAAGGAGTTGGATACAATGGTGTGACTTTCATTCACTTTCTTTCTTTTATTTAAAAAAAAGTAAAAATAAAAATGTATTATTTGTAATGACTGTATTTAAGTAAAAATAATCTCTACTTTTTAGTGCCTATTTTTGCATTGTTTTGAATGGTATTCAGCTGAATGCAGGATATGCAAGGACTGAACATCAGTGACACTAAATTTGTATTTTGTTTGCTCAGAGAAAAACTATTAAGTATTAAGCCAAGTACTACTTAGAAACAAATACTAACAGAAATCTTAAAATTGTGTACATAAAATATGTTACAGGGATAAAACACAAAAGGAAATATGGTTATTAAAAAACTATAGTTTTGTTATATATATAACATTGATAAGAAATATCACAAATACATACATTTCTCCTGACAGGAGAAATTAATGTCATATTTATTAGTTGTATTATCTTATAAGTAGACTTCATATAATAACTCAAAATATTAAAGTCTGGGGTTTGTGTGTGTGTGCGTGTGTGTGTGTGTGTAAACTGAGCATATTTAGTTCACTAGTTTGTTAACTATATTTTCATTCCGATTTTCTGTCTGACTGATGCAGAAATCTGTTCCCATCTCTACCTCCCAAAAAGTGAGCTTATAACGAAAAGTACCCAGAGTGCTTTTTATTTTAGTGAATCAGCCATTACTTAGAGTCTGGTTCTTAGTTTTTTAAGACAAGAGACCTATTTTTCCTATGTTCTCAAACTGTTAGAATTGGGTGAAGGAAGCTTGCTGCATAAATTTAGAAGAAGCTCAAGAATATATGCCATGAAGCTGAAGTTGAATGGTTCTATGAAGACCTACAAGACCTTTTAGAACTAACACCCAAAAAAGATGTCCTTTTCATTATAGGGGACTGGAATGCAAAAGTAGGAAGTCAAGAAACATCTGGAGTAACAGGCAAATTTGGCCTTGGAATACGGAATGAAGCAGGGCAAAGGCTAATAGAGTTTTGCCAAGATAAAGCACTGGTCATAGCAAACCCCCTCTTCCAACAACACAAGAGAAGACTCTACACATGGACATCACCAGATGGTCAACACTGAAATCAGACTGATTATATTCTCTGCAGCGAAAGATGGAGAAGCTCTATACTGTGAACAAAAACAAGACCAGGAGCTGACTGCGGCTCAGATCATGAACTCCTTATTACCAAATTCAGACTTAAATTGAAGAAAGCAGGGAAAACCGCTAGACCATTCAGGTATGACCTAAATCAAATCCCTTATGATGATACAGTGGAAGTGAGAAATAGATTTAAGGGCCTAGATCTGATAGATGAGAGTGCCTGATGAACTATGGAATGAGGTCCGTGACATTAAACAGGAGACAGGGATCAAGACCATCCCCATGGAAAAGAAATGCAAAAAAGCAAAATGGCTGTCTGGGGAGGCTTTACAAATAGCTGTAAAAAGAAGAGAAGCAAAAAGCCAAGGAGAAAAGGAAAGATATAAGCATCCGAATACAGAGTTCCAAAGAATAGCAAGAAGAGGTAAGAAAGCCTTCTTCAGCGATCAATGCAAAGAAATAGAGGAAAACAACAGAAGGGGAAAGACTAGAGATCTCTTCAAGAAAATTAGAGATACTGAGGGAACATTTCATGCAAAGATGGGCTCAATAAAGGACAGAAATGGTATGTACCTAACAGAAGCAGAAGATATTAAGAAGAGATGGCAAGAATACACAGAAGAACTGTACAAAAAGGATCTTCATGACCCAGATAATCACGATGGTGTGATTACTCATCTAGAGCCAGACATCTTGGAATGTGAAGTCAAGTGGGCCTTGGAAAGCATCACTATGAACAAAGCTAGTGGAGGTGATGGAATTCCAGTGGAGCTATTTCAAATCCTGAAAGATGATGCTGTGAAAGTGCTGCACTCAATATGTCAGCAAATTTGGAAAACTCAGCAGTGGCCACAGGACTGGAAAAGGTCAGTTTTCATTCCAATCCCAAAGACAGGCAATGCTAAAGAATGTTCAAACTACCGCACAATTGCACTCATCTCACACATTAGTAAAGTAATGCTCAAAATTCTCCAAGCCAGGCTTCAGCAATACGTGAACCATGAACTTCCTGATGTTCAAGCTGGTTTTAGAAAAGGCAGAGGAACCAGAGATCAAATTGCCAACATCTGCTGGATCATCAAAAAAGTAAGAGAGTTCCAGAAAAACATCTATTTCTGCTTTATTGACTATGCCAAAACCTTTGACTGTGTGGATCACAATAAACTGTGGAAAATTCTGAAAGAGATGGGAATACCAGACCACCTGACCTGCCTCTTGAGAAATCTGTATGCAGGTCAGGAAGCAATAGTTAGAACTGGACAGGGAACAACAGACTGGTTCCAAATAGGAAAAGGAGTATGTCAAGGCTGTATATTGTCACCCTGCTTATTTAACTTATATGCAGAGTACATCATGAGAAACACTGGGCTGGAAGAAACACAAGCTGGAGTCAAGATTGCTGGGAGAAATATCAATAACCTCAGATATGCAGATGACATCACCATGATGGCAGAAAGTGAAGAGGAGCTAAAAAGCCTCTTGATGAAAGTGAAAGAGGAGAGTGAAAAAGTTGGCTTAAAGCTCAACATTCAGAAAACGAAGATCATGGCATCTGGTCCCATCACTCCATGGGAAATAGATGGGGAAACAGTGGAAACAGTGTCAGACTTTATTTTGGGGGGCTCCAAAATCACTGCACATGGTGATTGCAGCCATGAAATTAAAAGATGCTTACTCCTTGGAAGAAAAATTACGACCAACCCAGATTGTATATTCAAAAGCAGAGACATTACTTTGCTGACTAAGGTCCGTCTAGTCAAGGCTATGGTTTTTCCAGTAGTCATGTATGGATGTGAGAGTTGGACTGTGAAGAAAGCTGAGCACCGAAGAATTGGATGCTTTTGAAGTGTGGTGTTGGAGAAGAGTCTTGAGAGTCCCTTGGACTGCAAGAAGATCCAACCAGTCCATTTTGAAGGAGATCAGCCCTGGGATTTCTTTGGAAGGAATGATGCTAAAGCTGAAACTCCAGTACTTCGGCCACCTCATACGAAGAGTTGAGTTATTGCAAAAGACTCTGATGCTGGGAGTTATTGGGGGCAGGAGAAGAAGGGGACAACTGAGGATGAGATGGCTGGATGGCATCACTGACTCGATGAACGCGAGTCTGAGTGAACTCCGGGAGTTGGTGATGGACAGGGAGGCTTGGCGTGTTGCGATTCATGGGGTCTCAAAGAGTCGGACACGACTGAGCAACTGAACTGAACTGAAATGCATATTAAAAACTATGTTTGATCGGATCTTTCTCCTGAAAGCAAACCAACATTACCACTGATATTTACTTTTATTAAGAATACTAGAATTTATATATTTTTTATAAAAATATCTCAAAGCCCTAATAGGGATATATTTTAATCTTAATTTTATAGAAGAAACTGAGGCTCAAAGAAATTATGATCACACAGGTAGTAAATCACAAAGTCAAATTCAACTGAGGTCTTAGCTTATTTTTATACAGTGTTTCCTGAGATATGTATGAATTCCTTTTAAAACAGTAATATTATCTTGTTGACATGAGACTATGTGCATAGATCTGGAATTCTTAAAGCTTGCTCATTATTCACTGTAAACAGAATGTATTTTTTAATGATTAGCATTAGGAAAAGGAAAGGATAATCATTAAAAAAAAGAAAGATAAAATTTCAGAATTCTCATAGAATTTGTGAGTCCTTAACAGCATGGGTGAGAATCTCAGCTGAGAAACTGGTGTATTTTTAAGATCACAGGATTTTGAGTCAGATAATGCCTGACAACAAATGGCTTGCTCACTTATTAACTCTTCCAACTTCAGTTTCTTCTGTAACTTGGGATGAAAATATATACTCTTAGGGTTGTCATAAAGGTTATCTGAGATAATATATTTAAAATTATTTAATACAGTGTCTACCACAGTGTAAATGTTTAATAAATGATAATGACTGTTGTTTGGATTTTCACCTCAGTGCTGTCTCCACTAAGTCATGCTAACCTTCTTCCTGGTTATCATAATGTTCTTCATCAAGCCTAGAATCAGATTCAGCCCCAGGAGTCCATTGTTCTCTGTGAGGTAAAGCTGGGTGCATTTGTCTGCCAAAAACAACAATGAACTCTCCTGTACAGGATTTAGATGGACAATAAATGGTTTTGTTTCAGTGATTTTCTTGGCAGCCTACTAATCCCCACCCTACATTTTTAATTAGACAGGTTAGGATCTACAAACTGTTTATAAGACAGTCAAAGGCCTGTAGCCCTTCTTTGTTGTAGGTAATGTTTAAGCCTTTGCTCTTTACTCTTGGAAGGCAGAAATATTTCTAAATTTTTGAAGCAGCACTTAATTTTGGTTTATGTTTACTACTTACTATGAAAAATATCTGGATGAAAAATATGTAAAGTCCACTAATCCACAGCTCCTATCTGGTGTTACAGGTATGGCTGAGACAGGGAAAGGTAACAGGAAAGCGCAAAGGGAGAAAATGGGAAAGTGATGTGAAGTCTACCTTAAGAAGGTAAAAGGTATCCTACTTTTACCTACTCCAAGGAGTTTTCTGTCACTCCACCCCAATCTAGCAGGCTTTGAAAGGGTCATTTCTCTCTGGTTAATGAGCCCAGTGGAAATTTTTACATTTGCATGCACAAGACCCATGGTTTATGCAATTCGCCAGAGTGATGGACAAGTTGGATGGACTTGCCAGTCTGGGAAATTTTAATTAGTAGCCTGATCATATGGGAATTTGTAGAACTGCTTTCTTTCACTTGAGCTTAGTTTCAGGGCTTCTGACCTGGGCCAAGACTTAGGTCTGAGCTGAATATTCCTCATTCTAAATTCCTGGATTCAGTGCAGATATTTCAGAATAAACTACATTCACAAAAGTGCTTTGCATGCACCTGACTGGCAAATAGCCAATTTAACTAAGCTCATAAAGAAAACTAAGGCAATTTTATAGCTGATTTAGATCTATAAACCTTTTATACACTTTTTACAGGAAAGTCATCAAATATAAGAGTTAGTAGCAAACTTTAAAATCATCTGGCCAATCACTCCATTTTACAGTCTATATTACCAGGAGAATGGAAGTTCCTTGAGGACAAGAGCCACAACTTATTAATCAATATTTTGAATGAGTTGCTGCTGCTGCTAAGTCACTTTAGTCGTGTCCGACTCTGTGTGACCCCATAGACAGCAGCCCACCTGGCTCCCCCATCCCTGGGATTCTCCAGGCAAGAACACTGGAGTGGGTTGCCATTTCCTTCTCCAATGCATGAAAGCGAAAAATGAAAGTGAAGTCGCTCAGTCGTGTCCGACTCTTCGAGACCCCATGGACTGTAGCCTACCAGGCTCCTCTGTCCATGGGATTTTCCGGGCAAGAGTACTGGATTGGATTGCCATTGCCTTCTCCTGAATGAGTTGAGACACACTTAAAATCCTAAACTAGCAAAGAACTTGATTTTAGGTGGTTTTTTTTTTTTTGATAACTAACAATGTCCTAATCACTGTGTCATTTTGCCTATTTCTTAGTCTCAAACAAATGAAATATTAAATGCAAATAGTGTGATATAGTGTGCTTCAGTAATCAAGCTATATTTTTCATTTTTCAATTGGCACTGGGTATGGGCAACAATTTCATATGTTGCTATTAAGTCTATAGAAGCGACCTTTGTTCAAGGGGTTAGCACAAATCACACTCGTATCATCAGTCAAGAAGATGATAAAAATGTCAATGAAAATCAGTAGTACACGGAAAGGACACCTGTGAGTCTTCAGTAGTGACTATAGCACAGAGATGCCACCTAGTGACTGCATTCTTCCGGCTCTAAAAAACACACATTCGTTAACATGAAGAATGAGATTTGTGTATATTTCAGGTCACCTTTAAATACATTATAGTACAAAATACCTATTCAAAAAAAAAATAAATAAAAATTAAAAAAAAACTATTCATAATTATCTCTGCTCTGTCAAATGCAGAAGATAAATAGAGTAATGCTCTTCAAGCCCTTAAAAGCCACAAAACCAAAAAAAAAAAAATGTGTAAGATGTTTATACAAGTTTTCTGCTCCTCATGTATGGATATATCCTCATAAATAAATAAACCCCATACACAGAATTATTAACACATAACATGATGAAAAGGATAGTAGACATTCCTGTCTTCACTATTATATTTTAGTATTATTGCCTAAGATTATTGTTGTTTTTAATTTATCACATTGTGTGAAAGTCACTCAGTCGTGTCCAACTCTTTGTGACTCCATGAACTGTAGTCCATGGAATTCTCTAGGCCAGAATACTGGAGTGGGTGGCATTTCCCTTCTCCAGGCGATCTTCCCAACCCAGGGATCAAAGCTAGGTCTCCCACGTTGCAGGAGGAGCCTTTACCAGCTGAGCCACAAGGGAAGCCCATCACACTGTGTAGCTCATGACATACTTGATAAAGGGCTCTGAATGCGTGAATGAATTAATGAATGGATAACTGCATGAGCCTTATATAAGGAATTTCAAGAGAGACATTACCTTGGAAAACTGTCCAGGAAAGATTATCCTATCTAGATGACCAGGAGTAAGACATATATCTATCTGGATAAGGTATAGTCTCATTTTGAAATATGAGAGAAATCTGCAAACCAAAGATCTCTGGTGATTCAAGCTGAGGAGAGTGGCAAAAGTAAGACCAGAAACAGGACATAAAAAGGGCAATAAATGAAATATGAGGATGGCTAAGATGTACCCTGATTTCTTTCTACTTGGCAGCGGAAATAATTTCTAATAAAATATTCCTATGCAAGATTTGGATCTAGTTGAATTAAAATTAGTCGAAACTGTTATGAATTGTAAAGTGGCTAGGTAAGATGCTCCTGTCTCCCTTTCTCTCTCCACCTCTTCTCTCTCCCTCTCTTTCACACACACACACACACACACACAGACACACACACACACACACACACAAAATGCTTTGTTAAAGTCATGCCGTTAGTAAAAGCACAGGCTCTTATGTTCACATGTATGGTTACCTAACAATTGTAATATCCTGCTGAACTGATGGGTGCTACTCTGGTAAAACTCTGAGAGCTGGACCATTAAGAAGGCAGAGTGGTGAAGAACTGATGCCTTTGAACTGTGGTGCTGGAGAAGGCTCCTGAGAGTCCCTTGCATAGGAAAGAGATCAAACCAGTCGATCTTAAGGAAAATTAACCATGAAAACTTGTTGGAAGGACTGATGCTGAAGATGAAACTCTTGTATTTTGGCCATCTGATGAGAACAGCTGACTCACTGGAAAAGTTCCTGATTCTGGGAAAGATTGAGGGCAGAAGGAGAAGAGGGCATCAGAGGATGAGATGGATGGATGACATCACTGATGCAATGAACATGAACTTGGGCAAACTTTGGGAGATGGGAAGGACAAAGAGGCCTGGTGTGCTTCAGTCCATGGGGTTGTAGAGTCAGACACGACTGGGCAACTGAACAATACAACACCACCACCCTGATAAAATTAAAAGCAGTAAGTAAATGCAATGAACTTTCAGAACTGGAAAGATTTTGATTGCCCAATTGCATGATCAGAGGTAGAGTCCTATTATATCCATGAACCAGTTAATGGTATTTTGAAAAACACTAATATTATCTCTCTTCCAAATCTATAAGACATAAGATATAATATTAAAGAATGACATTTATTTTGTCTGTTTGTTTAGATGAGCAAAAGACAGTTGGAATATCTCATGAAGAAAACAAATTGATGTATTACTTGAAAAAAATGCCCAAACAGGGGCTTCTCAATCTATAATGGCTCAGATTTATGATTGTTATCAAGGAACCAATCAGCAGATAATCGGGGTTGTTAGATGGTTGTGACAATGGGATGGGGATATAAGTAAAAATCTGAACATTATGTAGGAAAATGCCTTACAAAAATACTTACTGAATTTTTGGGTCTTTGGGTAAATTATTTAACTTCCTTAAATTTCAAACTCCTTACCTGTAAAATGTTAATACAAACAATTCCTATATCACAAGATTATTCTGAGAAGTAGATGCTTGTTAAAAATATATTTTAAAGTGGTAATTAACTTTGAAATAAGAGTTATATTTATCACTATCTTCAAACAAGCACAAAACAGTGTTGTCTATTTGCAAAGTCTGTTTTTAGGTTAATTAAGGTAAATAATGGAGAAAAGATCCAAAATCAAATACTATAGCTGATTTGGTGATTAGGCAGAGGCCTGGCATCTGGATCCCTAGATTACTGATTTATGTGCCAATAGAAACACTCTTTTGCTTAATCATATTCATTCAATGTGCATAGCTAATTTTGAAATCTGCACCATTAGACAAATTATTTAGGATCAAATAGGCAGCTCCTTTTAAAACACAAATAGGAAGGTGTATATTAAGATTGTCATTAAGACTGTTACACCAGCATGCACTGGTTTAACAGACATACTAATAATAACTGGCTGAAGTGCATTCATTTCAGGCCACAGGCATTGTCCTGGATTCTTAGTAGAGTGAGATGCTCTGGGCTAGGAGGCCCGATTGAGGATACAGGTGTTCCACAGGAGCTAAGGGGCTTCCCTGGTGGCTCAGTAGTAAAGAACCCTCCTGTCAATGCAGGGGATGTGGGTTCGATCCCTGGGTCATGAAGATTCCATGGAGAAGGGAATGGCTACCCACTCCAATGTTCTTGCCTTGGAGAATCCCATGGTCAGAGGAGTCTGGTAGGCTACAGTCCATGGGGTCACAAATGAGCTGGGCACAATTTAGTGACAAACAACAACAGAAGTCAAACAGACAGCAAAGGAAGTGTTGTTTCTCCAAAGGTGATAGAGAAAATCAGAAATTAGAGAGTTTACCTTCCAAACAATTTTACCCTATTCTGCTAAATGCAAAATCTCCATTAAAAGTTTTTTTTTTTCTTTTCCCTTTCAGTTTCCTTTTAGTATTTCAGAATTAAAGTCATCTTAAAATATATGTATTCATACTTTGGAAGACCTACAGACAAACATTTGTTTGTTGGCATTTATAGAATTTTGCATCCAAGAACAAAGGAATTGTTTCCTACATGTATTATTGAGAGACTAATCACTTATTGCACCAAAAGTCATTAACTCCAATTGTTTCAAGATTTACTAGTATTTTCGATTCTTTCCTGTATAGATTCCTTCTCTCAGAGAGTCAGTTGGGATTTATCTCTGATGTTAAAATCTTTTAGTCTTCTTTTTATGAGTGTGTATGTATATGTACAATATCAGTTCATTAGTTTTATAAAATAATTGTAATGATGCTGACAATAATGTGGTCTGACAAATATAATCTTAATAGATACTTTTATCTCTTCTATGAATAGTTTATTATAAACTTTTAATATAAAAATCAATGTTCAAATAATTTTCAGAAATTCAATATTCAAAAAAATTCCAAAAACTCATTACCTGAATATTGGAAAAATACAAGGAGGCTGGCAGTTTCAGAGGGAAAATATTAGATGCAGAAAAAAGGAGTTATTTGATCACCTGATGTGGTAGGTAGAATAATGACCTCCCACTGATGACTACGGACTTCTCTAGTGGCTCAGCGGTAAAGAATGGTAAAGAATCCATCTGCCAATGCAGGAGACATGACTTCAATCCCTGGGTCAGGAATATCCCCTGGAGAAGGAAATGGCAACCCACTCCAATATTCTTGTCTGGGAAATCCCATGGACAGAGGAGCCTGGCCAAGTTATAGTCCATGAGGTCACAAAGAGTTGGATACAATTTAGGAACTAAACAACAGCAACAATGATGATTACATTCTAATTTCTAGAACCTATGAAATTATTACATTACATGGAAAAGGAGAATTAAGATGGCAGATGGGATTATGGTTGCTAATCAACTGTCTTTAAAATAGGGAGATTATTCTGGATTTTCTGATTGGGTTCAACGAAATTGCAGGAATTCTTTTATGTGAAAGAGTGAGGCAGAAGAGTAAATGTCACAGTGATGTAAGATGAGAAACTTGAATGGCCATTGCTGTCTTTGAAGATGGAAGAGGAACATAAGTAATGGTACATGGTCTTTAGAAGTTGGAAAAGGCAAGAAAACCATTCTCCCATAAAGTGTCCAGACTACAGTCCTGCTGATATTTTGATTTTAGCTGTGTGTCTGCTCAGTCATGTCTGACTCTTTGCAACTCCAAGGACTGTATCCCTCCATGTTCCTCTGTCCATGGTATTCTCCAGGCAAGAATACTGGAGTGGATTTTCATTTCCTTCTCCAGGAGATCTTCCCAACCCAGGGATCGAACCTGCACCTCAAGTCTCCTCCGTTTCCTGCATTGGCAAGCAGGTTATTTACCACCGTGCCACCTGGGAAGCTTCATTTCAAAGTTCTGACCTCCTATAATATATTTGTATTGTTTTAAGCTCTTATGTTTGTGATAATTTGTTAAAGCACCAGCAGGAAACTATTATGTTTTGGAAATTATTCATTTATTCATCCAACAATCACAAGACTCCTAATTGTAAGGCTCCTACCATATTCTTGTAACCAGGGTTTGGCCAGTAGTGTTGCCGTAGCGGGCTTCTGTTTTCTTTCTTTCCACTGGTAAACAGGAAGGACTAAATGAAGAATAGATTTTTCCCTTTCTTACAGGAATATTGTGAGGAAATTCTACTTTCAATCAGTGTTTGGTTTTCTCCATTTTTTAGTATATATTATGGGACTGAGCGACTGAACTGAACTGAACGGGAAGTCTCTCCTAATATAAATCTGGGCTCTACACTAGACTGGGAATAATTCATGCTTATTCCTTCTGAGATTTAAAATATAAATATGACTTTCAATTCTTCTAAGCATCCATCTTGCTATAATCTTTCTTGCATAAACTCACCAATTCATGTACACATTCATGCAATAAATTTTACTGCTCCAGTTACTCAGATACTGTAGATGAAAAGATTAAACAAACATACAAAAGCTGGTCTCCTTCTGTAAAGGTTCTTGTGACCCATAAGTATGAGAGACATGTATCTCCAAATATAATGCAAAGCATAAGTGCTTTTATGATTATGATAAAACCCCATAAGTTTTTATAAGTATAATGTACCAATACATACTTTGTAAATATTAAACAGGAACTCATATTCATAAGTCTACATTCTTTTATGTATATAAAGTAGAAGTGGTTACCATCAGTAATCTTAATACTTTGGCTATATATCCATTATTTGATTTAAAGACTTGTTATTAGTACATGAGGTGTTTGACTTTGTGGTATTGATTTGTATGCTTCAGCTCAGTTCAGTTCAGTCGCTCAATCATGTCCAACTCTTTGCGATCCCATGAATTGCAGCACGCCAGGCCTCCCTGTCCATCCCCTACTCCCAGAGTTCACTCAAACTCACGTCCATCGAGTTGGTGATGCCATCCAGCCATCTCATCCTCTGTTATCCCCTTCTCCTCCTGCCCCCAATCCCTCCCAGCATCAGAGTCTTTTCCAATGAGTCAACTCTTCACATGAGGTGGCCAAAGTACTGGAGTTTCAGCTTTAGCATCATTCCTTCCAAAGAAATCCCAGGGCTGATCTCCTTCAAAATGGACTGGTTGGATATCCCTGCAGTCCAAGGGACTCTCAAGAGTCTTCTCCAACACCACAGTTCAAGAACATAAATTCTTTGGTGTTCAGCTTTCTTCACAGTCCAACTCTCACATCCATACATGACTACTGGAAAAACCATAGCCTTGACTAGATGGACCTTTGTTGGCAAAGTAATATCTCTGCTTTTTAATATGCTGTCTAGGTTGGTCATAACTTTTCTTCCAAGGAGTAAGCATCTTTTAATTTCAGGGCTGCAATCACCATCTGCAGTGATTTTGGAGCCCCCCAAAATAAAGTCTGACACTGTTTCTACTGTTTCCCCATCTATTTCCCATGAAGTGATGGGACCAGATGCCATGATCTTCATTTTCTGAATGCTGAGTTTTAAGCCAACTTTTTCACTCTCCTCTTTCACTTTCATTCAGAGGCTTTTGAGTTCCTCTTCACTTTCTGCCATAAGGGTGGTGTCATCTGCATATCTGAGGTATGCTTAGTGGTGCTTTAATTTGAACCCAGAATAAGTCAAAGGACCAATAACCTAAAATGACATTTTGAGACAGAACTGAATATATATCAAGGAAGAAAAGGTTGAATAAATAGAGCAGAGAGTAGAGAACACCCTACTCTCTTCATCTTTAAAAAGAAGAGCATAATATTCTAAATTGCATCATAGATTTTCAACTATAGTTTTATCTGGAAATTAATCAACTAATTATGAATAATTATAATTAATATCTGAATTCATTACATTCAGGCATATTAATTAGAATTTGAAATTTATTCTGAGCTATCTTAAATTCCTTACACACTAACAATCAGAGAATAATGAAAGCTTGATTGTTTCAAATTATAAAAAAACCTCATAAACTTTAAAATAAATTTTCAAATAATAGCACAAGTTTGAGAGTTATCTTGCAGGAACTCATCCTCTGCTTGTAAAGAGGTGTTTGTACCCAGCCATTTTCCTAAGAGATGGCACCAAATTTGTAACTAGGGAGTGTGCTTTCACACACTTTGCTTAATGCATCCTTACTTCCATTCTTACTTTCCTACTTTCACAGAATTATATTTGCAAAATACCCAGTGACATCATTCCCACTTAAAACATTGAATCCTTTCCCAAACAAGATAGAGTCCAAACCATTTGGTATGATATTTGGGTTATTTTCACTATCTTGGCTGGTGTCCCCACCATCTGTATAAGACATCTGTATATCTTTGCAGGACCATCTCCTTGCCCTCTAAGTCTAAGCAGTAGCCAAACCTTGATAAATTTTCCTTCTAAGCAACTTTTGACTAGATTGCATTCTTTCCTTGTTATCACAGTTGTCCTCTACCAGGCTCTCATCATCTCTCCCCTGATACTATACAATAACACTTCCTGATGCTAGTTTTGCTCATCAATTCATCCTTCCCCCTATCCCTCAGAGTTACTAGGAAGTCTAGCAAACTGCCTCATGTCTTAGGTCAAAGAGACCAAACTTCCTGTCTACATCCCAAGTCCCATTGTACTCTCTGTTGGTCAATTTGCACTCTAGAAACTACCGGGAATCTCTCTTGATGACACTGTACTATTTTATGCATGCCTCTGTTTCTTTGCCCAAGCTGAGCTCTCTATCTAGAATGGCTTTCAACTTTAACCTATATGTTAAAACTACCAGAAAGCCTTTTCTGACTTCCTCAGGTGGAGGCAGTTTCCAAGTCCTTTGCACCTACTATCGGTTACAATGCATACTATGTAATGTTAATTTCTTCTTCTTCCATGTCTTTCTCATTATTTTGAATGTGAGATTCTTGACAGACAAGCAGTGGGACCATCCATTTTGCATCTCTAATACATAGTAAGGTATCTGACACATTCAGGTGCTCTATAAGCATTTTGCTGTTTGGAGGAATTGGCAGAAACTTCACAAGTTGGTTTACTTTTCCAATTTCTGCCAGTATCCTCTCTTTTCTTAGCCCTGTGGATCATGGGTAATTTTGTTATCCATCCATCCATCCATGGGTAGTCAGATATATGCTATTTTTTAGGCATTGAGATTTTTAAAGTTTTCTAGTTAGTAAATAAATGGATAAATTACCCCACCCTTTTCTATCATATAATTACTTGATTTTTGAGTATTTTCACTTGTCTCTATTCCCGAATGTATTTTACTGAAGCACATTACTACTGTTATACTTATGATACTCTATAACCAGTTGGGATACATATAGATTTCTAAACATTCACTCTTTCATCGATTTCATGAAGGAAGATAAGCCCAGAAAAGTGGACATTTTTATTTTCTATCATATAATTGGATGATGCAATTTAAAACTGGTTTAATATCCTTTCTCAATTACCATAGGAAGCGCTAACATAAAAAGTATTTTTAGGAAGCTCTAATATCTGTAGACTGATACAAGAGAGTGAGTTTGGGTAGTAAATTACAGCTGACATTAAAATTTTAGTTTTAATTTTACTATTTACTCTTTAGATAAGTTAAAAATGTAGAAGTTACTTATGACCTGTTGTAAACCAAAAGGTGTTATGAACTTAGTGATGAAAAAAATCTCCTAACATTTGTCTGCAATTTTTGGTTCAAATGTTTTGGTTCAATATTTTCATTGAAACAATTTGGCATACATGAAAACCTGCTAAGTACCAGGCACAGTAGTAGATTATAAAGATATAGAAATCAAATGAGATTTTACTCTCACTTTTCTACATTTTCTTTTCTACACTTTTCTACATCCATTCTTTACCAGCCATGCCTAATCTATGAAGATCCTGTTCACATATATAATGATTTCCTCCAGGTAAAATTGTCTGCTTGCTTCCATAGACAGAGATTATGGAATATATTATCTTAGATAATGATTAGTTACACATGTGCCTGTCTCCTTAATAGATTCAGTTCAGTTGCTCAGTCGTGTCCAACTCTTTGCGACCCCATGAATTGCAGCACGCCAGCCCTCCCTGTCCATCACCAACTCCCGGAGTTCACTCAGACTCACGTCCATCAAGTCCGTGATGCCATCCAGCCATCTCATCCTGGGTCATCCCCTTCTCCTCCTGCCCCCAATCCCTCCCAGCATCAGAGTCTTTTCCAATGAGTTAACTCTTCGCATGAGGTGACCAAAGTACTGGAGTTTCAGCTTTAGCATCTGGAGTTTCAGCTTTAGCATCAGTCCTTCCAATGAACACCCAGGACTGATCTCCTTTAGAATGGACTGGGTGGATCTCCTTGCAGTCCAAGGGACTCTCAAGAGTCTTCTCCAACACCACAGTTCAAAAGCATCAATTCTTCGGCACTCAGCTTTCTTCACAGTCCAACTCTCGCATCCATACATGACCATTGGAAAAACCATAGCCTTGATTAGACAGACCTTTGTTGGCAAAGTAATGTCTCTGCTTTTTAATATGCTGTCTAGGTTGGTCATAACTTTCCTTCCAAGGAGTAAGCGTCTTTTAATTTCATGGCTGCAATCACCATCTACAGTGATTTTGGAGTCCCCAAAAATAAAGTCTGACATTGTTTCTACTGTTTCCCCATCTATTTCCCATGAAGTGATGGGACCAGATGCCATGATCTTCGCTTTTTGAATGTTGAGCTTTAAGCCAACTTTTTCACTCTCCACTTTCACTTTCATCAAGAGGCTTTTTAGTTCCTCTTCACTTTCTGCCATAAGGGTGGTGTCATCTGCATATCTGAGGTGATTAATATTTCTCCCGGCAATCTTGATTCCAGCTTGTGCTTCTTCCAGCCCAGCGTTTCTCATGATGTACTCTGAATATAAGTTAAATAAGCAAGGTGACAATATACAGCCTTGACGTACTCCTTTTCCTATTTGGAACCAGTCTGTTGTTCCCTGTCCAGTTCTAACTGTTGCTTCCTGACCTCCATATAGGTTTCTCAAGAGGCAGGTCAGGTGGTCTGGTATTCCCGTCTCTTTCAGAATTTCCACAGTTTATTGTGATCCACAGAGTCAAAGGCTTTGGCATAGTCAATAAAGCAGAAATATATGTTTACAAGCCCCTTTAAGAGAATAACCTATGCTCCCCACACTCAGTGTATGATACAGTTGTTGCTCAACAAATATTTGTTCAATGATGAATAATATCCTTCAGAGGAAGACAGGAAATAGGCTTCCTGGAATGAACTAAATAAAAAGCATTTTTCTTTTATAATACCCAGGTTGTCAACAAAGTGAAAAATTATTTGCAACGTAGATGAATTAGGAATTATTCAATTTAAAGCAGAATTTCTTTAGATAAAGCGGTATCTTGCAGTGAATTTAACTGATTCTATTTACAAAGTCCACATTCTGTTTTTCAAAAATATTCTGTTGTTTAAAGTGAGACACACACAGTTGATCATCAAACATTTGGTACTTTAATTTTTGTTTTGTCATGTGCTTGCTGAGTGATCTTGAGTAAAACAATCATCAGAAATGGAACTAGACTTGCATGGACTTAAAAATGATCTTAAAATGCTGACAAATACAATAGCCACTTTTAAACAGTGAAGTTTTAATCAAGTGCAACTGAAGGGTCAGAATTGACTTTTTGCTTATTTCTAGATATGGAAAAATCATATTTTTAAAAGACACTTTCATTTGTCTGAAGATTTATAAATAAAGCCATTTACTGTGAATAACGATGGAATGGACTTAAAATTAATTTACAAAACAATTTTAATTGATGACTTCTAAAGATTATTTCTAGGGACAAAGGATAAATGTTAGTTGGGGCATCTTGTAATGCATTAACAAACCCCAAATTCTGTCTATAGACTAAAAAATATTGGCAGAATTAACTTTGTGTGTGTGTCTAAGTGAAGCCAAATAAATGTTGGTTTGGTTGGACTTTTCACTTTTGGAATAATCACTTTGATGTTATGTGCTTGTGTGCTAAGTTGCTTCAGTCGTGTCCAGTTCTCTGTGACCCTGTGGACTGTAGCCCACCAGGCTCCCCTGTCCATGGGATTCTGCAAGCAAGATTACTGGAGTGGTTGCCATGCTGTCCTCCAGGGGATCTTCCCTACATTATACAGCTAGTTAAAACCTAGGGGTATAAAACCTAGATTTTGTGAATTTGATTCTAGGAAAGGAATTTCAGCCTTGATTTGTGGGGCTCAAGGTTACAATAGAGCTCACTTGTGTAATGTTCTCAGACAGACTTCACCAGCAAACAAATAGAAAATTTTAAGTACATTATTTGTCTTATTCAAGGTAGACAGACTTCAGCCTTAATCCCATTTCTGTCCTTTAAGAAAAAAAAGTCAAATAGCAATATTAAAATACACTTCGAAAGTGATCACAAAATGTAATTTAAAAAAAAAACTTCATAGAAGTGGTTAAATTGTTTTGATAGGGCACAGTAGTTACTGGCCTAATGCTTGTTGTTCAGTTGCTAAGTCGTGTCCGACTCTTTGCAAACCCATGGACTGCAGCACGCCAGACATCCCTGTCCCTCACTATCTCTTAGAGTTTGCCCAAAGGTAGGCATTTTTAAACTTGATAGCCATTACTTAGAATAATATAGGATGCAGCACAGCTATTTTAATAAAAATAGTATAAGTTTTCAAATTCACTGCTTATCTCATTCATCACAAAATGTCCCTTACCTTTCAAACTTAGAGACCCTGAGAGTGATCAAAGAAGAGTTTTCTTTTGTTCTTATTACTTACTATATTTCATGGCCTTTTCTTGAATAATGATGTTAATAATTCAATTTTCATTCCTTTCAATTGAAACAGATTCTGACTTGTCAAGAATATATAAAAATATAAATTATGACTTCAAGACCTTCATTTCTTTAGAACTTATGGGCATAAATGATAAAAATCTACTTTCTCCAATAATTTTCAATGTGTCTAGTATTTTCATAACTATATCCACTTTATCTTTCCTTTAACTCTGTCAGTAATATTACAAAATATAAAATCTGTCTGGACTTATTTAACATTCTATTTTTCCATTTACGTAGAAGCAATAAATGGACTAGTTTGAAAAAAATCTACTATTTCTTATCCCTGGAATAATTTTGTGAGATTTCACTTACTATTTTTATCTGGATAATGTGTTTTTAAAGCTTTGTTTTAAATGACTGGGACTTTTAACAGTTTGGTGATATTCACAGGGTAAATTATTTTCCCATCTACTTTAATGATCTTTTGTTTAGAGTTATATAATGTCTAATTCTTCTTCTTGTTTGTTTGTTTGTTTGTTTTATCTTTCAGAACAGACTGCACATACTTTTAAAAGGTTTTGTTTATCATTTATACCACTCTTTAAATCTTGCTATAAGCACATGGTCAAATCCCTGACTAACTAAACTGTTCTCCGGAGGCCTTTAACAAATTCACAATTAATGAAGGATGAGTTTCTTTGAAAGTTGTGCTTACTTTTCTACCCTTCAATTCAATTAAATGTATATTTAATATTCTTACTACAATAATATTCATAATACTCTTTTAAAAAGCTTATGTTATCTTCTTCAAAGGTTGCAGTGCTAAGGAATTCAATTTTACAATATTGTAATGTAATTAGCCTCCAATTAAAATAAATAAATTTAAATAGAAAAGATTAAAATGTAAAAAGATTTAAAAAATAAACTATTTTTCATGTATTAAATATTTGGAACATTGAATCCTAGCAATGAATGGACCAATTTGGGGTCAATGGCCATTTAACCATTTGGATGACTGTTGCCTCAGGCATTCTATAAGCAGTGGAAATGAGTATAAGGTCTCAGAGTATTTGAGACTATATAATCTATTAATGTGTATTTATGTTATAATATGTATATTTTATACACATATGTGCTCTCTCTATATATATATAAACATTTTTCCTCAAAATTTACTTAATTTTCATAATAGCTCTATGCGGTGGGTAATGTTATTACCCTAACCCATCCCATTTACAAATGAAAAATCTGAGGCAGAGGGAGGTGAAGTAACCTGATTACATTTATATAGCTAAAAGGTAGCAGAGCTAGGATTCAAACCTAGGCAGTTGGTTCCGAAGTCTTGTTCTTCACTGTTATGCTACTCATTGTTTGAAGAAATATGAATCTTTGTAGAGGTAAGAGTAGTTTTTTTGTTTGCTTTATGCTGTGAAGTTTTCGTAAGATTTCCTACTATTGAAAGGTATTTTCTTTCAATGATTTCTTGATACAGATAGCCCACTGAAAAAGAGTATTTTTATACTTATCTTCAATAAAACTTTCTCCAAAGCCACAAAGTTAGTGAATACTATGAAATGAATGCCACAAGACACCACTTCTTAAACTACTTTGCATTCTACTCTTTTTTATTTGAATAGATAAGAAAGATAATCTATCCTTTTAATGTATGAAGACTTTATTCAATAATTCAGGCAATGCCTAGGAAGGAAAATAAGTACTTATCTAATCTCCACTTCAGTCATCTAGGTCATATAGCAATACATAAATAATTTAATATCCTCTTTATTTTTATTTTTTTTTTTGAAAATTTTTATTTATTTATTTATTTATTTATTTTTTTAATTTTAAAATCTTTAATTCTTACATGCATTCCCAAACATGAGCCCCCCTCCCACCTCCCTTCCCATAACAACTTTCTGGGTCATCCCCATGCACCAGCCCCAAGCATGCTGCATCCTGCGTCAGACATAGACTGGCGATTCAATTCACATGATAGTATACATGTTAGAATGTCATTCTCCCAAATCATCCCACCCTCTCCCTCTCCCTCTGAGTCCAAAAGTCCGTTATACACATCTGTGTCTCTTTCCCTGTCTTGCATACAGGGTCGTCATTGCCATCTTCCTAAATTCCATATATATGTGTTAGTATACTGTATTGGTGTTTTTCTTTCTGGCTTACTTCACTCTGTATAATCGGCTCCAGTTTCATCCATCTCATCAGAACTGATTCAAATGAATTCTTTTTAACGGCTGAGTAATACTCCATTGTGTATATGTACCACAGCTTTCTTATCCATTCATCTGCTGATGGACATCTAGGTTGTTTCCATGTCCTGGCTATTATAAACAGTGCTGCAATGAACATTGGGGTACAGGTGTCTCTTTCAATTCTGGTTTCCTCGGTGTGTATGCCCAGAAGTGGGATTGCTGGGTCATAAGGTAGTTCTATTTGCAATTTTTTAAGGAATCTCCACACCGTTCTCCATAGTGGCTGTACTAGTTTGCATTCCCACCAACAGTGTAGGAGGGTTCCCTTTTCTCCACACCCTCTCCAGCATTTATTGCTTGCAGATTTTTGGATCGCAGCCATTCTGACTGGTGTGAAGTGGTACCTCATTGTGGTTTTGATTTGCATTTCTCTAATAATGAGTGATGTTGAGCATCTTTTCATGTGTTTGTTAGCCATCCGTATGTCTTCTTTGGAGAAATGTCTATTTAGTTCTTTGGCCCATTTTTGGATTGGGTCGTTTATTTTTCTGGAATTGAGCTGCAGAAGTTGCTTGTATATTTTTGAGATTAGTTGTTTGTCAGTTGCTTCATTTGCTATTATTTTCTCCCATTCAGAAGGCTGTCTTTTCACCTTGCTTATAGTTTCCTTTGTTGTGCAGAAGCTTTTAATTTTAATTAGATCCCATTTGTTTATTTTTGCTTTTATTTCCAGAATTCTGGGAGGTGGATCCTAGAGGATCCTGCTGTGATTTATGTCTGAGAGTGTTTTGCCTATGTTCTCCGCTAGGAGTTTTATAGTTTCTGATCTTACATTTAGATCTTTAATCCATTTTGAGTTTATTTTTGTGTGCGGTGTTAGAAAGTGATCTAGTTTCATTCTTTTACAAGTGGTTGACCAGTTTTCCCAGCACCACTTGTTAAAGAGATTGTCTTTACTCCATTGTATATTCTTGCCTCCTTTGTCAAAGATAAGGTGTCCATATGTGTGTGGATTTATCTCTGGGCTTTCTATTTTGTTCCATTGATCTATATGTCTGTCTTTGTGCCAGTACCATACTGTCTTGATGACTGTGGCTTTGTAGTAGAGCCTGAAGTCAGGCAAGTTGATTCCTCCAGTTCCATTCTTCTTTCTCAAGATTGCTTTGGCTATTCGAGGTTTTTTGTATTTCCATACAAATCTTGAAATTATTTGTTCTAGTTCTGTGAAAAATGTGGCTGGTAGCTTGATAGGGATTGCATTGAATTTGTAAATTGCTTTGGGTAGTATACTCATTTTCACTATATTGATTCTTCCAATCCATGAACATGGTATATTTCTCCATCTATTAGTGTCCTCTTTGATTTCTTTCATCAGTGTTTTATAGTTTTCTATATACAGGTCTTTAGTTTCTTTAGGTAGATATATTCCTAAGTATTTTATTCTTTTCGTTGCAATGGTGAATGGAATTGTTTCCTTAATTTCTTTTTCTACTTTCTCATTATTCGTGTATAGGAATGCAAGGGATTTCTGTGTGTTGATTTTATATCCTGCAACTTTACTATATTCATTGATTAGCTCTAGTAATTTTCTGGTGGAGTCTTTAGGGTTTTCCATGTAGAGGATCATGTCATCTGCAAACAGTGAGAGTTTTACTTCTTCTTTTCCAATTTGGATTCCTTTTATTTCTTTTTCTGCTCTGATTGCTGTGGCCAAAACTTCCAGAACTATGTTGAATAGTAGCGGTGAAAGTGGACACCCTTGTCTTGTTCCTGACTTTAGGGGAAATGCTTTCAATTTTTCTTTAAAACTTATTGAGAAAAAGAGATCAAAAGTTTACTAACAAGATTAATAACTCTAAGTTCTCATATGAACCTGAGATTAGGTAACTCTGTGAAGGCCATAGTATTGATAGCAATCAGACTTAGTGAGTTTTTTATGTTAAGAGAAAAATCATATTCAAATGACTGAGAGTTCTAATTATATTATCATGACCCTCAAACTTAGGAGGCTATTAACTCTATCTGTAAAATGAAAAAAATGTTATCAATCATATAATTTAAACCTTGTATGGATCAACTATAAGATAATTTAAAGTAGACTACGCAAATAAGGTTCAGTTTGAGAGGTTTTAAAAACCTATTTCATAATTTGACCAGAAAGTGTTATATTATGAGATTCTTTAAATACATAATCATAGACTTGCTCAAAACTGTTTCATTTGGGGGGTGGGGGTAATTCATAATCATCTAAAGTAATTTTAAGCAGTTTTTGATTGATTACAATTTGAGAAAGAATTTTTTTTTTTAATTTCTAAAACACTCAGTTTCTCAGATCAGCAAATCCTGTTTTAGACTAAAATTTAGAGCCATTTCTGGAATGAGAGGAGAAACAACTATTTAACCAACTTATACCTCTTTATGGATCAGCAGCATCAACAAATCCTTTAACTCAGCAGTTACAAGAAATCCCTATGAACTTTTCAAAGTTAAATAACTTTAGCAACTCCACTTTTTTCTTTAAATAGCCAGCAGCCAAGATTCAAAATGAACTGCTAAATTCCTATATAACAAGATAAAGTTTGTTTCTCATATCAATAGCTTTTATCTTGATTTCATGTCACTCAGCAATGTTCTCAGCTGAAAACAATGCTTAAAAACACATTTATAACAACGGTCTATCTTTTCAGACTGAGTATTTGTGGTTGAATTGAGAACTATCTGAAAATTAAAGACAACAACTGAAATAAGTCCTTGGACTTGATAGTTTCAAGAGACCAAATCTTCCACTATAATACTCCAAGAGTGAAAGTATAACTTTTCCCCAGCCATTGTTTGCTTCAGAGGCACTAAACATTGTTCTGTTTCATAATGATTTTATAATAATGAAATACCAGACCAAAGTAAATAGTTTTTTAATAGCTATTTCTTACTTGGAAAGCCTTGTAAACTCTCTACAGCTCTGCTTGCAAAGATATCACAGAAGCTAATCACCTTGTAACTATTCCACAATGTGACACAGATTTACTGCACAAGCCCTAAAGAATAAAGTAAATGATGTTAGCCTCAAATCAGGGTCAGATCACAAATCCAAAGGGAGGACAAACCACAGATAGACGAGGACAAGTAACAGACATTAGAGCAGTGCCGCAAGCGTGCGGCCCATATTCAACTCAGTTTATTTCTATGACAATGCAGAGGTCTTGTTTAATGGAGAAAGTACCCAGACATACTTTGTGAATGTATGTGGATACTGACCTGGACTTGTGACAGGACTAGAGGTAGTAGGCTCAATAATTTCTACAAAAAGGGAAAAGGAAAGAAAAGAAAAACATTTTGTGTGTTATTTACAAAGAAGACAAACACTCATGAGACAATCAACAGTCATGCAACATAGACACAGGTGGTCTTTTATTTGAAGACTTCCCTGACCATGGAAACCATTAAACAAAGTCTAGTCTCTGAGGGATACACAGCACCTCATCTCCATCTTTGACCTTTCATTCTGAGCCAACATTTAGGAGTCATTTTCACATTCTAATCTAGAGCATCTGGTTTTACTGTTACAAGGTTAAGAGCCTGTGCTCAGAGTTCTCAAGCAACAGTTTTCGAGGCTTTCTTCTGGAAAAATAGCAAAACTTCCATGGAGAATGCCTTCTTCTGAGAGAGCTGATGCCAGCTCCTATAATCATTCAATCATGTGCTTCTTCTTAATATGTACTAAAATTAAATCATAGGTAAATCTCAGATATTCTCAAAATGCCTTTTTGAAGTAAAGCTCATATTTTACAAGTATATCTATAGAATTTGGCTACTTGGAGAACTCACTGTCTGTCTGGGTAAAACAAAACAAAACAAAACACATACACACATACCACATACATATACACAAACATGTACATGTTTTGAACGACCTAAAATATATTTGCATGTCTAAAAGACATTGCTGGCTGTAGTTTATGCATAATTAAAAAGCAACTTTGTCTTTGGTGTATAAATATAATTTTCCAGTAACTATCTAAAAATAATAAACATCATGTCATATATATTTATGGCATATATTTAAATCATGTTTTTTTGGTTTTTTTTTTTTGGCCATTCCATGCTGCTAGTTGGGTCTTAGTTCCCTGACCAGGGATTGAATCCAGCCCCTTGGCAGTGAGAATGCAGAGTCCTAACCAGTGGACATCTAGGGAATTTCCTAAATCAGGTCTGTATTTTTATTTAAGATTTACATTTTAACTTTTCTTTTAATAGGATTGCTTATTTTTCAAGTGTTAAATGATAGCCCCTGAAAAATTCCACGGACAGAGGAACCTGGTGGGCTACAGTCCACAGAGTTGAAAAGATTCATACATGACTGAGTGACTGAACCTACATAAAAATAACAGTAGTCATTCAAATAGCATCACTGACCATCCTAAAGAATATGAACAAGTTTTCATGAGAGAGAATGAAAATATTAGGAAAACATTTTTGAGGAATTCTAATAATGCAACATCCTGAGAGAATTATTTCAGTATTAATTTCACATAAGTAATCTATTCCTCTTTAACCTAGTTAATTGGCAAGCCCTATGATAGTGAAAAACTAACCTGGAGTCTTAGAAACAAATATAGTATGACTATAAGAGGTAAAGGCAGACACCCTAAAGGCAGACAGTGCAAAACCTCATCTCTGAGTATAAGAAATGCTGTGGAATAACAGGAAAAAAACTGTTAGTCTAGTTCAGCTACTGGTTTGAGTAATAAAACTTCAGTTTAGCAAGCATTATGAAATGGAGCTTCTAAAAAACATTTCTGAGCGTCAATTATTGGGGAGGCAAAGTCCATGTCCTAGTCTACAAAGTTGATTCTCTGAAGAGTGACATTCTCAAGCGGCCAAATAATTAGCCAGATGTTGTTGTTATTGTTACGTGCCTAAGCTATGTCCTGCTCTTTGCAACCCCATGGACCGAGGTACTCCAGGCCACCCTGTCCCACACTGTCTCTCAGAGTTTGCCCAGATTCATGTCTGTTGAGTCAGTGATGCTACCCAACCATCTCATCCTCTGATGCCCTTTTCTCTTTTTGCCTTCAATCTTTCGCAGCATCAGGGTCTTTTCCAATAAGTTGGCTCTTTGGTTCACATCAGGTGGCCAAAGTATTGGAGCCTCACCTTCAGCGTCAGTCCTTCCAATGAGTATTCAGAGTTGATTTCTGTTAGGATTGACTGGGTTGATTACCTTGCTATCCAAGTGACTCTCGAGTCTTCTCCAGCACCACAATTGGCCAGATAACAAGTTACAATTAAAAATTCAATAGTCTAGCCATCCATCTGGCTGTGTGATTTGGTATTATTGAGAAGTGGAAACTTACTAAGGCAGCTCTGCGTAACCGTACTTAAAAATGTAGAAGTTTTTCTATTTTCCTTTTTCAAGGACAGCAATTAATATTTCATTTCTTTCCATGTGTTAAGCAATATTCTAGGAGCTGGGATTACAGTGGCTAATTACACAGTTAAAAATACCTGATCTCATAGAGCCTATGGGTTGTATAATATAGGACTTTGAATGGATTGTATAACGTAGGGCTTTGAAATATTAAAGTATTCAATCCTTACATCAAAATTCAATTAATTATAGAAAATTAAAATTTGAAATACAAAATCATAGAGAAGTACTGCTGTCTTTTAGAAACTATTCTTTTGTTAGGGTGGCATAAACCCTCAAATATTTTTATGCTCTTTTACTTTAAAATTTGAAAAAAAATTCTTTCAAAAGTAATGAAAACTTATGTTAAACTTAGTTTAATGCTCTATATTAAATCTCATTAATATATGCTAGGACTGAGTATGAAAATAAAAGGATTGTATAATCAAAAGAAATGAAAGAAAAAATTACTTGAAAGGTAAAAGCTTAATTGGAATATTTATTCATGGGAAAACTAAATGCAGTAGGACAGTGAACAGTTTTCTATATTCAGTAATTTGGACATTTGAACTTCAATTTCTTCAACTGTTTGGCTTCCGTTGTTTTGAATTTCTAATGCTGATTTGAGAGTTCATTGAAAAGGATGGTGTGACATGCAACTACAACTTCATCTCAGTGCAAGAATGGTAGAAACAAATAGCTATCCCATTGAACCAAGCTCTTCATTGTGCTTGCTTATGTAAAGCAAAATTGCCTATGTAATGCCACATTGTCTCATAGAAAGGGCTTTTAAAAGAATACAGGAATTTAGTGCATGAAAAATTATGTTGCACACAGGGTCCACTTCATAATTTTAGTTTCATAGCCAAAACAAGCTATTCTTTTCCCACATAGGCAAGGATATAGTAGAATCCCTCCTGAGGTAATTTTATGTAAAACAAGAATTGGGACTAGAGAAGTTGGTTAGTTGGAGATTCAGATTTTAAAAACCAAAGGTCACACAAGGACATGAAGGGAGAAACCATGGTGAGTAAAGTCAAAGCACCCAGACAGGGAAAAGCTGTTGCTGAGGGCTGTGGGCAATGAATGAATCTCAGCTAGAATCCTTGACCTTGATACACTTGGGTGAGTTAAAAAGGATCAGGTAAAACTGGGATTAGATCTCCAACCTGTTATTATTCAGCTGCATGATGGTGAGCAAGTTAATGAACCTCTCCAATCCCCCAATGCACTCATTTATTGAATTTGTATAATAGCTCCTACTTTGTAGGTATATTGGTAGGATTAAAGATATTTTATACAAACAACCAAGTGAGAGTGAGTAGCAGCAGCAGTTTTTGTTATTCATTATAGAAGTGAAAGGAAAAATTAGTATTTAAATCAATGAAGAAAAAATTAAAGAGTGTTGGGATTTGGGGAGAATTTAACTTTACCACGTAGAAGCAAAGATGGCAGAACATCACGAATACCTGAAACTATATAGGTAACAAAATTCCACCAGAACAGGGGCATTAATTTTTTCCTATTTAAAGGTTTATATGCTATGCTGTGGGGTAATTATTTAGGAGTCACACTGACTCCTGGAACATAACTACAAAATATAAAGCACTTTTAACAGTTCTAACTTAGGTAAGGATAGAAATTTACATATCCAGATCTTATAATTTTTGTGAAAATGCACTTTAATTTTTAAATGGGACTTTTGTCCCAAAGTGTAGGCATATATTATTAACATAAAATTTAAAATTTCCCCCTTATAACTCCAAATGAATTAGAGTCATAATGTTTTATTACCAGACCCAGGGATTGAACCTGAGTCTCCTATGTTGCAGGCCAATTCTTTACCATGTGAGCCAGCAGGGAAGTTCTCTTAGAAAATATAGTCTGAGTAATAGTTGAAGCTGACTAGATCCAAATCTGCTATAAATTTTCTTATATTCTTTAAATGTCAATTCAGTTTATTTTAATTGGCTAATTACAATATTGTGGTTTTTGCCATACATTCACATGAATCAGCCATTAAATATCAATTCAATTTTTTATAACCTACTTTTTTAACAGCTCTTATAACAATATAATTATTATTAGTAATTATTATATAAGAATAGTTATATTATTATAGTTATAATAATATAATAGTTATATTACTATCATTATTGCAATACTTTGGCCACGTGATATGAAGAGCTGACCCATTAGAAAAGGCCCTAGTGCTGGGAAAGATTGAGGCAAAAGGAGAAGAGGGTGGCAGAAGATGAGATGATTAGATAGCATCATTGTCTCAATGGATGTGAATTTGAGCTAACTGAAGGAAATAGCGGAGGACAGAGGAGTCTGGTGTGCTGCAGTCCATGGGGTCACAGTCAGACATGACTTAGTGACTGAGCAACAACAAAAATTATTATATTAGTTGCACTTGATGACGTATGAGTCACCTATATGAACTCATTTCCTTCTCCTAACAATGCTGTGAGTTATATACTATTATTAATTCCCTTTCTGTAAATGAGATAACAGAGCACAGATAAGTTAACTATCTTGCTGGTAGTCACAGCCAATAAGGAGTAGTGTTGGGTGAGATGCAGTGCTAGAATATCTTAGCATTTCTTACCTTCCAGAATAAATAAACTTCTCAGTTTTATTATATCTATAATTACATAAATGGAATATTCTATGCAACTGGATAATCTTACAACTCTTCACTAATACTATCTTTCTCAACAATATAGTCTTTCTATTTTAGATACCCAATAAATGAGTGACTTCTGCAGCCAAAAAAGAGAGACAAATTTAATGTAATTTCTGCAGGCTTCTATAATAGAGGACTTTGCATAGAGAAAAGGGTTTATAACGCGTGATTTTCCAATTTTGTTCTCATATTCCAAGCCCACACCAAATATAGTTGTTTGCTTCTGTATAAACCTTGATGCCATAGAAGGACAATTCTCCAAATAGCTTAGAGGAGGTTATCATAACTAGATTACACAATCAAATAAGAATCTTGAACTTGTAAACTCTCACTCTGCCAGCATAGTAGTTTGACCGGAGACTGCTTAGCTTTCAAGAACTTTGGTTATTTTTATAAGGATCAAATTTGAGCTGTTGTTCTGTCGTCTTAGTAATCAACTTGTAAGCCATGAAATATTCTTCAGGAGGCGCCGAGTGGGCTCTCCTGATGAACAACAGTAAGGTTTTCAGTGCGACTTTCTTATGTGTCTCATTATGTGGAGAATCAGAGTGAGCGCTCCAGGGTTAATGACAGGATATATCATCCTGGGCAATTGCATTTCCTGTAGGGAATGGTCTCAGCAAAGAGATGATTTTAATTGTACATAAAACAGAGGTGAAGAGAAGTTCACAAGACAGACATTTTCAACAGCTATGTGGAAAAATGAGGTGTCATGTAAAACAAGATTTTACTTCGTTAGTAAATGTGATTTTGGCGATGACAGGAGAAAATGCTTTTATATTAAAACAAGGTATTGAGGACATAGAGTGGTGTTATAAGAAGGAGCCATTTGTAATGACCCTTTCTATAGACCCCATTAATTACTGTTTTACAACTCTGCATGCACAATATACTAGAATTATCTAATATCAAACCCCTTCATTCATATGTATTTTGGAAGGTCATATTTGGATTTTGGGTTGTTATTTTATCTTTTTGTTGTTATACAGCCCTGATGTGTGTGAGTTATATTTCAGACTGCCGAGTGATAACATGCTTGTGTGTTGAGACAAGGCAGAAATTAATCCTTTTGGTTGTCATGGTTTCATTTGAAAGCTCTGACTCCCAATCACTGTGGAGTGGAAGTAATGTCATTTCCACTTTGGAAATGAAGAAGATGTTGCCCTGAACCAGAGTTAATGCTGATGGGAGCCACAGAAAGCAGACTGTGAGCTAGTTGGACACTGAAGACAGGAAAGGCAACCGTTCTCTTTTACCTGTATGGAAAGGCCCATAAAGAGCATGTCAGGCCTCTTAGGCACTGGAATACCAGAGACTCTGTGCAAAGAGGTCAATTTAGATATTACACTTTTGCCTCTGGGAAAGAATGCATGACAACCACTGTTCTGGTTGTCTGAAGACTTAGGTTCCATCGCATCTGCCAACCTTAGGTGTGTGATTCTAACCCAAGCTCTGGCTTTTTGCTTTTTTGATATATAATTAAGAAGTTATAATGTTGGTTCATATACTTCCCTGAGTTATTTTGGTTCCCATTATATGGTGGTTGTTTGAAAGGTGTTTTAGCACAGTGGTTGATAACAGAGGTTTTGGAGGAAGCCTACCTAGGACCAAATCTTGAATCCAATACTTAAAATGTTACTCCCCCTCAATACGTTTACACATATAATAAAATGGAGATAACAATAGTGTCTACCATTTAATACTGTGGTGAGGGTAAATTTTAGAGATAATGCATACAAATCACTTAACATAGTGACTGCTGGGAAAACAATTGTGGATCTCTAACAGTTAATCTATTTTTTAAGTGATTTATGGCAAATGACCTTTAAAACCATTAGTGCACTATCTAGCAACACTTCATATTATTATAAGTGACTATCATATACTTTAACCTGAAAGGTAAATATTTTTCCCTCGAGAAAATCACACCTTTTAATTTAAAAAAATTAAGGTATTTTCAAATGCTTACAAGGGAAAGCCTACATGTTAACATTAGCTGCACTCAACTACAAAGAATTCTTTGTAAGTTTACAAAAGCACAAGATTATTCAGCATTTTTTTTTCTTTTTTTTTTTTCTGAGAGGAACCTTGTGCCTAGTGGAAGGGATTTGCTACATGCAGCTATTGTTTGCAGACATTTGAGTGTGTATGTGTGTGTGGCGAAGTAAAGGGATTTGCAGAGGTGTAAAAATTAGAGGATTGCATTAAGTATCTCTGCATGTGTGTATACCTCTGGGATCCATTTGAAAACAAAGTCCTATGTTCAAAATGAAAACAAACAAACAAAAACAAACCCATGTCTGTTAATCCTGGCAAATGTCCTGAGGCAGCAGAAATGTTGCTATACTTAACTTTGGTTAAAACTACCTCTTTGAATATAAAACTATCCTCTCAGTTGACCTAAAGCCAGTTCTGATATGAGTGAGGAAAATGTTTTTTGTAGTAACAAAGGGGCATTAACAACAAATGGTGCCTTCCCATGCTTAAAAATATTAATACAATAACTTTCAAGAAATACAGTTGCTTCAACATATTCCTCTAGTGGATGAAGTTTTGAGAGGAGAATTTTGGAAAAATTTTGGCCCATGCTTTGGATTACTATGGATCGACATGGTTGTTCCAGAATTCTTCTAGCAAACCACCAGATTTTAGTAATTGTAACATTGACTCCAAAGGCCATTGAAAAACTGAGTATTAGTGAATATTTCATACGGTAGTCTGGTGCTGAAGACTGTATAACTTTCATCATTATGTAGATAATCTTTACAAAGAATCTGATGACAGCGTGGTGTTAATCCTGAAGTATACCTCTCAATATCACAGAAGAATAAATGTCTTAGCTTTCAGCAAACACATTTGGTTTTCTCTCTCTTTCAAATCAGAATAAAAATCAGAACGAAAAGGAAGTATAGTGAAGGATACAACAAGGATCCAAAAGAGGAGTATTAACCACTGACGTATTTATAAAAATCCACTATATTGATATTGCACAAGGAAAAGCAGGGCCTAGACACCTGGTAATTAATACTATTCATTGTCTTAAACCTGATGCTACTGCTCAGTCACTTCAGTCGTGTTCGACTCTGTTCGACCCCATAGACGGCAGCCCACCAGGCTCCCCTGTCCCTGGGATTGTCCAGGCAAGAACACCAGAGTGAGTTGCCATGTCCTTCTCCAACACATGAAAGTGAAAAGTGAAAGTGAAGTTGCTTAGTCATATCTGACTCTTAGCCACCCCATGGACTGCAGCCTACCAGGCTCCTCTGTCCTACAAAATTCTAATTACTTTCAAGAACTGAATTGCAACCTGTGTGCTTTTCCCTCTTCTCCCGCATATATGACTGGGCAGAGGAATGGCTTTTAGTGACTGCCTTTAGATTTTTATGGGCACAGGGCTCCCCAAGGAGTTGGCGACTTCCCAGATACTTTGTCATACCCGTCTCATTGCATTAGTACCTCACTTACCAGTGCGACACATTGCATCTAAATGGTAGCTTGATGAATTGAAATCAGCACTATTACTAAAACAGCCATGTAAAGCATGCCTTTCATATGACTGGAGTCATAGAGAAATGAACTCAAATCTCCGCCACATACTAGCCAGAAGATCTTTCACAAATTAATAATCATGGGTAAGATGGGTTTTTCATGTTGAATAACTAAGATAAGACACTTAACAAAGTATAGTAGGGCCATACTGAGCTTTGTATCCTTCTTGTCTGATTGAGGGCAAAAATTTCTGATATCATAGAAATAAGATCTTAATCTCTAGTTATTCTTAGACTCTATTTAAACAATATACTGATGAACAATCAAGTCATAAAGAAAAATTGAAAAGTAGCAATTAAAAGGCAGCTTGAGGATGCTGGTAAATGTCCTTCAAGTGTTGGCTCCACTGAAGACATGTTAAATGAGTCCACCTGTTGGCCAGTGTGAAATGGCCTACAATTGCAAACTCCTTGACAAAGAAGGATGCGATTGGATATCTCTCACAGGTAGTAAAGTGAGTTACACTTTCATCCAGCTTCTATGAGCCTGGTGAGTTGAAGGACAGGTTCAACATGAAATAGGAGGAACAGAATAGGCTGGCAAAATATAAGTTACTATGGCCCTCCCAACACTCTGTTTGAATCCACGTGGCAACAATACAGCTTTTTGGGATGCCAATGCTAGCAGAAAGCCAGGCCTACCAAGGAGTAGATATGCTATTGGCTCAGCTTCAGAAAAATACAAAAGGCCAAGGGTAAAGCTTCGAGAGGTGACTACAGAGGCTTTTTAGAGAAGAGCTGCCTGATATTGCTACACTGACAAATCAGGTTATTATGAAGTTATTCATATCTTTTCAACACAAATTTTGAGCATATTCTATTTTACAGACATTATGCTATGTGTGTTGATACAGTGGTGAATAAGACAAAGTCCCTTCTCTGGAAGCTATATTGCAAGCAAAACTGGCAATAAATAAAAACAATAAAATAATTACATAATTTACAGTGTGCTAACAACCCTGGAAAACAAATACAGGGTACTTCAGGAGCATGTAGCAGGGGAATCTATCTTGTAACTATGATATCCGCTTAGGGAACACCTCCCTGAGATCCAATACACTAAACTTTAGTGTCCGTATTTTAATAATGTACTTGTTCAGGTGGGTGACAGACAACAGAAGGAGATGTCACATGGGTTCATTGCTGGTGTGAGTCTGCTACCATCAATTTTAACTACAGCACAGTCTGCATTGGGCAATGCTCTTGAGAATATGCGATGCTGAGAGGACATGACATGCTGTGCTTTTGAGTAGCAAGGTACCAAGTAAATGACCCCACTTAGAAGCAAAGGATGTTACAGACTGAAGACACCTTAGAGGCTGTTCTGATCCCTCCTGTTCATCTAACAGAGGGGGAGAACAAGGCCTAGACAGAAACAGCAAGTATATAACAGCGATGGAATTAGAGGCTCAGCCCTTTTACTCCCAATCCAGTGATAGTGAGGAACACAGAAACCTTCACAGGGCTCTACTCAGCAACATTAGTCTAAAAATGAAAAATCAAAAGGAGTCAAGTCTCTTTAGTAATGTGCCAGGGTAGGTGGTATCATAATTTCACTTCTGTCATTAAAATTTGGTCCTGATCATTCCATGTGGCAAGGAGAACAAGCAACTGAAGATCAAGGACCTCATAACAATTTTACTTTGTGTTAAAGTTTGACCCAGCAAATTCTGGAGCACATTTAACTTTGGAAAAATTTTCCTTTCTGTCTTAAATTGACTTGAAAAAGTGCAAATGCATACAGCAGATTTCCTCTGATTCACAATGAGGTTTGTCCCAATAAACCATCATAAATAAAATGATGAAAAATATAATAAAACAATGCACTTTTAATTATACCTCATCTATTAAAAACTTCAAAGCTTAGCATTGCCTACCTTAAATATGCTCAGAACAGTTAAACTAGCTTATAGTTAAGCAAAATCATCTAACACAGAACATATTTTATAATAAAGTATTGAACATCTTATGTAATTTAGTAAACACTGTACTGAAAGTGAAAAGCAGAATGGTCATCTGAGCACGGAATTCGTGTAAGGGTAATAGTTCTTTACCCATGTGACTGTTGCACTGACTGGGAGCTTTGATTTGTTGTCACTGCCCAACATCATACTACACTATATACCACAAATTGCTAGTCCTGGAAAAGATCAAAATTTAAAATTTAAAGTACAGTTTCTACTGAACATGTTTTACTTTTACACCTTTGTAAAGTCAAAAAATTAGGACAAATCATTAGAAGTTTGGGACTGTCTGTATGGGTATATATAATAGAGTATATGGTGAGTATATACACATGTATGTTTATAAATATACACAGATAAAGTACATTTATATGTATGCACACACAAGATAAGTTGGACAGAATGTTTAGCTATTAAAATTTTATTAGGCTTTCGGCCTCATATGGAGTCAAAGCAGTTGTTTCAGCATTATTTTTGCTCACCATAGCTGTACGTGAGAAAGAGAGTTATAAAGGGAATTGTCAGCAAAAAACATTTTCTATATGTTGCCTGGTCAAATTAAATAACTTCTCATCTTTCCTCAAACTTGCAGGCTCTCCTTTCCCTTTCTGTTCACTAAATGTTCCTACTACTTGCTGAAATAGTATATGTTTTAAGTGACTATTTCATGTTCATTTGAATAAATTATTTGAATAGTATATTTTTGCCAAATTAACATACCTTTGCATCAAAAGTGCCTATAGGCAATGGATAAGAAAAAAAGAAAATCTGTTCTGAAATTTGGGAACCCTGAGTTCAGGTAGTATCATTTCCTAGGGGGTAATTTTGGAAAAGTCATAATTTCTTTGAGCTTCACTTAATCACTTAGAAAAATGAGGAAAGTATCTCACAGTGGTAACATTGAGTAAATTACCTTTTTTTAGGCTTCAGTTTACTACTCATGAAATTAAAAGACACTTGCTCCTTGGAAGAAAAGTTATGACCAATCTATACAGCATATTAAAAAGCAGAGACATCACTTTTTCAACAAAGGCCCATCTAGTCAAAGCAATGTTTTTTCCAGTAGTAATGTCTGGATGTGAGAGTTGGACTGCAAAGAAAGCTGAGCACCTTTTGAACTGTGGTGTTGGAGAAGACTCTTGAGAGTCCCTTGAACTGCAAGAAGATGGAACCAGTCCATCCTAAAGGAGATCAGTCCTGAATAGTCATTGGAAGGACTGATGCTGAAGCTGAAACTCTAATACTTTGGCCACCTGATGCGAAGAGTTGACTCATTTGAAAAGACCCTGATGCTGGGGAAGATTGAAGGTGGGAGGAGAGGGGGATGACAGGGAATGATATGTTTGGATGGCATCACCGACTCAATGGACATGAGTTTGAGTAAAATCCGGTAGTTGGTGATGGACAGGGGAGCGTGGAGTGCTGCAGTCCAGGTGGTCACAAAGAGTCCACACGACTGAGTGACTAAACTGAACTATCCAGCTATAGAATGGGGAAAAACAACGCTTGCCTTATAAGACTACAGTGAAAATTAAGCAGTTTCTGTAAGGATTTTACCATAGTGCCTGGTATGTAATAGACATAAAAAAGCTAGTAATTATTATTAACATAATGTAAATAGACTACATACACATTCTTTTTACATATTATAATTATTATTCTCATCTATTTAATGACAGACCAGAACAGAAGATTGTTGGAGAGGTGGGTAGGAAGCAGTCTGAGTAGCTGTGCTTGGTAGTAGCAAGTAATTTATAATTCTGTTGAGATTCGATTTACTTTATAGGAATACAACAAAGTACAGCGAAAAGAAGGTAGAGTTGGGAATCTGTGCTGGCTCGGTGATGAACTCTGAAGCCCTGGGCAACTTATCTAGCCTCTGTGGGACTATTTCCTTAATCACAATGTTTAGCATAGAGCCGAGAGAGAGAGAGAGAGAGACAGAGAGAGAGAGAGAGAGAGAGAGAGAGAGAGAGAGAACAAGGGATATTTTGTTCTTATCAGGAAGAGGCATACTACATATGTCCCTTTGTTTTTTATTAATAGGAGTTTCACTTTGAGTTTTGCTGGCTTCCTTGGCAAATGCCAAAAAGATTTTGTGGGAAAATAATCTCTCCTGAACTGTCCCAGGTTAGAAGTGATTAGACAGCTTAGAAAGTCAATGCCCTTTGCTGATTTCAACGTATCCCTGATTTAAAGGTATCCCTTTAAATCTCAATTTTTTTAGATAGCCCACTGCCTTCTGTATCTCTTTCTCCCTGTCGCTGTATATCTCACCATATATATATTTTTTTTAATTAAAAAACTTTTTATAGCCATGCTGTGTGGCATGTGGGATCTTTGGCTAGAGACTGAACCTGTGCCCACTGCATTCTGAGCTTGGAGTCTTAACCACTGGAAGTCCCTCTCCCACCATATTCTTGCCTTAACTTTTTTGCCTTTGTCTTTTAACTGTGTATGGGCTGTGACACTTTTGTAGAAATGATTCATCTTGTGATAAATCTCCCCAAATTTCCATTTCCTATAGATTTGATGAGCTACATGGAGCAGGAAGCCCTGACAGCTGCCTTTGTAGGAAGCCCTGACAGCTGCCTTTGTAGGAAGAATCAACCTTGTTGAGAGAAACTCAGGACACTTATAAAGAAGTGAATCATAATTTGATGGTTGACAAAGATGGATTCTCTCTTTACAACTCCTCCCTTGAATATACTTCTGCATTTTGGATCCTAATTAACTATGTGATTTTGGCATCACTTGCTTCATTCTTCCCTGTAAATTAGCAATCTGACTATAATAAGTCCTTACATAAGGACGAGTTCTGTTCTGAGAGCACGTTCGTAAATAGTTTGTTCCTAAATCCAACAAAGTTAGCCTACGTAGCCAACTAACACAAATGGCTACGTAGTTCTTTCCTGTAATAGGTTTATAATACTTTTCACAAAAATAATACACAAAAACAAACACAAAATATAAACACTTTAAATCTTATAGTGCAATACCTTGAAAAGTACAGTAGTACAGTATAATAGCTGGCATCGAGAAGCTGGCATCGAGTGAAGAGGCAAGAGGAGTTACTGACTGGAGGACGGAGAGGAAGTGGGAGATGGTAGAGATGAAGCATCATCAGTAATAGGAGATGGAGGTTAAAGCTGCAGTTTCACTCACTTCTGATGTTGATGGAAGGCATGTTTGCATCTTTGAAAGTTTGTGACTTGAAGGTTCATATGTAGGGAACTTATTGTATACTGTATCCATGATAGAATACAACTCAAAGATATCATGATTTTAAGGATTAAATGGCTATATCTGTGAGGAGGAATCCGGTCTGATAAGCATATAAGAGGTACACTACCAAAAGGAAATGTAATCTTTTATTTATGATTTCAAAAAATTTTAACACAGCAGCTCTAAGTCACAAGTCCCTGCCAAATTATTTAACCTGGTTTAGTCGTCAATGGTATAATGATGAACAATTCTCATTCATTAAATAGAGGATAAAATAAAATTTTGACCATGAAGAATCAAATCACTTGATATATTTGTTAATTAATTCATCTATTCATTCAAAAGCTAAGTATCTACTATGTGTGATATATTATGCATTGAGGATACAAAGATAATTAAGACGGCACACACTTTCAATTGGGGCAAAATAATTAAAATTGATATAACAAACATAAAATATGAATTGTCACCGAATAAAGAGGTCAGATGTGTTTTCAACTGTTGTGATTTTAGAGGCATATATGTATTGATTACATGCCAGGCAATATTCTAAATGCTTTAAACATGTAAATCCTTTTATTCATCCCAATAATTCTGAGAAGTGGATATCATTATAATCCCCATTACTACTGCTGCTGCTGCTGCTGCTGCTGCTGCTAAGTCACTTCAGTCGTGTCCGACTCTGGGCGGCCCCATAGACAGCAGCCCATGAGGCTCCCCCGTCCCTGGGATTCTCCAGGCAAGAACATTGGAGTGGGTTGCCATTTCCTTCTCCAATGCATGAAAGTGAAAAGTGAAAGTGAACTCGCTCAGTCGTGTCCGACTCTTAGTGACCCCATGGACTGCAGCCCACCAGGCTCCTCCATCCATGGGATTTTCCAGGCAAGAGTACTGGAGTGGGGTGCCATTGCCTTCTCTGCCCCATTACTAGAGAGAAGGAAATTATGCCTAGATAAATTTCACCTGTCTAAGGTGAACAGAAAGTAAGTGGCCTAGCCAGAATGAAAAACCAGAGTGTCTGGACTCACTAGAGCCTGTGCACTTAGCAGTTAAGCCTCACAAGGTATTACAGTTCACAGATGCTGTTGGTTAAAGGGTAGCTATCTAGGAACATGTGTTCTCTTAAGGAACACATGCAATATGAGTTAAGAGCTACATCACCAACTATCAGTTTTCTATATAAAGAAATGCCCTATTTTTTGGTGCCTCTGTAAATCATTTCAAGCTAAGGGCTAATAGGACTACAAATTTAGATGGGTCAGAATGAAGTAAAAAAACTAGAAGGAAGTTGGCAAATTGGTTTGACACACAATCACTGTTAAAATTGTATTTTTTTTTTAATTTCTATTTTGGCCAATAACTGTGTCTCCAGCTTCCTTTTCTTCTAGAATATTTTGATATTTTGGATGTTTTTATACAACTAATGTAAGAGGTGGAAAATCCTTTATGAGTAGCTCCTATTCTTCTAATTTAAGTTTCTTTGTTTGAATCATTCTCTTACTGCCAATTCAATGCAACAGTCCTTTTCCTTGTTGTCTGATACTGTCCATCTAATTTATTCATTTGTCAAGAGACAGAGACAATAGATCGGAAAGTATTTGTTTGTGGATAATTAATTGGAAATGAGAGCACAATATTTTGCAATTTAGCAAAATCACTGGAGTGGAAAGAGGATGGACTGTTTCTGCCACTCACAGTCTATTCTTGTGTCTTTCCTATTTGGGAAAAGGCATTCCCAAAACTGGATTATTAGCTCTGCAGCTTTAATATCTCCTGCAGAAGAATCAAAGCAATAATGGTCCACCACAGAAAGAGAAGATAAAGTGAAAGATGTTTAGGGATGTACAAAAAATTTTAAAGTAAACACAAAAGATTAATGGATAGGATATTCTTCTGCATCACTGTGATCCAAACAGAAGGGTGGGCTGCGTGCACAGCTTAGACTGCTAGTCCAGCAGAAAAAAGAAGAGCAATGAAGAGAATTGCTTTGCTAGTCCTGCTACAGCCATGGCAACTGTGACGGCCAGCCTTCAAGATGACTTCCAATGATCCCGACCTTGATACTCACATATCTGTACCAGAGCTGGTGTGTTTGACCAATAGCCTGAGGCAGAAGTGATAGTATGTCACTTTGCTCTAGATTAAACATACCAACACAACTTCTGTCTTGAGTGCTTCACCCACTGCCCACCTTAATTAATAGCTTGGGAAAAGGCCTGCTACAAGCAGCTAAAAAAGGCCATGTGGAAGTGACTGAGGTCTCCTACCAACAACACTCTGAATGCTCTTGAAAAAAAAAAAAATCCTCTAGACTCATCAAACCTCAGATGACTACAGCCTCAGTTGTCATCTGGACTGCTCCCTCATGAGAGACCTAAGCTAGAACCACCTAGCTGAACCACTCCTGGAATTCTGATCCACAGACTCTGAGATAATAAAAGTTTGTTGTTTTAAGCCAATAAGTTAGAGATAACTTATCATGTAGCAAAACAGCACCAGAATAGTCCCACCAGCTCTCTTCTTGACATGGGGCCTGTTCTGCTGTCTCACGAGCCTTTCCATAGCTGGTGTATATCTGAGTTGGCAGATTGCTGCTTCTCAGGGCATAACACTTTTCTGAGACACTTTCACACTAAATTTACTCCATGCAGCCATCCAATGCAAGGGTTTGTAAAAATGGATTTCCTAGGGGTCCAGCCCCTGAGGTCAAAACTGTGCCCTCCATATTTGTCAGCTTTCAGAAAAGAGAAGACAAAATTCTGTCAGGCATTGGACTCCAATCTGGATTTGACTTCAGCTTCTTGTCACTGTTTCAAAGACATCTTACATTCTTGGATATTCTTGACGTTTGAATCATGTGTCAAGATGTTGCTGATTCTGGTGATGGCAAAGTTTCATCTCATATGCATAGCAGATTGTTAAAACATGCCGAGGCTGTGGTGCTCCTTTCCATTCTGCTGCTCCCAATTTTATTGTCACTTCAGAAATAAACTACAACATATAAAGGAGGACTGAGAAGGCGGCTTTAAGAGCCCTGGGGTAGAGCTAAAAGCAGCTCCCTTGATTTTATGTTTGAGCCATCTGGTGCTTACATCAGCTACCACTTGTTTTCAAATATATATTATTTGCGACTTTGTGGAGCTGAAAAACATGAGCCCCTTTGGTAGAGCAAATATTGTCAACGTACAGTGATTTAAATAAAAGAAGGAGTTAGTCATTTCATATGAGTCTGTGTGGAGAGAAGTTGATAGCTTCCCCATACAAAGAATAAGAGAGTTTTTATACAAGAGAAATGTCTAGAACATCAGCCTCCTAAACACCAGGAAAATAAACTAAGCATTTTCAGAGACACTGTCTGTATCTTGAGTGAAGGCTAGCATTTATTGAGTGTTTGCTATATCTGAGACATTGTGCTAAACACTACAAATGTTTCATCTAATCTAGAATAAATTAGGCAGTGCTGTGATAATAAGTAATTTTAAAATCTCAAGGAATTACAATAATATTTATTGCCTTGCTACATGCATATCTATATTTCCCTCAGAGATCAGGATAACTGTCATGTTATTTTACTGCTTGGAAAAAACAAATGTTCTCCTTGGTCAGCTTGAGAGGGAAAGAGAACATAGTTTTGAACATAGTTTCTTCTATGTTTTGATATATAAGCCCCACATATGGTTGCTCAAAATCTCATTGGTTGAAACTAATCATATAATCTTGCCTAAATATTCCCTATGCCTGGAAGCAGAACAGAATCAGATCTAGGTTCTTCTGCTAGAATATTCCTGCTAAAATATTTCTTTTAACAGATATTGCATATGTGCCAAAACCAGGACACAGAGGAAAAGTGATATTTCATGGCCATTTACCTAACAAGTGGTTTGGGCCTATTAAAACTAAAAGTTCATGCTCTTGAGTACTATATATGGAGGAGAGAAGTCCTGGCTTACAACACTAATTGAAGGGAGGTGGATGGTCATAATATATCTATTCTCTCTGCATAATATTCTTTCATGGATTCTTTCAGATATTTATTCTGTGTCCCCTAAGTGAATGACAACAGCGACCATTGCAGCATCTGACCATCACTGAAAGCTCAAGTTCCTAGTGTAGCGCCAAGCACATAGCAAGTGTTCCGTAAATGTTGGTTGAAATCTATCAAACAGATGTCTTATTTGTGACATGAATTACATAGTACCATATAAACCAGAATCCAGAAAGGACACTTGATTATGCTTTAGGAATGATAAGGAAGTTTCTAATGGTCTACATTTCCTTCCTTATTTATATAATAACATAGTCAGCTTAAAGTATACTATAAATTGCCCACTCCTTCATAAATTTAGCAGCATTGTAGGATAATCACTTTTACTGTCAAAGGCCAAATGGTAGAGTGGTCAGTTAGTCTTTGAGGTTATTTTTTATTTTTTTGGCTTCTCCACCTTTTATCACCAACCATGTTTATCTGGAGCTCTCAAGTTTAGCATATATTCACTTCTCCATCTATGATCATTTCATTATCTTCATTGCCATATTACCTTTTGAGTCTTTCACAGATTTTTTTTTCATCACTCATGCTACTCTATAAATGGCATAACATTTTAAAGTTGAAACTCTCTGATTCTTGTTGTGTTATGTCCTTAAGACATTCTTCCTCTCCTGGGTCCTGGAGTTTCCATTTCCTAGAAACACCATTACCTCAAGAGACCTCTCCAGGTTCTAACTCACACCTGCTCCACAGGATCCTGAAGGTGACACTTATTTTTGCCTCTAACCCAATTTTTCTCTGTCTACTGTTGTGGACTTGACTTTTCTTGAATCCAGCCCTTCAGGCAGAAACACTGACCACAGGTATAAAACATCCACATGAGATGTATCCCAGATTCTCATGGGAGATACATGGCTCCCAAATTCTTATTTCCTTTGCAAAACATTGCATATTCATGGTCAACTACTCCTCTAGCTCCTGAGAATACAGCCTAGATCAGTGTTCACAGGAAATCTCCTGACATCCACTTTCAGCTCCTTATCCAAATCACTTAGTAGGAGAGACTGGACCATACTTTTCCATGGTTTAAAAAAGCTACTTCTGGTATTGAGAGTAACAATCAGCTTGTGGGCAAGGATTTAGGGAAATTTTTCCCTTTCTAGCATCTTAAAATATAACACCTGGGCAAGCTATGAAGTCAGCCCTACCTACATAATCACCATTTTAAGTGCATAATACATCTCTCTGAATGTAACTTAGAAAACCTACATCATGGACATTATGCTGTTGCAGACACCAGCATTATAAAAGAAATTTACTATACCATAGCATGGGACTCTACATTTTACATCCTGAAGGAGAATTTTTATAGATATTATTTAAAAGTACTTAATGAAATAACATTGCAAACTCCATATGGATTGCCAATGGAATTTCTCCTACCTTAAAACAAACGTGTAAGCATTACTCTTTTATAATATGCAAGCTTTATTCTTTCACAGTCGAGAAGATCCTCTAGAGAAGATCATGGTAACCCACTCCAATATTCTTGCTGGAGAATCCTATGGACAGAGGAGCCTGGCAGGCTATGGGCATAGGGTCTCAAAGAGTTGGACACGATTTAGCATGCATTCTTTCACAGTGATCTTCTTCAAAAAATGTAAACATTGAAATTTCTGAAAATAAACCACATTTCATTACAGATAATAATGAAGGAAATATCAGTTGTAATTTTATTTATTTTGAGGTAATTTTAATCGTCTGCTCTATTTCCAAATAAATGAGAACAAGAACTTACATTGCATGAACATACATTGCATGAGAGACTATTTGTATAGTTGAGTATTTCAAAGGCATATTCAGACTGCCATACACATATAAACACATACAGAAGTTTACAGTATATAAATATGTACACAAAGAATATTCAGATATATGATTGTGTAATATTAAAAAAATAGGACTAGAAATCAAGAGATCTGAGGTCTTACCCTTTCCTGTGCTTACTCATGTTTAAAATTCTAGACAAATTCCATTTTTTAATGGACTATAGAATGAAAAATTTGAATCAGGGCAAAGAACAAGTATGTGAGTTTCCGTGCTCCACACAAGCTAGTCAACACTTAGCGATCAGGGCATTCACTTCTGCTCGCCAGAATGGCAGTCTCAAAATCATTTTTGGTACTAGGCTCCAGGCAGTTCCTCCAACTGACTTGAATTTATACCAGATACAAAGTTCATTGGTCATCTGGTCAAATAACCTTAAAGCTTCCTTTTGTAGCTAATTTTTTAAAATACATTTTCTTTCATTCCAAAAGGATTTGCAGCCTGAAAAGAACTCATTTACATTCATGTGTATACTAGCAAAATAAGTACAAAAAGTATGAAAACTTCTGTACCTTTAATCACAGATATATATACATTCTTTTCCTCTTCCTCTTCTCCTTTTTATCCTTTCTTCTTCTCCATCCCCTTCCTTCTTCTCCTCTCCCTTCCTCCTCCTCCCTGTTTCCTCCTCCTTCTTCTTAAATTACATTGATTATAAGTAGGCAAAAATAGATTTTATTTATATTCTCCAGATAATTTCAGAACTGAAACTTTCCAATTCCTTTACAACATAGAAAATTGGCACTGTCAGGAAAAGATGTTTCTTTGTACTTGACCTAGATATAGAGACGTATACTATATTTTTATTCTTAACATTTTATAACACAGATCTCATTTATTTACATTCTATATTTTCCACAAAAGAATAAAGTTAGTTTGTGAAATATACATATACTTATGCAATTTCCTACTTTTTTCTTTTCTCCATTTTATTAAATTTTCACTGAGTGTGCACCATCCAGAAATGATATTACACTTTGAACTACATTCCTCCCATAAAACGCCTTTCCTAACAATGTATACCATTGCATCTTATATTTTATACTTATCCTCTTTATAAGTGACCTGTCTCATCTGTACATTTTCCTATGTCCTTAAATAATGAGGCTGTTTCCAGCATTTCAGAATGAGTAATTAATTGCCTAGTCTGGAATCCATCTGATATCAAAGTATTAATGCCTGAATTAATTTTCAACTTATAACTGTTTTCATTTACACCTACTTCCTTGGTAGTTATTTAAGGCAATTTCATCTTCAGTCTGTGGCTTATATGTTAATGTACTTCATTTTAATGAACCCACTTTAAGCCGTAGAAGTAGGCCAGACGCTATCAGAATGTGTCATAAGAGCAGAAATCTGACTCATAGATAGGCCTTTCAGATGAAAAGGTTTAAAAGGAATGGTACAATGGAGATATTTTTAAGTAATAGCTGAGATGTAAGTCATCTGAAATACATTGCTATAACAGTTTCTATCCTTTTCTAGGAATACAGACAAGGATTCACGTCTGTTTGTGCATAGTTTTTGAAAATTTTACCTGAGACTGTGGTTGTACACAAAGCCAATATGCAAAAAAAAAGTTAATAGCTGATGGCTTTCAAAATAACTTATGTTGTTATATTATTAAAATCAAAATTGAGTGTGTAGATATATTACTAACATATTTCTAATAATTACATTTAATTAGGTATAGAATTCCTATCCTTTATATTATATTTCCTTTGGTTAGTATCAAATATCTTCATTTGAACATTTAAAAGATTTAAAAGTAATATTTAATTGTAAATTTGGCTTGCAGAAAAGGACTTACATTGCAACAATCAAATCAGCATGCTAAATGAAGATTCATTGCTTTAATGAATACTTTTGCGAATAAAAATAATTTTGCTGTTTGACTTTCATCTTTAAGCTTTTCAGACATATTAGATGCTAGAGTAGGCACATAAAATGGTTTAAATAACTTTTTAACCCTAAAAATATATATTTTTTAATATTGGTTTTTCTATTATTGAAAAACTAGGCCTTAATGAAGTATAAATGAGACAGACATCAATCAAGAGCTAATTGTGGGTCATACTATTTTGCTAATTAGACAATATTAAGTTGCTAATTAGAGACAATATTTTTTTAAAAAAATGAAATACTAATATAAAAATCAAAGAATCTTATTATTCTCTCAGTATATGTCAGCTAGCAGAGGCCATTTAATTATCAGGGGGTGTTCAGCTTCCAAGATAGAGAGTTTCGGTTTTAAGGAAGAATGAGTCACTTAATTGTTCAAAAGGTGAAGAGTTTGCAGCCAGAAAATCATCTATTATATTGGGGTTTTCACTCTCTGCATCCTGTTATTGCCCCAAGTTCCAAGAAATTCAGCATAGGACATTAAATCTATTCTGGGACAGTACTTTTTCACAGAGCCCTACTCTCTTCTTTTTCCTGGTAAAAAGATTTAGATACCCTACAAGAAAACCTTGAGGCTGAATTTCTTAATTCTCTTGATTAGAGAATCACTTTGAGCATCAAGCTCCTGAATTTTTTCTCCTCTGGATTTCATTTGCCAGGTTATAGAACCAAAGATGCCCTGCATGTAGAGCCTGCTAGAAGGCTGCAATGAGAGCAGTTCGGGTATTTAAAGAGGAAGCTTCAGCGCAACAAATCCAGGAAATCAAGATCTCTAAGCTCAAGATCTTTCCAGTATCACCAGTGAAAAACAAATACCCCAAAGTACTCAACAGTTTTTATTTTCTCCATCCTTCCTGTAAGGGCAACTCTTTCAAAGGATTCCTTTTCCTCTGATAGATGGGAAGCAGCCACTTGGGACAGCATTTGAGAAGGCATTACTAACCTTGGAAGTAATGAATTGAGAAGCTGTAGTTATGGCTGCTCTGATCTCTGCTTAGTCCCAAATTACAGATCACATATATTTTACATCATATCCCAGTTTAAATAGCTAGTCATTCTCAGATGTCTCTAAGCAAATAGGTACTTCTTACATGTCAATCATGACTGATTGGTAGTGGGTATTTGGAGGCTGTAATTAGCTAAGTAGCAAAAAAGATCAAGGCTGATTAGCAATGTCTGCCAGGGGAGAGAAGAGGAAATAAGTCTGTGTGTCAAGTCACCCTCCCTGCCTTAGACAGAGAAAGAGAATTTTCTTTCTGAGTCTTGGTTCATAGATGTTATCTGAAACATAAGCATAGTATTTTTAGAATGTCTGTGTGTATGTGTAGTTGTTTCCCAACCTTTGTGACCCCTTGGATTATAGCCCCCAGGCTCCTGTCCATAGGATTATACAGACAAGAATCCTGGAGTGAGTTGCCATTTCCTTCTCCAGGGGATCTTCCCAACCCAAGGATCCAACCCACATCTCCTGCGACTTCTGCACTGGCAGGCAGATTCTTCAGCACTGACCCACCTGGGAAGCCCTTTAGAATGTTTACTATTTGCAAAAGATATATAGCTAAAGGTACCATATATATGTTCACTGCCTAAAGGAAGGAGAAAATTAACCTGTTAAATAGTGACCAAAAGTGAAAATTTGATGACTCCAGCTAAGTATACACAGAACATAGAAACAGCCAGTCAATGTTCAAAGTTTAATATTTTGTCAAATTCTATTCCTTTCATAGGTTATTTAAGAAAATGAAGTGAGCAAAGATTCATTGAAAGAAGATAAATATTCTTTGGTAAGACTGTTTGCACTCTATCTTTGAATGCATAAAAATCTCTTCTAGTGTTCCTTTGTTGCTCTTTGTAACCCTATGGATTGGAAATATCTTTAAGTGTCCTTCACCTTCAATGGGCTATTAAAAATACATAGGTTTGAGGAAAAGATCCTTGAGAAATTCTTCCAAGTTTCTGTTTAGGTTTCTATCTGATAATGTTCTTAAATATCAGCCTGTGTATTTAGTAAATGGTATTTTTCTACAGTGTTATATAATGAATATAGATCATCTTATACTTGATATAACTAGATTATAAAAGATGGTACAAAGTCCTGAACTTGACATATCTATTTAGATAATATTAAAAAAAAATTATTGGAGTATAGTTGCTTTACAATGTTGTGTTATTTTCTGCCGCAAACAGAAAAACAAAGCAAATAAGCTATATATATATATATATTTCCCCTATTTTTTGGATTTCCTTCTCATTTAAGTCACCACAGAACATTGAATAGAGTTCCCTGTGTTATACAGTAAGTTCTCATTAGTTATCTATTTTATACATCATAGTATATATATTTGTCAATCCCAATTCACCTCACCCCCTCCTCCCCTCTTGGTTCTATACGTTTGTTCTCTAGAGAATATTATTTAATGTACTATAAGATATCAGTTGCTAAACCTCTTCTTTTTAAATGAAAATAAAAGTTTCTAGATGAATTCTGAGAGCCAGATTTATCAAAACTTAATGCACAATAGCAGTCTCTACATGGCACTGAAAACAGGGGTTTCCCTGATAGATTTTAGCATTTGAAGCATAGAACTCATATTTCCACGTAATAAGTCTGAAATTCTTATGTCTGAGACAATGTACTTATTACCTGGTCAAAAATTGGCTAGACAGAAGCATGTGCTGAAGAGAGAGGTGCACATAGCTCTATCAGTGAATGGAAACAAATTTCTTTACTATTTGAAAAATTGAAACAATATGACCAATATGTAAAATTAAATTTCCTGGCTTACTCGGCAATTTCAGAAGCATTTATCATGATAATGTATGAATCCCGTTGCACGTATTGTCTTGGATATATATGCAATTCTAAGAAAAAGAATCTATGTACAACAAGTTACTATTCTATCCTCTTGGTGACAATGTTTTGATATGAATTTTATATATTTTCTACTTACACACACAAGTTAATAAACATACTCACACAACTCCACTCAGGGAAGATGAAACCCAAAGGAAAAGAGAGGGAAAATTATATTCCCAAAGTGAAAACTATGGAAGGGAGGAGTATATATTCTGTTTTGAAGTTACACATAAATATTCAATTAACCTATTTCTCCTGTCTTTTTTATGACTACATATGGTGACAAATCTTCCTAATAAGAAGGGTCACAGAACAACAGATGTGTAAAATAGAGAACTGAAAATATCTCAACAGATGTCTAATTTTTATTTTGCATGAAATGATTAGGAATGTGGAAAGCACATTTGACAAAGGATGAGAAACCCTTAAATTAGGAAGGCTGTGAATTGGAATGGCTTTAGAAATATTCTATAGTTTGATTTGAAGAATTCAGACTTTCCTCCACTACAGGCATCTACATACTTAAAGCCTAATAGCTTGCAGTTAAAAAATTAGTCCCTTAAGGAAGGTATAGTTTATCTTTCACATATCTTTATGGAAAATGCAAATGCCTTTGGGAAGGCTTATCTGAGAAACAACCACCTAGAGAATTGCACAAAATAACTGGGTGAGATAGGAAAGCAGGAGAGTAAATCCTGAGTTGGTACTGGTGAGAGTTTGGAATTGCTGATTTTTCAGTATGGTAAAGCTTGGGAAAGTTGATTCTATTCCAGATAAATGCTGGCTGGAGGCGGAATGGGAGAGAGGGAATGGCAGGTTCAAAATGCTCTGAAAATTACATCAGACATATGGAGAAAATAAATCAATGTGAGGAAGAAAGCAAGTATTAAAAAAATATTTCTAGTGTTTCCAATTGCTTACTTCCATTGGATAAATTAATTTGTTCATCATTATTAATAAGGCAAAGTCTTTAGTTTGGCATAATTTTTTAACTTTTAATTTTAGATATATAGAGGGATCATATAACAGAACAGAGAGTCCCCATATACTTTTCACCTATCTTCCTCTATAATTAAAATCTTATGTAATTATCAGACTTCCCTGGTGGCTCAGACAGTTAAGCGTCTGTCTACAATGTGGGAGAGCAGGGTTCAATCCCTGGGTCGGGAAGGTCCCTGGAGAAGGAAATGGCAATCCACTTCAGTACTATTGCCTGGAAAATCCCATGGACAGAGGAGCCTGGTAGGCTACAGTCCATGGGGTCGCAAAGAGTCGGACACAACTGAGCAATCTTATTCTTCAAATAAAAATTATAAATAATAAAATTATTAGTCAGTTCAGTTCAGTTTCTCAGTCATGTCTGACTCTCTGTGACCTAATGGACTGCAGCATGCCAGGCTTCCCTGTCCATCACCAACTCTGGGAGCCTGCTCAAAATAATGTCCATCGAGTTGGTGATGCCATCCAACCATCCAATCCTCTGTCATCCCCTTCTCCTCCCACCTTCAATCTTTCCCAGCATCAGGGTCTTTTCAAATGAGTCAGTTCTTTGTATCAGGTGTTCAAAGAACTGCAGTTTCAGCTTCAGCATCAGTCCTTCCAATGAATATTCAGGACTGATTTCCTTTAGGATTGCCTGGTTTGATCTCCTTGAAGTCCAAGGGATTCTCAAGAGTCTTCTTTGACACCACATTTCAAAAGCATCAATTCTTCAGTGCTCAGCTTTCTTTATAGTACAACTCTCACATCTATACATGACTACTGGAAAAACCATAGCTTTGACTAGCTGGACCTTTGCCGGCATAGTAATGTCCCTGCTTTCTAATATGCTGTCTAGGTTAATCATAACTTTTCTTCCAAGGAGCAAGTGTCTTTTAATTTCATGGCTGCAGTCACAATCTGCAGTGACTTTGGAACCCAGGAAAATATTCTCTAATTGTTTCCATTGTTTCCCCACCTATTTGTCATGAAGTGATGAGACAGGATGCCATGATCTTCATTTTTTGAATGTTGAGTTTTAAGGCAACTTTTTCACTCTCTTCTTTCACTTTCATCAAGAGACTCGAGTTCTTCTTCTCTTTCTGCCATAAGGGTGCTGTCATCTGCACATCTGAATTATTGATATTTCTCCCAGAAATCTTGATTCCACCTTGGGCTTCATCCAGTCCAGCACTGAAAATGATGTACTTTGCATTATAAGTTAAATAAGCAGGGTAACAATATACAACTTTGATTTACACCTTTCCAGATTTGGAATCAGTCCATTGTTCCATGTCCAGTTCTAATTGTTGCTTCCTGTCCTGCAAATAGATTTCTCAGGAGTATGTCAGGTGGTCTGGTATTCCCATCTCTTTAAGAAATGTTCAGAGTTTTTTTGTGATCCACACAGTCAAAGGCTTTGGCGTAGTCAATAAAGCAAAAGTAGAAGTTTTTCTGGAACTCCCTTGCTTTTTCAATGATCCAGCAGATGCTGGCAGTTTGATCTCTGGTTCCTCTGCCTTTTCTAAATCCAGTTTGAACATTGGAAGTTCATGGTTCATGTACTGTTGAAGCCTGACTTGGAGACTTTGTAGGAAGTCAAGAAACACCTGGAGTAAGAGGCAAATTTGACCTTGGAGTACAGAATAGAGTTTTGCCAAGAGAATGCACTGATCATACCAAACACCCTCTTCCAACAACACAAGAGAAGACTCTACCCATGGACATCACCAGATGGTCAACACCGAAATCAGATTGATTATATTCTTTTCAGCCAAAGATGGAGCTCTATATGGTCAGCAAAAAAAAAAAAAAAAAAAAAGACTGGGAGTGGCTCAGATCATGAACTCCTTATTGCCAAATTCAGATTTAAATTGCAGAAAGTAGGGAAAATCACTAGATCATTCAGGTATGACCTAAATCAAATCTCTTACAATTATAGAGTGGAAGTGACAATTAGATTTAAGGGATTAGATCTGATAGAGTGCCTGAAGAACTATGGATGGAGGTTTGTGACAGTGCACAGGAGGCAGTGATCAAGACCACCCCCAAGAAAAAGAAATGCAAAAAAGCAAAATGGCTGTCTGAGGAGGCCTTACAAATAGCTGTGAAAAGAAGGGAAGCGAAACACAAAGGAGAAAAGAAAAGATATACCCATTTGAATGCAGAGTTCCAAAGAATAGAAAGGAGAGATAAGAAAGCCTTCCTCAGTGATCAATGCAAAGAAATAGAGGAAAACAATAGAATGGGAAAGACTAGAAATCTCTTCAAGAAATTAGAGATAGTAAGGGAATATTTCATGCAAAGTTGGGCCCCATATAGGACAGAAATGGTATTGACACAACAGAAGCAGAAGATATTAAGAAGAGATATAAAGAATACTCAGAACTATACAAAAAAGACTTCATGACCCAGATAACCACAATGGTGTGATCACTCACCTAGAGACAGACATTCTGGAATGCATAGTCAAGTGGGCCTTAGGAAGCATCACTACGAACAAAGCTAGTGGAGGAGATGGAATACCAGTTGAGCTATTTCAAATCCTAAAAGATGATGCTGTGAAAGTGCTGTACTCAATATGCCAGCAAATTTGGAAAGCTCAGCAGTGGCCACAGGACTGGAAAAGGTCAGTTTTCATTCCAATCCCAAAGAAAAGCAATGCCAAAGAATGCTCAAACTACTGCACAATTGCACTCATCTCACATGCTAGCAAAGTGATGTTCAAAATTCTCTAAGCCATGCTTCAACAGTACATAAACCATGAACTTCCTGATGTTCAAGCTGGTTTCAGAAAAGGCAAAGGAACCAGAGATCAAATTGCCATCATCTGCTGGATCATCAAAAATTGAGAGAGTTCCAGAAAAACATCTACTTCTGCTTTATTGACTACACCAAAGCCTTTAACTGTGTGGATCACCTGACCTGCCTCCTGAGAAGTCTGTATGCAGTCAAGAAGCAGCAGTTAGAACCAGACGTGGAACAACAGACTGGTTCCAAATAGGGAAAGGAGTACGTCAAGGCTGTATTTCGTCACCTGCTTATTTAACTTATATGCTGTGTGTTTTATGCACAATGCTGGGCTGGATGGAACCCTAGCTGGAATCAAGATTTCTGGGGGAAATATCAATAACTTCAGATATGTAGATGAAACAATACTAATGGCAGAAAGCAAAGGAGAACTAAAAAGCCTCTTGATGAAAATGAAAGAGGAAAGTGCAAAAGTTGGCTTAAAACTCAGCATTCAAAAAACAAAGATCATGGCATCTGGTCCCATCACTTCATAGCAAATAGATGGGGAAACAATAGAAACAGTGAGATACTTTATTTTCCTGGGCTCCAATATCACTGCAGAAATTAAAAGCCATGAAATTAAAAGCCACTTGCTCCTTGGAAGAAAAGTTATGATTGACCTAGACAGCATATTAGAAAGCAGGGACATTACTTCGCCAACAACAGTCTTTCTAGTCAAAGCTATGGTTTTCCAGTAGTCATGCATGGATGTGAGAGTTGGAATATAAAGAAAGCTGAGTGCCAAAGAATTGATGCTTTTGAACTGTGGTGTTGGGAGAAGACTCTTGACAGTCCCTTGGACTGCAAGGAGATCCAACTAGTCCATCCTAAAGGAAATCAGTCCTGAATATTCTTTGGAAGGACTGATGCTAAAAGTGAAACTCCAATACTTTGGCCACCTGATGCGAAGAACTGAATCATTCGTAAAGACACTGATGCTGGACAAGATTGAAGGTGAGAGGAGAAGGTGACGACAAAGGATTAGATGGTTGGATGGCATCACCAACTCAATGGACATGAGTTTGTGTAAGCTCCAGGAGTTGGTGATTTACAGGTAAGCCTGGCATGCTGCAGTCTGTGGGGTCGCTATTAGTCAGATTTGACCGAGCGACTGAACTGAACTGAACTTGCTAAAGTGTGAGATGAGTGCAACTGTATGGTATTTGAACATTCTTTGGCATTGCCTTTCTTTGGGATTGGAATGAAATCTGACCTTTTCCAGTCCTGTGGCCATTGCTGAGTTCTCCAAATTAGCTGGCATGTTGAGTGCAGCACTTTGACAGCATCATCTTTTAAGATTTGAAATAGCTAAACTGGAATTCCATCACCTGCACTAGCTTTGTTCATAGTGATGTTATGAACAAAATTATCAATACTTGGATATTAACAATGGTAGAATATCATTAAGTAAACTATAGATTGTATTCAGATTTTCCCAGTTTTTCCACTAATATCCTTTTATATTACAAGATCCAATCCAGGGTACCCTACTGCATTTTCTTCTCTTGTCTCTTTAGCCTTCTCCAGTCTGCGGTATGCATTTTTTTCTTCTTTTTTTTTTAAATCTTTACACTCAGACTTACTGATTGATACGTTTTGCAGGATGTTCATCAATTTAGATTTATATATTTTGGGGAAGAAACCCTCAGAGCTGGTATGTCCTTCTTTTCCTATCATATTGGGGGGGGTATTTTATCAATATGTCTTCTTACTGGTTAACTATAGTTGTTTGATATGACAGTTTCTATGATGTTTCTCCAATGTAAAGTTACTATTTTTCCTTTTTATACTTCATTCTTTTGCTGTAGGTCACTCCAAGGATGGAACCCAGGTCTTCTTCATAATAGGCAGATTCTTTTCCATCTGAGCTACCAGGGATTCCCTTGTAGCAAAGGGGAGAAGAATTAAGCTCCACTTCTAGAGGGGGGAGTATCAAATAATTTGTGGACATATGTTAAAATCACTACAGTAATTGGTAGGAAATATTTTGAAGATATGCAGATATCTTCTTTCTCTTTTAAAATTTCCCCTTATTTTAACATCCATAGGCCATACCTGCAACAATTATTACTATCGTGCTCTGACAGTGGTTTTGTATTTCTCTCATTCTTAAATTGACTAATTGGAATTCTTCTGTAAGGGAGGATTACTCCTTCCCCTTCATTTATGTATTAAATCATTTATTTTATCAGTATGAATAATGGATACTAATTTCATTCTTTTAGTTATAGCTCAGTACTATCAACATTTATTTTGTAGCTCAAAATTATCCCAGTCTTTGTCATGTTCTGCAACGTCACTTTTCCGTTTTTTTAATTCACTTCCTTATATTTTGGTACCACAAAATGTTCCAGGCTCACCTTGCATTTTACCTGCCCAGTCCTAGAATCAGCCATTTATCCAAGGATGCCTGCTCTCTTTTGTTGGAGAATGGTATCAGGAACCTAGATCTGGGTGCTATCAATACATGCGCTTGCCACTAATGCAGTGTCACTGCTCTTGGCATTTCAAAAGGCAGTACAAGGGAATATATATCTATATTTCTTTCTGTATCTATTTCTGTATGTATTAAAATCAAAATAAGTTCATATTGGTATCTCCAATCCAATAAACTACCACATAGTTAATTCTAGCATTTTGTTTTTGCTTATTTGTAATTCCTTTCTTAGCTAATGTGAAACTGACTCTAGTCTAATATATTTACTTACTTGTTCAACCCTAGTATATATGTAATATTAGTTTTAGAATTGCTAACCATAATCTCATGAGAAATAAATTTACCAGCTTGAGTACAGTTCATTTTTATCTTTAGCTTGACAGCATCAAATCAAAAGATAATTTTATGAAGTTCCTTAGATCAGCTCCTTTCCTCCTCACGTGTTTCAGTGTGGTTATATGATTCATTTGTTACACAGTTAGATTCATTTGTCATCGTCTGTGTTCTATCTTGGGTTTTCTCAACATCCTGTTTGATTTTCTAAATCTGCATGCAATAAGTTCACTTTTTATGGCATATACTTTTATGGGCTTTGACAAAAACATAGTCATATGTCCACTATCCCAATACCATGCAGAATAGTTCCATCATCACAAAAGTTCCCAGCGAAGTGTTCTAAAACCAACAATAACAAAATAACACATCAAGTTTTTTATCAAATTCCTAGGATATGTATTTGAAGTTCTTGCCAGGTTGAACTGTTATTGGCTCTGGATAGACCCCACTGTTGGCAGTGGATTTATTACTCAGGAAACACCATCAAATGTGTACACATTTCCATGCTACTATCTCTTATCCCAACACAGTACATGTCACCACTCTGGCAAAAAAACTTCAGGGATTTCAAATGTCTTTCAGGTCTTTAAAGACCCCCCAATTCTGTTTAAACCTGCATTTTGAACCTTAGATTCTACCACTCCCTCTTTGCCAACTCTTTGCAACCTCATCGACTGTAGCCTTCCAGATTCCTCTGTCCATGGGATTAACCAGGCAAGAATACAGGAGTGGGTTGCCACTCAGTGGTATTCTATTAAGTGGTTCTCGAAGTGTTTTCTGAAGACCAATGTATCAGTTTCTCTTGAAGTCCAGTGTTCATAGTTAACAACTACAGTTATTGTAGAAAGCTATTGTCCTAGTCACAAAGATGTGGTGATGATGAAAAGGACAGTGATAATAACTATATTTGGAATCATTATTTATAAAGAACTTTTGTGTGCATATTTGCAAAAGAACTTTTACATGCACTTTTATAAAGAACTTTCATATGTAATTTACAGTGATCCTGAGAGATATTAAGGGAACCTATTATTATAATATTCACTTAAAGGTGAGGCAGTTGAGTCTCAGAGATTATCTCCAGGCTAAATAGCTGACAAACAGCAGAAGTAGGACTTAAACCCAGATCTTCTTTTTCAAATTTCTTTCCTTTCCCATTATCTATGTTGAAGTCCTTCACTACTATCAGTAAGGAGACGTAATAAAATTAACATTCTCTATACGACAAGACTGAGCGACTTCACTTTCACTTTTCACTTTCATGCATTGGAGAAGGAAATGGCAACTCACTCCAGTGTTCTTGCCTGGAGAATCCCAGGGATGGGGGAGCCTGGTGGGCTGCCATCTATGGGGTCACACAGAGTTGGACATGAAGCAGCAGCAGCATACATGATTTTAATATGTTCCAGGCATTGCATAGTTTTCCACCATAGAGCTAATCTATTTTACTGTGGTTCTTTCAATTCTGTAAGGTAAATACTACCAGATGGGAACACTAGCACTTTGAGAGGCAGTTTTCCCAAAGTCACCCAACAGTTATCAATCCCAAGTTGTTTGAGAACAAATTCCACCTTTTGTCCACTAGACTACATTGGATTTCGGTTGAGGTAATTAGAATTACCTTTAGCTCTCAGACCCAACATTTTGTGTCTCACAAAGGACAAGCCAAGACTCTAATAGCTGCTAATCTGAGGATGGATTTGATGCTATATAAAAGAGTGAGCTAGATATTCATTTTCTTCTCTGAAGTAGAAAAGATTCTCCTGACTTTTGCCTTCTAGTCTGATAAATCCTGGACCAAAGGGGAAAATTCTCAATAGCTTTAAAAAAGAGTGTAGTTTTTGCTAACTGGATAGAACTGAGTTTGAGTTAGGCTCCACTTTACACTAGATGAATGGAGTTGGATGTTACTGAATATCTCTAAAACTCAATTTTATGGTTTGTAAAATAGAGAAACTATGTCATTATGCCGTAGTAAGGAATAAATAACACATCATCCATAAAGTCCATAACACATTCTGTCCATCGTCAAAGCCGTCAGCAGGCAACTCAATTTCACTAAGCCTTTTCTTGACAGCCCCCCTTTCTTCGTAGTCAGTAAAGTGGTTGAATAAATGTAAGAAGTTTCCCATGAACCCAGTTGAAACAAACTTCTGACACAGGTCAATGGTTGTATTAATTTTGATTCAGCATTTATATTCTAGTTCTTCCTACACCTAGTATGACTATACATCCTGGTTTGCCTGGGACAATCCTTAGATGATGTTTAGTAGGAACACTTTTACTCTGAAAAGTTTTTCAAAGTAGATGATAAACCATATGGTCACATTACTTAAAAGGGCTTTTTTGTTTTGTCTTTTTTTTTTTTTTTTAATTCTATACTCACTAGTTCAAATGTCTTTTACTCTTTGGGGATAAACAGAAGAGCCTTTCTTAATAAAAGTCTTTCTGGATAAAATTATGTGCTCAACTGAATTTATAAAATACCAACCTTAAGTCAAATTTGAGTGATAACTGTAAACATTTAGTGTAATGAAAATAGCTATTAAAAACAAACAGTAATTTGATAAAATGTTTAGGGTCCCAAATTTTGATATTGTTATTTCTCCAACTTTTGTGTCCAAATAGCTAAAGGCAACCATGAATCCTGAAAGCACAGATCATCAGGGTACTGTGTGGCCAATCACGTGGAGTTCTAGAGTTTTCAGATGAACAGATGGCTTAGGTGTCATTTTAGTATCTGTTCTGCCTACATCAAAATGAGGGGAAAAAGTGACAAAGTATTCTTTTTATGTCTTTCTTTCATGAATATGCATAAATATAGCATTCATGAATCACTGAGATGTAGGAGACTGTTAAATTGCATTTTTGCTAGAGTTTAAAAAAACATATGATTAACCATACTTTTGACTCTGAGTAATTACACTTCCTTATTTAGAGGTCATTTTTTTGAATCTGTTCCACTACTGGCTTGTGGGCTGAAGTAAAATGAAGGCATAAAGATACATTAATGATGAATTATTAAAGCTGTTTTTATTCCCTTGTGACTAAAAAGCTTTCTAGTTACAATGTAGGTGCCAAAGGTTTGATTCAGATTATCATGATTAAATCACATAGATTATCTGGCAAAATAATATTAATAAAATATAGTAATTTTTAAATAATTATAAATAATCATCATAACAAACTTTCTCATAGATCTTAGTCTGCTTTGTTATCTTTTCTGTTGTTACATTGACATCCATTAGAAAGAATGAATTTTCCCTAGAATACAGAGAAATCTTATTTCCTTCTTTTAAAATACTGCATATAAATCTTCAGGTTTACCTTGTTATTTTTCTTGGTTCTAGATCAAGGATAGTAAATATATTGCAGCACTTACAATTATACCCATTATATACATGATAATATTAATAGCCTGTTTTTTATTTTCCCATACATACCTCACAGTCATGTTCCTCGCAAGTGTTCAAGACAGGCACTCCTAAGTAAGCAGCAAAAGAATCCATGCGAAATATAAACGCCTTCCCTAGGATAGATTTCCTGAGGCACAAGGCAGAACGTGACCTTTGAGTTCTTACCTTTGAAAATTTCTGTAGACAATTATATGATTATTTTGTTCACTTTTTGTTCTGTAGTTGAGGGGTATCATTCTTCTTCCCTTGAAATTACTTATATAGGTTTCATGGCACCGATCTGGTCATCTTTTTCTTTTTCATCTTATGCTGTGCTAACAGGCTTAAAATCTCAGTGACTCTGACAAGAAGATTTATTTCTTCCCCCCTGTGATTTGTTGACTGTAAGTCAATGGCAGCTCTAATCCTTCTCCATGTATCTTCTTCATTTTAGGGTCAGGTTCAAGGAATAGCTCTCACTTGGCTCATGACCCTCTCATGGCAGAGGGCCTGAGACAGAACTATTAATAGTACTTGTGGCTTCTGTGCATATAGGGGGTACACAACTTCTGCTATTTCGTTGGCCAAAGCAAGTCACATAAGCACTTGATACCAATGGGAGGGAAATTTGCACACCATCTAGAAACGGTAGAGATGTGTAACCCTAAAGTCAGGTGGGAAGAGAGTATTTATTAAAAAAATCACAGAATCTCTCACAGGCATATATTTCTTTGTTTGCTGTTTATTTTTAAAGAGCTATTGCTCTATCAACATACTGGGACAGGAAGAAATAGGACTGCCTTCAATTTAAGTGCAGTAAGAGAAGATTCCAAGTTTCTTGCTGACTCTGGGAGAAACTTAATCTCCTGGAAAGACATATCTATGGCTTTTGCCTAAGAGCTGGCAAATAACTTGATCAGTATATGAACCCAAGATATGGTTGATTTTTCCCTCAATGTTTTTATGCTGCTTTGCATCTGGACTCTATGAGCTAGATCAAAGAAAGCCCACAGAGCATTTTTTGCAGAATAATGTCCTAAATGCCCACGTAATTTTAATTACAGACCCAGCTTAAATGGATAATTTAAAATATGCTCCAATCACACAGAAGGAGAGTAAATTATCTTCTATTATTTACTGAAAGAGCTAGAAAGTCAAGTAAATTGTTGCTAGGCCTTTTGCTGTCACTTGGAGAAACAGAAAAAATTAAAAAAATTTTAAAACCACAAGCCTGGAAGAGCAAGAGTGTTTTTTGTTGTTGTTACATTTTCTTAACAGGAGGAAGTTTGAAACAAGCAGAGGCAAAGAATTTTACTGAGAACACTTGTTTTTCTAGTGTAAAGGAGAGAGATGACTTTAATCAATAATTTTTAGCATTTGAGAGCTGGCAGCAGTGGCTGAAAGACGTAAAGGATCACAGAGCTGAGTGAAAGTTTGGGGAACTTGTCCCAGCAGGTTGACATGAGATGACTTGAAAATGATACACTGCTGGTGTCCTTTGTCCTGACTATAGGTGACAGATGACTATGATACACAACAGGCATACTTATCAGAAAAAACAAAACTCAAAACAACTGAAACCAACCTTCCAATCTATCATTTCAAAGTACATAAGTACTTATTCTTACAGGGGAAAGATGAAGGGCAAAGGCAGTCTGTATTTATTAAAAATCTGTACCCTTGTTACTCAAAGTTTTGGTATTATCTGGGAGCTTTTAGAAATGTAGTTTTAGGCCCCAGCTTAAAGTTAGACCCACTGAGTTAGAATCTACATTTTATCAAGATTCCCAGGTGATCTGCATGAACCTGAAAGTTCAAGAACTGCTCTAGGATGACTGGCTCTTTGCTAGGGCCTGTGTGTATATCATCTAACACAATCGTCAAACAGCCATAACTTTTGTTTCCAAAATCTAAGAATTAGTGAACTTGGTATCGGGTCTCATAAATTCTACAAAATCGTATGTGTATACTCAGTAGCTCAGTTGTATCTGACTCTTTTTGATCCCATAGACTGTAGCCCACCAGGCTCCTCTGTCCATGGGATTCTCCAGTCAAGAATATTGGAGTGGGTTGCCATTTCCTTCTCCAGGTGCTCTTCCCAACCCAGGGATCGAACCTGTATCTTGTGCATCTCCCGGTGCTTCTCAGGTGGCTCAGTGGCAAAGAATCCGCCTGCCAATGCAGGAGATGCAGGTTTGATCCCTAGATGGGGGAAGATCACTTGGAGAAGGAAATGGCAACGCACTCCTATATTCTTGCCTGGGAATTTCCATGGACTGAGAACCCTGGTGGGCTACAGTTCATGGGGCTGCAAAAAAGCCGGACAGGACTTAGTGACTAAACAATAACAATAACAAAGCCATATACACAGTAACTAATGAATCCACCAGTTTTTATTTCTTCCTCTGTCATCTTCATTTGCTTTCATTTTTTTCCTCTGAAAACAGAGAAAAGGAAAAGTTCTATTTCCTTAACACTTTAATTTTCTACAATTCAAAACCCAGTGCCCTCTCTATCTATCTTGCTCTCCTCCCTCAGTGCTCACAAGTAAAAAGATGTACTCTAGACACTGGAAAAAAAAAAAAAAAACACAACACTGAAAAATCTAATCAAATGCCTCTTTTGCAGTAAAATTTTATGAATAACTATGTTTTTTTGATTCCAGAACCAATAATTTTCACAAAACTGCCAAGGCAACAAATAATGTGTGTATATGTTAGGCTATTTATAACTATGTCCCACAAGGATAAAACTGGAACTCACAGATCATATAATCATTGACTGATAGCTAGAAAGGGATTTAGAGATAATCTTATCCCACAACCTGAAACCTTAAGGTGATTTTCCAAGCTCTCCTACTGCAGGGCTCTGGTTAAAATCTAGGTCTTCTGATTCTCACTGTGGGGTTCATCCATTTCTACTATATATCACATTACCTCTAAGGATATGCTAAGAGTACCTGTCAATTAGAAATCATTAGAGAATCAAATAAAATTGCATAGTATTTTCAGGTGAAGAACCAATACTGAGATTCTACCCTTGTACCAGTCAACATCGTTTATTGAGAAGTAACCAGGTAGAATAAAATACTAGTAAAGAAAACAGTCCCTGATGATTCCTGGAAGGAAGCCATGCTCCCACTGCTTTGAGCATTTGTGTGAATTCCAGCCGGAAAGCGGGCTGGATCAGATTCCCACTGAGATACTACTTGATTTAATCCTTGGCTTGGGGTTGCCAGAGAAGGCATATTCAAAATAAAAGGAAAAAATAAAAAATAAACAGCTGGAGTTTGTGTGCTTGTGCATGCTTCTATGTATACATATAATAGGTTAAGCCTAACTATGACTTTTAGGATTCAAGCCATTTCTTATATACACACTTCTCTCAGCTCTTAGTGGTTTTCAGTAATAAGCTATTTGCTTAGCAAGGAAAATAAGTATTTCTCCCTATGATTGCTGACATGGTATTGGTCTCTGTGCAGAGCATATTTCCTCGTCAAGAACTCAGGTCCTCTAAATAGGACAGAGCAACAAGTATTGGCGTTCAGACAAGGAACATGCCGAGAGTGCCAGCTGACTATTCAGTTTCATCACCAGGTACACAGAGAGACAGAAAAATTCATCAAGCTTCAGGGAAATTTATGATGGAAAATGAATATGATGGATGAAGTAGAAGTTGACTTTACTGAAAAAGACAGAATACTACTAGGGGCCATGAGGGGGCAGATTAGCTGGAGAAGTGGGGTTCTTGGCAACACTTTGGGTGTTGTCAAAGAATGGTTATGGGGGATGGATAGAAAGTGGTTTAGGAAATGTCAGGAGAGTAGACTCTGGAGACAACAGTAAAGGGCAAGTTTAGAGGGATCAGGAAAACACCTGTACCTGCCTTCTTGCCAGTGGAGAGCCCTGCTTTCAAAATACCTGCAACCCAGTGAGAAGCCAGGTAATCTCCAGTCCTGCCTGCAGAAGGGAACCCCACTTTGTCTTTCCTAAGACTCATCAGTCTACTGCACAAGACTGATTCCAGATGGAGCAAGAGATGTCTATATCCCTTCTTGACTCTTTTTACCCCATGCAGGTCAGGTGCCACATGCCCATACTCCAGGCCATCTGGAAAGATCATAGTAGCCATGGACTCGACCTCCTATATTTGATGTTATGGGAGGTGGAATGCACAGGTATGGTCTCCCTGGGCTAAGGAAATGTTTAGTGATGCCTTGTTAATATCCTAAAACTTTGGTTTAGCTCACAACTTTCTCTTTTAAATCAGATTTGCAATTATAAACGTAAAATAATCAATCTACTATTACATAAAAACTTTTTAACTGATACTGACACAGAAGTAGAGCATACAGTTAAGTACACAAAAAATGGATTAAGCACTAGGGGTCTAGAAAAAGCTTTCTGATTCTTTGAGGACAATATGAGACTAAAATAAAGAAAGGAAAATGTCTCAGTTTTGTTTAGAGAAGTGCCAACCAACCAACATTATTTTCTTTGCTCTTTGTTGTATTACCTTCACTCTTTTGTCCCTACTTCTGTTATATTGCCAAACTAACAACTGGAGATAAAATTTATCAGGTATTGCAGAGTTCTGTGCAATTTCAAAATATATTTCTTATTTAGATTCTGCTATGAATGTAGTAGCTAAGTATTAGAGAAATGACTGGAGGTAAGATTGTTCTAAAAATATATTTCCCAGAAAAAGACAGAAATGATATAGGAATTGATAAGCATTTGCTATTACCTATACTTTAACCCAATCATCTGTGATTTTTTTTCATAGTTACGTATATTTTCCAGTAGTGATTGTTTATATGTAGCTGCTTTTCTGCTTTCTTGATGCTCAGAATAAAAGTCGGGTGAACTGCAACTGCTCCATCACCATTTGATTTTCACGTAACGGAGAGATATAGGAATTCACAGTTTTCTGTGCTATTCATTCTAGATTTCATATTGTAATTGATGTCTGTCACTATTCACTCACAATAAAGTATATCAGCATATGCAGAGTATATTAATTCAAAGATTCATCAAATGATAGCATTTCCATCCCACCCATTCAACCACACTGCGTATTAAATGAAAAGGCACTTTAAAAATGATTTTTAATTAGAAGATAATTACTTTACAATATTGTGATGGCTTCTGCCATACATCAACATGAAACGACCAGGCGTTTTTGTTTATTGTCAGTTAGATTACTGATTTCTTTGATTGCTTTAGAGAAATCATCTTATTAACCTGTTTATGAAATGAGCAGATTAGAAGCCTCTTCAAGCTTCTTTGACAGGGAATATGCATTCTACAGCTGAGACTCCAAACCCCTCAGTATGCTGAGCTCTACTAGAGAATCATTTCTGCTACATGTTTAGCCTTTATACCACTGGTTCTATTCTTTTAGCCATAAATGATTCTCTAGAACCCAAGAAGAAAATCTGGGAGAGCAGGAACAAGGCTAGGCTTTCAGGAGTCCCCGAGGAGCTTAGAGTCATTCACATATTCCAGATGAGCAAATTCAGAAAATAAGTAATTTGTTCATTGTTAGTCAAATACTTATTGAGGTTACTGAGTGATGCATCCAGTGCTGGAAATAAGCTTTCCAATGGTAAATTAAAAACATATAAGTACGAATGTGAATGAACACCCCAAAATAAAAGTATAAAAATATGGTTTTATATATGTGTGTATATGCATATACATAGTAAGTTAGATATATATATAGTATGTATTACATATCTCTATATATGCACATATCTATATATGTGTACATGTACTATATTTTAGAATTATATATAATTTATATGTGTATATGTATGTGTTTGTGCATATATATGTACATTTTATATATATGCACACACATAATGTTTCTTAAAGGCAAGAGGAGTTTGTTATCTCTTGTCAAAGATATTGTATACATTTTAGGATTTTAGATAAGTAACTAAATCACTTCACAGAAGAAAGGAACTAAGAAAGAAAACTTAATTGTCTGGTGGTGAAATGAGGGGCTGAAAGAAAAACAGGAAAGGAGGAAGAGAGAATGTGAGCCGGTACAGCTTGGAAGAAGGAAGGAAAAAAAAATATTTGAGTAACTAGCATGTGGTTTAGTGCATTTCAGAGAGAAATAAAGAGATTTATTATTGTTTTTGTGGGAATAAATAATTTGATAACTTTCCCACAGTCTTAAGACAATTTTCAACAATGATCCAGATGATCATTTCAAGGTTTTTAAAGTCACATTTACTACTTATTTATTTAAATTCAAAACAAAATAACCCAGTTTTACTGGGGATACACATGGTTCTTGCCCTCCCTGAGTGTAGAGTGGCGATACCAAATATCTGGTGTGCAGATTTTATTTGGGTTACTTTGAAAGAGAACTGCAATGTCTCACCTTGGCCAAAGTAGACAGAAAGCATCATTCCATGTGAAGCCATTGAGGAATTTTCTTCCCAGATGAGCTATAAACTGGTGACTTGAACCTGTTTCACGTGACCCTCAAATAGTTCAGACACACGTGTTTCTCACCAATGTGGTCATTCCATCCTCCCTGTTCTTGCTTAAGCACAGGCTATTTCTTCTCCTGGTGGTGGTGGTTATAGTGTAGCAAGTACTAATTTTTACAAAGCAAGGTTCCAGCTTCATAACTGCCACTAATTATTTCTGTGACTCTGGACTATTTACTTAATCTCTTCATGCCTTAGTTTTCTGAAAAAATGGGAAAGAAAAAGTTCCTATGCAAGAAAGTTTTAAGGATCAGATAAAGTGTTTTTAAGCGTTTACTATCATTTGGACAACGCTATGTTCTGTTGTTTTTCATAGTCTGTTGACACACATAGGAGCTTTCCAAGGGCAGATATGTTTTACAGAGATTCTGGAAGAGAACAGATTAGTAGTTTTTCTGTCTTTTAAAACAACAAGCTGCTTCTAATTTGTTATTATTATAGTTTTAGATTAAAACAATTTTTTTTTTTTTTTTGGCTGTGCTATGTGGCATACAGGACTGTGCTTCCCTGACAAGGGATGGAACCTGTGCCTCCTGCAGTGGGATGCCCAGAGTCTTAATAACTTGTCTGTCTGGGAAGTCTTTTGGGTTGGATTTTTTGTGCGAGATCTTTTCTTTGACAATTGGCACATAGGTACATTTGTATCTCAATGCTACTGGTACCCTCACAGAACTTGATATTTATCCTCCCTGCCCAAGACTATGCATAACTCATTGAGGGTTTCAATATACCTTTTTTTCCTACTAGCTTTTATACGTTAATCTGAGTAATGTATGGGTCATTATGGTTTTACAAGTAATAAAATTACCTACATTTACAAATTGGAAAGTGACATATAACTCCTACCCAGTAGTTATCTTTCATGTAACAGATACTGTATGAAATCTTTGTATTGTAAATACTTTTCTTACTTGTAAATGCATACGTTCAGTCATCAAATTATTTTATGCTGCACAGTAAAATTTTTCTTTAACAGGACATATAAACTTTGTTTATGCTGGGTACTTATTATTACTACTTTAAAAAAGTTCTGAATATGACTGTATTTCATATATCTCTTTCTTTTTAATGCATAAAGGCATAATGATTAAATTTTTATGATCAAATCATTATAGTCCCAAGGGAAAACTAGCTAACCTGTTCATAAGATTTAACCAATTGAAAGACTAGAGTTAATAAAGCATTTCCTTTATAGCTAATGGCTTAGTCCAAAGTTTTTGCAATTGTTGTAATAGTTGTTGTACTTGTGTGTTTTTGTTTACTGTTTCACATTCATGGAAAAAGACAGTTTCCTGATATCTATTTGATTCTTAGTATGTTAGCTAATTGCCAGATTAAACTGATGATGTGTCAAGAAATAAGAGAAGTTTTCATTTTGAACCTGGAATTAAACAAACTATTAATGGCTGAAGAGTTCATATATCATGTGAAAATTCCTATTAGAAGTGGGATATGTTTTAGCCTGAAAGAGCATTTTACTATTAGCTCCTTTTTAGTCATGAATATAGTTTGGGACAGACTTATTTAGAGTTTTCTGAAAACCAAGATGGATGAACTGCCATGTGTTTAGTTACTTCACAAAGCATATTTAGGAAAGATGCCATCACATTATTTAATCAATATGACTATTCTCATAATTCCCTGGAGCACAGTACATCTATTGTTAATCAGAGTCTGAGTCAGCATCACGAATTTACCATTTTAAAAAATAAATAGTTGTTTTCTGTATGATTAACCAAATTGATTTTGTTATGATTTAGGTCAAACACAGTAATTGACCAAAACATGCAAGACTAATAGCAACCAAAACAATAAAAATATTTCAAAATCTGAAATTTGAGATGATACACAAAGCTGATACTTTCAAAGCACACTTCTTAGAAAATTCATTTTTCAAAAGTCAAGGGTATGAAACTGCTACAAACTAATATGCCTTGCCTCTTATTGCTGTTTAGTCACTAAGTCGTGTCTGACTCCTTTGTGACCCCCATGGACAGAAGCGACTGAGCATGGCGTGACATGTATCATAGCCCACCAGGCTCCTCTGTCCATGGGATTTCCCAGGATTTCCTAATAGGGAATACTGGAATGGGTTGCCATTTCCTTCTCCACAGAATCTTGGAGACCCAGGATCAAACCCAAGTCTCCTGCTTGGCAGGCAGATAGATTCTTTACCACTGAGACACCTGGGAAGCCCATGCCTTGCCTACATCATAGTTAATTTTCATTTGATCTCCAATACAAACCTGGAGTGGGGCAGGGGTGAGAGACAACTCTTGTAATGCAAATTAGTACCATATTGAGTCCACATATTGGAGCTTTTTAATTTTTCAAATTAATGCTGGGCATCAGCTTTTGTCCCTGTATTAGAACACTGATGATTTCCGGGTTCATATAGGCTTTATTTAGCTGTTGAGGTTTGTTCTTTAGAATTTACAACTCTAACAAGCCATCTAAGCATTTGTGACCTCTCTGATCTCATTCCTTATTCTTAATCACAACTACTAAAAGTGCCTGTTAGGCTTGTGACTTACAGCAAGTCTAAACAAAGGCAGAAAGCAGGCTGTTGAGGTTCTGGGAAATTTTAATTGCTCCTAGGGAAGAGAATGAGTACACAGTAGTAATACAAGGCTCTGTTCAGACTAAGACCACTTCACCATCATTGCTATTTCAAAGGGCTTCTTTGTCTGAGGAGAGCACAAGCTCATAACACACAATTATCTTCAGGATTCTGAACAGGAGATAATATGCTAAATACCAGTACCCTGCACATTAATTCCTTTCTCACTATCAAGAAAAGCAAAGCATCTGGTGCTGCTAATTGCTGGGCATTTTATACTACTGCAAACTCTTGCTTAAGCATTGTTTTCCAGCATAGGCGCCAGACATGTACACTTGAGGTCCAGAGGCTCTCTATAGCAGACATACATGTTCATTTAAATATATCTATGTGTTCAAGTTTATTTCACAAATGTGTAGGCACCAGTGAATAAATGCCTGACTGCACGTCTCATTATGCTAGATCCGAATACATGAATAGATATGGCACCTTGCTTTTGGTTTGTTACTTCTTCAAAAGGGACCCTAGAATGGTAATCAGTGAAAACTTGAAAAAGGATGACCATTTAGACTGGTTTGATAAGATTACCTTAAAAGTAATTTTTAGTTCCTGGATGACTAGCAAAGAAAGTGGCCCTGGAGGAAACTAGGACTAAAGGAAACTTCCCAGAGACTAAGTTCTCATAGCAGAAAAGGATTTTATAGACAATCCTCATTTGCTGGAAGCATCTCCTTCCCACATAGAAAGTCACATAGTGGCGCTACCTCTTGTTTAGCAAATTTGTGGGTTTGTTTAAATAGGTATGGGGTATTGTGTGTTAAGAATACAATATTGTAAAGTAATTAGCTTCCAATTAAAATAAATAAATTTATATTTTAAAAAAATTAAAAAAATAAAAAACCATCTTAAAAAATAAAATAAAAAGAATAGAAGTAGTATGAGGTTGAAATTAGGAAGTTTGCTGAACTAGCAAAAAGATGTATAAGGAATAAAATATGAGTTTATCTTTGTATGTCATCTCAGAGGGCAATAACGAGAGTGCTATCTAGAGATAAACAACGATCTCTATGAAAGTAAGACCCAAGTAGATTGTGATTACATGACTGGTCAGAGCTCAGACATCTGGGTACTCAAGCTCCACATCTCCTGAGGGCAATCTGCAGTGTTAAAAGATTTAGTCGAAGCTTCTGCAGCTATCTCCACCAGTCAAATATATCCAGAGGTGTGAGATGCACTGTAAAATCAGAAAACTTGCCAGCCCAATCTGTTTTTATCTGCCTCGTTTGTATCTGCCCTATGCCTCACTGTCTCTCCTGGGTAAAGGTGTAAGAGTTACAGCAGAGAGCAAAACCTCCACACACAGGCCCGAGCCTCCTTTTACTTTAGGTTCCTTCGTGATGGAATTCTGGGTAAAAAGGTCAGCTACAATAATCAGAGGAAACTACTTAGTTTATTGAAACTTTCAAAACTAAATATATTCATTTAATTCCACTCCATTTCATGAACGAGGAGAATGAATTTCACAGACGTGGGGTAACTTGCTCAAAGTCACAAATCAAGGAAATAGCTAACCCAGGAAAAGAAGCAACCTCTTCTAAATCCCAGGCTGTATTTCTGATTTAGACTTTAAGATCTGATTCTATTGGGGAGGCAATGGGTTGACCTAAAAAACAAACTGTATTTTCCAGATTTCCTTACAAGTAGAGTGGTTATGCAAAGAAGCCTTCTGGAAAATTTCCCCAAAAGATAGCAGATTCAGCCATCCTATTCCCTTCCCTTCTTATTTGGAACATAGTTGTGCTGCTGGAGTGATATCTGCCTTCTTGTGCAAATGAGATAACAAGGATATACCAGAGAGAGGTAGAAGGATGATAGTTTGGTCCCTGTTTACACTGTAGTGCCAACATCATGGGCTAGTTTACTTAACTCTAGACTTTCAGTCACACAAGCAAAACAAGCTGATGACAATATTTATCAGGCATCTTGCAATTTAACTTAAAATTAAACTTAATCCCATACATACATGTGCTCACATAAGAACACACAAATTAAAGTTTCTGAGTCTAATGCATGATACTAAAATGCGTGTTATCTTAAGTTGGCACTCTGAATACTACTGTACAAATTATGCCTAACAGAGTAGACATATTCCATTGTTTACTTAATCCGATCCTTGAGGCAATGTCTGTAGAGAGAATCAGGTGATGTGGCTTCTGATCTGGGATGTGCCATCAACTCTCAGGGAAATGCTGGACTCATTATTGGGTATCAATTTCCCTAACCAAACTAATAGGGATTAGATAAAATGATAAGATGATCTTTTTAGGACTCTTACAGCCTTTATAGCTAGGATTCAACAACTAAATATTTTCCCTTCCCCTTGTCTTAATCAATCTGTGGTTTCATTTTCAGTAAACTATAGGTTAAATGGACTTTTGTGAACCTATCTGGGAAATAGTCTTTCTTACCTTGGGAATTTATACATACTGTTTCACCTGAAGTCTTCTGGTCTCCTTTTTGCCTCATTCTTCAGGCTACATATACATTTCTTTAGAAAGTCATGCTGACCCTTAAGCATCATTTGTGTCTGATAACATGTTTATATCCATCACAGATGGTATGTTTCTTGAAGATTGGGGCTGTGTCTGCCTTACTGTCATTGTGTTCCATCAATTAATGCACAGCAGGCACAGAGTACATATTTAACAATGAAAAGGTGAATAAATATTGTTTCTGTAGGAAAAGGACATTTTAATTTTTATATAGTGGGCTAAAAAAGCAGTACTTTCCAATGAAACATGGTATATTTGTGTGTAGAGAGTTTGGCTATAGTGTTTATGATGTACATATGCAAAAGATTGAAACATTTTCATAGAACCAGGTTGTAGATAAATTTGCTAAGTATATACAGGTTCTGCCTGGATTAGTCTTAGACTTTTTTTTTTTTTAAGTCTTAGACTTTTATAGGAATATTGCACAATATTTGATGTGGTTCAACTGAGGTAGGACAACTCACGCATGTGGCTTACAATGGCAACTTTCCTAAAATAAAATGAGTAGGAAAAGCTTATTTAAATTTTTTTATTTGAGAGTATTTATTTATTCTTACAGGGTCCCTAAATAATCTGATGCAGAAATAAGCAATAAGATAACTGTCTGAACTTGGACTGAATTGCCTGGGCTATGCCTCCATCTCACCTGCAGAACTGAAAATAAGGGAAATCAGGTTGCCCTCTGAGAGTTAAATTATGAAAGGAACAGATTAGAACAGGTATATACAAAATTACCTTTTTAAGACAAAAAGATTATGCAGTAAATAGAACTGGACAAAAACCTGATTGAATATATTAACACATCTAAGCAAAAAATGTATTACTCTAAAGGGAAGGAAGTAGAGATCTAGGATTTGCTCAGTTGCCTGCCTATACAAAGGAAAGTCACAGAGGTCAACTGAGATTGGGGGTTAGGGGAAGGGTTTGGAGATGGATGGGATGTCTGTACCGCTCAGAGAAAAGGGAGCAGAATTGTTGAACTTCATGCATATTTTCTCCCATTCGTAAAATTGCCATTTTTTGTGAGATGAATGAAGCAATGTTGATTTTAGACTAATGCCATTTACTGTTTGATTTATTTATCTCCCCTTGTTCTGATTCTATGTTCAGCAAACAACCTGCTGATGGTGATTTACTGTCCTGTGTAGGTCTGGCTACAGGGAGAGAATGGTTGATATTACAGATTTTAAGTATTTTGTGTTCTCAGACAGTAATTCCTCATGAAGAATTAATAAAATAACTTCTGATTATGATGTGATTTTTAATGTGTGTGTGTGTTTTTTTTAATGGAAGGTAATTGCTTTACGATGTTGTGTTGATTTCTGCCGTACAACAAAGTGAATCAGCCCTAATCTCCTCCATCCTGAGCCTCCCTCCCCCTTACCATCCCACCCCTCTAGGTCAACAGAGCACCAGCTGGGGCTACCTGTGTTATATAGCAGCTTCCCACTAGTTATCTATTTTACACATTGATAATGTATATATGTCAAAGCTACTCTCTCAGTTCATCCTATCCTCTCCTTCCTCCACTGTGTCCACAAGTCTGTTTTCTACATCTACATTTCCATTCCTTCCTTGAAAATAGGTTCATCAGTACTATTTTTCTAGATTCCATATATATGCATTAACATATGATATTTGTTTTTCTATTTCTGACTTCACTCTGCATAAAATAGGTCCGAGTTTCATCTACCTTGTCAGAACTGATTCAAATTCATTCTTTTTTATGGCTGAGTAATATTCCATTGTATATACATATCATATCTTCTTTATCCATTCATCTGTTGATGGACATGATATGACTTCTAATGTAGCTTCATTTTAGGAACAAAATGAGTTGATTATGCTGATATGAACATTGCAATCCCAGTCAATTTCTTTGCAAATTTATGAACCAGTGTTCAGGGGTCTACTCAGAATATGTGTTGTGGTCTCCTATACTTTTTTAGTGAGTCCCTCACAGTCTACTAAATCCTAGACAGTGAACTAGAAAGACTATCTACACCTTCAAAATAGAAGTCCAGGATTTAGATTATGGTGAACTAAATAAGCCATTATCAGATCTAACCAGACATCCTCTGGAGCATGTGACTTAATGATACGTGGTCCATGGACTAGAAGCATTAGCGTCTTTGGAAACAAAATTAAGAACCTCAGCCTCTTCTCTAGAATCACTGAATCAGTCTGCATTTTACCAAAGTCCTCAGTATATCTGTGTGCACAATACAATTTAAGAAATGCTACTTTCAAGGATATATCCACCATTTTTATCTATTTCTAGAGGTTACTGGGAGATATTCCTTCAAGGGTATTTCCCATTACCACATAATTTTTTGAGAATGGCAAGGATGTAAGGCCATAGTAAATAATAAAGAGTAAACACTCTTTATTCAGGCCACTTCTTGTAGGATGAGGTAATGTCTCATTCTGAGCAGGCTTGTTTACTAGCAACTATAAAATACTCGGTTCCTAAAGCTCAGTGTTCTTGTCTTTAAACAGAGGCCACAGCATGTAACAGCATCCATGTAGGTCATCCATGTTGCTCCTCGGGGAATTTGTGGCTCAGAGTATGAACGCAAACATGCTGACTCTCTGGCTACTGTTTTGCTGCAAGGAATAAAGTCTTACATCTCTGACCCAGGAGTCTTGTGTCTTCTGCCAGTGTCCATGATATTGTGGCAAGTTAACATTAGCTTGTAAGTAGAATAAAACTGCAGACACTTCACAGTTGATGACACAGATTTCTCTGACCAGCCCCCCTCCATTTTTTTAGCACTGTTGCAAACAAGTGAAGTGCTAAGAGAACTGAATTCTTTTTTGTTAAGTTCTACTATTAACTAGTTATGGTTACTAGTTATGCCAAAGAATAGTTATTACCTCTCCTCTCTAGAATGATCTCTTCATGAATAAAATAAAGGGGGGTAGATAAAATAGTTGATGATAGTTTGTGGATCATTAGTTCCTTGGGGCAGGGTCCACATCATAATCTTTTTGTGATCAATATCCACAGTAAGAATCAACACATTTCTTTGATTGTTGATGATATTGATAAATATATGCTCTATTTTGGCCACAAGGACTTGAGAAATGGTTTTCTCTCTTACCTTCATTAAGTTTGTTCATTGTATTTTCAGTGTATTCATTGTAAGTTCAGTGTATTTTCCTTACCCACTCTAATTCTACATTAAGGGTTGTGCCCATGTTCTGTGCACACATGGTGCCTAACTTGGCAAAGATAATTGATTTTTTACTGGACTGAAATGACATGAATTGTTTAGATGATATCTGGTTCAGCTTAATGTTGATAATTTTCAGGTCCCTATTCATTTGGTTTAATGACTTCTTTTGAAATGATGACCTCTTTTGGAGAACAACCATTTGTTCAACATATAATATGAAATCCTTCTGAGTCTAAACCCATAAATATGGTGATCGCCAAGGAATAGACAATAATAGGAGAATTTAGAAAGTTAACATATATTGCCTGTACTACCCCAAACTTCAGAGACCTGTACTCAGCATAGTGCTAATTGGTCCACAGAGATGAGGGGATACATTTATGCTAAGGGAGGAGTTAGTTGTATCCTACAATTTAAACCAATGGAGAGGCTGGTGTCCTCCAACGTTGAAAAGCCAATCACTTCTGTCTCCAATTAAAACTGCAAAGAAGTAGTTGCAAGGCATCAGCCTCAACAGGAAAGAAGACAGTGCTCTATCTTGGGAAATCTGTGAACTCTGAGGGGACAGACAACCCCACAAAGGTATTGTCTTTCCAACTAAACCCACCATTTCAGATCTCCTTGATGTAAAGTGCTGTTTGACAGAGAGGACAAAGATGATTGTAAATAAAAGATTGATGCCATCAGTATTCAAAACTCTTTTTACCAAAAACATTTTTTTTAAGGTAGCTAACAAAATTCAGTAGGCTGGAAGCCTACTAAATTTTTGAGCTAATTGTTTTGTCAAAGAAGCCACAAACCTGGTCTACTACTATAGTTTTTAACTCTTAAAGTGAGTTCTCTATCCTCAATTTGCATCAGCTAGTCAGCCTGTGATATGCTTCCTTCAGGTATAGTCATGGAGCCTACCGTCTGAGAAAGAATTTCCAAGAGGAAAAAGACAAGGGCCATGGAGAACAAGGGAGTTCTTCCTAGAACAAGAAATAATAGTTGCCCAGTGATCTATCTGAGGAACACACAATATCGCCAGAAAAGGGAGTCTGGTTTCTTCTAACTAGCAGTATCGGATCATTGCTATGGATAAGTGGCTGCTGTGGCTTTCCCTTCATCCTCTTCTCAGAAAAGGTATTACTACTGTGTTCTGGTTTACATACCATATAGGACTTGCGTGTGTCAGAAAACATTTGTTTAAATCTCAAGGTTGTCTGACCATGTCATGTCACATTCAGGCTGACAGAGGGGACCAGGTATCATTCAGAGATCCTAGACCTCAGCTGGAGTCAGCATATGATGGAAGACTGTTCTTTTCCCTTTGATATTAGTAGATGTAGGAAGAAGGGCATGATTGGATATTTGGGTCACAAAGAGATTGATGCTGGTAAAAAGTGCTAGTTGTCCCTCATTATCCATTGTATCCTTTTCCTATAAGAAAAGAAAAACATTTTTTTCTGGGCGGGGAGAAGGGGCAGAACATTCAGTTGTTACTAACAAAGAATACTATACTAAATGAAATAAGCCAGACAGAAACAAACAAACAAACAAAAAATGATATAATCCTACATATACGTGGAATTGAAAAAACAAAAAAACATAGAAGCATAGAGTAGAATGGTGGTTACTGAGGGCAGGGAGTCGGGGGATACAGGAAGATGCTGGCCAAAGGGTACAAAGTCATAGTTATGTAAGGTGAATGTCTAGAGATCTACTGCACAGCATGATGACTGTGGTTAATAATCCTGTGTCAAACACTGGAAACTTGCTATGAGAGTAGATTTTAGGTTCTCGCCTCAAAACAAAAAATGGTCACTATGTGAGATAAAGATCTAATAATTTAGATTGTAGTAATCACTTCACTATATATATATATATAAATCATTTTATATATATTACATATTTTTTATTAAAAATGTTAAAAAAAACCCGCCACTTTTATATCCAAAAACATGTAAGCCATGTGCACAGACTTGGGGAACCATTTATAAATGAAAAGAGTTCTTCTCCTTTCCTCTATTCTTCCTACAGCCTGAAGTACCAATGTGATGCTGTGAATTGGAGGGGATACCTCACACCACCAAGTAACTTGGGAATGGATGCTATGAAGCAGAACAAGCAAGGAGTCTATGTCCTGGATAATATGATGCTATTCTGGCCCTGGACTGTCTATTGCAGGCTTCCATGTAAGAGAGAAGTAAAATAGTATTTTAAGTCATTATTTTAGGTTTTGTCACTCACAACTGTTTCTAATTCTAACCAGCACAGATGCTTTAGAAAAACTATCTAGCAAGTTATTTACAGATTTAAAATTTTTGTGTTAGTTCTTTACAAGTTTCATAGGATTTTAATACTAACGGACCAAAAATGATGTTAGATTTTAGAATATTGCCCTTCTGATGGAAGGTTTCAACATAATTTTAGGGTGAAGTATAGGGTAGATAAAACAATTTGCTTTTGTTTCCAGACCTTTGTTTTAGGCATTTCATTTTCAAAGGTCATTTTAAATAACAAGTGTCAGGATTTTACTGCTTTAAAGGATCACCAGTGACTTTTGGCATTGCTGTGCAGCCTACGGCATGGCTCCAACCATCAGCAAGCTATCAACAATGCTGGAGAAACACCTAAGCTCCTCTGAAGTAGCAAACATAAACAAGACATAACTGACTGCCTGTATGATAGTCTTTTAGAATGGGTAAGTTATAAACAATACGCACAATGATGGTCATGAAGAAATCAATATTAGGTGATTTTCAGTCTAGCTCTGTTATACACACACACACACACACACACACACACACACGTATTGCTATAAGAGTGATTTTCATTCATTAAAATAGGTTCCAATTTTTTGTTTGTTTTTCATCTAGGTGGTAATTAGCCCAGTTTCCAGCCTGAAAGTATTCTCCATCTAAAGTTGTCACTTTCCTGTACTTTCCTCTATCAAAAACAGCTATAACAACAAAAATATAATGTAGCTTTTTTTTTTAAACTGTTAACAGTTAGACTCATCTCACATTGCGGAGAAGGTAATGGCAACTCACTCCAGTACTCTTGCCTGGAAAATCCCATGGGCAGAGGAGCCTGGTAGGCTGCAGTCCATGGGGTCGCTAAGAGTAAGACACGACTGAGTTACTTCACTTTCACTTTCCTGCATTGGAGAAGGAAATAGCAACCCACTCCAGTGTTCTTGCCTGGAGAATCCCAGGGACAGGGGGGCCTGGTGGGCTGCTGTCTATGTGGTTGCACAGAGTCGGACACGACTGAAGTGGCTTAGCTTAGCTTAATAGTGGGGCTGGATTTGTGCTGAACTACACCAGGTTCCTACCCTAACGAATTACAAGATGGTAAACTGGGACTAGAGATATAGGTTATTAAAAACTAAAGCAAAACAAAACTAAGCATGTAAGGAAAAACACATGCAAGTTATCCCAGAGGGCTTAACTCTTCTTTTGTGTGGGACTGGAGAAAGTACAAACTATGCCAAATATTTCACTGAATAGAACAGACTATCACTAAATTCATAAAACTATGACCTGTTTTTCAGGACTTGGAAATAATTTTTAGTGTTTATCTGTTAGCTGTTACCATGACATTACTAGTCAAGTGATTCTGTAATCAGAAGACAAGGTGTTATAAATGTATATAGGAAAGTTCTCTACGGGTTACTTCAGGGGCAAGAGTATTTAAATTTATCACAGTATTCAATGAAAAAGATTTTGCACCAAAATATCTTTGGAGAGGTTTTTTTTTTTTGCAACATCCTATATAATTGGAATGAAAAAGAGATTAGACTGAACAATTATAGTATGCATTATTGAATAGAGTTTAAGAGTGTACTAGAAAAAAGAAAGGTTAGAGAAGTATATATTAGAAAAAGGTTAAACATCTCATTAAATGGTTCAGTCCTAATTATTTTACTATTTGATCAGCATACTAGATCAAAGGAGTGAAGTAACTGCTCTTCCTTTAAATAAAATTGGCACATTTTATATCATGATTTTCTAGAAACATATGAGGAAGTGATAAACAAGTAGCATACGTGTCTGAGGAGTGCCAAAAGTGGCAGAGAGATTGATAGGCAGACCAAAAACTGTCTTTATCCTAGCAACTGAGGTGGTTTCACAGGCATCGTGAGATATCTTAAGAACCAAAGTATCACTATATTCCAGTTAATAAATATTAAATAATTAAAATAAATTATTATAAATAAAAATTAAATTTTATTATAAATAAACAAAAATAAGCATTATTTAGTATTTATATTATTATTATTATTTACTATTTATAGTACTCACATTTTAAAAGCTATCAGAAGAATATGAAAAAAATGTTTTTGGCTGATGACGCTTTTATGAGAGACTAAAGCAGGCAGGTTTTGCTTACACGGTTGTTCACAAGTTAGCATCCATCTGTCTTTCTATCCTCATGTCTGTGTACTTTACCTCCAATTGTCCTCTGTGCTTCAGGGATTTCTTTTATTCATTCATATCCATCATTCTCTCTCTTATCTCTAGAAATTGACCATACTGTGGTAATTGCTTGTGTCCCTAACTCCCCTTCAAAAAGAGCAGTCTTCAAAAGGTTAAGAATCAATAGGAGTCTTGTTAGCTCACCTTTGTATTTCCAACCAGCACAGGAAGATTAGGCATTTAGCTGGTCAATAGATTAATAAATGAAGAGACACTCAAGTTTTAAAATTATGGCATTACTGATTAATCTTCTATCCCAAAGTATGCAGCTTACAAACTATAGTGTGTGTGTGTGTCTGTGTGTGTGTGTGTTAGTTCCTCGGTCATGTCTGACTCTTTGCAACACCATGGACTGTAGCCCTCCAGGTTCCTCCATCCATTGGATTTTCCAGACAAGAATACTGGAGTGGGTTGCCATTTCCTTCTCCAGGGGATCTTCTCATACCAAGGATCTTGATTTAAATAGGTAGCAATGAGAAAACAAACAAAAAAAATTAAGATTTTTTTCTTTTTTTTTAGTGGGAGTGCTGATATGGAAGGGAATTAATTTCACCTACTTCAAAGCAACTTAAAATATGTACTCCCCCTCCCCTGACTCTGGCCAGATTGGAGGAGAGGTAACATTGGATCTGCAACCTCTTGTGATGTTAACACAAGACACTGAAACTTTCTATGACAGGGTAATATATTTTTTTCTCTCTAGCTTCACAGGATTAAAACATTGTAGGATAAGCATTTCTTGAGGACTCACAACTTTGGATTAAAATGTTGCTCAAATACTAGTGTGGGATAGAAAATGCATAGTGACAGTCCATTTTAAGAGGAAATGCATTACCACATTGTGGCAAATGTAAACAAGAAATGCTGCATGTGTGGATATTGACATACATGAATGAACTTGTCATAGACAGAATCCCATTGTATCAGGGTCACTCTATGGATTTGGAGATTGTGAATCAAATAATTGCTGCTTCACAGTAAAGTTAAGGAAGTTATAGATACAATGAGGGGGACTGAAGTAATATAGGAGGAAAAGGAGGGCAATTAATGTAAGAATCCCTACCATGGACCAAGTGCTTTACACATATCTTATCCATATCTGTTGGCTATTGGTTCCAGGACTCCCCACAGATACCAAAAGCCACAGATGCCCAAGTCCCTTATAGAAAATACTATAGTACATGGGGCTTCCCTGGTAGTTCAGCAGTAAAGAATATGCCTGTTTGATCCTTGGGTTGGGAAGATCACCTGGAGAAGGAAATAGCAACCCACTCCAGCATTCTTGCCTGGGAAATCCCATGGACAGAGGAGCCTTGCGGGCTACAGTCATGGGGTCACAAAGAGTCAGACATGACTTAACAACGAAATAAGTACTTGGATATAATCTATATACAACTTCCTGTATACTTTAAATCATCTCTGAATTAATTGCAATACCTAACACAATGTAAATATTATGTAGTTGCTGGTAGCATGACAAATTCAAGTTTTGCTTTTTTGGAACTTCACAAATTTTCAATTCATAGTTGGTTGAATCCATGGATATAAAGACCATAGATATGGATGGCTGATAGTACTTCCTCCTCCATATATAAGCAAGGTATAGTGAAGTGAAATCGCTCAGTAATGCGCGACTCTGCGACCCCATGGACAGTAGCCTGCACCAAGCTCCTCTGTCCATGGGATTTTCTAGGCAAGAGTACTGGAGTGGGTTGTCATTTCCTTGTCCAGGCAATCTTCCCAACCCAGGGATCAAACCCAGGTCTCCTGCATTGTAGACAGACGCTTTACCATCTGAGCTACCAGGGAAGTCTAAGCAAGGTATAACTAACTCCATTTTACAGGGCTAAACTGAAGATCGGAGAGCTTATGTAATTTGCCTGGAATTACACTATGTGCACCTGGAGAAGCCAAGTTTTCTTTATGTCCACTGAGGTAGATAGTGGCACACTAAAACTGCCTTCTACCAGGTCATGAGAGTCAATTGTTATTTTTGAAAGGCTTTTGCCAGCAGTTTGCTAAACATGGACATTGTTATTATATCAAAAAGAGATGTAATAACTACTGAAAACATAATTTCAAAAGTATTTTACTACAGTTTTACTATTATCTATGATTTTAAGGTTTTTATATTATGTTTCTATTATAAAAATATTACATCATGGTGTCATTCTGTAGATATTTTTCCAACCCTGTATTTAGTAACATCTCTTGGTATCTTAAAATCTGCCATAATGAGACCAATGACACCATGACACCAATGACACTATGAGATTTGTCAAGTGATCCAAATTAGGGGTTGAGCTATTTTTTTGTTGCTGTTGATTATCTAGACTTAAGAAAAATGATAGATAAATGTTAAAGGATGTTAAACATTACAATATATATCATGTTTGTAGCCATTAAACTGTAAATAGTGCCAAAAAAATTAACAGAATTTTCTTTCAGGATTCCAAAATCATTACCTATTTCAACATAGGAGTTACTTTGACTGTATTATAATAAATAAAAATACCAACCCATTTTTATGACAGAATAATACTTAGAATATTATAATAATACAGCTCCATTTGTTAAATCATGATTGAATTGCAGCCATAGGCTGGCTGCATATACAAGATTTTGGCAAAAAAACTGAAAGCATTTTACGAGAAGAAATTGATTATATGGAATTTACAATAAAATGTATTCTATAATGTATGACTATTTGTAAATTTTGTGATAAAAATTCATTTCAGCTACCAACATAGCACTACATATATAAATAGTGAAGCCACCAAAGTATTATGTAATAAGCCTGAACAGAAACATGGGGAAGTGTTTGCAAGGTAACAAATGGAATCTATTGTGTAAGTATGTAAAATGCATACATAAAGATAGGAAGGTTTATGTTGAACTAAAAGGAGTTTTGTGAGTAGGGGAGATGATATACAACTTGCATACAGTACAAGGAGGTAAATATGAGAACCAGAAACACATAACAAAAGTCTGTTACGCCCTAGAAGAACATCTGTAATGTTTCTTAATACCAATCATGAAATATTTTAGAAAGGAAAGGTAGGAGGTGATGTCAGAGAATATAATTTTATGAAGAAGGTTCTTTTGCTGCCACCAGAGTAAACAAGTTTGTTTTTAAATTTCTGCTTCTAGAATTATAAAATGCAATGTAATATTTCCCTTTCTCCAATAGCTGATTACTGTATCACCTTATTTTTTCATTAATTTTCACTTCTAAATTTTAGCACACATACTGGTGAGTTTAGTACAAAATGCCATCTTTTCAAAGTCAATAGAAACTCCTTGGGAAAAGCAAAGTTTCTCCAACTCAAAACAAACATAAAAACAAATAAAATATCTTTGGGGTAGTTCATTTTGTGACTAAGAATATTTTTTAAAGTATGCCTGTCTTTTCTCAGGAATGTATGAGAAACTCTTCCTGTAAATTTCAAGCACAACCAAGTTGCTTCCCAAATTGGCCATTTGCACTGCAGGGCTAGAGCTGAAAGTGCACAGAATTGCCTGAGTAATTCGATTACAGGCAGAATCGATGCGAGTGTGAATGCTGGCCTGGTCAAAGGTTGGCCCTTAGGCTGCAACTTAAATCAATTTGAGGTAAGCTAAGTTTGATTACATTTTTTGTGATGAAGCTTTCAAAAGCAATTTTGAGCTTGCCTATTCAGAGGCTGTGTGGTTCTATCTCGAACCTATATTTCTGATTAGAGAAGCATCTATCTATCTATCTGCTCTGGAGATGATTAAGTTCCAAAGTTGAGGAACAATGAGAGAAAAAGAAAGAGGGAAAAAAGAGGAAATGATTCAGAGACAAAACAAAAAACAGCAGATGAAAGCCTATCACTAATAATACATGAATCAGTAGTGGTTTATTTTATTTGTTTAAAAATTTATATAAGACTAAGAGGGAGGAAGACTCAGGGAGCTTGCTAACAGGAATATTTTTACCATTATATATGGAAGATTATTATGATAATGATACGTGACAGTCTAAGAATATTTTGCCTTATGAGATTTATTCTTTCATGTGCTGCTGGCAGGAGGGATGTTGGGAAAATACAGGTGGTTTGAAGTATGTAGCTAAATGGGTGTAAGAAAGGATGTCAAATATGGACTCCAACAGTCAATGTGCTAGCTTGAGAGAAACGAACCCTTTCAATTTATCATTTTCCAGCAGAGTCACGCCTGCAGAGTTGTTGTGCAACCATAGCTTATGCAACTCTTCTTAAAAACATGTTTACTCAATTAAATAGTTTGATTATAGACCTTATCAACATTTGGGTAAGCATGTTATTACACCATAAACTATAGTGCTCCAAGAAGTTATGATTTGTTTTTTTTTTTTTTAGAAAATATAAATTTCCCCACAGGAATGACCACTCGTTCTTAAAATATAGGCTATTATCCTGCCAGTTTTAGGAAAATATGTTGCTACATCTTGTTTTATGAAGTATTTTAGAAAACTTATAATTCCTCCTAAGTGGACTGAGTGGTGATTCTAATGGTTCTTTGACAAGAATTATGATCTGATTCACTAATTATGCTGTTCTATATATGCACTAACGGGATTGATTTTTTTTTTTTAAATTATACCTATTGAAAATATCTGTCCATGCCAGAGATGAAATAACATTTGCATACCAGGCAGTCTTGCTTGATTTATTCAAATGTTACTTAAATATATACTAGGCAGATACCTAATTTGTGTCTTGGGAGAGAAATCCCAATTGAATAATATTTATAAGGAAGGAAATCTAGCCTATGCTGAATAGACACATTCAATGAGGACATGTGATTTTCAGTCCATTCTTTAGCAGTTTTATGGCTACTAAAACAGAATTTACAGTTCTTTAGAGAAAGGGTGGCCCATTGAAATATCATTGCTTGCACAATTAATTCTTCCTCTTTTTTCCTTTATCTGGAGCATCACAAACAGAAAGAAAAAGCTAATTCCACTTTCCTTTTCTTTTTGGTGACTCTATTAATTATGCTTCACATTGCCTACCTGAGGAGAAATGGTAAGTTTAATACTAATAGTACTAGGCACCTCATAATTACCATTTTCTTCACACCTATCCCTGGATCTTATATTTGGGGCCCCATTTACATTTTTCAGATAGAGTAATCACAGGGCAGAAGTGGAGGTGGGAGAGCAGCTCAGACAGGTACCACCTCATATGCTCAAACCATTAGATCAGCCTTCAAATCTAGTCACAGCTTCAGGGAAAACAAGGCATGCTGGGAAAATATTCTCTAAGACACTTCTTAGAAATAATAGGAGGGGAAATCTCTCATAGGACCTCTGTCAGAGAAAAGACTAGCAAAGGCTTTACTGAAGGTGGGGCTGCTAATATATTTTCTTTAGGCTGGAAATGTTGACATGTTCTCATTTTTACAAAGTCTTAATAGCGACAACTCCCATATATACAGAGGGTCACATTTTGACCTAAGTTGTTATAGGGTTAGAGCTTTGTGAAATAAAATAGCAAGCAAGGAGGTCTAGTCTCATGCTTTTTCACAGGTTATCGGCCAACAGAATTGAAACTGTGAAATAAAGGAAATTTCCCTGGAGAGTGAAATTCTTTGTACAGATGACAAAATAATTAGACCAGCAGTGCCATTAGCTAAACTTTATGAAAACTCCCCAAAGAAAAAAATATATTAAAGTACAATTTTTTTCTGTCAATAAAAAATAATTTCAAATTCAATGACAAAAAATTGTAGAGAAGGGAAAAATATTGTATTTCTACTTCAAGAAGTAAGCACAACTGTTTTTAACAACAATCCATAAATACTTCTTTTTAAAAACATATAGATTTCTTAGAATCTTAAAGCATTACAGATGAAAGAGAATTTAGAGATTAGATATTCTATTTCCCCATCTTTAAATGATGAAGCTGAGGCCAGAGAATTAAGCGTTTTGCCTAAGAACCCGTCCAAGTAAGGGCCAGACCCTAAATTCTCTGCCTCTTAGGCTGCTGCTGCTAAGTCGCTTCAGTTGTGTCCGACTCCGTGCGACCCCATGGACGGCAGCCCACCAGGCTCCCCTGTCCCTGGGATTCTCCAGGCAAGAACACTGGAGTGGGTTGCCATTTCCTTCTCCAATGCATGAAAGTGAAAAGTGAAAGTGAAGTCACTCAGTCGTGTCCAACTCTTAGGCTCCTCCCTCCATGAGATTTTCCAGGCAAGAGTACTGGAGTGGGGTGCCATTGCCTTCTCCGCCTCTTAGGCTAGAGCGCCTAATAAAAATTTGTGGTTAAATGTGAAACACTTTTTGATCTTTTCGGTACCTAGTTTCCACAAGCCTGCTACATTTCAAGGCTGATCACTGACGGCAGCAAATGCCAAAGCTCCCTTCTCACTTTGGCGTTTACTGACCCTTTGTCAGCTATAGGGAAGTATATGCTGTTTCAGTAGCTTGAGGAGGCAGCTGTCAAACTGCCTCTTAACCTGAGAGGAACATATCAGTAGAGTAATTAATTTTGTACAACCCTCTCTATCAACCTGATCACTTTTTTTTTACTATATCATTACAAGTGAACACTTATATGCATGGCTGATTTAATTAATAATTCTAATAAAAAAGATGATATCATAGCAATATATATAAGCACATTAATAAATTTTAAAGACTAGTGAAGTTCTTGGCTATCCAGTGAGATCATGTTACATGGTTATTGAGGTTATATAGATCCAAACTTCTATAGGTTTACTTTTCAATGTTTGGATTATATATAACCGAGAGGAAAAAAAGCATTTAATGACCACTGGCTCTTTATATAGGTGCTGTATACACCATTTCACATATCTTATCTCAATAAATCATTCCAACAACTCTATAAGAATAAGTCATTTTCCCTGTTTTATAGGTGAGACAACTGAGGTTTAAAGACTGAGTTTGAGAGAACTGTCCAGCATCCTGCATGGAGGATTCTGGTTTCAACTCAGATCTGTTTGATTCCAGAGTTTTTGGTGGATGGCCTAGAGATTGGAAAGAACATGGGCACAAGAGTAGAAAAAAGTAAGTTCTAGATCTCCTGTGACAACATACAATTTTGGGTTCTCAGTCACCTTCTTTGGGACCCAGTCCACTCATACACAAAGTAAAAGGACTCAGTAGACTGGAAGTTTTCAAACCTAATTTTCTTAAATTCTATACCATTTTGACAGGTCTCTGGGTCACTGTGCAGTGTAATATGAAAGAAAAAAACAAGATTTTGGAAAGATTTTCCAGATTTTATCTCCAAATCAACTAAATGAATTCCAATTTTATCTTTGTTATATACTACACTCCAGCATTCTTCCCTGAAGAATCCCCATGGACAGAGGAGCCTGGTGGGCTGCAGTTGAAGGGGTCACAAAGAGTCAGACATGACTGAGCAATTAAGCACTAACATATATTAATCATTTGCATAAGGTTTTAGTTTGGGAAAGGAAAGAATCCATTGCTTTAAAAAGTTTGAAAAAAGTTGACTAGCTAATAATCTCAGCTCTGTTAGCATCTGTATTTGGTTTTCATTAGCAGCAGTTTGGGGTTTCCCTGGTAGAGAATCAGCCTGTAATGCAGGAGACCCTGGTTCGATTCCTGTGTTTGGAAGATCCCCTGGAGAAGGGATAGGCTATCCACTCCAGTATTCTTAGGCTTCCCTGGTGGCTCAAACGGTAAAGAATCTGTCTGCAATGTGGGAGACATAGGTTTGATCCCTGGGTGGGGAAGATCCCCTAGAGGAGGGCATGGCAGCCCACTCCAGTATTCTTACCTGGAGAATCCCCATGGACAGAGGAGCCTGGTGGGCTACAGTCTATGGGGTCACAAAGAGTTAGACATGACTGTGTGACTAAGCACAGCACAGAACAAGCAATTTGATTAACTGGATTGCCACAGCTTTCAATGGTTGTTCTACTTCAGCTAGTTAATATACATTTGACTTTGTCCAAACTGTCCATAATACATTAGTGCATGCCCAAGGGTCTTTGATATTTAGTCCTCTCCAAAATCATTTGGCATTCTCAAATATGCTCAAGGATATTTTGAACAGGGCCAAATGTCAGTGAACTTTTACTGTTGATCAATGATTTTGTGGATGTTCTGTACAGAATCAAATGGCCTATAAGCCTTCACAGTGTTGGATATCATCGTTCAAGTACAGTGATCAATGTCCATTTTGTGTGTAAGCTTCTTGAGAATACACAGAGGATACAGGTATAAGATAAGAAAGCCTTCCTCAGTGGTCAGTGCAAAGAAATAAGAGGAAGACAGTAGAATGGGAAAGGCTAGAGATCTCTTCAAGAAAATGAGAGCTACCAAGGGTACATATCATTCAAAGATAGGCACAATAGAAAACAGAAATGGTAGGGACCTAACAGAAGCAGAAGATATTAAGAAGAGGTGGCAAGGATACACAGAAGAACTATGCAAATAGATCTTCAAGACCCAGAAAATCATGATGGTGTGATCACTCACCTAGAGCCGGACATCCTGGAATGTGAAGTCAAGTGGGCCTTATGAAGCATCACTATGAACAAAGCTAGAGGAGGTGATGGAATTCCAGTTGAGCTATTTCAAATCCTAAAAGATGATGCTGTGAAAGTAGTGAACTCAATATGCCAGCAAATTTGGAAAATTCAGCACTGGCCACAAAGCTGGAAAAGGTTAGTTTTCATTCTAATCCCAAAGAAAGGCAATGTCAAAGAATGCTCAAACTACCACGTAATCACACTTATATCACATGCTAGCAAAGTAATGCTCAAAATTCTCCAAGCCAGGCTTCAGCACTATGTGAACCGGAAACTTCCAGATGTTCAAGCTGGTTTTAGAAAAGGCAGAGGAACCAGAGATCAAATTGGCAAAGTCCATTGGATCATCAAAAAAGAAAAAGAGTTCCAGAAAAAACTCTATTTCTGTAAGCCTTTGACTGTGTGGATCACAACAAACTAGAAAATTCTGAAAGAGCTGGGTATAACCTGACCACCTGACCTGCCTCCTGAGAAATCTGTATGCAGGTCAAGAAGCAACAGTTAGAACTGGACATGGAACAACAGTCTGGTTCCAAATTGGGAAAGGTGTACGTCAAGGTTGTATATTGTCACCCTGCTTATTTAACTTATATGCAGGGTACACCATGTGAAATTCCAGGCTGGATGAAGTACAAGCTGGAATCAAGATTGCTGGGCGAAATATCAATAACCTCAGATAGGCAGATGACACCACCCTTATGGCAGAAAGTGAAGAAGAACTAAAGAGCCTCTTGATGAAAGTGAAAGAGGAGGGTGAAAAAGTTGGGTGAAACTCAACATTCAGAATACAAAGATCATGGCATCCGGTCCCACCACTTCATGGCAAAGAGATGGGGAAACAGTGGAAACGGCATCAGACTTTATTTTTGGGGGCTACAAAATCAGTGCAGATGGTGACTGCAGCCATGAAATTAAAAGACACTTGCTTCTTGGAAAAAGCTAGACAGCATATTACCATATTAGCATATTAGCTGACCAACCTAGACAGCATATTAAAAAGCAGAGACATTACTTTGCCAACAAATGTCCATCTAGTCAAAGCTATGTGTTTTCCAGTAGTCATGTATGGATGAGAGAGTCGGGCTATAAAGAACGCTGAGTGCTAAAGATTGATGCTTTTGAACTGCGGTATTGGAGAAGACTCGAGAGTCCCTTGGACTGCAAGGAGATCCAATCTGTCAATCCTAAAGGAAATCAGTCCTGAATATATTTTGGAAGGACTGATGCTAAAGGTGAAACTCCAATACTTTGGCCACGTGATGCAAATAACTGACTCATTTGAAAGGACCCTAATGCTGGGAAAGATGGAAGGCGGGAGGAGAAGGGGATGACAGAGGATGAGATGGTTGAATGGCATCACCAACTCGATGGACATATGTTTGAGTAAGCTCTGGGAGTTGGTGATGGACAGGGAAGCCTAGCATGCTTCAGTCCATGGGGTCGCAAAGAGTCAGACACAACTGAGCAACTGAATTGAACTGAAAGTTATAAGGTCGGGGAGCATAAATTCCTCTGGCTTCACTCATTCTCTTATTTCGTTGAATTTGTATATATCCATTACTTGTATGATGATTATGACTGTGCATGTATATTTCACTTTGGTTGAGTGTCATCTAATAGGCCAATTTAGCTATATCAAAATCTACCTATATCCTCAAGCCTAATTTTTGTCAAATACTTATTACTAGAGCATCCAGGAAAGGGTTTCCATTAACATCATCAAGCTGTGAGGATAAAGCAAGTTGACTCACATAGCATGTTATCTTTAATAACCACCGAGTCTAAATTTATTACTGCCTCTTTCAACCAAAATGGAAACCCCATCTCTTTTAAGTTGCAGGAGAGAAGATCAATTTCAATATAAAATATGAATCATTCAGATTTGTGGTTTTACCTTTCACATGGAACCAAGGTTCATTATAACAGGCAAAAGTAACAGCTCATACAGTTGCTTAGTGGCATGTGGGGACATTTGAAGCAAGCAGAGAGCTTAAATATTACTTACAAGGGCACAGCTGGTTCCATATTCAACAAATCAGTCAAAAAATAAAGTTTGCCTGCATCAGTGAGATCTAAACAGGGAAAAACTTTCATGCTACACACATTCTTACTTTCTCCAATAGTCTCTCCCATTTTCCCTTTGGATAACAGTTACTGACTTTTCGTTTTTTATAATTTCAAAGAGGAGGTATCATCAAATTAAATAGACTTGGAAGAAATAGTCTCTAAAATGAGAGATTTTTCAGAAAGTTAAATAGCACTTGATTATAAAAGTATTTAAAATTGGACTTTGTTATTGTCTCCAGAGGGTTGCTCAAAGAGGGAAAGACAGTTTGGGTGAGTCCTTTGAATATCTGATGTGTAATATTTCAGAGGCAATAACTTTGTTAGCTGAATAAATGCATGTACGTGTATATGTGTGCACCTGGGCCCCGCCCCCCAGCACATGCATACAAGAAAGGAAGGAGAGAGGCCCCTATAGCATCATTAGGACCTGTATTCTAGCAAAATATTTGACACCACAGTTTAAGAAACATAGTAAAAAGTAATTCGGCAATTATATGTTTAACAAAATGTATTGTTATCTGAGACTGTAAGAGAAAATTTTGTTAATATTAAAGCTTGAGTTGTTCCAAACATTTTCACATATTAGGTCTCATGTGAAGACTATTAAACCAAAACTATGTAAATGTTGGACTATAAAGAAAGCTCAGCACCAAAGAATTGATGCTTTTGAACTGTGGTGTTGGAGAAGACTCTTGAGAGTCCCTTGGACTGCAAGGAGATCCAACCAGTCCACCCTAAAGGAAGTCAATCCTGAATATTCACTGGAAGGACTGATGCTGAAGCTGAAACTCCAATACTTTGGCCACCTGATGTGAAGAGTTGCCTCATTTGAAAAGACCCTGATGCTGGGAAAGATTGAGGGCAGGAGGAGAAGGGGACAGAGGATGAGATAGTTGGATGGCATCACCCACTCAATGGACATGGGTTTGGGTGGACTCCGGGAGTTGGTGGTGGATAGGCCTGGCGTGCTGTGGTCATGGGGTCACAAAGAGTCGGACATGACTGAGAGACTTCAACTGATGTAAATGTTAACCACATTGTTTATATAGATTTCTTCCTTTTTAACTATCTTTCCTTATTTCCCTTTAGATTGTGTTTTAATACATGTCCTATAATCAAAGCAGGAAACAATGTATATATGTGTTCTACTTATGAAAATGACTTTTATTGGTTATGAGATTACAAATCCAATGATGATGTACATTTGATAAATTAGACCCATAGATGGCAGGATGGGACCATCTTGTTCATATTCTTTAAGAAGCAGACCTAGAGGAATCATCTCCTTTAGTTGCTCATGTTCAGGGAGCAAAACACACACGCACACACACAATTAAAAATAATAATAAACTCCCCATAATGCTGAATCCCCAAGTTTTTACTTAATAAGGAATTTTGCTATAAATAGTTGACATGCTGTCATCCATCATTAAGTTTGTTAAAGCACTGTTCCCTGAGGCTGATCTACAGTGATCTGTAAAATATTCTCTTTTTTGCTCTCACGTGCTTTCTGTCTCTTTCTTTACCTCTCTCTCACAATGACTTTTTAGAATGCAGACACATTTCAGAAATTTCTGGACAGGTAATCTTGAGAATGAGGGATTCATTGTATACTAGCTCTTCTATAGTTTTTTCACTATAAATTTTACTTTCCTCTTACTTGAGGAAGTATTTACTCTCTACCTGAAGTAATACTATGGATGAAATTACTGACATTTCAGCTTAAAATTATAGCTCCTCTTATAATTACAGTCTAGAGCCTATAGGCCATGATAAGCTAAAGAATTTAAGTTGACTTTATATTAAATCAAAGCTGTTTATTGCTTCTTAGGGACCAAAGAAAGATGTGAGAAAAGAGGCCAAGAAACTAGAATGAGGGAAGCTTGAAAAAAGCAAGAAGCCTGTCGAGTATCATTCACCAAAGACTGGGGTATTGCATCTTTGCTTTTTGGGGAGCTGTTGATATACACTGGACTACTGGGCCTATTGATCAGAAAAGAAGCTCACTACAGGCCAGCTGCTGAGGCATCAAGGCAGAGGGATCATCAGCTACACTGGGCAGAGAATATCTGAAAATCTGTGTTCTTCCTTTCAGAGCCTAGCCTATAGAAAGAGTACTTTATTGCACATGTTTTTGCTCATCTTTTCACTCTATGTGGCCTTTATGTGAAATGTTATTTACTCTCATACTGGAAACTACCACATCCATGCTGGTACTTCCAAATCATATCTCCATTCTGGACTTAAGTACAGCTACCCACTGGACATTGCCTCCAACTGACTACATCTAAAATTAAACACATTTCTCTCTTTCAATATTCACCTTCTCCCCAATAAAAAAGGGTTAATCCTCTTCTTACATTCTAGCCTGGTTAATGATATCCAAACTAAACTTAAGGAGTTATCTAGATTTTCACAATTCCATTCCTATTGCCTTCAGAGTTGGTCATTAACTCCTCTGTCCTAATTATCTCTGTTATCCCTGTAACTCTTTTTGTGCAATTATCTTCTTGTAAGTCTAACACTTATTAGCCCTCCACATTAACTAAGAAAGTATTTCAGAAATTAAATCTTTTTATATGCATCCTTTATTACAATGATTCAATGGCTCTCCACAACTAGAAGGATAAAGCCCAAACTCACCTTCAGGCCCTTTCTGTCCTGTCTAACACCTTGTCCAGCCTCATCCCTCAACACTCTCTTCCTCTTCCTCTAACCATATTAAACTACTACCAGGTCTTCAAATGTATCATATTGTTTCATACTGCTATGCCTTTACATGAGCTGTTCCATACAGGAGTATTTTTCTCCCTCCCATTCACACACCAAGGCTCAACCCAATCACATCCTTGTCTCAAGGGTTTTCTCTATAAATTGCCCTGAGTCATTAAGACTGAGTGTCTCATTCTTTCATTTGCAACACTGTACATTGTGCTCATGATTATTGTTGAATGAACTGTATAAAGTTCTGCCTCTGAAAATATGATAATAGTGGATAAAATAATATTTTGAAGTTGTAACTATGTTATAATTCATACAGCGATATTACCTACTCTAGATGACAGTCCTGTCATGGTCCTGAAAATAGATTAAGAGCCTCTTCTCTGCCCTTGTACTCTACTGTTGACTACACCGCGCTAGAGTTATCTGCTTCTGTACCTCTCCTCTTATTCATCTGAGGACTCTTTGAGGATGAAGTTCCCATTCTATAAATACTTTTCTTTCCAACATCTAGCACAGTGCTTCATGTATTGTGGGCAGTCTATATATTTGATGGATAACTATTGCTACTGATAAAAAGTTGGAACCTCATAACAGAACAATTGCTTTACTTCTGCCTTTACGCTTTAAATCTAGATATCTGAACTTCTATGCTGCAAACATCATATTTAATCTGGAATTAGTCCTACAAAGTATGGTTCACATATAGAGCAAGGGATGAAGTTAAGTTGTAGCCAGAGTTGAGACATTATATCAAATTTACGTGTCTTTTCCTTCGATTGCCAATGACAACTTACTACCTAACCCCTCAGTAAAGTACTGGTCAATCAGTCATCAAATAAGCTCTGCCATCTATATATATAGTTTGCGAAAGCAATTGAACTGAGTGTTCTTGGGGGGTGTGATATAATAACAATGGGTAACATATATTGCATGCATCATGCCATTTAATTTTTATCCTGAAGTGGGAGCTATCCAGGAGTCATGTATGGATGTGAGAGTTGGACCATAAAGAAGGCTGAGTGCCAAAGAATTGATGCTTTTGAACTGTGGTACAGGAGAAGATTCTTGAGAGTCCTTGGACAACAAGGAGATCAAACCAGTCAATCCTAAAGGAAATCAACCCTGAATACTCATTGGAAGGACTGATGCTGAAGCTGAAGTTCCAGTACTTTGGCCACCTGATGCAAAGAGCCGACTCATTGGAAAAGACCCTGATGCTGGGGAAGATTGAAGCAGAAGGAGAAGAGGGCAACAGAGGATGAGATGATTGGATGTATCATTGATTCAATGGACATGAACTTGGGCAAACTCTGGGAGATGGTGAGGAACAGAGAGGTCTGGCATGCTACAGTCCATAGAGTCATAAAGAGTGGACATCACTTGGTGACTGAACAAAAACAATGAAGTGGGAGCTATTATTGCACTTACTTTACAAATGAATTACCTGAAGCTTCGGCATTTACTCAAGATCATATAACTATACGTGATGAAACTGTGGTTCAAATTATGACCTGCTTTAAAAAGCAGAGACATTACTTTGCTGACTAAGGTCCATCTAGTCAAGGCTATGGTTTTTCCAGTAGTCATTATGGATGTGAGAGTTGGACTGTGAAGAAGGCTGAGGACCAAAGAATTGATGCTTTTGAACTGTGATGTTGGAGAAGACTCTTGAGAGTCCCTTGGACTGCAAGGAGATCCAACCAGTCTATTCTGAAGGAGATCAGCCCTGGGATTTCTTTGGAAGGAATGATGCTAAAGCTGAAACTCCAGTACTTTGGCCACCTCATGCGAAGAGTTGACTCATTGGAAAAGACTCTGATGCTGGGAGGGATTGGCGGCAGGAGAAAAAGGGGACGACAGAGGATGAGATGGCTGGATAGCATCACTGACTCAATGGACGCGAGTCTGAGTGAACTCTGGGAGTTGGTGATGGACAGGGAGGCCTGGTGTGCTGCGATTCATGGGGTTGCAAAGAGTTGGACATGACTGAGCGACTGAACTGAACTGAACTGAACTGACTCCCATTATGTCTGAAACATAGACACAAAACATTGGTACATAAAAAAGTGCTATATTCCTTTTTGGTGGTCTTAGTTATGGCAAGACTCTAAACTACAAATTCTTGATTTTTTCCTTCTTGATGATCTGGAAAATGTAGGTTATTATACATAAGAAGTAGATTTTAATAGAATCAAGATTTATTCTAAATAGTTTTGGACGGGGACCTGATTCTCAGTGACTGAAACTTAATATAGTGTTTGCTATGCATAAGCACTATGAAGGGAAACTCACACTTTTTATTAACTCTCTGAGCATATTTGATTAATTCTCTGGACTTCTCTGGTGGCTCAGACAATAAAGCATCTGCCTACAATGCTGGAGACCCAAGTTTGATCCCTGGGTTGGGAAGATCCCCTGGAGAAGGAAATGGCAACCCACTCCAGTAGTCTTGCCTAGAAAGTCCCATGGACAAAGGAGCCTGGTAGGCTACAGTCCAAGGGGTTGCAAAGAGTCAGAAACAACTGATCGACTTCACTTCACTTCTTTACTTCTGGGCATATTAATAGTCATGGATACAAATCATAATAATATGAATTTCTCTATTCATGGCTTGTTCCATATATCATTATTTACACAAATGGCAGACTCCTTGGAGTTTAATTCCTTCCAATTCCTGGATTGGAAGATGAGCACTTTGGTTTTATACACTCCCTTGACTATAACAAGGGCTGATATTCAATAACAGATTAAAAAAAAAATTAGCAGGTCATGGGCCAACATTAGATTAGCTTAGGACCAACAACTTATCTTGGATCAGTTTAGAGGCTGAAGGCTCTCCCATCCACAGACCTTGTGCAGATATAACAGGAATTCTTATCAAGGGGCAACCAGCTTCACACGAACTTTAAATAAGCTGTCTTTCTCTACATAGTTTGAAGATTCACACTGCCTGTGTTGGACAATGGTACCATTCCAAAGAATTTTAAAATCCCATAGAAATGTGTTCAAATATCTCTGAGTCTTACTTTTAAAATTATTTTGGTCAAACATTAACCTCATTCATCTTTCATAAACTTAAATTTTATATCTGGTGTATGTTGTCCATTTTTAACCATTTATTAAAACAGTTTTTATACATACAACAATAGCACCCAAAATTATTAAAATTTATATTAAAAAAAAGCTAAGAAAGGCAAACATGTTACATGTAGAGGTTTTCAATAATATATTGCAAATGATACAATTTATCTCCATACTGGTTTTATGTTTAGCACAGTGAGAGACAGTGAAACACAGAAGTTAAAACCTGGGACTCTGAAACCAGACTGTTGATCAGGTTTCTGCTTTGTCACTTATTACCCATTTGACTTTGACCAAACTTTTAATTTCCCTTCATTTTAGTTTTCTCATCTGTAAGAAGAGAATTTTAGAATTTACCTTTTTTGGTAGTGTGAGAATTAAAAGAACAAATTCATGTAAAGATATTGGAACAAATTCATTTAAAGATATTATCTGGTTTACAGTAAGCTCACAATAAGTATTACCATCACTGCAATATTCCTTTATATAACTGGAGATTATAATATACATTGCACAGCTAAATCTCAGTCTACTCATTCATTTATTAATTGTCTATTCAATCACTGTTTAATTCACTAATTTCACTAAATAAGTTGTCTATGTGAATATCAGACATAGTTTAATATTGTCTATGAAATATTAGACACTGTGCTTAGCGATATGGGAGAATTAATCAGATATTGATTCTGTGTTCTCAACAAACATAATTTGGTAGAGAGATACAAACTATACAAAAATAATTATTGTAAAAAATAGAAACTCTTAGTGCAATAAGAGTTTCAGGTGAAGTCACACAAGAGTTTTGAATATACAGAAATTTCTTCAAACTTCCAGGGGTATGTTCAAAATTATAGATAAAATTTGCATATTATGTCTTTCTTAATGAATTTCAATCCAATTGTTCTAGTTATCCTTAGCACTTCTATACACAGAAAGTCAGCAACAAAGGAAGATCATCAGAGTCCATTCTGAAGATACCATGTTTAGAAGCCTTTTCAGCAGTGCATTATATCCAGATGACTGTGCTAAGGTTGCCAGAGTAAAACAAACAAATGACATTTGTTTCTAATTTGTTACATTCATTAATGCTCCAGTTTTGAAAATCAGGGTGTGGTTTAGAAATTTAAGTAGCAAAAATGAATGTGCTATTAAGCCTTAAATTTTTCTTTACTTGGTTTAATTCATTTACTCTTTCAGGTTCTTGAATATTTAAACAATTTAAAATATTAATAACATTACAAAAGAAGTATCAATATTTACATTAACTTGGAATTCACACTGCTCTATAATATTTGCAATGTTATTATTCATAATTACACTAAGTAAATAATCTTCATGGAAGAAACTTAAGCAAGTATATTATACTTTGACTCTTTCGTGGCAAGCAATGCTTTTCTTTCAGAGTGGGGGGTACTAAGATACTTTATAATATTAAACTGAAATAATAAATGATGTGATATTTTAAAAGTGTATATAGAACAAATCATCTTAAATTATTATTTTGTCTTAACAACCAACTGATATATTTTATTTAACAATAGAGATTCTTAAATCTTGGTAATTCAGAGTTCATAAACCATGAAACTTCTTATTTAATATTTTTAAGTAGTAGGAGTATTATATATCCCATTCCTCATTTCTGCAAAATAGAAACAATCATGTCTGTGATGAACTCATAATATTTGCCTTTTTCAGAGAGCGCTTACTATCAAAGGATGACAGCATAAATATACATATGTCAGGTTACCATAAAAACATAAACGATCAAAGATAAGAATGGTTTATATAACTGTACAACTAAAAAGACAGCATATTCTCTGGAGTCTTCTTTGAACATTTTGAATAACATTCCACTTCAAAATCAGGAATATTTTTTGGTTATAACAACTCTTGAACAACAGCTTCTAAAAAGTACTAAAACTAATTGAAAACGTTAAAATATAATTCTCTCCTTTCCCCTAATCCTTGTGTTTGGTCTTCTTTTCTTTTTCATTTCTGGTCCTTAGGAACTAAGATACATTAGAACTAAAGTGCCTATTTAAGTAAAACCTTAAGTTCTTTTTCAAAACACAGTTTTGAGTAAAAACATTACCTATATGTATAAAATATTTTGTCCATCATCATTTACTCACTATTATATCATTTACTCACTATTATACCTTGGTCATGGTGAAACTCTATTTCAAAATGTCTAGAGAAAGTCAACCAAGAGTAAATTCAATCCAGATTAATCTATGCTTAAATATAATGCATTTT